>NW_024496526.1:0-655000 GCF_017590055.1 Onychostruthus taczanowskii | reverse complement strand
AAAGAGGATTACACATCAATACCCAGGCACCCTGCTCCCCACCCTCCGCCACCATTGTTCTTTCCAAGGCACTCCTCTCCCTTTGATGATGATCACTGGCAGAGTTTCAAAACTATGTATTATAAAATCTTTAAAAAAAAAATCCAGTTGCCATAACGTAATGCAGATTTTTGTCACCGCTCCACGACTTCTGCTTTCAATTTCCAGTGAGGGGGAGAGACTCAGTCACAGTCAGATGGAGACCAGCTCGCATCCCCGCTCCGTGGGCCCCCAGGCAAAATCCCTGGAATTTGTTCCTTACTGTTTGAAGGCTGAGATGAGGGAGGAGAGTGCAGAGAAGAGGGGGGGGGGGGAGAAAAGAAGGTGCCAGTCTCCAAGGAAAATGGGCACCAACACAAACTGTGCCCCAGGTGGATGTGCACCTCTGGAGCTCACACTTGAGCAGGGATGGGAAAATTCTCAGGGAAGCAGTTTTTCATGGAGAGGCTGGGATTACCATCCTGCAAGGTTTTGAGAGTGATGCAAGGTGTCAGCCTGGCTTTAGGTTCCTGCTGTGTGTCTGTCCATCCTGCCTCGATAAGCACCTGAGGAGGGATTGGGCTGTGGTCCCACTGAGCACCTGCAGCTGGGAGCAGCCGAGCACCAGCCCAGCAGTGCTGGGACATCCTGCAGGCTGTGCAGGCTGCAGGCAGGACAGGCAGGGCAGCACAGCTGCCCACGAAAGGCCTTGCCCTGCAGTGGCAGCGAGGGCTGACAGGGGCCCAGCTTGCCCCCATCGCTGCTGCTGTGCCTTGCTGCAGGCAGGTGAGAGAGGCCAAACTAATCTCTGCCAGTTCAAACTCCAGCTCCAACATTAACTGGTTTTTGTCCATCCCATGGACTGTCAACCTGCCCACAGCTGCTGCCACAAGCCAGACATCAGGGATGTTTGCATCAGGGATCAATGCAAAAGGCCACCAGGGTACTCCAGCACATGGCACTGTGGCATTTGTTGTCCAGTTTATCCTCCATCTCCTGTGTCAAAAAAGGTTTTGCAGCTGCAGAGGTTTGGGAGGGTGCTGGGATGTGTTCCCGAGCATGAAAAGACCTGGGACACTTCCAGAAGAGCAGTGACAGCAGGGCTATAATCCACGGGCCGCAGCCTCCCCCTCAGGTGGGCTTTCCCCAGGCTTGAGTCCAAGCTGCCCCATGTGGCCACTCCCATGGTGGGAGGGATGGAATGCAGCTCTCTTAAGTGAGGCATGCCTCAAATTTTTTGGAGAAAAGGAGCAGTTTCTGAATAGTTGAGAAGTTTCCAGCATTTATATCACAGTGCTATGAGAGCAGGGCTCGCTCTGGACCAGGCAGCCAGTGCCAGCCCTTGTCACAGAGCAAAGGGACACAGGGATGGCCACAGCTTGGGTGCACTCTCTGCCATACCCAGAGTGAATTTGGGTCCAGTGCATCAGGAGCTTCTTGGTCTACAAGGGCTCCCTGGGCACCAAAAGCAGTGTGCCCCCTCTGTGACTTCTCTCTGGCTGGTGGCGCTGTGCACCTGAGCATGCTGTGCCTGGTGAAGGGGAAATGCCCTGAAGCTTAAGGGTGTCCTGAGGAACCCTCACTTACCCTCCCTCCAGAACAGACCCCACTGGCCTTCCAGCTTCCCAAATGGGAGCTGCATCTAGTAACTGGAAAACTTGATCAGATTGGGAGAATGGGTGAATGTTTTGGCTCCACTCTTGGAGAACATCCACTTGCAGAGGCTTCTGCTTTGGAAGGGTTTACCATCTTCCATTAGAAATGGTAACTCAACCTGTAGCATGTGAATGTGGGTACAAATCATCTCCAAGTCCAATGTATTCATCTGGGGAAGCCTTCCACAAATTTTACTGGGAGCAACAGCATAGCTGGGTCTTGGTGCTCGTAAACAGCTTCAGCATAGGAGTACTTGGGTATCCCATGATGGATTAAGCTGTGGATAACAAACATCAAGAAAACATTTGAAAATAAAATGTAATCCCTCTGTCCACTGCAGGTGCCAAGCAAGTCCTGACTGGAGCTATCAGTGCTCCTCGTGGGCCAGGAGTGTCCCTAACTGATCCCCTGTGACTGTCACCTCTGGGGGCTGGCATCTCCAAATGGTTGTTACCTGGAAGGTCAGTCTGCACCCTTGTTTACTGGGTTTCTACCAAGGACCACAGAAAACCGTCCAGCCTGGCAACAACTGCTCTTGTCCCTGATCTGTGCTCGCTCCTGTGTCCCCTCCAGCTCGCCCTGTCCCCAGTGCTGGTCTCATGGGGAGTGGGAGGTGACTTGATGGGAAACATCAGCTGCACAGTGCTGCCTGCCTCCTAGAGCTGTCCCTGCCTCTGATCCTAAAAGGGAGCATTTTTCGGAGAGTTATGAGCCTGTGCAAACAGGGCTTTATAAGGCAGCATCACTAATATGGAGCATAACCTCCCTACCCACAAACATCCTGATAGCCTTTCTGGTGTGAGTTTGGCTTTGTAAGCCAAGCCAATCTGATCAGGAAAATCCTGGGGAGAAAACAAACAAGGAGCCTGGGGAGGAGGCTGGAAGTCGCTTTCCAGAGTCAGAGCAGATGTTGTTTAGTAGACAGTGATGCCACAGATGTGCCTTGGCTGGCTGATCGGCCAGGGCTCAGCAGCCTGGCCACAGGGCAGAGGGGGCTTTGTCCCCACAGTCCTGCCTGCCCTGGCCCTGTTTCAGGCCCTCTTCCCTCAGTAGCCACTGGGACAGGCTTCAGGAGTATTAAGAAGATGGAGGAGCCCCCTGTGTCACCCTCAGTCACCCCTCCTTGCCCCTCACCAGGCCATAAGATGGCATTTCAGGGTCAGCTGTTTCTGTCCCAGTGCTGGTGCCAAAGGTTGTGGAAAACCATTTTTGCCGTCTTGGCAATGCCCTACTCCTCCCAGCCACAATGTCTGCATCTCCACACAGGGGGGAGAGGCTGAAGCCCCAGGGAAAAGGCTCCTTTTCAAAAAAATTTATTTTCCTTCCATTTCTCAGTACCGCCACAGCCATGTCCGTCCCGTCCTGTCCCCCCCCAATAATGAGCTGTTGTCTTGTGCAGCATTGAGAGCTAAGTAAGCATGAAAAATTGGAACAATAAAGAAGTAGTTCTGGGACAGCAAAGCCCCTTGTTTGACAAGGCTAATTCCACACCCCCCACCCTCATTTTCTTTTAGCCACCTTCCCCCTCCTTGCTCCTCCTTTATTAAATGAACTGGCTTTTATTGGGGTGGAAACTGGGTTTCCTTTTCCCCTCTCACCTCCCCCTCTGTTCGCATGTAATTTGGAGAGTTAATCTCCTCAGGCAGGAAATGTTGTTTCTTTCACTCTTTCTCTCCGGCAATTTCCATTTGGCTCTTTTAATTGGGGCCCAGACCAAGGAAATGGCCACACCACAGAGCCTGAGCAGGAAGAGGGCTGGTTCTCCTGAGGGGCCCTGAGCATCGCCTCCCACTGCCCCAGCTTGCACAATCTCCTTTGGCAGATGCACCTTTGGCCAGGAATGGGACTACCCAGCTCGCCTTGGCCACCTGGACACCCTGGTTGGACTGGGGAAATTTGGGCTGAGGATGTTGGTTGGCATTTCTGCTTCTTCTCTAAAACCCTCTCCCTGCTTTAGGTCAAGTCACCCAAAGATTTCAAGACCTATCATCACCCAGGACCATCTCCCCAACTCTCCACAGTACAGAGGCACTTGGTTAATATTTTCCATGGAATCCCTTTGAAAGACATGACATTGTAAAACCTCATGGAAATTCTCCAGATTTTTCTTGACGCTTTCCCTCGATCTTCTTCTAAAGAATAATTCAGTTTTAATGAAAAATTGAGAGGAGGAGACCTGTGTCGTCCCCCGTCGTCCCCCCCCCCCCCACCTCCCCATTTATCCTGTACACCTTATGGCTTGGCTGCAACCCTTTCTCTGTCTCAACCCTTTGGCTGAAGGAGATTTGCCATCAGTGAGTGTGTGGGGCCCAGTGTGGGCATTGTCTTGGGTGGTGCCAGTGAATCCAACCCATGGCACAGAAAACCGAGATGGACAGTGCTGTGAGAGCTGATGGCTCCACCCTGCCCAGGCCATGGAATGAGAGAGTCATGGCAGAGTCCTGGAATGGTTTGTGCTGGAAGGGACCTTAGAGACCATGTTTTTTCAGCCCTCTGCCATGGGCAGGGACACCTTCACTGTCCCAGGCTGCTCCAAGCCCTTTCCAACCTGGCCTTGGACACTTCCTTCTTTCAGAAAGGAGAAGTGAAATTGCAATCCATGCTTCACTTGAAGACAGGGCAAGACCGCGCTGAGCTTTTTTAAATAGAATACCCCAGGAATTTACTGGAAACTCATGGGGAAAACCCTTCCTAGAGCAGAGTAAAGCTCGGCAAAAGCAAAGTCTGCAGCAGCCTCAAGGTGGTGGGAAGCATGAAGAGGCTTGTGATGGAAACAGCTGCTGGAGCCCTGCCTGCTGCTCAGAGCAGAGTCCTGTTCCCACCATGTCTTAGGATAGTGAAGAGCATTAGAAACAAATCTTCGTGCCTTCTGCACAAGCCTGTGGCTGCTTCCAGCTCCTCTGGACACCCACAGCCAAGGAGATGTAGCATGGCTGCTTTCAAGCAGGGCTGAGAAGATGTGGAGATTCCAGTCTCCTCCTAACCACAGTTTGGCCTGAATGTTCCCAGCTCCCTGGCAGCAAAAAGCTTTTGGATTGCTGTCTGGCATCATTCATCCCTCCCAACACGGCAGTGATTTCTTTCTGGGAGGCTCATTTTTGTTGGATACCCCCATCCCTCCATAGAAAACCTCTGGGATGGACTGGGGCTGCCCATTCATCACTTGCCATCTCCCACAGGACTCAATCCAATGCGGTGGCATCAGTGTCCTGCAGCAGTGGTGGCATGGAGGAGCCTGTCCCCAGTCCTGGCTCCAGGCAGTACCTGGGAAGCAGCAGCTCGGTGGGCAGCACTCGGTCCTGCACCGTGCCCAGGGAGAGCCAGGGGCTTCTGAGTGTGCCATGCATGGCACAGATGGGAAAAGGGGGTGGAGTTTGGGAATACCTAACCAGCGTCTTGGCATGAACTGCTCTGTCCTGAGCGGAGCAAGGTTGTGCTGGTCCACAGCCGGTGAGCGTCCTGCCTCTGGAGCGGGAGGTCAGGTGGCTGAGGAATGGGGATGTCCTCACTCAAATGTGAGCCCAGACATGTTCATACCCAGGGTATGTGAATCCTCCAGAGGGAGGGAGGGAAGGAGGCTGGCACTGCAGGCAGGAATAGCACTACACTATTTCCTCTCTCACCTTGGGGACACTCTTGGTGCAGTGAGGACCTGAGTCTCCAGGAAGCTCAGCTCCCACAAGAACCCCAAAGGGACAGACTTCTGGAAGAGTTTTTTAAACATTATGAGAAATCCTGCTCCTCTCCATGCCCCATGCCTTCGCATGGGGACCCAAGAGCAGTGTCCAGCTTTGCCTAGTGCTGTGCCTGGGTCGTGGCTCAACAGTCCAGCCTTGGGGCTGGGTGGGAAGTTAGTTTTGGAGAGACAGGATGGTTTGTGCATCCTGCTGGCAGGAACACTCATGGAATTCCCTGCACAGGTGCTCAGGAGTGCTGCATTTCACCTCGTGCACCTTTATGTCACCTGGGTAGACATGGCTCCATTTATCCAAAGCAAATTAAATCCCAGAAACATCCCTTTGGGCTGGCCTGTCTTCCTCTTCCTGTCTCCTCTTCCAGGAAATCTTCAACCCTTCGCCTCCAGGTAAGAGGTCTCATGCCAGGTTCAGGCATGGCTGTGAGAAGCAGGGGAGGGCAGCATGCCCTGCCTGAGCCCCCTGTGCTGGGCAGGTGAGGAGTAGCCTCCCCAGGCCATTGCAGGATCCCACGGGGCTAACCCTGCATCCCAGGATGCAGTGACATGCAGGTGGCTGAGCTCTTCAGGCCTGTCCCCAGCGGCCTCGGGGGGGTGGCTTGTGGCTCAAGGCTTGGACTGTGAAAGGTAGCAGGGGGCTCACAGACACAGCTCTGGGACAGGGACAGAGCAGCTGTGCAGGGAAGCAGAGGGGGACACGGTGCTGCTGGGCACCAGCGAGGCCTTTGATGCTGCCTGTGTGTGGTAAGGAAGGGAAACGAGTGGAAAAGCTGTGGCAGATCTCACAGAGCCTGTCTGGGATGGAGCCAAACCCCGGTCAAGTCAGCAGCAGCAGCACTCCTGGCTGGGCATCCCTGCTGCAGGGGACATGGGGGACGTAGGACCACGGGTCTGGCCCGGCTGATGGCCCCGGAGGGCAGAGAGGAGAGGGTTAACCCTGCTCCGGCTCCTCGCTCTTACAGAAGATGCTGCCACGCTCCCCAGCTCACCGCCTGCCGCCTTCCCCTCCCTCCCCGCTGCCCCTCGGAGCTCTGAATAGGGAATTAGCTTTGCCTGCGTTTAGACCTCTTAATTAGCTATTCTTTTTGCGGGGCTGGGGAAGAGGAGGGGCGGCGGAGACCCCCGGCCCCCAGCTGAGCCCTGGGCCCGCTCCTGGAGCAGCACAAAGGGGCCCAGCGGGCAGAGCCATCGGAGGGCGCTGGGGACGCCAGCACCTGTCAAAGCTTGTTTCCCACCTTCCAGAGCCAACCTTTTCTGCCCCAGCCAGGAGACAGCCTGCCTTAATTGGGCTGAAAATCTAATCATTTGTACCTCCGGGCCTGGGAAGGGGGCAGGGCCGGGCCTGGGTGAGGGAAGAGGGATGGAGAGGTGGGAGGGGGGACGAGGGGGGAGCATGGAATGGGGAAAGGCAGGATGGAGATGAGGCAGAGGAGGAGTGAGCAGAGTGGTAGAAACGTTTGTAGAGGAGATGAGCAGACAGAAAATTTAGGTGTTTAAGAAGTGATTTAAAAGTTACTCCTTTGAAAAGGGAAAAATAAAAAGTGAGCAACTAAAGAGTGAAAGGGAAGAAGCAAAAGCGCAAAAAGTGTTAGTCACTTTTCCTGATCTCCATCTGGTCTGATAGTGCAACCAAGGCCCTTGTAATCCTCACCTGTCCCAGCAGCATCCAGAGTCAGAGATGTCCCTGAGCCCTGGGTGTATCTGCATGGCCCTGCTCCCATCCCAGCAGCTGCTTTCTTACCACGGCTTTGGCACTGCTCTCTTGTCCCTTGTGCGCTGCAGACTTACCTCTCCCACCTCAAAACAACGTGGGTGAGCCTTGCTGCAAAGAGAAGAGCAGGGAACCCAGGAATGGCTGTGCATCCTCTGCCATTGCTCTGTGTCAGGCTGCTCCAGGTGCTGTGCTGCTGCTTCCCTCCAGCTAAAGGTTTCCCAGGGTCTGGGCTGCTGTACTGCCTCTGGGCAGGGGATGGGCAGGGGAGGTGCCAGTCGATGAGCTGAGCTGTGTTCAGCTCAGTCCCTAGGGCTTGGCCACCTACCTGGCATGTAGAAGGCAGGTTTGTGGAGCAGGGACCAGTCCCAGATTCACTGCAAGTTGCCAGTGCTGCTCCTGGGTTCACACCACTGCTCCCTTCCTGCTTCAAACACCTTCATTCCGCTGCTGCATCCTCCCAGTGTTCAGGCTGACTATTTTCAGGCAGAGTCGTCGAGGCAGCACTGGAGCACAAGCCTGTGAGCACATGAGGCCATCCAGTCACTTGTGTCTTTTCTCAGTTTCTTTGGTACTGGATGTTTCACAAATACTCTCAAGCCACCCCTCTCTAACCACCCTCTCTTTCAGTTGACAACATTTCAAGTCTACAAAATAACCCACAAAAATTCAGATTTGGCATGATCATGGCCCCTCTCCTGTCTTATAAAGAAAAAGTATTTTCCCCGTGGTTTCTTCCTCAGCTGCTCCAAGCTTTGGGCCTAATTCCTCAAGAGAGTGTCTTACTAATTTTTTATCTTTTTTTTTTTTTTTTTCCTGATGATCTATCAAAAACCAACAACAAATCCCAGAGTCAAAGTCTTTATCAGAATTTCATTCCTTTGATTTCCATAGAGAATCCAGCACTTCATGCCTGCGCCAGGGAGGGTGAAGGAAACTCCTGGGAGAGGAGGCTGCACACTGTGCCCAATCCTGCACCAGCCTGTCCACATGCATGGCACCACGGCCAGCCCAGCATTTCATGCTCCCTGCCCAGCATCCTAAACCAGACCACAGGCACAATCCCAGGGCTCAGGCTGCAGGGATTGTGCAGACAAGCAAAAGAGACTGAGGCACCAGAGCAGATCTGGATCATGGAAGGATGGATACATTGACAAGGCATGATAGGCTTTGTCAATGATGGGCCTCAATTGTGGACTCCTTCATAGAATTGCAGAATCACTAAGCCTGGAAAAGCCCTCTAAGACCACTGAGTCCAACCCTTAACCACGCCACTGGCAAGGCCACCCCTGACCCTGTCCCTAAGTCCCATACCCACATAATTTTTTTTTAACACTTCTGGGAATGGTGAGCCCACCACCAGTGAGGAAATTTTTCCTATAATTCAATCTAAATATACCGTGGCACAACTTAAAGCCATTTCTTCTTCTCCTATCCCTTGTTTCCTGGGAGCAGAGCTCGACCCCCCGCCACGGCTGTCCCCTCCTGTCAGGAACTGTGCAGAGCCACAAGGTCCCCCCTGAGCCTCCTTTTCTCTAGGCTGAGCCCCTTTCCCAGCTCCCTCAGCCCCTCCTGGTGCTCCAGACCCTTCCTCAGCTCCCTTCCCTGGACACACTCCAGTGTGTCTGTTCATCCAGGCCAAGGGATGCTGTAGGGACACAGAGAAGAAGGCATCAAGAGTGGAGACTCCAGCCAAAAGAACTGACAGCAGAGCAAGATTCCTGAAACTGACCAGCTGCAGGCCAGAGGACCTGAAAGACCTTGGCAGTGTAGGAAAGAGGACAGAGGAAGAGAGGTGAGAGAGCCTGGAGAAATCCCTGGGGTGTGCAAAGACTGAGCCCAGTGGGGATGGAGAGAGGCAGTGGTGTGAGCTGGGGCACATGGTGTGATGTGAGGTGGCTTCCAGCTGCTGGGAGCAGAACCCTGCTGTCAGCCCACAGCACATCTGGATCACCTGCCCTGGGAGCCTACCAGAATGGAATATGGTCTCAGCTAGGCCTTGATAAAGCACGAGGATTGGTTCTGCACCAGCAGCACCCTAAGGTTGCTGGTAAAAAACCTGCAGAGACAGAGATTTTGTTTCTGGGATTTGGGAAGAGCACACACCCAGCAGTTCCAGTTTCAGTGAGGCAGGCAGGGATTTGACTTGGTGCTTATCCATCCCAAGAGTTCCTCAGAGTATAAAGACAGGACAAGCCCAAAGGGCTCGTGGGCTTATGAATTTATTAGGGCACAGAGGGCCAGGAACTGTTCACCTTGCGGCAGCAGCAGCAGCAGCAGCAGCACTCTGGGTGGTTGTGTGCCACAGGAGGGATTTGAGCTCTGGTTTCAGAGGTTTGGGTGAGGCAGCTCTGAGACAATGGAGGAGAGCACACAGATGAGACCAGGCAGAGTGCCAGGACCCCGAAAATGACTACTGCCATCCTTTGCATAGGGAGAGCAGCAGTGTGGGCTGGGTCAGCCAAGGTAGCTCAATCACAGCCAGTGACGGTGACAAATTGCAGGCAGATAGAGCAGGAGATCTGTCCTTGTGATACCCTTCCATTTTCCAGCAACTGATGCATTAGTGATTTCCTGAGCCAGGAGTGGTATGCGTGTAACAGCCACTACAAGCCTGCCCTCGGTGAATTTGTCTAATCTCATTTCAAAGCTGAGTGTATTTTTAGCTCACATGGCATCCTGTGGCCATGAGCTCCACAATTTAATTACACGTCACGTAGGGTAGTAATGCCCTCGGTCTGCGTGGAACCCAGCGCCAGCTCCTTTCATTCATAACTTCTCCCTGTAAGCCCAGCTTCCTGATTCTGCTGGAAGTGAGTCAGCAAAATGCTGTGACTCCTGTGACTGGCACCCTTTTAGCTGGAGGAGTCTTTGGAGGCAGGCAGCCCAGGCTGCCCTCAGTGGAACACATGGGGAGTTACAGAATCACAGAATCTCCAGAGTCCAAAGGGACCCACAGGGATCACTGAGTCCAACTCCTGGCCCTGCACAGACCCCCAACAATCCCACCCTGGGCACTCCTGAGAGCATTGTCCTCACACTCCTGGAGCTCTGGCAGCCTCGGGGCTGTGCCCATTCCCTGGGGAGCCTGGGCAGTGCCCAGCACCCTCTGGGGGAAGAACCTTTCCTGATAACCAACCTAAACCTGCCCTGGCACAGCTTCATGCCAATCCCTTGGGAGTGGCACAAAGCTTCCCTCAAGTTGAAAGCAAACAGGATGCTTGTGCCCAATGTGAATGGAGGGTCTTGGAGGGTCTGGGCTGGGTGACACTCCTTGCTAGCCTGCTATAGCAGGGAGTGGATCTGGGAGACCTGTATGGGGCCTAGGAGTGTGAAATCAAGAGGTTTGTGGGCACTGAGGTTCCTGGGGCAGCTTGTGTCACCAGCTGGAGATGAGAAGCTTGGGGCAAGGAGTCAGTGGGTGTGTGACAGAGGAGCGAGGCCTTGAGGCAAAGCAGGATCACTGAAAGAAGACAGGCAGGTGGGCTGTGACTGGGCTGGAGCTGAGCACAGCTGTAGCAGCAAAACCTGGAGAACCAGCTGCCATGTTTCCCTGGGGCAGGACTGCCTGGAAGAGGGTAGAAATGTGTACCCTCAGGGTTTGTTCTGCCATTGCTGACAGTCTGGTCCAGGTGGTTGCTTTGAGATGGCCAGACAGTGCATGTGTTCATATGAGATCGACTGTTGATAGCTGAGAATCAGCTGCCCCATCCCTGGAAATGTTCATCAGGCTGGATGCAGGCTTGGAGCAACCTGGGATAGTGGAAGGTGTCCATGTTCGTGACAGGGGATGGGACAAGAGGAGTTTTAAGGTTCCTTCCAACCCAAGCCGGTCTGGGTTGGAAGTGATTCTGTGATTACCACAGATGTTAGCGCCCCTCTCTAACATCACTGCAGTGTGTCTCACTGTGCTCTCTCGTGAGCCAAAGGGACATGCCAACATCAGACAGTGCTGCTTGAATAAGCAAGGTCCAAACCTTTCCAGCTAAGCTGGAGAGTTACAAAACGAGACAGACAAGGTGATGAGCTACAGAAGAAGATACTTAACTTTAGTAGATTATCCAATTCAACACGCCCACAAAGCCTGGCTCCAGCCAGCTCCAGCATGGCCGGTCCCCAGCCAGGTCCAGTCAGTGCTCCTGGCATTGGAACAAGCGTCAGGTTTATGTTGTCTCCTGCTTGCACTACTATTGCTTCTGGCTTGGTGCAGGAGTCAAGAGTGCAAGAACACAGCAGGAGCCCCGGTGGTGACCAGGAGAGGATGGGATGAGGACTGTGGATGTCTGAAAGCACTGAGAAGAAGGACTGTAAGTATGACTTGGTTAATGGAAGTTGGCTTGAATAACAAGGAATGTCCTTTGGTGCGGAACGTCAATAAATGACTCCTCACTGGAATAAAACTGCCAACCCCCTGCTGTGACCTGGAGCAGCTTCATGTCTGGGCTGTGTATCAGCATGGAGGGAAGGGCAGGATGTGCTCCTGCAGTAAGTGCTGCCTTCCTCACTCTTCCCCAGCAAGGAACTCACATCCTCTCTGTCTGCATCACCCTGCCTTCCAAGCCCTTGGATGCCACATGCTGCAAGGGGTCACCTTTCATACCCCTTCCTCAGCTCCACTATCCAAATCATATTCCCTGCAGAGGGCCAGATGCTGGAGCAGGAAAGTCTAGACAGAGCTGAATCAAATTTTTTACAGGAATATTATATCACTTTTGTTGTTGTTGTTGTTGTTGTTAAATGCAGGTTCAGGCAATCAAGACTCATCCTGGATTTAGATCAAATTAAGGAAAGAGTTTCCTCTGTTCCTGACCAACTGGGGAAGCAGAGCTGGGGACTCCATGCAGATGCCAAGGGAAAGCCCATTTTCAAAGCTTCAGGTGCAGTTGTCCCTCCCCCATTCACTTCCAGCCTCTTGCAACCAGTGCTTTTGTCCCCTCTCCTGTGGCACCTGTCCTGGCCCCCATAGCATCCCGCAGTGGCTGGGTCCACTCTTGTGCAGGGGCTGCACAAGAGTCACTCCCACTGCTTGCTGAAACTGGGGGTGCAGAGGAACCCCTGCCTGCCAAGGAGCTCACCAGGAACCAGTCAATGCTGGGACTTCCCTCCCCTAGCCACCCCACAGGCAGGCACTGTCCTCTCTGCCTGACAGTGTCTGCCCCAGGTGAGACCCCCGCCTCGGAGGGCTCTGAGGGAGATGATGCAGTGTTTTGTGAAATGCTCACTATTTCTCCTGGGAGACCCCACAGCCCACAGAGGGCCCATTCAGGGTGGTATGAACAGAAGGGATTTCTCTCCTGAGTGGGAAGGCACTGAAGAGCCCATTCTCACATTGAAGCAGACATTTCACACCTTTCCCCAGCTTGATATTGTTCCTTCTCATGTTATCCCCTCCCTCTGCTCCTTCTTTGCTGATGCCCTCTGAAATGTCCATCAGGACAAAGACCATGTCAAGGACCCACGAGCTTCTGCATGCAAATCATCATCTTTTGCAACCATTTGCATGGGTTGAGGGGGATTGAGATGTCACAGGGCAGAGCAGCAGCTCCAGGCTGGGCCCAGGCTCAGCTCCACTTTTTTTTTGCAATTGAACTTCTTTGCCGCCAACTTTCCGGCCAGAGCGAATGACTGACAGAGACTGATGGTGTCTCTGCCTGTGTGTAATCTTAGAGCTGCCTGGATTTGGGAAATCTCTTTCATTGCTTTAAAAAAATAAGCAAGTGACTAGACTGAAGGGTCCCGATTAACTGGGAAAATCAGGGCTAAAATGCAAATGCCTTCTCAGGTTCTGGCCTTGAGAGCCGTGCCGGCTGTCCCAGAGGAGGCCGACAAAGCCCAGCTCAGGCAGCAGCACCCAAGGCACAGCCCAAGCCCTGACCACTGCCATGTCAGAAGGTCCTGAATGCGCAGCGGGAGCTCCCACCCAAGCCACCTTGTCTGGAGAAGTCGGGATGAGGAGCGCTTGGTGGGCACTGGGCTTGGCTGCTGGTGCTGCAAGCCCTTGCTGCCTGCTCTGGCCGTGCTCGGGGATGCTCCACAACAGCTGCTCTCCTCCGGGCGCCGCACTCCTCGGGCTCCGAGGGACAGCTAGAACCAGGCAGAGATGACGTTATTACATTGAATTGCTATTCACAGGCAGAATTTCTCAAACAGAAATTCAGGGAGGATTTGGCAGCCACCCCCTGGCTGTGCCAGCTCCCTTCCTGCCAGGTCCCTGAGTCACCTGACTCCGTGTTTATCTCCCTACATCTCCACAGCATCTCACAGACAAGTGTGCTGGTTAATCCATGACAACAAGTAAAGCTGGAGCTGAATCAAGAGAAAACAAATAGAGTGGCAGAACACAGCTGAGAGGAGGCTGCATGGGTGCAATATAAACTCCCCCATGGATTTGACCAAAGCCCAAAGAAAGATGGAAAGCTGTTGGTCCCACAGATTTTGAGGCAGGTAGCAGGACTTCCAGCCTGCACACAGGAAAACTGGGATGCTGCTCTGTGTCTTGAGTTAGAATGATCTTTGTCAAATGTATAACCTTATCTCCTGTAGCTGAAATAAACTGAATTTTCAGACTGAAGGAAAAAATTCCAGATGAACCATCTGCAACAGGCAAGATTCCTGTTCCTTGTCTAGGAACAAGGCTGTGGGAGAAAACAAAAGGTAGGAGGCTACTCAGAGCTGGTGTGACCCCCAGCACTGGGCTGCAGAAGATGCTCCAAGCTGGTACCAGTTTCCTTCCTTAGACTGTGAAAAGAGTGAAAATAAATCTCTTCCGTGAGGAGAATCTCCTGAACACCAGCAGCCCTGCTCTGCCCCTCCTGGCTTTGGGGTGGGCTTTGGTGAGGGACGAGGTGGCTCAGTGCTAATCACTCTCAGGGCACAGCCAACTTCCCTAGGATTTAAACATAAAAGGAATTTTCCCTCCGGCTTCTAGCATGGAGTCGGCTCTGCCGGCATTGTGGAGAAGAAGGAATGGACCAGAGGGAGACGTGACTGGATATTAGGGAAAGGTTCTTCCCCCAGATTGTGCTGGGCACTGCCCAGGCTCCCCAGGGAATGGGCACAGCTCCGAGGCTGCCAGAGCTCCAGGAGTGTTTGGACAGCGCTGCCAAGGATGTCCAGGGTGGGATTGTTGGGGTGTTTGTGCAGGCCAGGAGTTGGACTCAGTGATCCCTGTGGGTCTCTTCCCATTCTGTGGGAAGATTCTGTGATTCTATGAAAATTGACCTCCTCAGGGACAGCATGAGGCCACATGCTGACACAGGATCCTGTTTTCCATCCTGTGTCAGCTCATGCCTCCTGCTGCTTTCCATTAGCTTCTCCTGGGTAGGGACCCATGTCACTGCAGTGAGAAATGTCCCTGCTGGAGCTACATGAAACAGAAGGAAGCAAACTCAGGTACCCCAGAACTGACCTTTGTCCCTTGCACAGGAGAGGCACCAGGATTTGCAGTACTGACCCTGAACACACTCTCCTCAGATTGCTCTGGCCTCCACAGACTTTGGTTAGTGGGCACTGGGCACAGCTCCACAAAGTCACTGAGATTCCATGACTCCTGGTGATTGAAGCTGTCAGACCCTCCTAGCCCTTCCCTCTCTGATGCTTTGATGATGGAGGAGAGCAGTGCTGGAAGGAGGAGACACCTCTCCTTGGGAGAATCTCCAGGATGTAGCTTCCCAAAGATAGTGAGTAGGTTGGAGTGGCACTGTAGGAAAGACCCAGCAAAGGTTGTGTGTGAGCTGGGAGCAAGGTGCTCTGAGACCCCACAGTGTCCTGGAGCAAGGGGCACAAATCACCCCCTTTGTCAGCTGGCAAGGCAGTCCACAGGCAGCACCCCAGCATGGTCACAGGAGAACCTCCCTGCCCCTTGAGGCCACCCACCAGGGCAATATTTGAATAAAAAAATAAAAAGAGATAAAGAATTCCTTAAAGGTTAAAAAAAAAACTTGAAGAGGGAGAAAAAAAGATGTAAAAAATTCACCCATGCACATTTGCCTTCAGTGCAACTGCCAAGACACAGCCCTTTTGCCAGGGGAAGATGGGCTGTGCTCGAGGTACCAGACTGGGGAGCAGAGGCAGCTGCAGTTGCAGAGGCAGATGAAGCATGGCAGATCATCCAGGTGCCATGAAACCTCAGCACGAGGTGTCCAGGAAGCAGAGTGCTAAGTGGTGGAAGGGCAGTAGGGCTGAGTGCAGGTGACTGTACCTCTGGATGTTCTCGGTGTCCTGTCCTTGCTGAGCTCGAGCACCTTGAGGTCCCTCCAATACACATCAGTCACAGCCCTGCCCTCTGTCCCTCGCTGGTCACAGCCACAGCCTGGTGTCCTTGGGAGCATCATTGATGGTGCTCCTTTGGCCTCAAGCTGGCTGGGATGAGATCCCTGTGAAGGGACATGGCCTGCACCCAGAAGGGAGCCTGGAGCAGTGGTTTGGGCAAGGGACCAACCTGCCAGAGTCCTGCAGGAGGGAGAGCTTCAACCAGCACTGAGGACAGGTGAGAAGAGGCAGCAGAAAGTGCTGAGGGATGGCTGTTTGAATGGGAAGTGGGCTGGGGATGGGCTGTAGCTGGATCTTTGGTCCAGCTGCCATTGGAGGAGAGTCCTTGTAGATTCCCATTTGAGTTGGGCAATGGCTGGATGTGCTGTGCAGGGCTATGGCTTGCCAGTTGACCTGAAAGTGCCAGGTTAAAGGTTGAACTCAATGATCTTAGAGGTTTTTTTCAACCTTAATGATTCTGTGATTCTATTCATCTGCCTGGCGAGAGTTCCCAACACTGGCCACCAGGTCTTCCTGTATTCCAGAGTGGCAAAAGGCTTGTCCAAGCAGAAAGGAAAGGGTCACAAATTTTCAAAGCCTGGTGTCACCAGGCTGGACTGGGGCTTGTCATTTGTCTTTGGTTTACACACTTTCTCCCTGGGCCGTGTCTCAGGAGTCCTCAAGCCAGAGTGATCCCCAGCATGGCCACCTTTAGTGGCAGGCTGTGTCCCCAAGGCTTGGTCCAGCCCTTTATTCAGGACATTTTCAAAAAATAGCTGCCCTGAGGAGTTCTCTCTGCCCTGAACTGGTGTTGACAGCAACTGCCACGTACAACGTGACGTGGCAGCATTGCTCTGTGTCAACACATGTGGTGACAGATGTATGCCAAGGGGGTAGAAACCTCAGAGCTCCATGGTGTTGTTTTTTAAGGTTGGCTGATGTCCAGGGATCATTCCAGATCTCTGCAGTGCACAGTGTTCCTCCAGGTCCCCTGGGAGAGGAGAGCTCACCCTGCAGAGTTTTAGAGGGATCCATCCTGAGATCCCAACTTTTTCCAAGCCCCCAGGATATGTGATGGATGCTTTGGGCTGAGGGAGGGTAGGAAGATCAAACTGCTGCACCAGGGACTTTGCTTCTGCAGATTCCCTTGTTGGAGGGTGAGATCTCCTTCCCACATGCGCTGGACCACAACGATTGATGTGTGTGAACATTCCCAGTGTGAATGGCAGCAAACCTGCTGATGGCTGCAGGGGAACAGCTTCCTGCTTCTTGCCTGCCTGCTGTGTGCAGGCTCCAGCCTGGTCAATATGGCCCAGCAGCTGATGAGCACTGTAGTCACTAGGAATGAGTTGAGAGCAACCCAACCTTTAGCTCAGAGCAGACTTCTCCGTCACCTTGGGCATCACCTCTCCTGGTTGTCCAGGCTGTAGTAAATTGGATGTAACCAATTCCAAGCTCTAAGAGAGGAGGGAGGAAAACACCACTGGAACTTCTTCCCATGCAATGGTGATAGGGTAGGTTTTTTAAAAGCATTTATAACATCAGGCACTACTAAAAAATATGCCAGAAATTGGGCAAACTGTTAACTGGAACTGGTAGAGTAATTTTAGAAGTCTCAGGGACAACAGGGAAATGGGGCACTGAAGTGAGTGGTGTCAGGTATGGTAGATGCAGGTGCTACAGCCAGTGCAGAGAGCAGGAATCACAGTGTGAATGCTGAAGGACCAGCTCAGGGTAGTTGAAGGGAAATGGAAGGTACAGCTCCACAGAAAACAGGGAGATACTGGGCCTGGTGTATGGCAAGAAATAAGTTTGAACACAAGTGATAGAATAATAGATATTATTCAATCACTTGTGTGATTATCCAATATTATGTTGGAAAACCCCCCTAAGATAATCAAGACCAACCATTACCCCAGCACTGCTAAGGTCACCACTAAACCATGTCCCCAGGTGCCATATCCATGTCCTTTGAACATTTCCAGGGATAGTGACCACTGGAAAGGGGTGAGACAGAGAGGAATGGGGCACAATATCATGATGCCAAGAGGGAAAAGGACCTTGAAAAACAGAAAAATGTGTCATGATAAGGGCAAAAGAAGGATGCCAAGAAGCTCAGAATAGAAAAAACACCCTACCTGAGATAGAGAAAATTTATTTCTGAGGGTTAGCATTAGGATTAATCCCCTAAGCTCCAAGTAATCTCCTCCTTGCAGCTTCAGGGGTGATTTTTTTCCCCATCAACTTTTTGGAGCTCAGCGCAGGGTGAGTGTTGACCTCCCAGGCACAGCTGGAGGGTTCCACTGGGACACTGTTGGCTTGACTTTCAGAGGACACTTTTTCCAGATGCTCCTCCTGGTCCCACTGAGGAAGGGCAGCACTGCGCAGCCGGGGAGGGGTTGCTGGGGCTGGTGGCCCAAGGCTCAGGAGCAGACAATAGGGGTGGACAGGCCAGGTCCAAGACCTACATAGATTTTAGCAGAAGGTGACTGGGGCCACCTTCTTGCCATCCCATATCTCATCCTATCCCATTCTCCTGAAGAGAAACATGTGAGCTGGTGAGTAACCTTATTCAAACCAGGATTATTGAGCTACTTACATAAATTAAACTTCAGTAGCTCTGAGATGAACACGAGGGACACTCTTGTGTCTGTGTGTCCATGTCCCATTCATCTGACCCTTACGGTGACATATTTTCCCCGGGAGAATTTGGCCAGTTAAAGACACATTGCACAGAGGTGCCTAGTGACTGCCGGCCCTGGTGGCTGTGTGGCCTTTCCTGTCCCTGTCACCTTCACCAGGATTTGGGCCAGCCAGCTGCTCTCAGGCCCTGAATGTGTCCTGCTTGCAGCAGACAGCAGGAGCCAGCCAGCCCCCGAGCTGCTGCCGAGGCTGCCCGTGGAGCCCTGCCAGCCACTTGCCGTGGCAGACTTTGAGAACTGCTCCCTTAGACTCACTGACGAGAGCAGGGTAATGTATTTCTACTGGAAAATAAACATATCTCTAATGAAAACCTGATGCACCACTGGGTTTTTTTTTTGGTTCTTTAAGTGAAAATTAGAGCTTTTGTCTTGTCAGACCCAAGCCTTTCCTCATATTTGCCATGCCAGCCCATCATCATTATTTCTCAAGCATAAAGAGATCCTGGAAAACTTAAACACACAGAAAGCAGCATGAAAAATACAACCAAAAGAGACAAAATACACTTGGCTGGGAGTTGTGCTCTCCTCTTCTATTTTCCTCTTCTCTTTTCTTCTTCTCCTTTTCCCTTCTCCCCTCCCTCTCTTCAATTCTCTCCTCTCAGTCTCACCTTCCCAAGTGTGGGCTTCCTGTGCCACACCTGGCAAGAGACTTTTCCAAGGTTTCAGGTGTGGATATGAAGCTTCTGTGCCTACAGCTGAAGGAATAGGAACGACTTTGTAACAAACAGAGTTTTGCTCGGTATCTTTACATCTAGCTTTGAGTTCAATTAGTTTTGCCTGACACAAGCTAAAAGATAAAATACTTTGTCAGATGAAAAACTTTGTTGGTAAGAGAGCATCGCTGATGCTTTGCTGGTACTTGGAGTTTACCTGCTGACTGCCTTCCAGTGAAAACAGTATCAAACATGAACTAAAAATGCCCTTTTACTTTGTTACAAAATCTTCCAGGTCTTCCATAACTGGCAAAGGGATGCCAGATAAGGAAAAGAAGCAAAATTAAGCAGCTGATAACCACTTTAGCCTTTCAGAAAGTGCCTTTAACATCTCATATTTCTTCTCACACAGAATTATTTTGATATGGGATATGTACCCTTTCCAACTTGAAATCCTTTAATTAAGGGCTAGACTGGGAGCTGGGCTGTGAGGAAGGGAAGGGAAGGGAAGGGAAGGAGCCTTTGGCTCTCCTGGTGGACCTGGCAGACAGAATGAAGCCTTAAATCTCCTTCCCACCTTCCCAGGAGCTTGTCTTAGGAGGACCTTTCCCCCTTGGGAAGCTCAGAAGAATACCAATGAAATGCTTCACAGTGGCTAGCACAGGAGCAGAGTAGTTAGCCCACTGCAGTCTTCGAAGCCCCCTGGAGATATTGGTGCTTTCCGCCTCGCTAACCCTGGAACATGCCAAGGACCATTTTCCAGGAATCTTGCCTCCAGAAGGGGAAATCTTCTCTAGCCCACCCTGGAGAGGCTCTCCCCTCCAACGGGGGACCTGTTGAAGCAAGGTGAGGGTGGCCAGAGCTAAGACATCTTTGCCTGGGGCTGGATGATTAAGAAGCATGTTCATAAAGTCCAGGGGACAGCTGAAGGAGTTAAGTTACTTGAGTGCTTTGGGATCCTTCAGGATGAAAAATGCTGTATACATGTCGGATTTTATTATTACAATTACAGTCAGATGTTAATCACCCCACCAGGATTTACTCAGGCAGCAGTGCCAACAGCAGTACATCTTGCTGAGTAATTGCCCCCTTCCTGACTCTTGGGTGTCTCTGCCCTGAGCTGCTTCTCATTTCTGTGTTTGCTTTAGTTCTGACACTGCTGAGAGAGCTGCATTTTCCCACCCAGCAGCGAGAGATGGCAGAGCACATCTTGCACATTCAGGTTTTCTTCACTTCCAGCACTGCATGTGCATCGGGGTCAGAAAATAGATAATGAGAACATTTCACGGATAATATTCATCTTCAGGGGATAGCAATACCCATCTCTTTTGCAAATTGTTGAGAGCTAATGCTGAAAAAGCTGGGAAATGATACAGTTTCATGGGTCTAATTGCAGAGTATGTGTGAGCCAAATGAGTGAAGAAAAGCTCCAAGTTCAGCAAACCAAGCTGGGATCATGAAAGCAGAAATACAGAGTGAGGGAAGAAAGGCCAGATACACTTTTAAACTCCTGCACACAGTAAATTACTGGGGTGCACTGGGATCAGCTCCCACACTGGCACAGCAGCTCTGTCTCCCCAATGTCCAGCAGATGCTCTGACTCTATTCAGACTCAGGACTGGATGTCCAGCCTCTCTGTTTTAGGGGGATTTGTTTATGTTTCCTGTCTGAACGCAACATTTGGCATTTCTGGGATGATGAAGAGATAGAAGCAGGGGAGATGCTCTGTTACTTAGTCTAGTAAGTGGAGCCAGCTCTGTACAACACCAAGCATGTGCCAGAGGGATGTTCTGGGATGACCTGTTGCTGCAGCCCCTCACTTTGCTAGGTCAGAAGCACTCTGTGGTGAGAAACCGGCCCCATGATGCACCTCAGTCCCTCTGCACCCCTCCTTGGCTCCAGTGGGTAACTGGTTATCTCATGGCTTTGGGAGAGAGTGACTGGCATGGGCAGGAATGCTCTTACACACTGTCAGCCTGGAGGAACCAGCTGTGTGTCCAATTTCTGGATATGGTTCAAGTGTGAGCTCAGTGCTCAGCAATGTGGAGGTAAAGGAGGTGAGGAGGGTTTGGGGTTTCGCACTGTTGACACACACCAGGCTGACAGTCTCTGTGCCTCAAAAGCTGCGGGTCCAGCTCTTCTCCAGAAAAAAGATGTAGCCCCACACAGCTGAGAAGGAGGTGAAGGAAGAGCCAGTGCTTTAACCTGGCTGGTTATCACGCCATGCTGGACTGAGGGATGCAGGGATGCTTTCTTGAGTGAGAGTAATGCTCCTGAAAGGCTGCAGACTCCCTTGCAGGAGCGTCTCTCCAACTGAGATGCTGATGCTGGAGCGCTCCCACCCTGATGTGTTGTCCCAGAAGGCCTCTAAGGACATGGCACTCTATTCTACTAAAGCTCTGCATAAAGCTGGAAGGTGGTTTGATGGCGGCTGGGCTCTTGTGGAGAAGCAGACGTAGGGCAGCAAAGCAGCTGTGGAAGGCAGAGGCAGAGTGAGGGTCCCGCTACCCGGGGTCCGTGCGGTGCCCGGGCTGATGCAGTGTCCCGCTGCTCCGGGGCATCGCCTCCAGCCTCGTGCCGTGCCCGCTGCTGGGGTGACAGCTCCCGGCCGGCCCGGGGCCGGGACCGCAGGTGGGACGCGGCTCGGGAGGGAGGTGGGCGGCTCCGGGGGTGGCGGCAGGACCCGGCTGTCATTCAGCGCGCGGCGAAAGTGACAGGGGGGCGGGGCGGCCCCGCGCCGGGCGCGTATTTAACTTGGGCGGCAGCGGCGGCGCGGCAGAGCGCGGCGGGCGGGAGGCGGCGGCGGGCGGGAGGCCGTGACACCGGGCGACACCGAGCCGCGCCGAGCCGAGCAGGCAGCACTGGGCACGGAACGGCGCCGCGGCTGGATGCGCTGAGCGCGGTGGGGACGACCGGGTCCCCAGAGCAGCGGCAGCAGCAGCGGCAGCAGTATGGGTCGCCGGGGCTGCTGAGCTACGGCCGAGCACGCCCCTGCCCGTCCCCGCCGAGGAGCCGTCAGGGAATCGGGACGCGCCGCCTCACCGGTGCCGGGGACACCCTCCTGCCCTCCAGCCCCACCACGCCGAGGATGCCCCGGGGGCCCGCGGGCCGCCCCCACCGCTCGCCATGAGGAGGAACCCGGCCGGGCCGCGGGCGCTGCCGCCGCCGCCCGCCGCCGCCTGAGCCCCGTGCCCCGGCCGTGCCCCGGCCGTGCCCGCGCAGGGGCCGCCCGAGCGCCCCGGCGCCGTGACCCTCCTCCCGCCCCCTCGCCCGGCGCGCCCGGCTATAAAGGAGGGTTTTATTCTCGGGCTCCGGTCTCACGCCAAACCCTGTCACACCGTCTAGACGAGCTGTCGTGGGGCTCGGCCCAGCTGTCACCATGGCGATGGAGACGAGTCCGCTGTGAATTTTGGGGGGGAGCGAGAGAGCGAGAGCGGCGGCGGCAGAGGAGGAGGAGGAGGAGGAGGAGGAAGGCTTGGCCGCCGCCGTGCCCTGCCCTCCCCCGCGGGGGAGGCTCGGACCCCCCGGCGCTGCCGACCGCGGCTGGAGCCGGCCCGGCGGGGAGCCCCGGGAGCCAGCGGCCGCGGCCGCGGGGCGAGCCTCAGATGCGGCTGTCACACAACCCCGGCCGGGCTATTTAAAGTAACGGGCCCCGTCGGACACTGGTGTCTCTGCCTATTTATGAGCCCCCGGGAGCCGCCGGGCGCCGCCGGGCAGCGCTAGGAGCCGAGGCCGCCGGGAGCAGCGCCGGGGCCCGCCCGGAGCATGACGGCGATCCGGGCGCTGCTGCTCTGCCTCTGCCTGGGGTTGCCGGCGGGCGGGCAGCCCTTCCTGCGCCTGCGACCCTCGCCCAGCGACAACCTGCCCGTCAAGGACATCGTGGAGCACCCGGACCCCGAGTACGACCCCAAGGAGCAGGACCTGGACGAGAGGACGCTGAGGAAGAAGCTGGGCAGCCATTTCGACCCCGGCTTCATGGCCGTGGCCGTGCCGGGGCCGGCCAACGCCTCGGGCGCCGCGGCGGCGGCGGGGCGGGGGCGGGCCTGCGGCGGCTGGAGCTGGGGCCGCCCCGGGGCCCGCGCCTGCGGCTGGGCAAGAAGGCGCGGCGGAAGGTGCTGCAGTGGCTGTGGGCGCACACCCACTGCCCCGTCTTCTACGCCTGGAAGGACCTGGGGGTGCGCTTCTGGCCGCGCTACATCAAGGAGGGCAACTGCCTGGCCGAGAAGTCCTGCTCGCTGCCCGAGGGCATGTTCTGCAAGCCCGTCAAGTCGGTCACCAAGACCTTCCTGCGCTGGCATTGCCAGGGCTGGTCCAGTCAGAAGTACTGCACCTGGATCCCCGTGCAGTACCCGCTCATCTCCGAGTGCAAGTGCTCCTGCTAAGCCTCCCCGGCCCCTTGCACTGCCGCCCTCCTCCTCCGGATCACTTTAGTTTTTGGGGGGGGGGGGTTTTGTGGGGTTTTTTTGGCATAGTTTTTTTGGGAGGTGGGGTTTTTTCCCCCACCCCCCAGAGCGAAGTGGGAGAAGGTGAACCGCTTTGGAGGTTTTTTTGATTTTGTTTTTTGGGTTTCTTTGTTAATTTGGGGGGAGGGGGAGCTTGTTCGTTTTTGTTGTTGTTGTTGTTTGATTTTTTGTTGTTAATTTTTTTTTCACTTGGACTTCTTTTAATATTATTTTATTCAAAAGGGGGGAAAGTAAACCCAGGAACTGCAGGGCAGGCCAAAGGCACAGTAAAGCACTACAATCAGATGTCTATTTTTATACGTATATAGCCTTCTAACAAAAGGAAAATTTAAAAAAAAAAAACAAAAAACCAAAAAACCCTTAAAAAAAGGAAAAAAAAAAAACCTACCAGCCGTGTAAATAGAGAGATTTTAAAGGAAAAGGGGGGGAAATCGCAGCTGTTTTTTTATTATTATTATAATTATTATTGTTATTATTATTTTAAAGACATAGGACCACATTTTAAACCCATCCCCACAGAACCCAAGCATTTCCCTGCCCAAGGGAAGGGCAGAAATTTCTTGTAAAAATGTTTTCATCAAAAAGAGAAAAGGGGCGGAGGGTGCAAAAAAAGAAAAACACGAACCGCAGCATCCCCGAATGGTTGTTTCTCTGTGCTGTATTTTTTTTTATCTTCTTCAGACCTTGTCACTGATGTTTGAACTAATTTGCCAAGCTCTCTAGTGGTTTTTTTTTAAAGTGTATAACAGTTAATTAAGAAGGAAATTTTAAAGAAAAGTACAAATCTATGAAAGAGTGGAATTGTTTTTTTGTGTGGGAATACATATAGTCGTGTAGAAATGTTAAAAGGAAATTTTCTGTGTACAGTTTATTTATTTTTAACGTTTGTGTATAGGAAAAAAAAAAAGCTAGAGATTATGCCAGAAACTATTGGAAATGTTTACTTGAATATTCCTTTAAAAACATATCAATGTAAATATGAGCTATCACTGATCAAACATTTTTAGCAATAAACTCTATCTTTGAAGAAAAACCCCATGCTGCACTCCAGCTCTCTGGGAGACCAGCAGAAATTCGGATTCTTACTCAGAGCAGGTGCTGAGTAAAGGGCTTTGCCTGGGCCACGCTGGTGTAAATCACGAGATGCCCCAAAAGTCGGGACAGCTCCTCTGGTTTCTGTCTCTCCGGGATTCCGCTCTGGGATTTCTTTGCGCATGTAACTATAACCTGTTGGGGAGAGAGAAAAACACCGACGGGAGAGAAATGTCTCGTAACGCACAAAAGAGCTGAGATGTCCCGGACTGGAGGTGTCACCTGAAGTCCTTGGGAGATTCCGCGCTCTGCGGCTCTTGGATTCGGCTCTCCCGCTGGCAGAGGAAGCGGTCGAGGTTACTGCCCCGGCCATCAAAGCGCCTGACACGACTTGGCAGCCCCGCGTGTGTCGGAACAAATGTTTTTTCTCGGCTGCCGCTACTAGCGGAGGAGGGGAAGATGGAGAGGAGCCCTGCGCCCCGACCTGCTGCCGCGACGGAGCCCCGGGCCCGGCATCCCTGCCCGCAGCGTCGCTGGGTGCGTGCGGGGCTCGGCAGAGCCCGCGGTGCCCTGCAGTGCCCGCAGCTCGTGCGCTGGTGCCAGGCCGATCCCCGCACTCCCACCGGAGCTCACGGAGCCAGGGCAAGGCAGAAACGGGACGGCTCCGCCCGGGGGGCTCCGACAGCCGGGCTGTGGAGGACCCGGCACAGGAGAGCGAGGGCACTGGCAGTGTGAGCCCGCTGCCGACGGAGATCTGTCTGTCTGTCTGTCGGTCACAGGGCTTGGAGCACAGCCCTGACGGGCTGCCAGGCCATTCCCCTGCGTGTTCTGCTTGGGCTGCTGGTGCTGGAGGGGAAGGTCTGGCCGTTCCCACTGGTGAAGGAAACCTGTCTGAAACATGCCTGAAACGTGCCCGGTATCCCTGAGGAACAAATCCCTGCTGCCAAAGGCCCTGGCCAGTGAGGAGATGTTCTCCCCCAAGGCAGCTGTGGAGCAGCAAGGAGACCCTCCCCCCCTCCAGCTTAGCATGCGGCACAGGAGAGCAGAATTACACCAAGCCTATGGGAAGGCACCAGGACCCTCCAAGGGGTCTGGCTGGTATCCCTCCATCATCATCTGAGGGAACTGAGGTCCAGCAAGTCCCGTGAAGCAGGTCTGCAGAGCCTGGAGATCATAGATTGAAGCTGAAACAGGGAGAGAGTTGTTGAGATGAGCATGATGGGGACAAGGCAAGACGGACAGCAACATCCCATAGCCCAGAGCCCTGCAGAGCCCTGCAGCCATCCCCTCATCCCTGTTTGAGGAGGCAGGTTGGCCTTTCCACACATTTGTCAGTGAGGGATCGGGGAAGGGGGAGATGCAGAGAGCAGGGTGAAAACGAGACTTTGGCAAAGACAATGTGCAAAACATCAGGGGCATTTCAGAGAGAAAGGGGAAAGCTCATTTTGCAAGAGGAACAACATCTGTGGTGTGGGGGCCGAACATCTGTAGGAGGGAGCATGGGGGGAAGGCATTCTGGGAAAATATTTCTGACATAATCCCAACAGTATCTGGTGTGTTGGGATTTGGTTACAAATGGCCCTCTAACGTCTTTGTGCGTTTTGTTCTGCTGGTTCCAGGGGCACACAGAGACCCCTGCTTTGTGCTAACCTGGGAAATAAACCATTCGCTGGGCTCAATGGCTGAGTTCAGTTGCGTGGGGAAGGGGGGCTGGGAAAGGGGAAGGCGAGATTTGTGTGAACTCAGTGAAAACCAGCCTAAAAGCCTCCATGCCATGTGCTGGAGGGAGGAGGGGTCTGCCTCCATCTCTGGGGAGAACCAGTAGTCCCGCTTGAGAAGATGACTTGTCTGGAGGTGAAAGCATGAGAGCTGAAAGCTAAGGTGCTTGGTGAGGGCCAGAACTGGGGAGCAGAGGGCAGCTGTGTGCCAGCCCACCCAGCTCTGCTTTGCCAGCCTTCCACAGCGCTGGACCATGGTCACCTGGTGCTGGCGGTGCAGTGCCCTTGTGCCAAGGAGTTGGGCTGCCTTGGGAGGCAGCGAGTCGGACGTGTGACGGCCGGGCCGTGGGCGTGATGGCTCGCCTCAACTGCCGAGCCTCAAAGGGGAGTAAGACAAAGGGGAACAAGCCTGATTCTTTGGTGTGGTTGTTGCATTGTCTCCCCAAGCTGCTTGTGATTAAGGGATGAGCTGCAGGGGGAAAGGGGCAGAACAGGCAGAACCGGCAGAACACCGAGATGTGGTGGGTGCCAGCTTCTGAAGACACGGGCTTTCCCAGAGCGTTCTGGGGTCACAGCCTGGGAAAAGGGCTGGAGCACTGAGGGTGGGTGCCATCCTCTAACTCAGGTCCCTCCTGTCATTACACTGTCAAAAGCCATGCATGGCCACAGGCACTCACTGATAGGGCTGTGCACCTCCATTCCTGGGCACCCAGCTGTTCCTCCACTTACCTGGTGCTGGCAGGGGAACCATGCCCATGCCCTGTGGAGCTGCAGTGAGTCCCACGCTTTGCAGTGTCCCTTCTCCACACTGAGTCTCCACGCTTAAGTAGAAGGTGGTTATCTGCAGGATCAGCCCTTTAACCACTTCTTCCTTTGGGCAGGGCAGAGCACACGTGATGAAGGAAGTTCCACAGGACCAATGGATGTTCCGTGTCCTGCAGGCACATGTGCCCCAGCACTGCAGGAATGCAAAGGCACCTTTCTTCTCCACAGCCAGCACTGGCCAGAGCTCACCTGCTACAACACCATGTGCTGTTCAGGGGCAGCTCCCTTGGCTGGATCACAGCTGGATCTCTTCCTTGTAGCCCTACAAAGCCTGACTGAAGGAAAGAGCCCCTCTCTCAGGTTTGCAGAGGTCTCCATCTCTTCCTTCTGCATGTCAAGGCCCTTCTGTCACTTGGTGAATTGCTTTAGTATTCATGAACCCCAGATTTAGATTATCCTGATTCTCTTGGGAGAGAGAATGAGTTCAGGATGGCTCCTGACATTTGACTCGATGGGATGAAGTCACCTTTCCATTCCTCTTTCACATCCTCGTTTGGTTTTTGACTCCAGCAGCAGGTTAACTCTTTGTCTCATTGGCAAAGTTATTTCATCCCGATTTTTCTGCCCTGCCTCTCCCCATTTAGCTCAACTAAGGCCAGTGTGCAGGAATGCAGTTTCTGTCAGCACGCTGGCTCTGCCAGGGTAACTCAGATTCATGGGGCCAGAGCTCACAGATGTTCAGTGCCACCTCTTGAGATATCTGACTCAGGCCCAGGTGATGACCTAGGCCCATCACTCATCATTCCTAGAAAGGCAGATAAATGGACTGGAGGCAGTAATTGCCTTCCTCAACCTTTAAAGCCCATGCTAAACCTTTTCTTAACATGCAAAATTGTGTTCATCTCCTCCTCCAGGCCAAGCCTTTGTTGTCAATCACCTTTGCAGCCTGTCATGGCCACCAGGAGCTATCAGGGAAAGCCAGTCTCTCTGCACACCCTGGTCTAGCAGCAGGTCCCTGGTGAGCTCATCCTGCTGACTGCTGCTGGTCAGGAGCTCCAGCTGAGCTTCTGGCACTCACTTCCTCAGGCACTCCCAGCTCCTCGTTCATCACCTCAATGAAAATCAAGCCACACTGCTGAGGTTAATAGTGCCAGGGTGCACTGTGCTCAGTGATCTCAGAGGTCTTTTCCAACCTCAGTGATCCTGTGCTGACCACATGTGTGCCCTGCATGTTGGGCAGAGTTGGGCTCATCTCACCATCTCCTCACGGCTACTGGGTACAAGTGTGGGGGTTCTGCTCTCTCTGTGCAAGACTCAGGATTCCTTTCTGCTCCCGTGCTGTGTCCATGTTTGCTGTGTCCATGTACAGCAAACCCAACCACTTGCTCAGTTGCTGCTCGGCAGAGCAGGACCCTGACCCCTCTCCGTGACGGAGTGTAAGGCTTTACTCACTGACACTCCAGAGGTGTCAGAAGAGCTGCTGGCTCATCTACAAAAGCCATGCACGAGCCTCCCCTCCCCCTCAGTGATTAAAACCAAACATTAACAGCAGGAGCATCCCAGGGACATGGCTGCTCTTCGGTGTTAGCTGTTTGGTATTCTGCCTAAAAGTGTCCCACACCCTGTCAAGGAGAAGGGACAGCGCCATGTGGCACTGGGAGCCCAATCAGAGAGGCAGAGCCATGAAGAGCAAATCACGAGGAGCTGGGAGGCAGCACTTGCAAACACACCATTGGCTAAAATTGCCCTTTCAGGAGGATGGTGAATGAATCCATTCACAAAAAAAACCCCCAAAAAACACAACAACAGCAAAAAACTCAACAACAAACAAACAAACAAAAAACCAAAACCAAACAAACAAACAAAAAACAAACAAACAAAAAAAAAACCCCAAACAACAACAACAACAAAAACAAAACAGGACCTGTTTGCAAACAGCAAAACAGTTTACATATTTTACTTTTTTCGTCTGGATGAGTCTGACCCTGAAACAGATGTGTGGGATGTGGCTCTTGCAGCCGTGTCCAAGCCCATCAATGAATTCCAGTGGACTGATTCTGCCCATCTTTTTGTAGGCTGCACCATTCCTTCCAAACAGTTTCAATGACCTGCCCAAAGAACCGTGACCTCCTACTGGGTACCCTGGAGTGGGACACAGACCACCAAGGGCCCATGGACCACTGCTGGGATAAGGTAGGAGACCCTGCTCTCCAGTATCACACTGATGTCCTAAAAAGGGAAAGGAGTCCTCAGAAAAGCCCATGGTCCCAGGAATGTGACAGAGCATGTGATTGGAAAGGTTCCTTCTTGTATCTGGAAGCTGGGAGTGAAGGGTATCTAGATATGGGACATGGTTGCTCATAGACCACCTGACTAGGTCAGCCATGTCTTGTGCTCCGTCACCTGGGAATATGGTCCATGGAAACCAGTGATCTCCCCGTGCTGGAGAATGAGAGCAAGGTCCCCAGCCAAGCTCACTGACTCCCCCATTTTAGGTAAGATCTCGACCTTTCCCCACGGGGAGTCTTGCATGCCACTAAGAGAAGCTGAGGCTTTGGAGCCAGTGCTGCCAGAGCTGCTGGGGGTCCACAGCAGGAACCCTGGAGTTTCCAGGATGCTGATTCCACCCACTGAGGAGCAGCATGTCCAGTGCTCCTTGTAGCTCCTCTGTTTCAGCACTGGGGGCTTTGGAGGCAGCCTTTGGGGAGGTAGCAGGAGGCAGAGTGGAGCAGAGGAAGGCTGAGAAAGGAGGTAAAGGCTGCATCCCTGGATGCTGTGGCAGGACAGCCTTTGGAGAGCCAGCTCTGAGTCTGGGGTGGGAAACAGAACAGCTGTGCCAGAGAAAAAAGTTCCTTGTCATGGATGCTGGATCATGTACAGGTATTTGAGTCCATAAGCTTCTTGGAGGGTTCTGCAAGAGCCATCAGATCCCCTCTGAGGCTGGCTGTGTCCTCAAGCATTGTCCAGTCTGTTTCCATCACATTTGCTGCCAAAAGACACTTTCTCTCCAGGAGATGGTACTAACAAAGGACTGGGCCTCCAGCCTTGGCTCAGTTTATCTGCTTTATTGAGACAGAGACTGTATTTCATCCTGGAGCTGAGATTAAGCACTGGGCTGCACTTGGTGTTCTGCTCTTTGACCATATTTTAGGAAAGAGCCTACATTTGTCTCCCCCCTTCCCACCCGGGAGCTGCAGCCAGCAATCGTTTTGGACACCTCTTTGAGCCAGCAAAAGCAGTGTGTGGGTCAATGCGTGGCCATGAAGCTGGATAAAGAAGGACACTAATGAAGGAATGGTGATGGTGTTTGTGACGTTGTGGTACCCAACAGGGCCCTGGGCTGAACTGTACCGGGAGGCGCCCTCTGCCCAGGCTGCTGGAGCGGGCTGGGACGTGGCTTCTCAGCGGGAACACGCGGGCTTTGCCTGCTCCGGACACTGCTCTGGGGGTCCCAGGAGGCTGGTGAAGGGACCACTGGCCAGACGCGGCACGGCAGTGTCCTCACGGAGCCCCACGGGGATGCTGTCCGCGCTGTCCCGGCCCTGCCGTGAGCGCTGCCCCGGCCCCGGCCCGGCCCTGCCGTGAGCGCTGCCCCGGCCCCGGCCCGGCCCTGCCGTGAGCGCTGCCCCGGCCCCGGCCCGGCCCTGCCGTGAGCGCTGCCCCGGCCCCGGCCCCGGCCCGGCCCGGCCCGGCCCTGCCGTGAGCGCTGCTCCGGCCCCGCGCTGACCCGGGAGGGCGGCGCCACCTGGCGGCCGTGCGGGGCAGGCAGGACCTGCTGGGTCCAGTGCATTCCCGCTACCGCCGCACGGCTCGGAGCCCTCGGGCCCGGTACCGGGAGGACGGCTCGGAGCCCTCGGGCCCGGTACCGCCGCACGGCTCGGAGCACCTCGAGGTGCCTCCATAGGAGGCAGGGGAATGCACCACCTCAGGCACCCTGCCGTGGGACACGGAAGCGCCTCCGCCGAGTGCCCTGCGGCGGGCGCAGTGCGGTGTGCCCGCAGGGTTCCGTCCCTCCTAGGGAGCTGCACCGTGCTGTGGAGCAGTGCCGGGGGTTTGTGCACCCGGGGATGGTACGTGCTGGACACAGCTTTCCAGGAATTCCAGTTTCACAGCAGCCACTGCTGACTCTGAGGTCCCGTTCAGGCCACCCCAGGGTGGCAGGAGCCTCTTTTTCCTCTGGAGGCTGCAGCAGCGGACACAAGAAGTCCAAAGTTCTCCATGACTCTCCTCTGGGCTGAAGCAAATTTGTCTTCGTGAGGAGTTTTAGCATGCCTGGAATATAAAGGCTGCCCACAGGGGCTGACAGAGCATCCCTCTATCCTCCCAAAGGAGCAGTGGAAGAAGCACAAGCAAAGATATCCTGCATAGAAGAAAGGATATGTCCTCCATGAGTGCTCCGAGTGAAGTGGGATTCATCCAGACCCCTCTATCCCTATTCCATACAGGCCTAGTGTCTGGGCACAGTTGTTGTCCTGGGCCAGGTCCAACCCTGTTGTCCAGCTTAGTTACTTCAATAAGACTTCAAATTGCTTAACAAATACCACACAAATGTTTAAACCCTGAGAATTTGTACTCTGGGTTCAAAATGTGATTTATCTTCATCTGTGCCCACGAGATTTATCAGCCGCAATTAAGGGAATGGCTGTTCTCTTTAAAGTGTGGTTCTAGTCAGAAAAACCAACTGGAGTCTCCTCTCAGTGAGTCAAACACATGGCCAAACCAGAAGGGAAAAACTGAGAAATGTTTTTCTAAAAACATCCTTATGTTTTTTGGTCAGAATTTTTTGAAGCATAGCTGAATTTAGAAACATTCAACCAACTGTAGTGGGACAGGAATCGGGAAGGGAATTGTGAAAATTCAGTCAGGTTTTTTCCCCCAGTTCTTCATAAAAAATTTATATTTTTATGCCATTTTTCATTAAAAACTGCTGTCAAGGACTATGTGGCACATCTGCCTAAGAAAGACCATTTGCAAACCTCCCTCCTGTGCAGCACGGACAGGAGGTGACTCTGGATGCCTGCACAGGAGAATAAGAGCTCTTGTTTGCATGTTCTGGGCAAGCCTGCTAAAACATGGGATGTGAGGACTCAATGCTGGGCATAGAGGAGTGCACTGGTAAATAAAGCACTAATTCCTGCTAACAAGTCCTGTGGACTTACAGTTCCAATCATGGCTGCCCTGCTTCTTCCTTTCCTCCTGTGTGACACTGAGCTCTGAGGGGGGAGGATGGCTCTGCCGTGCCCTGAGAGCTGTTGGAGCACAGCCAGGAAATGCCCAGGGCAAGGATTCAGAGAACACGGAGTTCCTGCATCTCTCTTAAAAGCTCTTGAATTTAATCTCTGAGGTGCAGGCCATGATCAGAAGGACAAGTCCAAAAAAATCCCAATCTCCAACAGGGTAGAACCTCAAACAAGGCAGAGCAGATGGAGAAACACACAAAGATGAGCCATTGAGTAGCTGCCACTAAGATCCAGAGATACCAGCTTTGGCACCGTCTGTCATTAAGCCAGTGCCATACTGTTAAATGCACCTCGTCTGGAGGTGGGAATGCATGAAAATGGGAGCAGAGACTAGTGCCAGAAGGAAACAGCCCCAGGAACTGCATTTGGCATTGGCAGGAAACTTTTTTAGTCCAAACTTACCTTGAAACTGTATTATTTTTCTGCCTGTGCAATTTCCCAACAAATTAAATTGTTGTTCCCTATTAAATTAAATTAAATAGGGAAAAAGTCATGATGGGGATTTTAGAGGTTTTCCCCAGACAGCACCAGAGCCTTTTGACCCAGTTTGAACCCATAAACTCTGTGCATTCAGATTAGGGTGCCAAAAAAGAACCAGAAGTTCCTTTCAGGCCAGATGGTGAATGTTATCCTTTCCCAGTAAGTGTGAGGAGAATGTTTTAATCCTCATCAGCTTGCCCGGGTCAGTATGTATTTCTCCCTGCAAAAAAACTAATTTGTATTTAAGCCTTTTCTGTTCAGCACTTCAGGGCACATAATGAAAGGATTTTCCTGCCTGGAACTCTGTGCTTGTTAGACAGTTCTGGCTGTAGCTCTCACCTGGGACATACTGTAAAGAAATCTGACTTTTTATGCTTACCGTCTTTGAAGCTAGGAGGGTCCTGATTTCAATTTCAGCAGCAAAGGGCACATCCAAGTCTTGATTTAAAAGGTCTGAAATGACTCTCATCATCTCGCCTGGCTGCTCGTCTCATCCAGCCAGTCTCACCTCATCCCACCTCACCTGGAGTCAGGCACATGCAGCTGGATCCCATATGCTGGGCTGCCCTGGGCAGTCCACCAGGGACCATCAGGGCCAGATGTCCTGGGCTGGGGGCTTGAGGGGCACCGTTCCCCTTGTAGTACCCATGTCACATAGCATGACTATGGCCATGCTGTGTGAGGTGCCCCTGATCCAGCCTGGTTGTCATTCACCCCAGCTGTGCAGGAAGGCACACAGGAGGAGCAGGAAGAAGCTGCAGAACTGACTTTCCCAAGCCTAAGGCAGACCCATGAACCCCAGGAGACACCCTGGTTTCCCCTGACACCACCAGCAATACATTCTGCAGCCAAAGACCTGAGGGCAACCCAGCCCCACCTCTGTGTCACCAGTCACCCCTGCTAGCAGCCCTGCCTGTACTTGGCTGCACCGTAGAGGATGCTGAGCCACTGGCATCGTGCTGTCCCTGCCCTACACACCATTTGGCATGCAGGCAGGGAAGATGTGCAGGGACCAGTCTGCAGGCTGAGCCCCCAAACACTTCTGAGGAGGAAGAGCTGATCAGCCATTGACTGGCAGATGGTTGCTAGTGAGCAGAGAACCTGAACAGTCAATGCTTCTGGCATTTGGAGAGCAATCTGCTCTCCATCAGACAGCATTAGCTGATGGTGTGGGAAGTTTTTTCCCATGTGGGAGGATGGTTTACAAGTGCTAAAATTGCTCCTGGTGCTGCCAGCATCTCTGAAAGACCAGGTGAAAAAAAAGCAGATATCTGTTATCTCAAGATCTCTCCTGTGCAGGTGGGCGCATGTGGGCAGATGTGAATGATTTCAATCTTACAAAAAAAAAGATATTTCCTCCTTCAGGGTGCATCAGCTTTGCTACTGCTCAGTGGGCTCTGGGAATCAGTTCAGCATCACAGCCCTGTGCCTCCAGTCTGGTGCAGGCACCTGCCCAGGACTCCTGGGGCTTGTCATAGGCCCATCCCTGGGGTGGCTCTTTGCCCTTGGCTTTCCTTAGCATCTCCTGGCCTTTCTTGTAAGAGGAGCTGCTGGAAGTGTGAATTTCCATACCTCAGGACTGCTCACTGGAGCACAGGCACTTCTAGAAACAGTGGGAAAGGGCACAAGGTCCTATCCCTTGTAGGTGCAAACCCTGCCTCCTTCTCCTTGTAGTGTTCTCCTGTGGGAATCTGCAGCTCTCCCATGCCCCCTGGTTAGGAGTAAAGCTGTGGGGCCATGAGGCCCTTTGTTTTTGCCTCCATGACCGCAGGCAGGTTTTTCTCCTGCCTGTGCTGGTTCTGCCTCTGGAGCAGACTGGGGACTGTCTGATGAGCTGTTTGAGTGTTAGAGGCCAAAGCCTGATCCTGGACCACAACTTTCCCAGGTCTGAGCCACTTTTGAGACATCTGCCTCCCAGGGCTGAGGAGAGGTTCTCAGGCCTGCTCAGAAGAAAAGCATCGCTGCCTGCTTGGCACCAGAGCTTGGACGGGAATTCTCTTGTTTTTCACGAGCAGGCTGAGCGGTCAGCACATACCATGAGCAACAGTCAGAGGAGCAATAAATAGCCAGAGCAGAAGGAGACAACCTGTTCAGACTGGACCGCTCATCCCCTGTGCCGGCGGGATGACTGCTGCTCTGCGTCAGGGTCTCATGAGAGCCAGCACAGAGAGCCACTGTCCTGGCCCAACCCAGCCCCAGTGCATCCTCCAGGAGCAGCGGTGCCTACTGCTCCAACCAGCCTGTCCCAGGACAGGGTAGGCAGCCATCAGGGCTGTCTGTGTGGGATGTCTCACTCCTGCTCCCAGAACTGTGCCGGAAGGCAGATGCCATCACTGCGGGCTGGCTGTGGGACTGTTCCGCCGGGGCTGGTTCCCATTTGGGAGCACACCCAAACTTATTCCTGAGTCCTGGTGAAAGTCCCAGTTTTTGTTGTTCTCCATGAAAAGGAGAACTTTGTAAACATTAAGGTTCAGTAACACATCTCAGAAAACTCAGTTTTCGCAAATGATGTTCCTTTGTGATCTTACACCACACCATGACTGTGGGGTGCAGGAAAGGTCCCAAATAGCCAGGGAAAGCTCATTGCTTGGCATTTTCCTTTCTCCCCTTTAAGGTCTGCAAGAGAAGCAGGCATGAAGGTTGTTCCTACTGCTCCAGGTCACCTCATTCTGAGCATCCAATATGGAGTAGCCAGGGGTTGTAAAGTGCTCTGAACCTGAAAAGTGCTAACTAAGAAAATGAAGCTCAACACGAGTGTTATTAATAAATGCCAGCCACTGTTATATAACTCCTAATCATGAACCGAGTCTTTCGGCCCCCATTGTTCCATTGTCAGGCCCTATTATCTGGGAACTCTTACCCATCGACCACAAGAAATAGCCTGGGCTCTGCGGGTTTGCAAACTTTGTTGTTGGAAAGCTTTTCATGCAATTGTTTTTGCTTTGCGCTGTTGTCCTCCTCATTGTACAGATGTGGGTGTGTATCACAGCCCACACCCTCTGCCTTTTGCCTCAGGATAACTTCGAACATGAACTGATCCCTCTCAGTGAGTGTTTTTCCTAAGAATTCTCTTTAAAAACAACAACATTCAAAAAAAAAACTCCTCATTTTCCTGAAGTGAAGCTTTTTCTGAGGAAAGATGCTGGCCTGCAATCCCACCAGAATGAGTAGGCTGTATCCTCAGAAGAGGCTTCCTGCAGGAACAGCAGCACTTGAGCCCAGGCCTGAAGGAAGGAGGGAGTGTGGGCTACCTAGTCTCTGAAACTCACTTGGAGCAGGGCAGACTGGGACTTGCAAGGCTGGACTGTTGGTCCCCCCCTTGCCAGACTCCGAGCTTTCAGACACCCCACTTCAGTGTTTCTTGTCTTCTTCACCACAGCACATCTCAAGATGGGTTTCTGCATGGTGGTTTTACCTGGGAGTCCGCATGAATCTCATCTGGCACTAGAGTAAGCTTGTAAGGAAGCCTCAGCTCTCCTTTCGAGCTACTTCAGGCCTCTGCAGAGGTTTCCATGTCCCAGTAAGTGTGGATCTTTGAGGCACTTTCCCACTGGTCAGTGTAAGGTACAGCAGCATGGGAAGCTCTGCAGGCTGGTCACAGCTTGCCAGTGTAGAAGCACTATCATTTGTAGGGGTCAGGCTACGACCAACCACACTGAAAAATGCCTTCCTGGTCAAAATATAACAGTTTGCAGGACTTTGTCTCATTTGGTAGAGTAATTTTAAATCAAAACCAGAAAATGCCAGCCAGAGACTTTGGTGTTCAGTTTTGGAGGCCTGTATTTTCTCTACCAATGTGTTTTAAAAATCTGTCAGACTTTTTTCTTTCTTTCACTGGAAAGCCTGAAATGATACAGAAAGCTAAAAATAGTAACAATACCCAGTCATTGGGGGTTTTCAAGTAAGCTCTAATGCAAACTTTGATGGTGTCTTGGGCAGGTTTTATTACTTTTCTGACCAGGGCTATTATTAGGGTTGTAAATATTCCCAACCAAAATGATCTGGAAGCCACCAACTTGTTCCTGAATGGTTTTTCCTGCAGTTCATCCAGTGTTTCACACCTTTGAGCAGTGACAACCTGTAAGAGCAGTGATGCTCTTGGGGTGGGGATGGGTGTGAGGAGCACCCAGAGCAGTGCTGCAGTATGATCTCAGCATGGTCCCCAAGCTGGGATTGTGGCCTTGGGCTCACCTTCCCTCACCATCTACAGAGATGGGCTCTGGGACACTGGTCACAGGACCATCCTTGGTGGCTGGATATTCTCCCCACACAGGTCTGAGCTCTCCCAGTTGCCCTTCCTCTGGCCCATCTGGGCTTTGCAGCAAAGGGCAGGCACAGAACACACGTGGCCACCACTGGGCATCCTTCTGCCCAGCCATACCCAGTACTTTCCCTTTAAGAGGGAGACACAGAGGTTTTGTGTGCTGTGCAGGGAGCTGGGGCAGCCCAGGAGACCACTCTCCTGGGATCTCTGCATGGCACAGAGACATCTACCTAACAAATGAGGGAATACTTTCCATCCAAAGAATCCGTCTCATGGTCCCCTCTTCATTTGTGACACAAGGGAAAATGTGAAGCAGCCAAGATGCATGAATCACTGTCCCAAACAACGTATAATGAACTCATAAAATCAAAGGGAGGGTTAGTTTCAACCCGTGCTGCCAGGGCTCCTTGGACATTGTCTGGAATGAATTTAAGTTGTTACAAAACTCTCTGTGTGTTTCTCTTCCCCCCAACCCCCCAAACCATCTTTCTTCTCTCCCTCTTCACACCATGTTTTCCTATGAGCTTCTTTCCCTTCCCTCCCTCTCACCTCTCCTCTCCTGCCTTCATTCTCTCACCCTTCATCCTTGTCACTCTTTCCCAGCCCTTTGTCCCAGCCCTTCCTCTCAATATTTCTTCTTCCCCCAACCATCTGGCTGCCAGCCACTTACACCCACCACCATCTTTCAGAAAGACTCATTTTCAGGACAGCTTCAGACAAAAGTCTTTAGTTGGTTCAGCAAGGCCCATGCCACCTGCTCAGTCTGACATGGTTACACCAAGGGAGCCCCTGGGCTCCTGCCTCACTGGGAGCTCAGCCCCAGATCATCAGCAGAGGCAATAGAGGGATGACCTCCCCAGACAGTCTGGACTGGAGAAGTGTGGCTGCATGCATTTGACCATATGCTCACACTTCTGCTGCCTCACAGGAATTCACAGAATCACAGAATCTCCTGGGCTGGAAGTGGCCCCCAAACATCGAGCCCAGCTCCTGGCCTTGCACAGGACACCCCAACATTCCCCCCCATGTGCCTGAGAGCATTGTCCAAACACTTCTGGAGCTCTGGCAAGTGGGGCTGTGAAATGCCTTCATCCCTAGAGGCCTGCTCATGTACCAGCACTCCCAAGGAGGACAAGGAAGCAGGCACTTCAGTCCCACGACTACTTCAGAAAACAGGGATTTGTTTATATCACAGTGGCTGCTGCTGCTTGCAACTGAGCAGGCTCTGGAGCCACAGGAGCTGCTCAAGGCAAGTTTGAGCAGCAACAGGCCCTGCAGCCTTGGAGACCTGGGCTGGCATCTCTGTGCTGCAGCTCATGGTCCCCACAGCAGGCTGGGGCCCTCAACCCTTGGGCAACCAAGGGCCCCTGTGCTGTGCCCAACTGAGCAGCAGAGGCACGGCCCAGGCTGCTGAGGCTCTCTGAAATCCCAATCCAAATCTACCCAAACACTGAATTGGTTTGGAGCAAACAAGACACAAGCCAAACCTCAACCCCAGCCGTGCCAGAGCCAGCTAGCAAGCAAGCTGCTCCCGGCTCACACAGGACCGTCTCCATCTGCCAGGCAGGTTTGTGGACCTCCTCGCTTGGTGTCTCGCTGGGAACACCCCTGAAGCACCAGGCACACACTGTGCTCCGATTGCCACATCGCTCTGCGGTGGCTGCCTGCTCCTCCAACGCTGCAGACAAGGTGTTATCTGCCAGCCGGCAGGGCTCACATTCCTCCAGTTCGAGGGAGCACCGCCCGACTCCTTCTGATCCCTGCACAAGGCTTGGAGCAGGGAAACGAGAGCAGATGAAGCGGGGTCCCCAGCACATGAAGATGCTGAGGTAGTTGATGAGGTTTATTAAAAGAGCCCCTTGTACTAAAGCTAAGCTTTACTTCTGACTTCAGGCCCGTGAACAGCATTTGGGCCCCTGGAAAACAGCTCTTAAAATTCAGGAGAGCTGTTTCCCAGGAGAAACCCTCACCCTGCAGCCACATAATCCCGCTCAGCAGAGATGCCGCTGGCGGGCCGCTGTGCATCCTTGAGAGGCCCCCGTCGCCCCGAGAGCATTCCGAGGCTCCTGCCGCGGCACAAGGCGTGCAAGCCGCTCAGCGTCCTCCCTCTTGTGACAAGCACAGCATCTTTCCCCTGATGGCAAGAGGACAGGCGCAGCATCCCCCCGCCGATGCAAACACACACTCAGCTGTCAGTGCCGCGTGGGACCGGCGTATCCGGCGTTCCCATCCACTCGCTCGCGGCTGCCGGAGCCTCTCCCCGGCACAGACCGAGGTCGGCGGGGGAACGGCTCCACCTCGCGGCCGCCGGGCCGAGCCGGGCCGGGGCGCACCCGCCGCTCCCCCCGGGTTGCTGCGATCGCGCCCTTGGGGACACGTGTGTCCCTTTGCCTGCCGTGGGGAAGGAACGTATCGGTGCCATAGCAGTCACTGCAGAGCAGGGGGGCGCAGACAGAAGCATAAGGTGTGGGGGTGACATTCTTGAGTGGTCTGCACACACAGCCATGGCAGTGATGAGGGGATGGAATTAGATAAAGATGAACCAAAGCATGTTCAGGAAAAGGGCCTGGCTTAGTCTTGCAGCTCAGGAAGCTGATGAGAGAGAATGAGGTACAAAATGAATTCCTGACCCCAGCTGCTTGCTGAATAGGGTGACCTGGGACACACTCATCACATTCAGCACTGTCCAGGAAAGCTTTCACTGTGAGCAGCACCATGCATATCCCTTTGCCATGGGCTAAAAGTTGCCACAGGGGATAACACTGAGCTGAAGATGTGCTAGAAGAGCAGGACCTGGAGAGCTGGCAGAACTGCCACCTCCTGGGGCATGGAGTGTGTTTGAGGGCTGTGTTGCACATTGTCCCCAACCTGTGCAGCACCTTTCCAGTCCAAGACCGGGAATGGCAATGTCACCAGAACATAGCCTCAGCACACACTGCTGCAGGTTCAGCATTTCTCCAGCCCTGCTAGCAGACTGTGGTCCCTTGCGCTGCCCCACCTTGGCCTGGGGCTGGAAGCTGAAGCTCCAGCACTGTGCAGGCCTGTGCAATGTTCATGCTGGAGTGAACAGGGGCAGGGTAGGGCATAGTCCACGTAATGTCACTGCAGTGGTTATATAGGTTATATGGAATTATATGCTGGGTTTGTTGGTGATGTCACACTGGATTCCATTTCTCCAAGCAAACCTTTCAACAAACCTTGTCTCCACCAGGGTGAACTGCCCCTACTGGCCTTTCTGGGTGGCAGAGAAGAGCTGTTGTGGCCCAGAGCAGGGCTACAGGTCCCCAGGGAGTGCCTATTTGGGCTGCCACCATATTCCCACAGTCCTAAAACCCTGGGTGCTGCCAGCCCCAGGCTGGGCAGGCAGCCCAGGACATCTGTGTTCCCCAGCTGTGCAGAGCAAGAGGAAGGACCCAAATGCATCATGGATGTGCTGGGCCTGCGGGAAGGCTGGTGGTGAGCAGGAGAGTCAGGGTGGAGGGAACAGACTCCAAAGAGCTGCTAAGGCTCAGGTGGGCCCCAAGCCACTGGTGTGACAGAGCATGGCAGGATGTCTTGGGCAAATCACACCCCAAGAGGAGAGCGTCTGTACCTCCCTGCAAGGTCACATATCAGTTCCTGGCAACAGCTGCTGTGATCTGCCCTCCAGAAGAAACCACGTGTGGGAACAGATTCTGAGCACAGGGTGGGAAGGCAGATGTGTCTGTCGGGAGACTGATAGTCCCAAAAGGGAGGCAGATATGGTGCCCTTGGAAGAGTAAATAGCAGAGAAAGAAGAGAAACATGAGAATTATGGAGTCATCCTGAGGATGACCCAGTGGCTGAAACAGGATCCTCCTCTCAGTGCACTGGGAGAAGGGCCTCTGGGACCAGTCAAAAGAAAGAGTCCTCCCTTCTGGCAGTAAACCTCTTCCTTCTCCAGTGAAGAGGCTGAAGAAGGACGTGGCAAGGCAGTATGTAGGGTCTCTTCCCTGCTTGTCTGGAAACATGAGCCTTCACCTCAAGGAGCCGTTCCGACACGCCGTGATGGGGCTGGGGCTGGAGCTGCCCGCTGTGACACGTTCTCCTTCCTCGGCGGGGCTGTGGACTGGACTACAGCTGGGCTCATCAGCAAGTGAGCCAGCCAGGGGGTGCCGGGCCCCGGTGTCACCGCGCACCGGGGCACCCCGCTGCCCTGCGCGGCCGCGGCTCCTCGCTGCGGCGGGACCGGCAGGGGGCGCAAGAGCGCCGCGCACCGACCGCGGGGCAAGGGGGGCTCGAGTGCCCGCTGCCCGCACTCCGCTGCCCGCTCTCTGCTGCCCGCTCTCTGCTGCCCGCTCTGCTGCCCGCTCTCTGCTCTCCGCTGCCCGCTCTCTGCTGCCCGATCTCCGCTCCCCGCTGACCGCTCTCTGCTCTCTGCTCTCCGCTCTCTGCTCCCCGCTCTCCGCTGCCTGCTGCCGGCTGCCCGCTCTCCGCTGCCCGCTCTCTGCTGCCCGATCTCCGCTCCCCGCTGACCGCTCTCTGCTCTCTGCTCTCCGCTCTCTGCTCCCCGCTCTCCGCTGCCTGCTGCCGGCTGCCCGCTCTCCGCTGCCTGCTGTCCACTCTCCGCTGTCCGGTGCTGGGTCCGAGCCGCTCTGTGAGCACAAGGCAATGGCCAGGGGAGTCCTCTGCAGGGCTCGACCGGCTTTGAGCGTGTGCTGCAGGGGAAGTGGGGATGGCGGGGGGGCGAGGTACAGAGGGTAAAAGAGGGCATCAGCCTGGGGGCCAGATGGCTCCAGGGGGACTTTAGAGCCCCTTCCAATTCCTAAAGTGGCTCCAGCAGAGCTGGAGAGGGCCTCTGCAGTGATAGGACATAGGGAATGGCTTCCCACTGGCAGAGGGCAGGGATGGATGGGATACTGGGAAGAAATTCTCCCCTGGGAGGGTCATGAGGGCCTGGCACAGGGTGCCCAGAGAAACTATGTCTGCCCCATACCTGAAAATGCTCAAGGATAGGTTTGAATGAGCAATTTGGTCTAGTGAAAGATATCCCTGCTGTGCAATTGGACTGGATGATCTTTTAAGGTCCCTCCAACCCATCTGACAATTCTGTATCTGCCCCAGCTGACTTGGTGCCGGTGCTTTTGCTCCAACAGCTTGTGGATGTGTGTGTCCTTTCAGCAATCCTTTGTTGACTGGGAGGGCTGGCTGGCACCAGATGCTGTGCTTTCATGAGGCACAAGGAGCAGGAATGGATGCAGAATGGGAGCTTGCAACGGGCAGAGCTTCCTGCAGACTGCAGGGTGACGAACAGCACAGCGTGTTTGCCCTCTTGTCCTGCCAGTCCAGATCTGCCCAGGAAGGCAGCGAACACTGGGTGATGCCAGCATCCTGAGGAACACCAACAGAGTCCCAGTCTGATTCCTGCCTCCGTGAGTGCCTCCATCCCTGCTGATGTCTGTAGCACTCCCATTTGCCAAACCCAGATTTACATCTTTCTCTCAGGCTCTCCATCCTATGAAGAGGGAACAGGAGAAACAGGGATTCAGGAAACAGCTTCTGCCCATCTCAACTGGGCTTTCACTGATGTAATGCCTGTGGAGAGCAGCCCCAAAACTTTTCCATATGGTGGCCAGCACTTCCAACACCATGTTTGAGTCACAGGAGGGTGGGGGTCCAATGGGTGTGCAAACAGCAGCACTGAGGTTGTGGTGATGCAGGCCCCCAGCTCAGCACCACCCCGGAGTGGCCAGGTCAGGCTGGGTCAGTATCACACCTCCTGTTCATGGCTGTCCTTCTGTTTCCAGGTGAGGAAAATGCCTTCAGGTCCATCCCTTGGACAATTCCTGCTTCATGTCACTTCATGATCTTCTAGCCATGCCCCATTTTGCCCTATTGCCTTCATCATCCCAGCCTCTCCATGGTGCCACACTGTCCTGGCAACGTTGGGCCTTGCTCAGTCCCGCAGTCCAATGTGATCACACACAAAGCAAACATTGGCCCTGCACTAGTGTCCCATCTGGGAGCTGCATTGGAACTGCTTTCGTGGCCTCTGGCTTGACTGCCCAGCTCTCCAAATGTGAGAGAGACAAGGGCTACAAGACACCCATAGCACTGGACTTAGAGCCTGGATGTTTCCCTGCTCATGGCCAAGGTCTCCTCCATCCTGGTGACTTCACTCTTGTTTATCCACGTCCCTGCTGCTGGAATAGGAGGGGAAACGTCTTTAGTGCAACAAGGCAGAGAGCAGCAAACAGCAATTCCCCTGGGGCTCGCAGCCAGCTGGGGTCTGCTCCTTCAGTGAGCATCTGCCAGCCGGCTGGGAGAGCCGCTCCTGCAACCTGCTGCCCCAGAGCAACAGGATGTGGGTAACCAGGGGTCCCCCGGGAGCAGGGCGATGGTGGGTGCGGGCTTTGAACGTAACGGGCGGACACTGTGCTGGCACCTTGCCCTTCTTCCCACCTCCGGTGCTTCAGTCCTCACATCCATTGCAAGGGCAATTGCAAGAGGTTGTTCCCCAGGCCACTGGCAGATGTGGGGGCCGCAGGGCTGTGAACACGGCCCCAGTGAGAGAGAGAATCCAGGTCTGAGTTTCCTGCTCTCCTCCACCGCCTCGCGCAAACTGGTTAAATTAGTTTCACCTTTTCGTGGCCCGCTCGCAGGTGGTCTGGGGATAGCGGAGCAGCCCCCGGGGGCAGCCTGGAGGCAGCTGTGCTGGGTACGTAAATGCCCCGCTTCTCTCCTTCCTTACCCAAAAATCAGAGACCAAGGGCGACTCTGGTGCAGCAGCGCGTAAAAAGCCCCTGCACCACGGGATGGAGCGGAGACTCCAGCTTTCTCCATAAGAGGAGCTGCTTCCGCCTGGTAAATGCCTCATTTGCTTTGGGAAGCAGAGGGAGAATAATCGGCTGCCTTGGCTGCTGCACCGCTGAGCCCTCGGCGCGGTGGGCTATGGCCGGCAGCCACCCGCATTCCGCGGGGATGGACCCGCTGCGGGCTGAGCGAACTCCCGGGGTGCAGCGGGACTGGCCAGGCAGCAGGTGGGACCGCGGCCACCGGGACCCCCGCGGCGCTGACCGGCGGCACCCGGGACCCCGCGGGGAGAGCTGCCCGCCGGTGGGGCGGCCCCGCTTCCCGCCCGGCTCCAGCCCTGCCCGCTGGGCTGCCGGCGGGGCGGAGGGCGGAGGCAGGGCTGGCAGCGGCGGCGGGCGGCGCACACGCACACACCTCCCTGCATGTGATTAAATGGCTCGAAATCTGCTTCTGATTTCCTCGGGGAGGTGACTTTTCCCTTCTTTTCAACCCGGGATTTATTGGAGTCTTTTTACTCCACGTCCAGGCGGTGGTCGGGGCTCAGTTTCTCCAATTCTTGCTTTTCTTTTAGTTTTTTTTTTTTTAAGGGGTGTTTTTTGTTTCCCCTTTCCTCTCCTTTTTCGCCCTCCCTTGCCGCCTCCCCCCTCCCTCCCGCAGCCGAAGCAGCCGCGGGCGGTACGGTGGAGCGGGCGGGAGAGCGGCCGGCTGTGGGCACGGCGCTGGGACCCGCCCGCACCGCCGGGAGCAGCGCTCCCGCTTTCCACTATTTCGCTTTATTTCGTCCCTCACGCACGACTCCCTGGAAATTTGTTATCATTGCTTTCCCCACACACACACCCTTTTATTCACTTTTTTTGCTTTCTTCGTGCTGCGGCCAGCACCGGGAAGGAGCTACCCCTGCCCGCCGTCCGCCCCGCCGCGGCCCCGGCTCCTCTCGCCGCCGCTCCCGGACCTGTCGCCCAGATCGGCCCCGCTACCTGCCCGGCCGCGGTAAGCTGCGCTCCCAACTTCCCGGCGCTCCGGGCTCCCGCTCTCCTCCCCACCGCTCCCTCCCTCGTTGCCTTTTATTCCTCCTTCTCCCCCCGCACTCACCCTCCCTTTATTTCCCTTTCCATCCTTTCACCGCCGAGAACGGGACTTCCCCGCAGCGGGGCCGCCCGCCCGCCGCTGAGCCCCGCTGTCGTCCCCGGGCAGCTCCGGCCTCCGCCGCTCCGCACTCTGGCCCGGCTTGGCTCGGCCCGGCTCGCTGCCGCCGCCCGCAGAGCCGGCTCGGGGGTTCTCGGCGCTGCAGGGAGCCCCGCAGTGTCGCAGCCCGGCGGAGCCCCGGCCCCGCTCCGTGCGGCTGCGGTGCGGGCAGCGGCGGGAGCCCTGCCAGGCCGAGCCTGCGGTGCCAGCCCCGGCTGACCGGGCACGAGGCGTGCACGTGGTCCCCTGCCCGCCGCTCCCACCGCAGGCCCTTCTCCGTGAGGGCTGCGCCGGCACAAAGCCATCTGGGCGGGCGGCATCGCTCTTGTCACCATCGCAGGCTGGGGTCCATCGCTGGTCCTTTCGCAGCACGGCTGCCCTGAGACTCCCCTGCGGGGTCGGTCGGCTCCCTTTGGAAACAGCTCCCGTGGGATGTGCTCTGCTCCGTTGCAGTTCTGGAGCCAGACTGGGTGAGACCCTCGGCACCCCGAGCACCTGGCCGTTGAGCCACATCTGGGGTGAGAGTTCTGGCCAGTGAACGTGCGAGTGAGCAGCTTCATGGGAAGGGAAGCTGGGCTGCATTTGGTGGGTTTGCTTTTGCTTTCTTCTCTTAGAGCTGCTGAAACCTCATTTCCTCAAAATGCCATCCTGCAACTTCCCTGGCCCACTGGAGAGTGGGTGGGTGGAAATACCTTTCTTGGGATGAGGACTAACTGGTGTGATGGGGATGTGGTGCTTGGCAGTCTGCTATGTCACCAAGCAGGGAGGGTGAGGAAGGCCCTGTGGGCAGGAGCACGAGCTGCTCTGGCAGCACTGGGTCCTGCTGGATTGATGCTCACCTAGGCAGCACTCCTCTCTCCGGGAGCTCATCCCATGAACATATGGGATGTAAGCCAGGCTGAGGATCCCCACCTCCATCCGTGCCATTTGTGTTGGACCAGTAGCCAGGCTGAGGCAATAGTGAGTGCAGACATGGATGTGGATACCCTGCATGGCTGGAAATGCCACAGATCCTTCTTCCCTGGCCAAATTTGCTGTTGCCTGTCTCTCAGAGCCAGGAGAGGCTAGAGCTCTCTGTAACCAGTAGAGAGGAATGTGATTTTCGGCTGTGTGCTGGAAACAGTCTCCACGGTGTTTGGATGGATGGAGGGCAACTTTTTTTCTCTTTTTCTGCAATATCCTATTCACAAAACAGAGGGAGCTGCTGTGCTGCTCTGACACCTGTTCGGAGTGGGCTGATGAGGGGACAGGAGATCCAGCAGTCCAAGAGCAGGGTGGGCTGAAAGGGTCCCAACACCCCTCTACCTGTGTGTGGAAGGAAGGTAGGTCCCTGCAGAGAAGAGGGAAGATGTAATGCCAGGCTGGGCAGGAGCTGATGTGTGACTGGAGGCTGTGGAAGAGAGAAGCCTGGCCTAGGGATACAGCTGAGCGAGCGCAAGATGCTCACCAGAAATGCAAGCTGCTAGGCATCCAGGCTGAGGAGCATTTCCACCGCTCTCTGAGCACCAGAACAATGGTGTGTTCAGTCTGGGTTGGACTGGAATGGAGGTCCCACCTTGGCTGGCTGCTGGCAGAGGTGTGACTCTGAGAGGTTTCCCCAGCCCTGAAGAAGGAGGTGAGCATCAGTGCGCACCTTGGGGGATGTGCTGAGACGTCTTCAGCAGGGAAGCAGCCCAGCATGTCGAGGGTGTTGAGGCAGCACCTCTGCCTCCTGTTCCCCCACTGTGGTTAGTCAGGCCCTGCCCCATAAGGAAGCCATTATTTTGTGCCCCTTCGAGCCCCTCCCTGAGCCTGCGCAGGACACTTGCGCTCGGTGTGGAAACGCGACAGATTTTCCATATTCCGCTTTGCCCCATGATGTTTAAAAACGTACACGACAGCTTCTTCCTAATGCTGCAGGCTTGGCTGACGCTCAAGCAATAACAGACTGTGGGACACCAGGGGCATGAAATATTGTACCAATAGCCAGAGAGGGGGTAAAAAAAAAATGAGATGTCAAAGTGCAGTGTGTTTCCAGCCTGTTGTTGTGAGCCATCCTCTGCCCGATATGAGAGATCTTTCAAAGCTGGCCAAATGTTGTCATTTCTGAATACCATTTTAAATATTCATCCAGACTATTTTCAACATCTGTGCCCGGCATGTTGTGAAAATGCAATGAGGGATGTTATGGAAACCAGATCACTTTATTCTCATATAGAGTGGAAAGGAGTGGAGGCAATGAGGACTTCTGGACTGGAACTCTGAGTCCCTTGCATCCACTGGGAGTAGTGGGAGGAAAACCCTCTGCGCCTTGAGGGATGCTGCTGAGACCACTCAGTAGAGCCAAGCACTGTGGTAGGAATGTGCAAAGGGGTTTGGAAGACTGGAGTGGGGTTAGAGTTGGGTAAAAAACTAACTGGTCAAGATGTAGTAGGTTAATAAATGGGGTAGAAAAAAAACCATAGAATACCCTGAGTTGTCCAGATGCATCCAGGCAGTGCTTTCTTGTCCTGCAAGGTCAAGGGCTCCTAATGTCTCCTTGAGCTGCTGTAGCATTGGGAACATTAGGAGGAGATCTCCAGCTTGCACTAGCTGGGGGATGCAAGAGCTTTGCATCAAAATGGATTCAGGTCCACATCATATGGGTGATACTATGCTGAAGTCTCCTCTACCCATGGCCAGTGGTGAGCAGAGTGGGCATGGGAGACCCAGCAGGACACCCGTGCTGGGTGTTGGTCCCTCCTACCTGTGGTCAGCATGGTTTATGAGTTACTGAAACTGGTGAGCAGGGATGTGTCCGAGCATCCTGCATATGACAGCTCCATGCACATAACTGAGTAGCCTGGGAACTGTTTGTTTTATGGTGAATTTCTTTTTTCTTTTATTTTTTTTGATTGTTTTCGATAACCTTGGAAATCTGGGCTCTGTTGCTGCCTTTTGTAAAAAATCAGGCTGCAACTAATTCAAGCCAGGCCAGATCCTGACCACAGGTATGCCAGTGTAAATTTGAATGGAGTTGCTTACGTCTTGGTTTGGCCCGATGTGAATGGAGTTACTTCGGGCTGATGCCAAAGCACTGAGGTCAGAATCTGGCCCATCCTTTCCTGTGTGCAGTGTAATTTGTACGTGTCTCCTGGCACCGCTGGGGTATCGTATGGCTTGTGTAATTCTGGCTCCGACCTGCCAAGAGTGCATTGCAATATCCATCACCTGCAGTGCCTGCTGCAGGAAGATGCTGCTGTGTAATTGCCCCCCTGAGCTGTGCGTGCAGGGGGCTGAGCCCGAGGGGCTGTGTGGAGTAGGCAGCCCTGCAGATGTGGAGCCATAAGCACTCAGAAGCTTCTGATACTTAAATATCAGGAGAGATGAGGGAGCTTGTAAAGGAAAGTGAGGCATCTCCTTTGTGCCATTAGCCGAGTCCCAAGTGGGCACCAGTTGCTCCATTAGCAGCTGGGAAGGCGATTAGCACTCCCAGCCACACTGCATCCCTCCAGCTTCTCCCAGCGCACACTCCCTCCCCCTGGAAAACTGAGCCGGACCAGTACCTTGGCTCCATGGAGTTTTTCCTTTTTTCCTTTCACTTTAAATACTTCTCAGTTGTATTTTTATATCCCAGTAACACATGGAATGATTTATCCACAGCCAGAGCAAAGTTTGGGCCTTATTCTGTTTGTTGGCTGGAGGAATTAAGCTTCCCTGAGCTGGCATCGGCATGGTGGAAGAGGGACCTGGGTATCTGGGACCCTGGTAGTGCTCCAGGATGGATCTTGTTCATGGGCTGGGGCAGAGCTGCACGGGGTGGCTCCTACAGCACATGTGGCAAGGGGGTGCAGATGCCCTCATTACAACGGGTCTGTAGGGTCTGTAACAAGGTGGAAATGTAGCAGCAGATACACCCTGGTTAAGGGACATGCTCTGGTCATTTGTGCCTGGTTACAGCTTCTTTGAGCACATCATTTATGTTCTACTTTGGGTCCTGTCCCATCCTCCCAGTGGCTTCCTTCACAGAGAACATCTGAGGTGCTGGTGGGCTTTACTGGGGATGACACAGTTCAGGAACCAGCAGTCCTCCTGGATCAGTCTTACCCAAGAGTCTTAGTTGTTGGACTCCCTGAAGTACTCAGGTCTTTTGGTCCTTGCTCAGGAATCTCTGCCTCCTGATCCATGGCTTTTGCAGCGCATGTTTGTGCCCCATGGGGGTGGGTGGCTCTATCCCTGCTGGCACCCAGGACCTTATCTCTGTGCACGGGCCACTGCAGCATCTCATGGGGACCACTCATTCCCATCTCAACCAGTTCCAAGTGAGGCCATGTATTTTCCTCAAGTGATGCAATTCCCCCACACACTATGCTGTCCTGGCCTGGAGGAGAAATGCAGTGGGCTGCAGCGTGGCAGCAGCCTCAGTGCAGGGTCATCAACCTGGGGGAGCAGCACAGGTCCCTGGCAGGAGTGCAGTTCCATTCCCCTGTCATTCCTTGGGGTTCTCTCATCCCCTTCCAGGGCAGTGCTGGCTGCTCAGCTTTAGCCATCACCTGCCCTCTAAGCCCACATGTTTCTGACAGCAGAGCACCACTCATGCCTTCCTCTCCACTTTAATTAGAGAAGGCTGCTCCTGTGCTGCAAAGGTCCTGGGATCAAATCTGGTTAATAACCTGCTTCCCTCCTGCCTTGTGTTGTTCCACCTAATCCTGTAATTACTTCAGCAAAGTTGCTGTGGCCCCAGTCTGCCAGGTGGTGATCCTGGGCCTGATGTAGGGACCAGCATCCACGTTGTGGGAAGCTTGCTCTCCTTGCCCTGCCTCACCTGCTGCAGTTGCCTCATCCATTCTATTTTGGGAACCAAGCACCTACCCCATAGCTCAGTATCAGGAGACCTGGAGCTCAAGGCATGCATCTGCACCCAGCATCACCCTCGGTGGCACTGCCTCCTGCAAAGATGATGGAAAAGAAGCCCACGGTGGGCTGGAGCATCGCCCTGACAAGTCTCCCACAAGACAGGGAAACACTGCTGGTTGCTCTGGGAAGTGTGTGGTTGTAGAGAGAAGGGGTGTGGAGGTGTTGGATGTGGAAGCTAATTTTTTTTTAAAGCACTTCTGAAGAACTCTGGCAGCATGACTTCCTTCCAAGCCACACGGCTGTTAGCATTCCCGGGGTGGAGGAGTGAGGAAATCGCCCACCTCAAAAATGCAGCCGTTTCTGGGGAGGAGCTGGAGGGTGGCCGCTTCCTCGGGAAGGGTGAGCCCCGCTGCCGCATTTCCCCAGGCCACGGCTGCTGCTGGTGGCAGGGAGCTGGCAGCCACCAGAGAGCCTTGTTGGGGACACCTTCGGGACGCTGTCCCTGGGAAAGGGGCTCCATTGCTCATGTCCCTCTTCACATTGGATCCAGGAACGTGCTGGGCTGGATTCGGCACCCAGGGGTCATCCCAATTCTTTCTGCTTAGTCAGCAGTGTCTCCATTTGATCTGAGCCCGGGGCAGCAAAAATGGGAAGTGGAAGGGGGGGGCAGATGGGGACCAAGGAGAGCAATACCCACTCCCAGGCCTCTCTGGCAGCTTGCCGGCAGTCCCAGGGTCATGCTGAATATGCATGAAAGGGAGCAGATTGCATCTTGCCCTCCTCTCCAATACGGAGGTGAGGCCCACAGAGACTACTGGTCCCAGCTCTCTTTCAGTGGGATAATGGGGTGAGCTGAGCACGGAGTGCCTGTGTGTGGTCCTGCGGATGATAATGATTTCCACTCCTGCCCTGCCTCCGCAGTGCTGATGTGCTGCTGAGCGACTGTTGGCTCCCCTGTGGCTGCTCCCCACAGCAGAGCCACCAAAACTTTGACACTGAACCTCAGGGACTTGTGCTTTGGTAAGACTGGCAGGAGGGACAAAGCTCCCCACTGGGGCAGGGAGAATGAGCAAGCAATGCTTATGGCCCCATGCATGCCTAAAATCAGTAGTAACCTAGTCCTGGGTCCTAGACCTGCTGCTCCAGGTCTTCTGTGGCCTCTCCTCTGGCTACCAGAGATGCTGCTGCTGTCGCTTTCCCCTGGGCAAGGGTTTCCCCACACCTTTGTGTCCTACTAGTGAGGAAATTAAAAGGTCTTTGCTTGAACACGTCCCTACTCCTGTCATCTTGCTGCCGCATAGCAGAGAGGAGGTGGAGGAGACTCTTTGTTGGCAGGGTTTAGTAGATGCCTTGTTCCATATAACCTGATTCTCCCTGGAGTGGATGGATGCAGTTGCTGTGGACCCCTGGGGGTTTCTCCTCTCTCCTCCTGGTGCACAGGCTTGTGTCCCTGCTAGTGCTGCCCTGCGGGTGGTGGAATGGGAGGCAATGGCTGCAGCACCTGACTGTGTGCCCTCTGTGGGACGTGTAGTTGGAGGGGCAGAGAGCTGGCAGGGCCAAAGGTGCTGTGCTGGTTTCTGCAAGTACGTGCATGGCCGGGTCTTGCTGGGCACTGAGGGGGGTCCATCAGCACCTTGCTGGGCGAGAATACAGGAGCAGAGCTCTACCAATGGGCTGGCAGGCTCTGTGCCCACAGTGCGCTGCTCAGCACCAGGCAGGGGTTGGGGGTCGTCCTGTCAGGATTGTGTTGGGGGTCTCACCAGCTGCAGCCTCTGCTCAACAAGCAGATGCAGGGATCTGGCAGCAGCCATAGCTTCATCTCCTGCCCAGGAGGCGGCTGCCTGCAGTGGGGCCAGGAGTCCCAACAGGGCCCTTTAGGCTGCCTGCAGTCTACAGGGGGGACATTCTTCACTGCCTGGTGCTCATGGCATGGCACCTCCTCTGCTGTGGTGACTGCTACGTCCCTGCAGACTCTAATCTTGCAGCCACACTCCTCAAGTAGCAGGTTCTCAATGCTCTGGGCACTCCAGGGACAGTATCCTTTGTCTTGCTGGCAGCCAAGTCACCAAGCCATGGGCTGACATGTCCCCAAAAGGCTCTGCAGCATTGTGGTAAAGCTGGAACTGTGCTGCTGGGGTGATGCAGGGACCACCAAGGGAGCTGCCAATTTTTAACATCTATTTTTCCATCAGCAGAGGATTAAGCAATGAGGAAACAGCACGGAAGTGGCAGGGGCAGGTTTTGCCCTGGGGGAGATATCCCAGGATGGGCTGAGACCCCTGTCCCCATTGCTCCCTTGGTAGGCACAGGCTGTGGCTGCTGGGCTGACCGTGGTTGGGCAGGGAGGAGCTTCCCCTCATTAGTGGTTTGGCAGCCTGGAGAGGCTGTTTTCTTCCACAGTCATGGCTCCTTTTTCTTTGCAAAATGGGATAACAAACCGAAAAAAAGGTCCTGGATCATTGAAATGGGCTGTTCCTTGGAGCCTCCTTTGGCCAGAATGGGCAGCTGGACAGGCAGGAGTGGCACTGGGGCTGTAGGTGGAGGCTGGAGCTGGGCATACTGGGCTAGGTCATGCAGAGCTTTGTTCCTCAGAGAGAAGCACAAGTCATCCTGTAAAGATTTACTAGTGGGAGAGGGGAAAATCTGGGGACCCCTCCTCCTGCCTGGTCATGGCATTGGACTGCTCAAGGCTGGACAACTTGGCTTTGGCTCAGCACAACCCGTGGGATGGCAGGGCTGATGGCACCCACCCACCCAGGAGGCTCAGGGGTCTGCTATGGCAAGAATGGGACATGGCCAATCTGCATTGTGTGGAAGTCCTTCATGCATTCAGAGCCAGCAGGAGGGAATGTGACTTCCACAGCTTTTCCACTCTTCAAGCCAATAACTCAGGAGATGGGCCACATCCCCTGGGAGCCATTAAGCTTCCTAGCCCTGTGCAGCAGCTGCTGAGAGAGGGCCCAGCCAGGGCCTGAATTTGGTCCTGGCCTTTCCCCCAATCAACAAACATATCAGACCCAGACCTGGATTTCTTGGGGGTGAGGCCAGAATAACTTCCTTTGCTGCTGGGCAGTGTGGCAGAGGAATATGGAGGGGATCCAGCCCCTGGCTTGGAGAAGCCACTGTGCCCATGGCCAGCAAAGAAAGCCAACGAGCCCCTGCCTCTTGCACACTGTGCCTTCAAGGTGTTTTTGCTGCTGTCTGTTTCTCCTGCTCTGTCAGGAGTTATTTTGTGCCACAGGTGGATAACTTGGGGTTTGCAGCTCCTGTTGCATCTGAAAGATCTCCCCTAACTCTTCCCCACCACCAGCCCTTGTCAGCCATGCAGTAACAGTGTCTCTGAACTGTGTGACAGCCAGGGCTGCTGGCAGACAGGAACATTCCTGTCACCACAGGAAGTTTGTAAGAGGCCAGGGAAGGGCTGTACCCCAATTTCAACCCCTTGCACCCAAAGCTCAGGCCCTTTTCCTATTTCCATGGTATTTCAGTCCCGCTGATGAGCAGTGAGGGATTGGTGTGGATGAGACAACACGAAGTAATTGCCTCCCTGCCCTGCTTCCAGGATACTGCATTAGTGGATACAGGGTGGGAAGATGGGTACAGGTGATGGACCAGACATGGGGGAGTTTTCCATCCCTTACCAGCCCTCCCAATATGGGTGGTGCTGTGGCCATGACACTGCTGGTACCGCTCACTCTTGTTCTTCTTCCTGCAGGGAGGAGCCACTTCCCTCTCCCCAGAAGGATGGAGGTCCTGCAGCTCCTGCGCCTGCTCCTTACCACCGCCATGCTGGGCCTGTCCCAGACAGTGAACCCCTTTGTGGCCCAGCAGACCCCCCCAGACCCTTGCTATGATGAGAGCGGTGCTCCTCGACGCTGCATCCCTGAATTTGTCAACGCTGCCTTTGGGAAGGAGGTTCAAGCTTCCAGCACATGCGGGAAGCCCCCAACACGGCACTGCAATGCCTCGGACCCCCGCCGAGCCCATCCACCCGCCTACCTGACTGACCTCAACACCGCCTCCAACATGACCTGTTGGCGCTCAGAAACCCTCCACCACTCACCCCAGAACGTCACCCTCACCCTCTCCCTTGGCAAGAAGTTTGAGGTGGTCTACGTCAGCCTCCAGTTCTGCTCACCCCGGCCCGAGTCCACCGCCATCCTCAAGTCCATGGACTACGGCAAGACCTGGGTGCCCTACCAGTACTACTCCTCCCAGTGCCGTAAGATCTACGGCAAGCCCAGCAAAGCCACAGTCACCAAGCAGAACGAGCAGGAGGCCCTGTGCACCGATGGCCTCACTGACCTCTACCCGCTCACCGGGGGACTCATTGCCTTCAGCACCCTCGACGGGCGACCCTCGGCCCAGGACTTCGACAGCAGCCCCGTGCTCCAGGACTGGGTGACGGCCACCGACATCCGCGTGGTCTTCAGCCGCCCGCATCTGATCCGTGACCTGGGCAGCCGGGACGCTGGCGAGGAGGAGGGGGCCACGGGCTCCACCCCCTACTACTATGCAGTGGGGGAGCTGCAGGTCGGCGGGCGCTGCAAGTGCAATGGGCACGCGGCACGCTGCATTAAGGATAAGGAGCAGAAACTGGTGTGCGACTGCAAGCACAACACAGAGGGACCCGAGTGCGACCGCTGCAAGCCCTTCCACTACGACCGGCCCTGGCAGCGGGCGAGTGCCCGTGAGGCCAATGAGTGTCTGGGTAAGGCATTTTTAAATGTTTTTGCTCTCTGGGGCTGAAATGCTAAAACAGGTCATCAGGGTAAGAAGTGATGGGTGCTGAGCCAAAACAATGGATTGTGGTTGTCCAGAGGTGCTGGGGAGTATCACCTGTGCTGGAGGATTGGGAAAGGCTCAGCTATCTACCTTGTCTCTGCTGCAGTTGTCCTGTAAGAGATGTAGTGATTCCACCATGAGCCAAAGCTCCAAAACCCTCCCAAAAATCACTGGTGTCTTCCAGCCAGTCAGTTGACCTCAGTGTGGGATGCCCTTCTGGGATTTTTTCCCTTGGGCAGCAAACTAGCTGTCCGTGGGCTGGAGGGGCAATCGCAGCAGTTCCCTGTGAGATGTGCTTCGGGACAGGGAGCAGGCAGAAAAACCTGGCAGAGGTTGAGGTTTCCAGTTTGAAATTTCATCTTTCATGTTCAGTCTGTGTGGTGGTTTTAGCTTGTCTGTCCTTGCAAAGGTTTCCATAAGTTAAAAATATTGTCACAGAATGAAACATTTCCAAAGCATCAGACTGGTATTAGTTGGCTCTTCTGCTCATTAATCTTTATGGGATTTTGGTGGAGACTTTTACTTTTTGTCCTGCTTTGGGATGGAGCTGGGGGATGCCAGAGCCCTGTGAACGTCTGGGAGAGGGAGGAACAGCCTTTTGCTCCTCCTGGACAGGAGCCCAGGTCTCAGGGGGTGGCGGAAAGATGGAGACAAGGGAGAGCTGTACCATTAATCAGCTTCTGAAAGGCTCAGTGGATGTGCCAGAGGTCAGAAGGACTTGTTAGTATTTGTGATCAATGTCTTGTTGAGAACCCAGCTGTCTGCTTCAATATATACATGTTACAGCAGATTTCTTCTAAGAATGGCTAAAAAGGCAGTGGATTCAAAGCAAGTGCTGGAGCTGATGCTTTAAGCCACCTCATGCCCTGTGGGAATGTGTCAGCCCTTGAGTTTTTCCACTTGTTTCAGAAAGATGAGTTTTGGAGCTCAGAAATAACCGTCGACTTTGCACCCTGCAAGGGCTGCTGCAGGTCGGGCAGGGGAGGCCTTCAGCAGGTGTGTGAGCCCATGGAAACGCCCAGGACACAAGGAGGACCTCACGCCACTGGCTGCCCCCTTGTGCCCCCCACTCTGCACCTGCCTCACTGCCACATTCTCCAGTATAGCAGCACAATAGCAGTGGAGGTGGCTCTGCTAGCACAAAAGGGGTTAAACCAGAGAAGGCTCATTTTTGAGTAGCATCTGCAGGTTTTCTGTCCACCTCGTCAGGGGTGGGATGACAGTCCCTTGCTCTGAGCATCCAGCCCCCTTTTGGCTGATGAAGCTGAAAAGATAAGCGAGAGAGGGAAGAGGAGGCGGGGCCGCAGCGCCATCCCTTCAACCCCCCCAAAAGCCCCGCACACAAAGACCCTTCCTCGAGCTGCGTGTGAAAGTAGTTTTTTCCTGTTGATTCGCTCCCCTTCTTTCTCCCTTCCCTCTCTCGGGCTTTGTGCCCTCTCTGAAGGGACCTGAAAGAGCTTCTCCATCACCCGCCTTCGAAGGGCTTAGCGGCTGAAAGCTGGATTAGCTTCCCGAGCCTTCCCCTCTGTGCCTTTCAACAATGACATCTCCCCAGCCAGCACGAACAGACGCAGCAATTAGCACCAATTAAAAGGAGAGGCTGCCCGGGAAGTTCCCTTTGCTCAGCCTGGGGGCTGCCGGCTTTCGGACTCTGTCCTGTGGTCAGACAGCGCTGATGCTGGGGAGTGGTGGTGGATGTCAGACGTGGCTGGGGAGCGGGGAGGAAGAGGAGGAGAGTGGGTGGATGCTGGGGCTTGGCAGTTCAGTGACAGCCCAGGGGCAGGGTGGGGGATCGCAGTGCCCTGAGAGGGGCTAAGAATGGATCCATGGGCCTGGTACAGCTTCAGGTCATGTTGGGATGTGTCAGCTCTTGGCTCTGTGCTCCCCAGCACTCTGCATGGGGGTTTTTCTCAGTTCAGCCAGTGCATGGGAGTCTGCTCCAGCACAGGGACAAACTGGTGTCCTACAGCATGGCACGATGCTGGGACATGCATCCATTCAGCTGGAGGTGAGGACAAACATTTGTTGTTTCACTAGCATTTGTGTCTCTGGGAAATGAACAGGTGAAACAGGCAAGTACTACCTGAGCTCTGTGCACTGGCACAGGGCACAGCCTCAGCACGGCTGCCGTAGGGTGACTGTAGTGTTTGTGGGGACATCACTGTGCTGCAGTGTTGAGGGGGTCAGCATCAGTTTGGCAAGCAGGGACGTTTGGGGCTGTCACAGCCAGGACAGTGACAGTGGATTTGCCAAGCTGCTGGCTTGGCAAGAGGGCACCGTGCCAGCTTTGTGCCGCACAGTGCACAGCCCCGTGCCTGGTGGTTGGAGATCATCGGCCCACAGGCACAGGGGGCTCTCCTGACACCCCACAGGGGCTGCATATCCCACAGGGAGCTTGCCCTGCCAGTACCGGGGTGCTCTGTGTGGCCAGGGCAGGGAAGAGGGACGTGTCCCCACCAATGCATCCCCCCAGCTTTTAGCCTGGGACAGGCTGTGTGAAGGATAATCCCAGCAGAGGGGCTGGCAGGAGCAGGATTGCCAGAATCTTGGGGACCCCCCATCTTTATCTCTGCACCTCCACCTCCCCACCACCGCTGCCGGTTTCAGCCTGCACCCACGAGCTGCTGGGGGCAGCCCGGCCCCCAGACACCCGGCCCGGGGAAGGAGGAGAAGCGGATTAGCACGAGGCAGTCACTGGAAGTAATTGATGCACTCGCTGGTGATGCGGGAGCCCTTGTTCCCTTTGTGGCCGCCGCGGCAGGAGCACACCCGGAGCACCAGGATAATGCCCGGGGCTTGCTTTGATCCGGGGCCTCGGCGGGGAAGGGGCGGCGCTCTCCTGGGAAAACCTCTCAGGCTGCTCGGGGGGGATGTGGTGTTCCACTCGGGATGTCGGTGCCTGAAAACACCAATCCCCGGAGCGGTGGTGGGATTTGGAGGATCACATGTAATTCCCTTGTGCCCTGTGCCCCTTCCTTGTCGGAACCCAGGACATCTCTCTGGATGTCTCAAAGCCCTGGCAGGGGCTCGGAGACCCTGGCAGGAAGCCACATACACCTGGATATTTGATCTCAACTCATGGAGCAAATTGCCAACCTTATATAAAGGATTACAGGTCACAAAAGTTTAAGTAGCATAGTAGGAGTAATCACAGGGTGAAGGGGAAAATTTTGGAGCACTGTACAGGGGGGTTTGGAACTCTGTACGTGGGGGTCAGGGATACCAAGATGGAGGGATTTGGGCATGCCCTGTCCTTCTTCTTTCTTCTCCCTGGCATCCATGTTCAGGATGATGTTGGCATTCACATTCCTGTGCATTTTCCCTTCCACTGGGAGTTCCCTTGACAGGGTTCTCAGCACCTGCTCCCCAGCAGACGTGCTGGAAACCAGTGAGTTCCCAGCAGCACCAGCCACGGTGTCCCCCCCAGCCCCTGCCCCGAGTCACAGCGGATCTGGAGTGCAGGGGAAGGCAGCCAACCCGGCAGTGGAGATTTACACTTCTCTGACCATCCTGAGTCCTGCTCCTCCTAGGATGGGGCTGCAGTGCCTCAGCCTTGTCCCTCACAGCTCCTTGGGGGCCTCTCCTGCTGCTTCTTAGCAGGAGCAGAGTGAGCCCTTCTCCCGCAACACCTTCAGGATGGAGGGCCAGTGTGGATGAGAGGAAAGGGGCTGTTCCGGTCTCGGCTGCCGTGGAACCGAGAGGAGCAGCCTCATCCTGCCCTGCGTCCCAGCCAGGCTCTCCTCCAGCCAAAGCAGGGGCGTAGCTCAAATCTGCTGCGGGTTGGCAGCAGCAGCCGGTCTAGGGTTTCGCTGATCCTGCTGCCTTCCCTAATTATTCCCAGGGAACTTGTAGGGGCGGTGAGCCTTGCTCCTGCCCTGCGGGCTCCGCTGCCTGCCCCACGTGTGCCTCGGTGCATGGCGCTGCCTGTCCCGTGCCAAGGTCTGTGTACCAAAGCCCCTTGTGCTGTCATTCCAGGCTCCTACGTCTGCAGCAGCCTGGAGGAGGAGGAGGAGAGCTTTTGGGGTGGCCAGGGCCTGGGAAGGGGTTCAAACACCATCAAAAGGGAGACAAAAGATTGCTCCATTGCAAGGTGTCAACGTTTAATTAGTCTATTATTGCAAATTATTAGATCTTGTGATTGTTTAATTGATCATATGATTGTTTAATTGGGCATACTGTACAAGGGCGGAAGCAAGCTACCAGGTAATTAGCCCCAAACTGTGCAATTAAATTCTTATTAATACCCCAAACAGCAGGGAACATTCAAGCCTTTAATTAGTGATTAACGGGAGACAGACAGAGCTTACAACTGCCTCAGTACTGAGGAACAGTGAGAGTATTTGGCTGGGTAAGAGGGGGACCTGTCTGCCCCGATTAGCTCCGGATGGCTGCGCCAGGGGGTGAGGGGATTGCCATACGTGCTGGTGTGACCTGTCCCTGAGTGGAGACAGCTACCCAACCCGGGGTGGCCAAGCCCAGCCAGGTTCCCCAGTTGGCTCTGGAATCCTGGCTTGGCAGCTACTAACACTGGCCCAGAGCAGGCAGCACCACTGCCTGAAGGAGAGGGGGTAATGCTGGTCTACCAGGGCAGGTTTCTTCCCCAAACCCAGCTCCTGGGATGATCAGAGGGTCTGCAGCATGTTCCAAGGGAGAGGTGGCCCTGGGGTAGATCAGCACGTGCCAGGGTCAGTGATGCCAGGAGAAGGCCCTGCCAGTTACTCTGTCACCAATTAAACTGGAGGCAGAGAGGGACCTGCGCCGAGGGCAGCGAATCATTTACCCAGCAGTTCTCCTCCACTGCCCATCGCCTCCTCTCTGGGCTGCCAGCCTTTCTCCTTCCCTAGAGGGTGCTGGGAGCATTCCAAGAGGGACACATAACTTGCCTTTCAGTGCTGCAAGGGGAAAACAAGGCCCCTCTCCTCCCAAAAATTGCTCCTCTGCCACAGTTCTGTAGCAAAAACCACCTTGTCTTGTCCCTGTCACATTATCTGGAGTCTGCAAGAGCACCCTGGCTGTCAGGATAATTCACTGTCTCTTCCAGCCCTGGCAAAACCTATTTGAGTGTCAACATCCCCAGTTCAACAGCATCCTGTGCTACCCGGGGCCTTGGGCAGTATTTGCTGCTTTCCCTCCACACACCACAACCCAGAATTTGCCTTAAAAATCCCTATTTTTCACTGTCACTAGGGAAAAAGAAAATAGCTCCAAAGGAACAAGCACTACAGCCACACTGGGTGTTATTTTGATGCCTGCCATGTGATTTCTCACTAATCTCATAACTCAGGGGAGCTCTGGGGGCAGCCGAGGTTTGAGTGTGCTGGCACTAACCTTCTGCTCAACTCAAGCCTCCAAAAACCTCTTTTTTATGGCTGTGGTTTGCTCTTTCTCCCTGCAGCGTGCCCATGGCGAGAGCGCCGGGGCAGGCAAGGCGGTGCTTGATCTGTGCGGGTGAAGCTCCGCCGGCTGCGGGGAGGCAACTTCACACAGGCCAGGCCCAGGCAGTTAAAGCTGGGCCAACACGTTAATGAATTTCACAGTACGCCTGGAAAAGCTCTCACCCAACCTCAATTTACCAGCACGGGGAGGGGGCCAGGGCTGGGGGAGCAGGGCACCACGTTTTGCCAAAGGAAATGCTGTTCCCATTATCTTTTTGCTAGAGTGTTAAGTTGGAATAGGCAGTGCTTTGCCTTTTTATCTCACACACATGGAATCGGCCAGGAGGGCTGTGTGCTTCCCGGGGCTAATTTCTGTGTGCACATGTAAGGGTGTGCAGATGTTTCTGTGCACATCTGTGCGTGCCTGCCCGTGGGCACGTGTACAGCTCTGAGGGTATTTTGGTGCATGTCTGTGTGCACATATGTTCATGGGTATGTTGGTGAGCACGTGTGCTCGTGCATGTTTGTGCATGCACACACAGGGATGTGAGTGCACAGGGGCTGCTGTGTGGGTTTCTCTGTGTGTGTGGCTCGTGCACACAAGATAGAGCCATAAATATAAAGAGCTGAGGGCTCGGTTGCAGGGGAGGGCTGTCACACAGCCTGGCAGGAGGTGGGTGGTCCTGCTGGAAGGCCAGGTGGGCTATGTGACTAGAGCCAGCTGCCAGGGAAGGGGCAGAGAGGACCATGGGGCTGCAAGTGCCCAGCTGGCACTGCCAAACGCCCTAGCTGCAGCCCACCATACCACACTTGCTTGCCTTCAGCCGAGTGGTGCCAGTTCCTACACGTGACATTCCTCCTCTGCCCGGACCTCGTGGCACCGGCCCCACAGGGTGGTGGGTGCTGCACATCTGGATGGCACGCTGGGACAACCTGTGCTGTGCTGTGTCCATCCCAGTCCCAGCACAACCTCCCACTGCAGTGGGGGACACCAGGGCAGCTGCAGCCCACCCAGAGGGTCCTGAATTTCACCTTCAGCCCTCACGCTCTCCCCTTCCCTCACAGCCTGCAACTGCAACCTGCACGCGCGGCGCTGCCGCTTCAACATGGAGCTGTTCAAGCTGTCGGGGCGCAAGAGCGGCGGCGTGTGCCTCAACTGCCGGCACAACACGGCGGGCAGGCACTGCCACTACTGCAAGGAGGGCTTCTACCGCGACCTCAGCAAGGCCATCACCGACCGCAAAGCCTGCAAGGGTAAGCTGGGGCTCCGTGGGGGCAAACGGGTGAGGGCAAACGGGTGACAGAATCTCTCTCGGTCTCCTTTCTCTCCCTTCCCATCCTTGGGATCTCCTTCTGCTCTCCTTGGCAGCTGCAGGTCAGCTCCAGCCGCCACCACTGTGATCTCCTCTGCTACCCCATGAGCACCGGGCAGGGATAGCACTTTCAGCCCAGCATCAACTCAGGTGGAGGAGGATTACAGGAAGGGAGAAAGCAGATTGTCTGGGAGGGTTCTGGTGTGTTTGCAGTTACTATCTCCACTGGTCAGTGTTTGCAGAGATGCTGGGGAGGTGCTGAAGTAGACATAACTAAATGTGCCGGAAACCTGTCTCTGAAATGGATGTTGTGTGGGACATACTTGGAGCATGGGTACCCTGCTCTGGAGGGCTGGGGATGATGGTGAAAGTCACATCTCCCAGGTGGGCTGTGGGGCTGGACCCCACATTGTATTTTTCAGCTGTGGGATGGCTCTTGGGGTCTGTTTTTTGGGGAGAAGCTGAGCACCGTGACTCCTGGTAACTGGCTTTGAGCTGGCCAGGAGCCACACTGGCTCCAAGCCATCAAACTGCAGCTTGACCTCTCAAGGTCCCTAGCCTGTGCCAAACGTCATGGGACCTGTACCTCTCCTCTCCCTCCTCTTAACTCCTGGCCAAGCCTGTCTGGTTCCTCTTCCCTCTCCCTACTCAGCCTGTCTATGAAGCCTTTTCAAAACAATAGTTCCACCAAAGAATTTGAGATAAGAAAACACCCTGCCTGTCCCCAAGGACTGTTGAGACCAGAATGGAACATCAGATGGGCAGGAAGTCAGCCATGGCTGTTCAGAAGCTGAGAATTCATCCCTGATCCCTGTTTTTCTGTCTTTGGTTGTGAGTCCCTCCTGGAAGGGAGCACAGTGTCCCTCTCAGATCTCTCTCCAATGCATTCTGCAGCCATGTGGGCACTGGGCCCCTTCACTGCTGCAAGAACACGATGCCCATGTGTTTATGTAGGGCCTTCAAGAATTACTGGAGCTGGTTTTGGACCACTAACATTGTGGGCATGGACCCAAACGGAAGGATTTGACTTTTGGGGTTCCTCTGTCAGGTGCATTAGTGCTGTTGGAGGTCTGGCTCATTCAGGCTGGGATATAATAAAGGAAATCCCTCCATTGCCTGGTCTGTGCCAGTGCCTCTTCTATCCTTGCTACTGCCAGGAACGCTTGAGAGGATGGAGTGAAGGGAGAAACTTCCCATGTTTGTGCAATGTCACAGGGAGCAGGGCAGAGAGGGCACTGGCAGGAGGAGCCCTACCTACAGCCAGCTCATTAGCAAACTGAGCTAATCATTTTCAACAACCCAAGCAGCTGACTTGACATGTCCCCCTCACAGCTCATGTTCCCAGGGACCACAAGCTGTTTCTACCCCGTGGCCTTGGCCAAGCCATGCCACAGCTATGGCAGCCCCTGGCACCACACCACTGATGAAGGTTGTGTCAGGTGTCAGCCAGGTCCCAAGCTGTGCCAGGGACTAGCATCCTCAGGGTGGCACAGGGGAGACACTGGTAGAGAGGAAGAGGAGGCAGGACAAGGCATGCATCCTGATGGTCTATGCACAGTATCCCAGATTGTGTCCCATTCCCAGGAGGGGTCCTGGCTCTGCTGAGGCCAGGGATGAATGGCAGCAGCTACAGCTTCTGCTGTAGCACCACCAAACTGGGGCAGCTGCAGCAAAATTCTCTTTTCCATGAGGATTCTGTCAAGTGTTGAGGGCTGGCAGGCAGCCCCGGCTCTCCCCCAACACTTGAGGGGCACCGGGGTGGCTGTGCTGCCTCCACCTCAGCCTTCCTCTCCTGCAGGCAGCACCTCACCTCCCAGCCCTCTCCAAGGAACGGTTTCTGCTTTTCTTTGGATTAGGGAGGGTTAGGTTGGATATCAGGAAAGGTTCTTTCCCCAGAGGGTGCTGGGCACTGCCCAGGCTCCCCAGGGCCTTTGGACAGCACTACCAGGGATGCCCAGGGTGGGATTGTTGGGGTGTCTGTGCAAGGCCAGGAGTTGGATTCAATGATCATATTTGGTTCCTTCTAGCTTGGGATATTCTGTAATTCTCTGACCAGCTCCTTCTACTTTTGCTCCAAAACTGTTACAATACCAAGCAAAGAGAATGCCATGGAGGCATTCACCTCTCCAGGGCCCCCAGCACCACTTCCCTGGGCATTGAGGGGCTCCATTTCTGCTCCAGATGGGAAAGAGAGTACTTACCAAAGAGCAGTAATAGAAAAATGCCAAAACCTAAAAAATCAAGCTGGATTTGGCTGGGACCAGGGAGGATTACTGAATATAGCACGGTTTGTGGGAGCAGGGCAGCTGCAGGTTGCAATGTTTCCTACCTGGCTATGGCTCAAGTCCTTCTCCTTGCAGGGAATGGGGGAGGCAGAGGGGGCCTGGCTGCTCTCACCTGCATATGCCCACCATTTGTCAGTGTGAGTCTTGCTCCACCACCCTCACAGGGCAGTAATTGTGCAGCATTACAGTGATGGAAAGTATCTCTGATCCAAGGTGGCTCCTCTGGAGGGGACAGGGTGGGCAAAGCATCCGAGGATGCCTAGGATTTGATGGGATACGTTGAGTGCAGATGCTACAGCACAGGAGAAATGGCAGCCAGCAGTGCCTGGGCTGCAGAGGAGCAGAGGAGTGGGACAGGTGCCCCCTTGCAGACAAACCTCTGTCCCTGTGCCAAGCCACGGGCAGGGCTCTGCCAGGTTGGGTGGGGGATGCTGCTTCCGGAGGGCTGGCAAGGTTTGCCTGTGGTTTGGAAGTGCTGCAAAGCTCAGCCGAGCCAGATGAACATGTGCACAGGGCCGACCCCTGCCATGGTGCATATGTTGAGGAGGATCTGGCAGCAAAGGTGGTACCCTGGGTCTGGGGAGCCAGTTCCTGGTTCTCCCTTGGAGATCAGAGTTAATAATAAAATCCCTGATGCTTCTGCTTCTTTGGCTGCTCCTCCTTCAGTAAAGCAGAAAGTATTTCCACCCCTCCCTTATATAGAGGTGGATCTGCTGGGATTGGGAACTCCTTAGAGGAGGAGCAGGGTCCCAGGTGCTGGCAATGGAGAGCTGGTGCTCCCAGAGAGGCATATAAATACACAGAGGTGTGACAAGACAATTTGGACTTGTTTTTTCCAAAGAGGTGTCCCATACCTGCAGCTCAGGTATCTACACTCAGGAAAAAGGCAAAGCAAGGATCCTCTCAGTGGATGTTTAGAGCAGGCATGGAGCAGGTGGATGGGAACAGTGTGCTGTGGATTTGAACAAAGGCTTTTGCACCTACCACAGCGCTGGCCCAGGGTAGAGGCTGAGCATCACAATGAAGGCAGATGCTCATAGAATCACAGACTGGTTTGGGTTGGAAGGGACCTTGTAGATCATCTGGTTCCAATCCTCTGCCATGGGCAGGGACACCTTCCACTAGACCAGGCTGCAGATGGCTCAGTTAATATTCAGGAGGCAAATTACTAACCCAGAGGCCAGGAACTACTGCATCTTATTTAAAGAAACCCCAGCATGTGTTACTAAATAATTCTTCAACCATGGTTTGCCTCTGCTGGGACACACCATCCTTGAAATAGGCACAGAAATACCAGATACAGGTTGTGTCGAACTGAGCAGAGCTCTCAGCCACTGGCCAGTGAGCAAGGAGTGCTTCCCTCCACTGCCAGCATCACTGCTGGACCCTGTGGGATGGAAAAGCTGGGAGGATGGAAAAGGCAGAGCAACCTTCAGGATTAATTCAATGGTGCTAATTGAAAAGTCAAATAAAGGATGGCTGTGCATTAATCCTAGTAATTTAAACAAAGCTGTAAACCGTGAGTCTTTCTCCAATGAAAACTGGTGAAGCAGTAGCAGCTAAGCCTCAATATGCAAAAATACCCTCAAAATGAGGTGCAAGACATGCTTTCTGGCAAGCACAGCTTGATGAGTTAAGCTCCAAGCTAGTGACTTAATCCACCATTCAAGCTCCGTGGGCCAGATCCTGGCAGCCAGAGGCTGGGAGCAGCAGGGCTCAGTGTGTGGGCAGCAGTGCAGAGCTGCACCGTGCCCTCAGGCCTGCCTTCTCTGCGGCTGGGAGAGGCTCCCTGAGCCAGCCCCCTCCACAGGTTATGTCGGGATGAGGGAGGATGGAGACACTAAAGCCGCAGTGCCTGGATGGACCATGCTGCAATGCAGGACCCATCCGGGGAAGCACTCTTGCCTGGGATGCTCATCCCATGGGAATGGGAGGGAACAGTGTATTTTTGTGGGACTGTGGGAAATCCCACTATGGTAGGGCAAGTGGGCAGAGATTGGTCTGGAAGAGACCAAGCTGATGCCCCGATAACACTGATTGGTTGTGCACTTAAGATGAGAAAAGCTGCCTTACTTACCAATCTGGGTAAAACATCCGGAGTCACTGAAATCCGCCTTCCACCGCATGCAGAGAGATCAGCTTAGATGAACTGAATCCTGATTGGGCTGAGATTTATGTCTGTCCATAAACTTTACACCAGGAACAGACCACTGGGGCCCAAGAAAGGCCCTGTGTTTCCAACAGCCCCGTGTCATGCCAAGACTCCCTTGCTCGCTGCCATTTGTTATCACAGCTGAGCCCCCAAAATATCCCTGTCAGAAAGATGTCCGCTTCTAGTCCCAGCCAAGATCTGATAAGGATGGAGCATCTGGTCCCCATTAGAGGCTGCTCACTCTGGTTTCTGACTGTGCAGGAGGGGGGCTCAAGTGCCATGGTGCTCCCACCAGTCCCATCTGGTGAAAATTAGGGAAACGGTAACATCAGGGGGCTGTGGGGGCGGGTGGGGGAGATGTTTTTGTTTTGCTTTGAAATCACGTTCAACTCTTACACTGATGGAGGCCAAGATAACCTCCTCCAGCTCATTGCCAGCACAGCTCCAGGCAAGCAGATGGGAAGGTCCTCCTCTGAGCAAGCATCTCCTTCCCACATCCCTCCATGTAGACAACTCCCAGTGTGTCCATCATCCAGTGTGATGTGGTGGAGCGTTCTTCTGAGAACAAAGACAACTTTTACCCACCTCAGGTGTGGTTTGTCCCTAGAGAGACTGTGGTAGAAAGGTGTGGCATCATCCTTTGCGCAGGGTCTCCAGGAGTCAGGAGGGCCATCGAGGCTTATGAGCTTGGGAAACATTGAGAAAACCTGCTGCATTCTAAAACAAAGACAAGGCTTGTGGTTTGTGTAAAAAACCAGTGTTGGTTTAGCTCCATGGACTGAAAAGCTCAGAGGTAGGGGAGCGAGCGGAGAAAATGGTTTTTACTGCTGCAACAGGAACATCTCCCTGGAGTTGAGGTGGGGGAAGATTTTAAATGAGAGCTGGTGGCTGCAGGCACCTGTGGGAATTGCAGAAGCTCCAGGTGTTCCTCCTGAGCATCCCTGTCATTAAGGCCTGCCCTGGCCAACCGCTTTATTCACTCACCCTCCTGCCTGTGCTGCTCACAGCACATGTGGGGCCACGGTTGGTCCAGACCTATGGGTCCAGCTGGGTCTGTGCTGTGCCAGCCCCACAGGCTGATTTCCAGTGGTGCTCTGGAAGGGTCCCCCACCGCTCTGGGACTGCACCTTGGGTCTAGTTTGGGGTTTGTGTTGTGCCTCCCCTCTCACATAACCATTTCTCTCTCTCCCACCCAGCATGTGACTGCCACCCAGTCGGTGCGGCCGGCAAGACCTGCAACCAGACCACGGGGCAGTGCCCGTGCAAGGACGGCGTCACCGGCCTCACCTGCAACCGCTGTGCCAAGGGCTACCAGCAGAGCCGCTCGCCAGTGGCCCCCTGCATCAGTGAGTGCCCCACGCCTTGCCCTGCACTCAGGGATCCCACAGGCACCAGGGGATGCCCCTTGGTCCCCCACTCACCTTGGATGGTTTGTGGTGGGTGGGAGGCTCAGACAAGAGGCTGTCTGTCCTTATGGATGTTCTCCAGGAAGTGGTCAAGTAGGACTCTCTGATCACTTTCTGGGGCGACCTGGGCTTCACCTGCCCCAGCACAGAAAGCTCTGGATGACCCCTTGGGTCAGTGCTTCCAGGTGGCTGAAACAGCTCTTCTGGGTCCCATCCTTGGTACAGCACGTGCCCTCCTCACCCAGCTGAGCCCTGAGTACAGTCTCTTCTGGGGCAAGGCCAGAGCCTGTGGTCAGCATGAAACTGTGTTTATTGTCACAGTGGGTTTGAATTTGACCCAAGTGGCAGAGGAACAACTTCCCACCCTGCAGCTTTTGCTGGGCTGCTGGAGCAGTGGCAGTGTAGGTGACTGGTGTAGCTGTCTCCTCTCTCTCTGTTCCTCCACAAATTTGAGTTTAGGAAAGAAATTCGCCCAGGTTTTTCTGCCAAGAGTCCTGAGAAAGTGTTATCTTTTCCCACTTTTATCCCTGTGCTGGGCAGCCTGAAGTGTGCTGAGATCAGCCAAACACCCATCTGATGTCCAAACTCAGTTCAGATGAGCTGAGCACCCGGGAAGCATCCATCCCTGGAGCACACATCCCCCCACAGCTGCTTCGGGCCCTTGGGGATTGCAGAATTCCAGCCTGACCCAATTTACTGAGCTCGGTTTGTGCATCTCCAGGTCTATTCAATGGTCTGCAATGGTCAGGTCAAATTCCTCCCATTATCTCTCATTTGTGATCAACAAAATCTCCTTGTGGCCCATTTTCAGAGGGCTTTTGCCCAGTTGTCACCCCCAGGGCTGGGGATCTCAACCTTAAGATACCTCTTCATTTCTTTTCCAGAGATTCCTGCCATCAACCCCACCTCCCTAGTCACCAGCACAGAGGCACCTGCAGGTAAGTGCTGCATGTCCCTGGCCACGTCCATGGCCTCAGCCCTATCGAGAGACCAGGGGGCAGATCCCACCTTCCCTCTGCCTGGCACAGCACAGGGGAGGGCTGAGCTCTACCAAACCATTTGGCAAAAAATTAATGGTAAAAAATTTTGGTGAAAGATGTGACCGATATTTAAAATCTTGTGTATTTCTGGAGAGAAGCTGACTAAGATTGATGGACTTTTTCAGGCAAGGCTTCCTCCATCACCTCCAAGGAGAAGAGCAGGGATGCAGCCCACTGGGGCCTTGCCATCCCTTGGCAGGTTAAAGCAGGGATTGTGGCATATGGCACCAGTGGGTGCTTGGGGGCTGGCTTTGCTTAACCTCTTTTTATCAGCACCAGTGCAAGAGGTTTCTCCTGAGTGTTCTTGGCCTCTGCAAGACCCCAGCTCTCTGAGAGGTGCTGGGGCATGGGGGGTCTCGTTGGTCTCAGGCAGGCTCCAGGGCCCCTGTGCTGGGGCACAGGCTGCCAGGTCTCCCCTGGGACGTGGGTGACACGGTGCTCACGTCATCCAGGTCTGGAGCAGAGAAGGGTCTGGGTATGAGCTGCTTGTCCTGGCTGCACAGGGTGATGGGATCATGGTTAATTGGACCGTGGAGGGACCAGTTTCACTGCTGTGGTCACCCAGAGGGAGGTGACAGATCCATTGACAGACTGCAGGCCTTGCACAACGTAGGGAGGCATTGCTGCCATGGTCCTCAGAGATCCTCAAGAGCTGCCCTGGTTCCCCAGTCTGGAGTGGGAAGGTTGGCATCTCAGTACAAGCTGCAGGTTCACTTCTCCTGCAGAGGCTTGGCTGGGGCTGGGCACTGCTGGGTATATGGATGCTCCCTGTGCTGATGGATTAGGGTCCTTCTTCCAGCCTGGCCAGGGACCAAGGTCCCACCCAAGTGCCCTGAGCTCCCACTTTGTCATGGCAGGTCCCAGTGGCACCAGGCAGTGCTGTGCCAGCCCCTGGATCCAGTGCCACCATGCTGAGCCCTCCAGTGCTGCAGGATGCACCCAGCAGGGTAGAGAGGGCTGTAGCAAGGCTCTCCTCCCTCCCCTCCTCTTCCTTGTGCAGTCCCCTCAGCACTGCAGTGTGGCTGTTCCCAGCCATACCAGGTCTATCACCTGTAGGGATTTCAAGCCAGGTGGAGGGGGAAAAGCTGGGAAAGAAGCAGCCCCTTCCCTCCTTGGGCCACCCCCTCCTCCTGCTGTCCCCAAGAGCCTGGTCTTCCCCTGCATTCCACTGTGTTGGAATAGACATCCCAAACAATCCTCCTCTCCATCCCATGGTACATGCTCCTGTGAAGACAGCAGGGGCCCCTCCAGCTCCCCACACCCATATTTAATGAGCAACTTCCCTGTGCCCTGTTTGGGGTACATCTATCCCAAGGAAGCCTACTCCTTTCTTGGAGAGGCAGTGCTCTGTTTGTATCCATCTCCCCAGCTCTCCTTACCATGACCACCTTGCCTTGGCAGTGGCAAATGCCAACAGCCTCTTCCCAGGCTGGTGTGTGCCTGGGATGTGCTCTCCAACCCTCTGGGAATATTTTCCAGGATGGCTGCTGCAGCCCTGTGCGTGATCTTGCTGGCTGCAGCAGAGAGCCAGGGATGAGCTGTGTTGAAGAGATGGAATTTTTGGCCCCTCACAACAAGGCAGACACTGAGGGGCTGGAGCATGTCTAGAGGAGGGAAAGGAGCTTAGGAAGAGTCTGGAGCACAAGTCTGATGAGGAATAGCTGAAGGAGATGGAGTGGCACAGGTTGGAGAAAGGAGGCTCAGGGAGACCTCTTCTGTCTCTACAACTCTCTGACAGGAGGGGGCAGCCAGGGGGAGGTCAGGCTCTGCTCCCAGGGAACAAGTCATAGAACAAGAGGAGACAGCCTCAAGTTGTGCTGGGGGGATTCAGGTTGGACATCAGAGAAAATTTCTTCCCTGCAAGGGTTGTCAGGCAGTGAACCAGGCTGCCCAGGGCAGTGGTGGAGTCACCATCCCTGAAAGTGTTCAAAAAGCAAGCAGATGTGTCCATTTGCAATGTGGTTTAGTGGGAATGGTGGTATTTGGTGCAAGGTTGGACTTCATGGTCTTGGAGGCCTTTTCCAACCTTAATGATTCTGTGTTCCTCTGGGAGGAGTAAAGTGTGTGGATGAGGGTGGAGTGGGGAGATGCACAAGGAGGAACCTGTAGCTCCTTACAGGGCAGTGCTGGCTTAGCACACGTGGATCCCAAGGAGTAGTGCAGAGCCTGGGAGCTCGGTCAAGGTTGGACTTCATGGTCTTGGAGGGGCCTTTTCCAACCTTAATGATTCTGTGTTCCTCTGGGAGGAGTAAAGTGTGTGGATGAGGGTGGAGTGGGGAGATGCACAAGGAGGAACCTGTAGCTCCTTACAGGGCAGTGCTGGCTTAGCACACGTGGATCCCAAGGAGTAGTGCAGAGCCTGGGAGCTCGGCAGAGCCTGGCACCCCACCCAGCACCTATGGGCACTGCTGAGCCCTCACAGCCCTGCCCCAGAGGCTCTGGAAGAGAGAGAGTGTTTTCAGGACAGTGAGGATCAGCCCTGCCTGGATCTGGCAGAGGTTTCACTCCTCACTGTGGCAGAGGGGGAGTGATGAGACCTGGAGTCCACATCCTGCCCGATGGGAAGATGCTGAGCTGAAGTGATGGTACCACTGCTGGGGGAAGCTGTGTGGGACAGGACAAAGCACCACCACCTCTGTTCCTGCCTGCCCTGCCCACCCTGCCAACTGTGGAGAGAGCTGAGAACATCAGGCTTTGGGAAAAGGAAAAAAATGGGGGGATGGAATGAGAGATTTGGCCGGTTTTATTGCCAGCAAAGAGTACAGTGTGGAGCAGTTAATCAAGGTGACTCCCCTCCAGTGCTTTATAAATAGGAACAGTCTCACAATGATGTCTGAGCTGTTCAGCTGCACAAAAATAAACAGCACTGGCAGAGAGCTGGGTTGTTTGCTCTGTTTTAGCGGAGCGGGTGTGCCTCAAACTGCCTCCAGTTTATCTGTGGGTTTGTTGGTTTAAGATTTCTGGCTTCTAGCTCAAAAATTCTTAATGCAATGTAGCCGCCTCTGCCCAGAGCCAGTGCCACTGGAGGATCAGGGGACCCAGTGGGGGTCCTGCTGCTCCCTTCACTGGGGGGATCAGAGGTGGGGAGTGGTGCTGCCCTGGCTGCACTGCCAGGGTTACCTGCACCTGTGTGCTTGTCCTGCAAGCAGGGCTGCCAGTTCTACCCACACCCTGCCTGCTCCCTGATGCCCCTCCGCCTACATCCCTCTGCCCCCAGGAGCCCCCAGCTGTCCCTGAGCAGGGCACTCCCCAAAGGGCCCTCAGCACCTCAGGCAGCCTCCAAGCCCCTTCTCCCCCCATTTCCCTACCTCCCACCCTGCCTCTGGCAGCAGGTGCTGGCTGCAGGAACAGGGGGACATTGTTCAGGGCTGCCATGCTCAGGTGCTGGGCTTCCCGCCCTCTCCCCATCCTCCTCCATGCTGGGTTCAGTCTGGGTGTGTCCAGGCTTTTCACTGACATTGCCATCTTCTGCATCACTTTTCCCAGCTTTTTCCTGCCTTTCCAATCTTCCAAAGCCTTTGAGGTCCAGCTTTGATGTCTGTGCCTGAGCAACTGACTGGCTTGGTGATGAAACGTCCTGGGTCCACTTCTCATAATTTTTATTATTATTATCTTAAAATATTTTCCACTTAGTGGAAAAAAAAATAAAATCCACATTCCCCATTAGTAGAATTAACAAAACTCGTGGAGCGCAAAACAGGGATTTAAGGGAATTCAAAGTAAGCAGTAAAAGATTTGCAGCCATAGCACCTGATTAAGTTACATCTCTCTTAAAACAAAATATTCATTTTTTTCAAGGAGAGGAGAAGTAAACCAGATGTGCAAACCTGCCACCTCTCTCACACGCGCTCCCCACAGGGATGGGGAATGCCCACACCAGGCCAGTGGCTCTGGTTCTCAGCTGCCTCCTCCCGCTCTGCACCTGTGGCATCTCCCAGGGATGCAGCAGTGTTAGAGCCCTCCCATGGCAAAACCCTGCAGGAACAGGACAGGATGCTCAGGGAGAGGCAGTCTGGGGAGGTGCAGGCAGAATCCTTCTGCCCTGACATCCCTTGCCACTTTCCAGCCACAGCACCCATGTCTGCCCCGCACCCAGTGATGGAGGTGGCCACGTGCTCAGGGCCAAGGAACAGAAATGTTTCCAGTTATTTTGACTTTTTTTTTTCTTCCCAAATTTCTTAGGTAAGTGGAGCAGGAATTGATTTTACATTTGAGGAATGTTCCTCCACAGCACAAAGCTGGTTAAAAAAAAATCCCTAAACTAATCCTAAATTGTTAATTCCCAACACCATTTTCTGGCTCCTTTGAATCACAGTGTTATGTGGTTAATCATGAGCAGGAGCCCAGGGCAGCTACAGGATTTCTTTCTGCTTTTCTTTCATCCCCATTGCCAAGGGAAGGGGGTGGCAGGTTGGCTGAGGCTCCCCACAGCCTTTTCCCACCACACATCACCCCACACTTCCCCGGCCCAGCACCCATCACCCAGCCCCGGCCACGCTGCAGTGAGCCCCCAGGCCATGCCACTCTCCTCCCCACCGTGCCCGTGTCCATGGGCAGGCCTGTGGCAACTGCTGCCGGGGCAGGATAGTTTCTGTGCCCCTTTGCCTGGGGAGAAAAGGGGCTCCTGTCCTGACGGGCGCTCCCCAAAATAAAGTGGGAGGCTCTCCCTAGAGCCCCTTGCATGGAGCAGGAGCGGGTGGAGCGGTGCGTGGGGCTGGGCCTGTGGCCTGTCTGCAGGGCTGCTGTGGGCCCTGGCGTGGGGCACAGAGAGCACAGAGAGCTCCCAGAGAGCACAGAGAGCTCCCAGAGAGCACAGCAGGCAAGGCCGAGGCTGTAGCACATCCCAGGGATGCAGTGGGTGAGGGCACCTTCAGTGCCAGGCCAAGCACTCCAGCACACCCAGCAGCCATCCCCGTATGGAGAGGCCCTGGGCCCCCTCTGTAGCCACCTCGGCTGTTCCAGGGCAGGCAGCGGGGCCAAGGCGGCTCTGCCAGCCCAGGCACAGGGGCAGTGTGGCAGCATGGGAGGGCTGAACTGCAAATCAGAGCTCATCCCCCTCTGCCAAGAATTAGCTTCACGCTGCACAGCTTCTATCACTGACAAATTTGGAACAGGTGGCATGAAGTCCCAGATAAAAAGGAGCTGGGCAGAGAGGAGAACAGCAGAGCCCAGGGTGAGTTTGTGCTCTTGGGCTTCTTTCTTTCCTCATTTCTCCTCCTCCCCTTGGCACAGGGTTCTGTTATTCCCCATCTTCCCCCAGAGCTTTGTCTCCATCCCCAGTGATCACTGTGGCAACCCGCAAACAAAGACAACTTTAGAGGCTGCTGGCTCTGTCCTGGGATGCGGGGCCAAACCAGAGGGAGAACCTGCAAAAGGCAGAGAAAAGAAGAAAGATGGGCTCAGAAAAAAACATGCCATTTGGAAAGAGACAAATTGAGATGTTCAAAGGAAGATGGCAGGGTAAAGAAAGAAGGCGAGCAGGGCTGCTTCGGGCAATTGTTGGGATCAAAGGCTTTGGGGAGAAGGAAAGAGGCATTCCCTGCCCTCCCTCTGCTTGAGATGCAAATCTGGGGGCTTTAGAAATGCACAGAAAAAAACTGCCTGGAGGACAGGAGCCTTGGGGGACAGCAGGGTGGTGGAGGACAGCCTGGTGGCCTCCCCAGCCCCTCTGGAGCAGCCTGAGCAGGGGATGCCTGGGCAACAGGAGTGATGTGGTAGAGCAGAGCTACTTCCCCCACCTGTCTCCTTCCCACAACCTGAGTCCCCTTCCTCACTTGTGGGAACTTAGGAGGCACAGGTCCCTGGAGGGGCTGCCCCCTGAGGGTTCTTCCCACCACTCTGGCCCCTGAGAGCTGAATCACTCTGAGGATCGTGACACCCTTGGTCTGGTGTCACACCTGCCTTTGGATGTGCCCCCTGTGCGGCTGATTTTGGGACTGGTGCCAAATCCTCTTTTCCCACATCCCCCAGCACTGCAGGGTCACAGCTGTTCTGTTGACTCTCCTTGGCCATAGCCCCTGCCAGCCCTCCATGAAGGCCACTAGCACTTCACCTTCATTCCTCCCATCTATCCCTTTCTGTGTCTGGAAGGAGTCCCCAGGCTTCCTCCAATACCCCTGTGCTGACTTATCCTGCAGGACACCATCACCACAAGTGACAGAGTCTGCTCAATGCACCCAAAGCCACTTGGTTACTTTTCCCAGCTGATGTGGTATCAGCCATTTGTGCTGGTCTTTGAGCCCCCAGCCCCTGTGAGGTGCCAGGGGAGCAGCTGGACTCAAGAGAACCCTGTCCCCAGCAGTGCTCAGGCCCTGGCTCAGGAGGAGTCAAGTACCTACCACCTTCTGCCAGGCTGAGTCTTGCTGCTGTCCCCTCCACCCCACTCCCTCTTCCCCTGTGGTGGGATGAGTCCCCACTTTCTTCAAGCCCCTCAGTGCTCAACCCACTGTTCTTCTGCTGCAGATTGTGACTCCTACTGCAAACCAGCCAAGGGCAACTACAAGATTAACATGAAGAAGTACTGCAAGAAGGACTATGGTAAGGACTTCCAACCTCCCTGAGCTACCCTGGGCTTTGGCCCAGAGGCAGATGAGGGCTGGCTGTGGGTGGGGCAGATGAAAGCATCCAGGGGTTGGGGGACACTCTATACAGAGAGAGGTCCCCATATCAGCCCTCACAAAGTTGCAATGGATGAGGCTGGTGGGGCTGCTGGAAAGGGCTCCTTTGGGGAGCAAAGCAAAGCATCCCCCATCACTGTACCTCTCCCTTTATACCCTCAGTGGTCCAGGTGAACATCCTTGAGATGGAGACAGTGGCCAACTGGGCAAAGTTCACCATCAACATCCTCTCTGTCTACAAGTGCCGTGATGAGCGGGTCAAGCGCGGTGACAACTTTTTGTGGATCCACCTGAAAGACCTGTCCTGCAAGTGCCCCAAGATCCAGATCAGCAAGAAGTACTTGGTCATGGGGATCAGCGAAAACTCCACTGACCGGCCCGGACTGATGGCCGACAAGAACAGCCTGGTCATCCAGTGGCGGGACGCCTGGACGCGCCGCCTTCGGAAACTGCAGCGGAGGGAGAAGAAGGGCAAGTGTGTGAAGCCCTGAGGGGTTTGCACCCACCCTGTCCCCCATGCCCAGCCCCAGCCCAGCTGGGTGCTGCCAGACTGCGCCCACAGACTCTGTACATATACATAGTGTGAATGGACTCTTTGTCTATAGTGTATATTTTGGCAATGGTTTCCTGTTGTGTGCGTGTGCACGGGTGGGTGTGCGTGTCAGTCCTTTTCTCTAAGTGTGTATTAAAAATAATGCAGTAATGACAAACCTTTAATGAGGAGCAAAGTGGAGCAAGGTCCTGTGGGTGCCTGTCACCTGAAGGAGCTTGAAGGGGATTGGTGTCCTGCTCCGGGCATTCCGGAGCTCATTTTCAAAGCTTTTATATTCCCTTTAACACAGTTGTCTTCTGCCCAGTGCTGACATCTCAGCTGACAGCTCTCCCTTCTCCAGCATCCAGGGTATGATTCTTCCTCACTCTGAAAATGTGCTGCTGCCAGACCTCTTTCTGCCTTTCTCCTTGACCAGGAGGAACAGGAGGTCAGAGTCTTCTGTCCCTCATTCTGATGTTTGGGCAGGCTGAGTGGAAACTGTCCAGTGCTGCAGAGTGTCCAGCCCCAGGACCTCCACCAGGAAGGAAAAATGAACTTTTACAAGGCCTGATTCCCCGGTGACCTTGGGCTCACATGGACCAGTGCTGCTGGCTGGGGCAGGACCTGTGCAGTATTGCAGTGCCATAGGGAGAAGCCATGCCCTGGCAGTGTGCTGGTGGCCACTACCAGGCAGGACTGTGTCCACTGGGGAGAAAGGGACAGACCTGGCAACCCCTGGTTGCCACTGTCCTGGTGCCTAGTCCAGACAGCTCAGTGAGAAGGACCTGGTCACACCATTTTCCCCTCCCATGTCCACCTGCTCCATCTGAACCTGAGCTGGACTGGCCAGGCTGACCAGAGCCATTGTGTATATAATCATCCATCCAGCCAGGTCTGTGTGCCTGTATTCTCTGGTACCAACTGACATAATTCCACCTGTTTCTGTTGAGATGACACCAAGTGACCATCTGCCTTGGTGTGCATCTTCAGAACTGGCCAAACTATGTGCTCTCCTGGGAAGAATTGCTGTGACCAAGGTTGTCCAAGGGAGATGCACAAGGCAGAGGTGACAGGAAGAGAGAAGAGTTTTCATTGATCCACCTCTAGGCTTTTATATCTTCTTCACTATGTATTAGTCTCTGGTTAAACAGACACCAGTATCTTCCCATGTTGAGATTGTAGCGGTCTTGGCTTAATAAATACAAATAGAAATAATAGGTGCTCTGACAATAGATATTCCTTTCCACACAAACCTTGCCTTGCTTATTGAATGGCTCAGTGAGGGGTTGTAGCCTAATGGTCTTCCATGAAACTTTACCCTTTCCAGCCCACGGCAGTTTGTGTGGACTCCCCATTCCAGGGTGGTGCTTCTGGGCTTCAGCAACCCAGGGTGGTGCTGGAGCTTCCAGCTGAAGAGACTAGTGGAGCACTGTTGGGTTTCAGGACAAGAGAATTCGGGGAGTGAGGATCTAGGCCCTCGGGATGTCTGTGTGGACATGCAGGTGTATTGGTGAAGCTGCTGAAGATGCTGGAAGTGACATTTCAAAGCTGTGGAGGGCCTGCAGTGCCATTGTTCAGGTCCTATGGGTGCCTACAAATGGCATGGGCAGAGGTGTGGGGAGGCTAGAAGCTGAGGCGTAATGGGTAGGTGGGACCACTTGGGTTTGGATGAGCTGATATTATCCCCCTCCCAACACAGACCCTCTTCCCTGCTCTGTCTGAGCTGAGGGGACCCTCCCATCTCTGGCTCCTCTTGTTGGGTTGTCACAGACTATTGGCCTCTGCCATGAGATGGCTCTTGATGTAGTTGGGCCACACAGTTCTCCTCTTCCTCCCATGACTGCTTTCACCAGACTTGCCCTTGGCTCAGGCTCACTCCAACCCCATGCACCCAACAGTCACAGAATGGTTTGGGTTGGAAAGGACCTGAAAGGTCACCTTCTTCCAAGCCCTGCCATGGGCAGGGACCCCTTCCACTAGACCAGGTTGTTCCAAGCCCTATCCAACCTGGTCTTGGACACTGCCAGGGATGAGACAGCCACAGCTTCTCTGGACAAATGCAGGAGTCCTCACACAGAGATCAGTGGTGGAACACCCTTTGAGTGTGCAGGGACAGGACTTTCATCAGGATCATCCCTCAACACCACTCCATGGGGTGTGGGGGTTCTCTGACCCCTCTTCTCAGCAGCCACAGCCCAGAAAGAGCAGGGCAGCACCACTGTTCCATAGGATACTTCTCAGGACAGGGCTTCAGCAGCACATGGTTTCTCCAAGCAAGGAGAGGCACAATGTGTTTGTGTTCCCCAAAAACACCGGGCACAGCCTTCTCAGGCAGGGAACTCCAGGGTTTCCTTTGGGACCTGATTTCTCCTCCACTAAGTGGGGCACCTAAAACTCTTTGAGGAGTTTGGTGATTGGAGTTTTTCATTTGTCCTCTCAGCAGCTCTTCCCTCTTCTTTCACCTCTGCCATCTGGGACTGTTGAGGAAGGATGGCTCCCAGACGGCATCTCAGTGTCCTGCTGGGGCAGATCAGAGATGCCAGAGCAGAACCACCACCCCATGGTCTGTGCTGAGGAGAGGAGATCTCTCCCTCTCTCCCTCTCTCCCTTTGGCTGGAGAATGTCCTAAAATCCTGGTTGAAGGACTGGAGGAAGCCACTCTGCACTGAGTCTAGACTGAGGAAGACACTCTTCACTGAAATTGATCCCTGAAGAACTTTTCCTGATTTCTCTTGCTTATGTCACCTCCATGTCCAAAGCAAGAATTCACCTTTCTTATTCCTCTCCCTCTGCCTGGCACGATCAGCTGGGAACTGAGGACTGCACATGGGTTTGGCTGCACCTGGGACACTGTAGCTGGATCACCCTGAGCTGGTGCCAGGACACAAAGGGCAGTGGAGGAGGCACCATGGATTTGCTCAGAGGTGCCGTTCATCCTGCCCTATAGATTGGGCAGGGCTTGGAGCACACACCAGCATAGGCATCATTTGGCAGAGGGCTGCAAATCCAGGGGCAGTTCCACACCCACCAGCACCCACCCAGCCCTGTCCACCTCTTTGGTGGTGGGGAGTGCTTTACACCACTGGAAGCAGCCAGAGGCTGTGGGTGACACAGGGCAGGGGGCTCAGGTGGCAGCAGGACATGTCACACAGTCCTGGTGGCTGCAGCCAACAGCTATGGGCTTTGCAAGGGCAAGAGAGAGAGACTGAGTGCAAGCTCTGCTTAGCACTACAAAGCCATATGTTTTCCAAAATAACTCTTCAAGGGAAAAAGTATTAATTCAGCAAAGCATCTGAAAAGCCTTTGGTGCACTCTGGTGCACTCCCAATTCCTCGAGCACGGATCCCCCGCCCCACGCAGCAGCTGGCCGAGCTGACTGTGCCGAGAAGCCCCGTGCTGGGACCGGCTGCTGCCGGCGGCGGATGCTGGCCCATGTGGGAAGGGCCAAAACGCACATTTCCATCTGTGATTTTTTTTTATTTAACAGGTCTTTTCCCAGTATTCAGCTGGGGCAAAGCATTTGAGACAGAAAGGCAGCGGAAAGAGAGGTGAGTTTGCAATTCCCCCCCTGCTTTGGGACTGAATTTTGCAGCTGGTTGAAATTTTTCTCATTTCAAAACACCAGTGGACATCTTTCATGAAAACCCGGAATTTGGCCAAGGAAAGACACAAAATGTGAGAATACTACAGAAAACTCAATGCTCTTTTTCTGTGTTGTCCAGCCAGCTCCACTCATGAGAGAGCACAGGAGTTTGAACAGCTGAACCCCAGCCTGAGTGGACAGACAAATGGATGCATGTGTAGAGTATTTTACATCATTTTGCTCTTGGTAACCAAAGTCCACATAAAAAAAAAATGACTGCATCAGACAGGAAAACACGTTCCTTAGGTGAAATAGGATCAAGCAAAGAGCATTTTGCTTGGCCAACAGGGCACAGCTCACTGCTGGGGTGTGGGAATATTCTTCCTGATGAGGAGCTGAGCCTCTAAGAAGAGGCAAGACCTACTTAGAGTGACCCCTGTCACAGTCTGACCTGGTCTTGCTGTCCTTGTTCTCCTGATGCTCTCTGGTACACAGAACAACCTCTGTCCATGCTACCATGCAGATCCAAGTGGATCTTAGTAGTGGCTTCAGCTGTCAGAGAGCAGCTGCCAGACCTTGCTCTACAGGCTTCTATGGTTAGTAATATGGACAAGATGTACTTTGCCACCTGTGGACATGGTATGAGGCAACTACAGCCTGCTGCTACTCCTCACGTGTGGTGACCTGTCCAACCAACCACATCTTGTCCATCCAACCAGTGCCACATCCTCTGTCCCATGCCCTTGGTAGTGCAGCACTCTGTCCATCACCCCTTACCCAAGCATGGTGTATTACTTGGCACTTTACAACCCTCACAAGTCTCGTTAACATCCTAAATTTTACTTCCTAAGCAAAGCACAGCCTCTGCAATTCCCGGCCCTCCTCCTGTCCTCCCAATCTCAACCAGGGCTCTTTCACTCACTCAGGCTCCTTCCAGAGAGGCTGTGGGACCAGAGCAAGGCACACTTTTCCCACTCATGACCATGTCAAACAAGTGTTTGGGGAATTTAGCTGCTCCAAGCTCCTCTTGTCCTTGCAAAGCTGTGAGAAATGTGCCATTCTTCAATATGCCTAGTGTATTTCTACCAGCCTTAGGGGCACTTATTACATCAGCATTAATTACCTGTCATTCATTCATTTGTTCATGTAGTCCTTCATCCAACCTATCTCCTTGTTCATCTTTACAAGGGCACAATTCACTGGTTAAACACATGCTCCCTGTGTGCACAGGAAATGCAGCACCTTTGTGGGGTCTGGGGGCATAGGGAGGCAGGGGGCTCAATTCAGCAGGGCCTGAGGAGCAGGGAGACGTCTTCCCCCCTCGGCTGTGTGGGGGGAACATGAGGAAATCATTAATCGATGGGCTGGCCCGAGCCGTGTTTTTCTAAGGAAGAGCTGAAGACGGGGAACAGCTGGGGTCAGCGGGGCACCATCTGGAGAAACCCATCAGCTCCCTCCTGCTGGGCTTTTCCCACCTCAGTGGCAACGGAGAGGATGAGGCAGGAGGGAAGAGGGGTCCCCAGCAGCAGCCTGCCGCAGCCCCGGCCCTGCACGTGCCCCCAGCTGGCCTGGAGGCATCGCTGTGGTGTTGTTGCCAGTGGCACAGGAGTCATGGCACAAAGGGAGCATCCACCCAGGGGTGCGGCTGCCATCAGAGCCATGCTGGTACCCCTGTGCCTTGGGCTCTGCGCCCTTCTGCAGAAATCAGTGATTTCTCTGCATGGGACAGGATCAGACACTCAGCATCCATCAAAGTTGATCCTCTATTTACACCGCCACTGTGAGACTCGACAAACAGACAATGTTTTCATCTTGGACAAGATCCTCTACCCCAAAATCTTGGAGAATCAACCTCTCCGCTGTCAAAATAAACACCACACACTGCTTTCCTTCCACACCCCCACACAATGGGAAACCATCAGCTGTGAAGGAGCAGAGAGAGGTGGCACTCCCAGAAGATGGCTGATCCTGGAGGATTCCCCGTCTGAGAGCAGGCAGCAGCCAGCTCAGACACACACCGTCACCAGCTGACCCCTGGGTTGGCCACAGTGGAGATCATGGTCCTGTTCACAGCACAGGGAGTGAGGAGATGAAGATGGGCAGAGCAAACCCAGCTCAGCACATTCAAGGAATCTAAAGGTGCCTGGGTTGGGTCTCTCCCTGGCACTGACATCCCCACAGAGACTTCTGCAGCAGCAGTGGTTGAAGCCAGGTGCTGCATCCTGTCTGTCCCCTCCTGTCCCCTGCCTGTGTCCTGCCAGACAGATGACAGTGGAACCAAGTAATCGCCAATGTTTAAAGCTCCAGGACTGTGCTATGGGTCACTAACCTGACCTCGGGCCATTTGCGGCTTTTGGTATGTGGTGACTCTTGAGTGTCCCTTCCCAGCCCTGCTGGCCACCCATGCTGTGATCCCCGTGGCCCCGGGACAGGGCTGGCGCTACTCAGGTCACTGTCCTGGGAGCCCTGGGTGCTCCCTGTGCTGGGGCAGCTGGGGCAGCTCATCCATCAGGAAACCCAGCAGACCACAACAGGCTCTAGCTGGCCTCTTGAGCCAGAAATGAGGTGGCTTTGGCCAGCACACACATACAGACTGTCCCTTTTCCAGAAAAACCAGATGGCACTCACTCCCTGGAGCCGGGAGTGAGGCAGGGTGGCCAAAGTGGGTCCTTGGAGTGGCCGGCCAGTGCTGCCCCCACAGCAGCAAGGCTCAGTCATTCCCGTGCCCTGCCTAAATCTGAGCCACTGGCAGCAGCCCCCAGGATGCTGGTCCCCACCTCCACCTCCATCCCAATCCCTATCCCTTGCTCCTCAGTTCCTGAGCAATCCCTTCCTGTCAACCTGCTGGCTGTAGGGGGAAATTCCTGGTTCTGACTGTTATGCAAAATTAGCTCTCAGGGAACGCCTGGTGAAATTGTGGGGCCTTCGTCTGCTCCGGGTGCTTTCAGACTTTTCCCTGGCATCCAGTGGGATGGCCATAAATCTCCGCTACTGCCTCCAAGTCGAACATTTCCTCCGAGCCCCATTATTAATTTTCTGAAAGACCCCATAAACCCCCAGATGGAAAAATATGGAGATATTTGCACATGTGCTGTAAAACACATTGCCCATCTATTTCAAATGGATGTGGCAATATATAAAACATACTTAGGGCATGAGCCAGGTTTCACGGTATTTAAACAAGGCAGCATGATGTAATTGGAATTTACAGTGTAAGAGCAGATTGAAGCTGGGCCATGGGTGCGTACCATATATCTTGGATCTCCTGAAGATTTGGCCTGCTATAGAATGACAAATACCTTTTGTACTTGTCACCTATATTTTAAGTGGATGAACAGCTCTTTTCACAAAATATAATGGTTGGAAAATATATTTTTTCCATCTGAATTTCAGAGCCTCTCTGGAAAGGAGAGATCCACCCTGTTCCCTGTAAAGAGTGTGATTCCTAGGGATGCAGGTGTCTCAGGGCTTTGTTTCCCTTGTCCCCCAGCCCAGATGGCTCCTATTCCTGGAAGCACACTGTCACCACCTCTTCCCACTGCATGGCCTTGATGGTGGGAGTGAGGACTTCAGAGACTCCATGGTATGGGGTGGGGATGAAAACCTGCTACCCATAGCCAGTGTCCAAGGCCAGACTGGATCAGTCTCCGACCATCATGGTCCTGTGGAAAGTATCCCTCTCCATGGCAGGGGTTGGAAAGAGACATCCTTTAAGGTCTCTTCCGACTCAAACCATTCTATGATTCCCTGGAGCAGGAGAGGGTGGTCAGCCTCAAACACTACTCTCCACTGCTGGAAAGAGCTCCTGGAGCTCCAGGGGCTGCTGGCAGGGGCACAGGCAGGAGCTGGTACAGGAGAGAGCAGCCAGTGAAAGAGGTGTCACCATCAGGTCCCCAAAAAAAGCTGTGGAGGCACCTTTCAGGTGCCTCCACCTCCCACCAGTGATGGCAGTATCAGGGCAAGAGGTGGGAACTACCCCACAAGCGGGCAGTGGGAGGATGACGGGAGAGTAGGGGATGTTTAGGGACCACCCAAGCTGCCCCCATCACCAGTGCAAGCACCCCTCTGCCACCCAACCCAGGACAGGAGGGCAGATGGGCACAGCAAGGCTCCTCCCAGCAAGGTCCTGCTCTCTCCCTTCTCTGACCCCCATTGTATTTGGCGATGTTGGGAATTTTGGGGAGGTAGGGATTGCTAAGGGGCTGCAGACACCTCACTCTGCCTGCCGCTCCTTGATGCTGACCCAGCTGGAAGAGACCCACTGACACAGACTGGAGTCTGCACCTTGGCATAGGAATATGGTGTCCTGTGGTTAGGGCAGGGACAGGGTTATGGGCCCTGTCCGAGGGACAGGGTACCTTATGGCCTGGAAATCCCCCTCAGTTCCTCCAGTCAAAGGGAAAGTCAAAAAAGGGAAAGCTAAAAGACACTAAAGCATAAAAATTTTGAATTTTACTCATAGATGAGCTGGTGTCTCCATCCTAGCTAGTGCCACTGGTGGCCTGATCACCAGCCCAAGCATGCCAGCGTGCTGCAGCACACTGGGGTGGCTGTGGGCACTCAAAGTGGTCCTAGGGAACTCATCTGCAAGCTGAGGACAGCGAGGAGGAGCCAGGAGCCTCAGCACAGAGTCCCCTGTGCCTAACAGCTTCAGGCAGGGCTGGTGCATCTGGTCTGCCCAAACTCGTTGTCCCTCTCTCCACCCCCATTTGAGCATTCAGAAAGTTTGGAAGAAAAACTTTTGAAAAATTAATAAATCAAGTCCTTCCTTTCCGGCGGGAGGAAAACTCCTCCAAAAAATGTCAGAAATAATCCAAGTGATTTGTTTGGAAAATTTTGAAGTGCGGGTCCTCCTGAGAGCCAGAACGGTCTCTTGGCCTTGCTCTGCAGAGCGAGGAACCAGGAGCCAAGACCCTTCTCCAGGGCAGGAAGCCTGGATGCTCTCATAGCCATGGCTCAGGCTGGAGCCCAAAGGAACTGCAGGCCACCTGCAGCCCAGACAGGACTGGGATCACATGAGCCCACCTGGAGCCTCCCCAGGGCTTTCCAAATGCAGGGATTCAGCTTCAGGAAACTGGGCCAGATGCTGAGGAGAGTGACAGTCATCTGGCTCAGCTCAAGCAAACTGGCTTTTTCAGAGGGTAAAACCAGTTGGATTGGGGATTTCCTAACCATCTCTTGACACCCATGGAGCTGGGCATGGATCAAACACGGGACTGGTGTATGCTTACATGCTGGTGTGGAAACCAGGCTACTGCTCCTCAGCAGCCCCTGAACTGTCATCCCATGGGATCTTTTCCTGCTCCAAAGCTGCAGACAGAATTCCTGCTCATGAATGAGCTGAACTGCTCTGCAGAAGCATGTGAGCAGCCATTAGCTGGACACTACTTGTGGTTTCTCAAGATCTCCTCTATCATGTTCTGAAGGACTCTTACTGCCAGACAGAAGGTCTCTGAGGGTTTCTCGTGAGCTTCAAGTGTGTACAGCACAGCAGAAACTGCTCAGCAAGGTTGTGTGTGTGCACCCCCAGCCCCCAGACCTCTTGGAGACCCAGATATCTCAGAGGATGTTGAGCATGAAAGCTGGCAGGCTTTCCATCATTGCCACAAGGGAGGCACCTGGAACTTCCCAGGCTGGGGAGCTTGGGTCTCACCAGGCCAAAGCACCAACCTCACTCGCTGAATTTTTGGCTTTCTGCTAATAATGGGATGTGTCCTGCAAAGGGCTTTGTGCTGAGAGCTGGCAGAGGTGTTTGGCTCCTTGGGTGCTCTGGAGCCAGTGGCAGGTCTCTCAAGTGGGTTAAATGATGTAGAGCTGCATTCTACCACCCTCACTGCCTCTTAATGGCATATTTCTCTGAGGTGAGCTCCTTCAGGTCTGTTGTGGCCATACACAGGTTGTGATCAGGTCCTTCTCTAGGCTGACAGCAGTGGTCATCCAGTATTTTGGCTCTTCAACTCAAAAGGGAACAAGAAGGGAACAATATGAGCTTTTCTTGGCAGGAAGAGGAGAAAGCAAATGGTTTCAGTCCCATGGCTTTACCTAAAGAGTCTACAAACCACTCTTCTACCGCAGGATGGGTAGGATTGTAAGAGGCTGGGAGCATTCAAATCCAGACAAAGCAGCTCTGACAAAATGAAGCTGGAGGTGATAGCTCAGGAGGGGATAGTATGGAAAATGGGAGATAAGCACAGCGCTAGCAATTCTGTCTGAAGAGATTGCAGAAGTGGCAGCTCTAGTCCATCAGAGGCCCATGAAGCCTTTGCCTCTGTGGCACACGGGCAGTGACGCGACAGGCCTGACTAGCACATTAGCAAGGGTCAGGGAGCTTGATCGAGAAACCACGTTTCCATATATCTGGGTCATCCTTTCACATTCTCACTGCCCTCCTTCATCTTTCTCTCATTAATCTCTCTCGCCTTTGACCTCTCCCCTCCTCCCACCAAACTTTCTCTTTTCCCAAGTTTCTTGCCGCTTGGCTGCTCATTCTCCCACTCCTGTCAGAGATGATAAATCACCTCTACAGATGAGCATCATGAACATACCAGACCCATCCTTCTTTTGACCTCCTCAGCTCTGAGTCACTTCCAGGTGGTAAGAGCTGGACCAAATTACACTGGAGATGGGATAACCAGTCAACTCATTGAAGCAGGAACTGGTCCATTTCCCTTTTTTCCTCCAGTCACAAATCCTGTCCTCGCCAGTCCTACATGTGTAGTGAAGACTGCACGTCCCTCTGACCATCATGCTGTGCATCCAGCTGGGGCACCTCATGATGAAGAGATGCCCATGTAGACATACCCCTCTCTTTCTCTTGGTCTCCCTCACCTTGTTCCCCCCTTTCCCTTCCCCCAACACACATCTGCTCACATAGTTCCAGAAAATTTGTTTCATATCACCATTGAGTCGTTTATTTCTTTCCAGAGAGTTAAAAGCCTGTCTCCCTTGATTTAGTGAGTCAAGAGTGCCTAGGAGGGAGCGGAGAGAAGAAAAGAATGAAATAAATAAAATAATGAGAAAAAGGTCTTGGGAACATCTGGAGTTGCTCTTAAGCAAGACGCAATATTCTTGGCCAGATGTTGAATGACTGGCTTCTACTTGGGAAACGTCAACATGTCAGATATTGAAATCCCACCCAACACCCTCTTCCTTAGCTTCCTTCCCCTCTTCCTTGTCCTGCTCTGCTTGTGCTGCCCACATCATCCTGCTGGGATGGCACCAAGAGGAAGGGATAGTTTGTCGGGGACCTTGATGGGTGTCACTGTGAGGCGCCAATGGACCAAGCTTGTCACTTTGAAAACCACTGGTTCACCAAGCAGAGGACTGTGGAGAGGCTTGGTGAGCTTACAGGCGTGCTGCTTGCACTGGGTGAAGCAGAGACAGGCAGTGGAGGAGGCACCTTCAAGAGGTTCCAAGGATCTGGGAACAGGGCTTCAGCAGGCAAAGCCATCTGGGATCTCTGGCAGCAAAGCTTTGCTGGAGAAGCAAAGAAAGACTTTCAATCCTTTGGTGAGCACAGCTGAGCAGACAGCTGCCAGCGAGGCGGGGAGGGCACCAGCACGCTGGGGTCTGTGGAGCTGCTTCCCTGGAGAAAGGAGGTCCCAGACACACCAGTCATTCTGACTCACCAGCATCAGTGCAAATGACTGCAGGGATTTATACCAGCTTCAGGGCTGCCTGGGGGAGCAAGGAGTGTGGGTTAACAAGAGCCGGTGTAGCCGAGGGGGTGATGTCCATCCTGAGCCGGACATGCCCCATGTCCCACAACACAGCTGGAGCTGTCATCCCTCCTGGCTGGAGCTGGCACAGCTGTCTGAGCACTCAGCTCCTGGGGGTGCCCCTCTGCAGCACCATGGATGTGGTCCATCGCTCCCACCCTGTGGTGCCCATCCATCACTTGAGCTGGCACATCCAGCAGCACCACACAGAGGTACTTGGGAGTTAAATATTCCTTCTGTCCACCACTGGTGTATAAATTATGAGCCACAATGTGAAAAATCAGAATGGGGATTTGGTCAGATGAAAATCCCCATGGCTGCTCAGAAGGAGGACTGGCACCTCAGGACAAGAGCAGTGCTGGATGGCACCTGCCATGCCAGGCCAGTTCCTTCTCCATGCTGGGTGTCCTGCAGAGGCTGAGGTCCATCCAGCTGTGCCTGACCCAGCCTCTGGTCTCAGCTCTCAGTGCTGTTATTTCAGGGCCAACCCATGGCTTCATCTAACCTGCTGCTCTTCAGCATCCTACAACCCAGGGCTCTGCTGGTCCAGGGCAGTCACGATGGCCAGAACCACAGGACCATCCTCCTCCCTCATTCATATGGTCATAGGAATTAATAAGGAAAGAGAAGCTGTGGCTGCCCCATCCCTGGAAGTATTCAGCCTGGGCTGGACAAGGCTCTGAGCAATCTGATTTAGTGAAAGGTGTCCCTTGCCCATCGCAGGGGTGGAACTACATGATCTTTAGGATCCCTTCAACTTAAACCATTTTATGATTCTGCTGTCAGTCCAGCCCTGATGCTGTCTAGGGTCTTGTAGTTGGCTTTCTGCTCATTATGGTGGGTATCAGGAACCCAGGGTTTATGACAGCTGTATGGAGGTTTTGGGAGCTGGAATCTATCCTCATGCCTCAGCACTGTCCAGGTACCATCAGGAGCCCTCCAGGGCTCATAGAAGGCCTCCCACACATCAGAGATTACACTTGATGCAGGACGACCACCAATGTCTTCCTACTGAGCTGAACCAGGTTAAGAAGAGACCTGCCTCCCCTTCCAGTGAGAGTGAGAAAAGGAGAATGGAGAAGTTAAGGACAGATGATCCAACCCTCCCATCACCAAACTCTGCCTCCATGTGTCACCTCAGCAGGCATTGAACAGTGATTGTTGGGGTCTTCCCACAAAGGCTCCAAGTCACATCTGCAGTGCCCATGGGCAGGCAAAAACTCCTGCTTGGAGAGGGGTCATTTTGGGTGCTGGTCTCCCCAGCTTCCTGCTAGCTGGAGAGTACCAAAGCTCACTCAGGCCCTTCTTAATGCTTGAAGAAACTGAGTAACCATGGGCAGAAGGATCATCTTCTGCTCTTCAGAGCAGGGACAGGCACCACCTTAGCCAGCAGACCAAGGCACATGTCTGGGTCTGCCTACAGCCTTCCCTGCACTTGTTATTTTTCCTGGACCAAAAAATAATAGCTGAAAGGTTGAGAGCACAGTCACAGTCCACTTTTGGGACCTGTCCTCTCCCCATGGCCCATAGCTCCCACTACCCTGCACAGGCAGCATTGCAGTGAGACACACAGTCCTCCCATCTCTGCTGGTCCCAGCCCTACAGGTCCCGGGCTGGGCTACACATGGTCAGGACAGTGGGGACCTGCTGAGGAGGTGTCAGCTCTCCCAGCTGGTCAGTACAGGCCTGCAGCAGAAGGGTTTGGCCCTTGCCATGGCCTGGTGCACCAGCAGGGAAAGTCTGGGGGAAAACAGATGGCACTGCTCAGGGGTCACCTTCTCCAGGTGCCCAAAGCCTTCAGCCCCCTGTGAGAGCAAAGCTTTGTGTTTCTTCCTGCTGTGTGTGGGGACATTTATGGTCCTTAATCCATGGAAGGGTAACCAGGATATGATCTGTATGGAAACAGAAGCCACTCTGGGGAGTAAATCAAGCCCTGGTCCTCTTTCTGGAGGACCACCCTCCCCCAGACTGCCTGGGAAAGCCTCTGACCCTCTATCCCCACACAGGGATGGGATTAGGGGATCCAGCCCCGTGTTACATGGGGTTCCCTCTCCCTTAGAGCAAGCTGCCCTCCAGAGGTGAAGGCGATGGGGAATGGGGTGACAGAGAACCAAACAAGCAAGATCCTCCGTGAAACCCCCACGGGGTGTCCCCACTCCCGCGCCCCCACCCACGGCAGCAGGGCTGGGTACCGGCTGGCAGGGCAGCGCAGTGCCCGGGCAGCCCGGCTCAGGTGGCCGCAGCGGGGGCGTGGGCCGGGACCGTGGTAATGACAACCAGGTGAGCGAGTGGCGATAAGCCCCCAGGAATGCGGCGGCGGCGGCAGCTGCCGGCCCGCGAGTCGCTCAGCCCTTGGATGGGCCAATTAAGTAAATAGAAAATTTAGAGCACGGGATCAAAGCCCAAGCGCGCGTGCTTTATTTATATGGAAAAGGTCAGATTATATTGGCAGATGTGTTAAAGGAGAGAGAAGAAAAAACCTTACAAAAACATTGGCCCTGATTTGAGGTTTCCTGATGGGTGGGACGGGGTTTTTTCTTTCTTTTCGGGCCACGGGTACGTTGGAGTGCTGGCAGCACGCTGAGGGCAGCTGGCAAGGGCACATCTGCGCTCACTGCCCCTGCCCACCCACCTCCTGGACCCTCTGCCAGCAGTACAAACCACAGCAACAGGGTCCCTCTGGCTCAGACCACCACCTTATACTCAGTGGTCCCCCAGGTGATGTGGAGTTAGTCTCCAAAGTGGACCTGCTGGGTTCTGCCCAGTTCTGCCCAGTGCTTCACCCCCCTATTGCCCTCAGCAGCTCCATCAGTCCTGGACCCTGAGCTCCGAGGTGATGTCCCCATCCCCCCAGTGTCAACCTGGATGTCCCTGGCAGTCACTGTCTATCCCAGGTCACCATCCCACCACTGCTCTGTTGTCTTTTTGGTTTTCCCATCTTGCAGAGTTGAGAAGCCCACCTGTGTGATGTTCCCCCGGCGACAGCAGAGTGCCTGGCATCGCCTTGCTCTGCACATCCTGCTCCTGGGGGACAGGGAGGACTCAAGGATCAGCTGTCAGCAATGAGCCTGGGGACATTCCCACTGCCCTCAGCACTGCCAGCAGTGCTTTGGAGCTGATGGTGAGGCTGGGGCTGGAATGGGTCCCCTCGGATTGCATTCCAAATCACCACCTTCCCACTGGTGCTTGTCCGGCCCCCCGACATGGCAAAAGGGGGCAAACCACCTCTTTTAGCACTCCAAAACTGCGGAAGGATGCCAACTTCAGCATCCCGCGTCCCCAGGCTTGCTTCCCAGAAGGAGCGTGGGGGTCCCAGATGAGGAAACTGAGGCAGGAGGGTGGGAGGGGAGAGCGGTAATGTGGTGCGAGCAGTGGAGAGCGGCAGCATCCAGCAGCAAGGTGGGGAGATGGCAGGAGGGACCTGTGATGAGGGAATAGAGGAATGCGTTCGCCCGGGCAGGAAATTGTTGGGCTCGGAAAGCGCGGGACCCGCCTGCTAAGAAAACAAGCGGAGGCCGAAAGGCAGCGGGGGCGCAGCGGCGGCGGGGGGGCAGGAAGGGGCTCCGGGGGCAGGAATGCCGGCTATGCTCCCGCTCCGGGCAGGTGTGCTGCACCCACTGCTGGACCTGCTGCCGGACCCACTGCCGGCCCTGCCAAAGCTGCACTTCGGCCGCGGGACCCTCATTTCTTCTGCATGGGCAGGCATGGAGCAGAGCAGCAGCCCCAGAAGTGCAGTCAGCTCATCTTCTATGCTTGGCCTGGCTGTGCCTCAGTTTCTCCAACTTTAAATTACCCCGTGCATCAGTCACAGGCAGTGGCAAGATCCATCCTGGGGTTGCTGGGGTGGGCACAAGGTGTCTGTGGGGTTGCTGGGAGCTGCAGGGTTTTGCTGAGCCAGCCCTGAACCTCACTCAGGGCCATCACCAAGGGAGCTCCTGCTCTCCCATGTTATGGGAAGGAAAGCCCTCTGATTGCCCTCTCAGGTCTTCTCAACCTGCCCACTGGGTACCACCGAGGTGAGCAGAGCCCACAGGGGTTGGAGCAGGTCAGACTGGGAGCAGAGGGAAAAGCCAGGGATGGTCCTGCTGAAAAGGGATGGTGCAAGCCAGAGTGGTGTCTAGGGACAAGGGGTCCTTCATATTAGCATCTGCCACTTCCCAGTCCCCCACAGGACTGTCACCGTCTGCCACCTGCCCCAGCTTGTCCGCACCAAGGGCTGCTCAGTGCTGTCCTTGGGAGAGACATGTCTGAGTGGTCTCTGCTCCCTTTAAGGGACAGCATGGCACAAAATGCCACCTGGATCACGCCACTGCTTGGAACCTCCACTGCTCTGTAATAAATATCTGGCAGGAGTGTCTATGGCTTTATCTGCAACAGATCAGGTTGGAGCAAAACCTTCTTAGACAGCATCTGGAAGTGGTTTAACCCTCACCAAGTTTTGCATGAAATACCAATTTTCCACCCTTTTCATTTAGTTTATTGAAATTAGGAGGGAAAAGTCCCCCTCCTCCCTTCTCCTGCTCCCCCTACCCCTGGGTTCTCCTCTAGGCTCAAGCTTCTCACAGCTCTTCTGGACAAGCAGAGGACATCACAGAGCTGCATGTCCAGCCAGGAGCACCTCCCCATGCTGTGCCAGGTAGTGGGGCTGTGCCAGCACAGTGTCATCAGAGGGGCCTGAGAGGAAGAACATTGTGCCAGCCCACAGGCAGGGTCCAGGCAGGATTCAGGCAGGATGCAGGCAGCAGCAGCAGCAGGATGGTGTGGAGGAAGCCCATGGTGGCCAATACTGAGATCGCTGGAGCAAGGGTGGGTGCAGCATGCCAAAGCAATAACCAGAGGGAAGGGCACAACTCATCACATGGGAGCTGGGCAGGAGCTGTGCAGAGCAGCTGGTGACACCATGAGGGGCTATGCCAGGCTGTTAGCAGTGCTGAGGTTTCAGAGGAGGGATGTTTTAACCAAATCTGTTGTTTTCACCCCAGACTCCATCATGCTGAGCCAAGGGCCTCGCTGCAGAGCAGGGACATATGAACTGCTGAGGAACCATCACACACAGTGGAAAATCAGTCAAATTTTGAACTCAGCTTCAGACTGCTGCAGCAGCTGCTAGGCTCCATAGCCTCTCCCCTGAACTTTCCTTTATCACTGGAGACAGAGGGACAGAAAGGAACAGCTTTAGGAAGGGCAGTGTCAGCTTTGCCATAGGCTCTGCCTGCCAGGAGCTGCCAGCCAGGTCGCGAGGGGCCCGAAGGGGCCAGCTCGCACATGTGCCACGCTCACAGGATCTGAGCAGGTGTTTCCAGGATGGAGCTGGCACATCGGCTTTGGGGACAGATTTCCATGTGTTTGCCCAAGTGAGGTGGGGGCTGTGGAGGCACTGTGTCACTCCTGGCACAGGGCAGCAGCAGTGTGTTGTCCCAGGGGAGGACTGGCAGGGTTCAGGGAACTGGCTCTCTTCCCTCTGTGGGGACAAGGGGCAGGGGTCAGGAACATGCCAGGCCCCTGGCCAGGGGGATGTGCTGAAAATCCAGGAGCTGCACTGCCTCACAAAGAGACTTGGGTACTAAAATAAGTTCCAGGCTGGAAGCACATCCCAGACCTCGCCTGGCGGGAGGCGATGAAGGCAGATGTCCAGCTGCCTGCAGCTCTTACTGGCACACATCCATCACACCATGAGGACAGTCCTTGCAAGCTCTGCCTTGAAGAGCACGGGGAGTGTCTGGAGGCAGCACCAACCCAGGCTGCCTTACACAGCCTGGTCATCCCCCTCGGGGAGTGCTGTGGGGATTATGAGGCTGCTTGTCCCTTCACTGTGTCCTGGGGTGGAAGCGGACGGCACGGCACGGTACAGCTCTGTGGCAGGGCTGCACCCCGGCTGTGCCACAGCTCCCGTGAGACCACAGCATGGATGGGACTGCACAATGCCACCTTGCAATGCCACCACAATGCTGCTGCCAAGGCAGCCTTCCTGCCACTCCTGCTCCTGCAAAAGTGGGATGGAGGAAGAGGGGCCCAGTGTACACATCATTAGGGTGCAGTGAGTGGAAAGGGGGAACTTTATCTCCCTCATGACCCAGAGACCTGCTCCTCTCCTGCACCACGGTGGGGACTTCAGGGCTGCTCCTCTCCAGCACAGCCCCCGAGCTCTGCTCCCCACCCTCCTGCCTCACTGACTCCCATGACAGGCTGGAAGGGCGTTTGTTTTCTTTTGGCATTGGTCCATGCAGATCCCAGCTGCCAGGCAGGGAGGGAAGGTGAGGTGAAGCCAAAAGCTGTAGAATCAGCGTGTGAAGCTCAAGGCTTAGCTGTCCTTTTCCCGTTCTTCTCCTCCTGCCCCCGTCCCCAGAGGGCTCTGCCTTCCCCCTGTGCCACGAGCAGGGCCAGAGTGAAGCAGTGGATGTGCTCACCTGCAGCAGCTGCAGGCTCAGGAGCCACAGCAAAGCCCCTCTGCTCTGGAGACAAAGGGAGGGCTGCTGGAGGCTCCAGGAGCCTTCCCAAACCCAGGCACCCCCCAGCATGCTGCTGCCTCAACATCCAGCTGTGTCCTCATCCAGATCCAGCCCTGCAAGGGGTGGGCACAGGCTGGGGCTGTGCCCTGGTGCAGGACATCATTCCTAGGGGTGAGATCCCAGTGCCCATCCTGGGCTCTGTGCTGGCTGCTGTGACCACAGGAAATATCCATCACTGCTGCAGGTGTCAGCAGGATGGCACCCAATTCCCACTTGTGAGGTGGGGAAGCAGAATCTTTAGGGAGACCTGGGAAACCCATGTCCCAGTTAGGGGGGGGCCAGGGAGGGACAGGCTGTAAGAAGAGCCAGCTCCCCCACACAGCTGGATTTCAGCTCCTCACAGTGCATCTCGAGGGTCCTGCCTGCACATCACAGCTGGGGAAACTGAGGCTTGGCGGGGGAAACCTCCCCCAGCGTGGCCTCAGCAAGGTGCTGCCAGCATACCCCCGAGCATCTGGGGGTGTCCATCCCTGTGGCATGCCGGCGTGCAAGTGGGATGTGACAGCTCTCTACACACAAGCAACTCCTCTGGGGTTACTTGCATGCACTCACTGATGACTCCATTCCCCAGAGCCAAAGCCAGCAAATGCATCCAGGGCAAACAGCCTCTCTCCCCCATCCCTGACTTCTCCATCCTGCAAACCCCTGGGGTGTCCCAGGGCCCAAAGCCTTCTCCTTGCAGAGACTTGCACCTATTTAATTAGAGGTGTGAAATGATCTCATTAAACCAGTGCTGGGCTCTTAGTCCAAACTGCTCCCACATGAACGGCTTGATTCCACTCTGCTTCATCTTTTTCTTTTTCATTTTTTCCTTTCTTTTTTGGCTTGGTTTCCAAAGCACTCAAAGTTCCTGCGCACATGGTTTGTGCAGGTATGTCTCTGTGTCCAGCTCTGCAACTGTCACCAGCCAATTTCAGCTGGAGTCAGTGGAAGGATGGAGAGTTCAGGGTTGCTCCATCCCCACACACTCTCTACTAAGGGTGGGAGATTCTGCACCCCTGATAGTAAAAGATTTTAAAATCATAAAAAATTTGGGGAGTCACAAAGAAAGCTACTCTTAGTAGGCCCTGGGAAAATGTTAAAAGTAGGCCCTGGGAAACATTAGGCTTTGTGTTTGCCAGATCATGTGAAATTGCACCTGTGTAACCAGCATATGATAAATGATATAATTGTTAGATGTGATGATTGTTTAGATATAATTACTGTTTAATCGTAAGAAGAATCATGAGAAACTATGTTCAAGGGTTTGGGGGGGATCACGAGAAACCTATGCTTGGATGAAATCAATGTGTACAGTAGAACAATGTAAGTTTAATAATTAAGTTACATAACGATAGAATATAAAAACATGTTCATCCCGAACCCATGGCAGAGTCAGATTTGGGTCTGTACCCCTGACACCCAGAGCTCTTCAATAGAAGCACCTACATATAATCATTCTGTGACTATGTGTTCCTGAACACTAACACCCCCAGCCCTGTTTCAGTGGACACAGCAGGAGCCACAGAGAGCCAGACAGAGCAGGAGCTTTTGAGATTCAAATCCTAAAGTCAGGGTTCACTGCCATTAAACCTAAGAATAATTTGCTCCTTCCTACTGGAAATTTTGCCTTGATGCTGCCTAGGCTGATTCACTGCAGGAGTCATTTTGACTGAAACATCAGTTTTAAAACACTCTTCTCATCTAATAATCACAGAATCTCCTGAGTGGGAAGAGATCCATCAGGACCATCCAGTCCAACTCCTGGCCCTGCACAGAACAAACCCAACAATCCCACCCTGGGCATCCCTGAGAGCACTGTCCAAACACTCCTGGAGCTCTGGCAGCCTCAGAGCTGTGCCCATTCCCTGGGGAGCCTGGGCAGTGCCCAGCACCCTCTGGGGGAAGAATCTTTTCCTGATCTCCACATAAGCTTCCCTGACGCAGCTCCAATAACACCAGCTGAGGAAAAGGAAGAAAGAGCTGAGCAGTGTGAAACGTGTCCAGGGCACTGCCCAGGAGCTGTGTCAGGGCATAGAGCTCACACCATCTTACCCAGCTAGCATTAATCCCTACAGATTAATATTAAACCTTGCCAATAAATCAGCTGTGGGGTGCTTTCTAGACCTGTCAGACAGAGGGATGGCATTGCATGGGAATGAAGGCAACCTGACTGCAGCTGGAAAGGCTGTGTGCCCTGCACTGCTGCAGTGGAACCAAGCAGGGGCTACCTGGCACAACTGACTGGCAGCAGAGGTTCCGTGGAGTCCCGGAGGTGCTGACCCATCCCAGTCCTTGTCCTTCTGCCACTGCCCTCCAGTGCAGTCCCTTCACGCCCTCCTCGCTCCCGCTCCCTGCTCAGGCCCTCTCTCCCCCCTTTCTTGGCCGGGTGTTTGCCAGCACAGGTGCACTCCGGCCCCCCCCCCACCACTGCCCTTTTTTTAATTAGACGATAAAGAAAGCGTCCTTTTGAAGCAGGTGGAGGATTCCTCGCATCCCTGGCATTGCTGGGCTGCCTGACTGTAACCCTATTCCAGTTAAAAGCTTTCTGTGCCCGTCCACGGCCCCACACCTGCAGTCAGATCCTCGCGGGCTGCCCTCTCGGCCACTCGTGCAATTACCCGACGTGATGATTAACTGAGGCAGCACAGGACGGACGGGGACATCCCCCTACCAGCTGCCACTGCCTTCACCCGTGGTGGGTCCCCCACTCCAGGCAGCCCAGCATCCGCTGCTGCCTCTGGAGACATCTGCTGATGACGGGTGCTGGGGGGACCTGGGACTCAGAGTAATTGTCCCCTTCCCGTCTCAGGAACTGGTTGCTGTGGGCATAGGGATGTTTGGCACAGAGCCCAAAAGTGGGCTGGCATCTCTGCTCTTCCCAGCCTGGTGGGTGACTAAGGGAGAGAAACCCAAGCAATGGGGCTTGGAGTCCTCTTCTGGGCAGGGTCTCTGCTCCCTGGCCTCGGGCAGCCTGGAGTCCTCAGGCAGGTGAAGCGGATCCTCCCGCAAGCAGTGCAGTCACTCCTAAGGCGCATTCTCCCTGCAGCCCCGTGAACGCCTCTCGCAGCCCGCAGCCTGTCCCTCAGCAGTCCCCCCGCGCGTGTCCCCTCACTGCGTGTCCCCAGCGGCCCCAGAGCGATCCGAGGCCTCCTGCCAGCGCCGCCGGCCCCCGGGCGCTGCCCGCTGTACTGCGGAGCCGTGGCCTTCACCCCGGCATGTGCCCGTGTGTCTGCAGCACGCCCCGGCCGGAGATAACCCAAGCGGAGGGAGCCCCGGGCTGCGTTCGGACCCGGCCGTCCTTTGGCAGCCACCGCCGAGTGCCGGCCCTGTCCCGCGGCCCACACCTCCGCTGTGCCCCGCCGAGGGGCCGGGCCGCCCGGCGGCCTCCCGGCGGGGACGGCGTTCGGATCCCGCTGTAAATCAATTGCTGCGCCCTGGCAGCTCTGTTTCCACGCTCCCATGTTATTTTTTCACTCAATCATGGGGAGAATGACTCTGTTTTCCTTCGGCAGTTTTGCTTCTTTTTCCTCCTTTCTTGCTTCCTTTCTCAGGGCGAAGGATGGGGTCAGAGCGAATATTCATTTCCACGGTTCCAGCTCATTGAGAACAATAAGGGCAGTAAACAGAGGGCAGCATTGCTCAGGAATGTGAAGCATTTGCCTGCGGTTTAAAATTACTAATTTTTTTACAGGCAAGATTTTTTTTTTTTTTGAGACCTTTAAGAACAGGCCAAATTCTGTTTCCCCACATCTCCCTCTCCCCAGGATCTCCCAAATCTTCCCCCTCACCAGGTTTGGTGCAAATTCTCACTAAGTGTGAGAGGTGATGGAAGGCTGTGTGAGTCGGGGGTCCTGGGGCAGCCTGGCCTGGAGCGGGAGTGCAGGGCAGAGACACAAAGTCACCATCTGGAGCACCGGAACTCCCACCTGGTACCTGAAGATTTTGGGAATGGACCTGGTACCTGAAGATTTTGGGAATTTCTACCAAACAGAATTGCTGCTGCCTGCACAGAAATGAAAATGAAATGTGTCTGGTGGAGTGAGGAGGGCATCACTGGGCATCACTGGTTGTGGTCTGGGCTGTGGGCAAGGAAATTACAGGACATGCCTGGCCTTCCCAGGGTGCTGCACAGCAAAGCCAGGCTGTGCCCAAACAGCAATCTCATGCCGCTCTCAGGGTTGCTGTGCCCACCAGGAGCAAGGGTGGGGGACAGCAGGGCCACCAGCTGCTGGGAGGTGTCAGGGGTGCCCTGAGGTGCCCCAGGAGAACCACAATCAGCTGCTCCTCTACCCGGTACTCAGCACTTTCCCAGCCATCTGGGACAATTTCTACCTCCAGGAGAGGAGCAGGCACTGAGTAGAACAGTGCTCCACCAGTGTCCCCAGCCCAGAGCTGCTCCCCACCATTCCCAGTGCCATTCCATCCCTTTTCCCTCGCCGCCATACAGCCCTCCAGCTGCTCCTCTTGCAACAGGAGCTGCTCTGGAAAGAACAAAGGGAAGGGAGGTCTCCACAGCTTCAGAGGGATCATTGCACCTGAGAGTACCCAGTTTTAGAGCTGCTCAGCTGCCCAGAGCCACAGCTGGTGCCCTGAGCCGTGGGACTTGGCCTGAGGGCACCTGCAGTGTGTGATGTGAAAGTACATGTGCTCTTGCTCAGCTGCACCAGTCCCCACGTCGCAGTGAATTCCTCCCCTCAGAGGGGGCAGAAGGACCAGGAGAGTCAGCTGAGGACATTTGGGCTCACAGCTTCACTTCCGAATGCCACAGAGGAGGGAAACGTTTAATGAGAGCAATTGCTTTCATAGCCTGGCCCCAGCAGACACCCAAGCATCCTGTGTCAGGCTGATTAGCTCCAGATCCACACACGCTGGGTGTGTGGGGATGGCTTCCTCCCGCTCCCCACTCCCGCAGCCGCCCAGCCCCGGGGCTGCCCCCTGCCAGCCTTCCACCCCACATTCCCAAAAGCATTCAGGCTCCACTCGCAGGGAGCAGCTGCGGTTCCCCGCATCTGGATCCTCTTTGCAGATCCAGCTCCCAAACATCTTTCTGCTCACCCAGAGGCTGAATGGAAACATTTGGGTCCTTTCTCTTTGCTTGCCTTTTCCTCTTTGTGGCCACAAAACCCCCTCTGTGCCTTGTGCTATGGCATCAGAGCTCACCCTGGGCTTCTCTACCCTGTGGGACATCAGGCAAAGACCATTGCAGATCCTAAACTGGACCCCACAACAGGATCAGCCCAGGCTAAGGGATGGATATGGAGTCCCCTGGCTGATGCAGTTTGCTTCCACAGGCCTTTTACAAGAGCTGAACAACTTGAAGAGTCAGAAAGCATGAAGGATTATAGCAAAAAGTCCATAAATCAAGTAAAAAGACATGGACATAAAGCTGGGAAGACATTTGCCTTTTATTGTCTCTTTGGACAGGCTTAGCATTTAAAGGCTTTTATCTCCTTCTTGTGGCTTTTCAGTTGGGCTCCAAGCCAATAGGTATGACTTGTCCTTATTCTGCATTAAATTACACCACGGGGACAGGAGCCCGGGGAGCAGATTGCCTGGAAGATGCATCCAATGCATCCATGCCTGGGCTCTCCTCCCAGTGGCTGTGGCAGTTCTCCTGCCCTGACAGTCTTAGCCTGTTGTCCAGCCTCAGCTGGTGGGAAGAACTGCTCTATCCACAACTTAGGCGATGCTTTGGAACCAGCCAAAGGGACTGCAGCCTGTCTGGAATTAGTCTGGATCAGACCCATGCCCACTAAATGCCTGGATTGCAGTGCTCAGATGATGGAGAGAAGTCCCAAAATCTCAAGGGTTTGTGCAAACTGTTGGGGAAATCCCATCTTTTTTCCTAACAGACAGTGCTTCCTTCCTTCTCCCACTGCCAACAGACACCCCAAGCCTGCAGTGAGCCAGAGGCACTCAGCTGATGGGCTGGGAGCCCCAAATACCCCCAGGACTCCTAACCACGGTATGGTCAGGACAGGGCAAGTTGCCAGGGTGAAGGAGTAGACTTCTTGCAGGAGAATCCCAGGGAAAATGCTGCCTTGGCCAAAACATCCCCACCAGCCAAGAGGCAGGAGCTCGTGGTGAGCTTGCAGCAGAGGGGAGGGCTGTGATGGAGAGGGTGCACAGCCTTCCCAGCTTCTGGCAAGCAGACCCCTCAGCAGGGTGACTGGCCTGGCTGCGGTGACCCACAGCTTCAGGACAGGCTGTTCGTGCTCCAGAGCTGGCTTTGCTTAATAACAGCCTTTGAATTGAATGTGCTTTTAGCATGGTTCCCTGCTGACACCAAACATTGGCTGTGTGATGAAAGACCTCTGCTCCCCCAGGCCAGCACCCCAGGACTTCCTTCTCCAGACCTTCCTCTGGAAAAGTTATTGTCTCCCACAGAAGTTGCTGGGGAGTATCAGGGCACAGGAAGAGTGAAGGTGGCCATTGGACCCCCATCTCACCCATTTCTTCAAGAGCTCTCCCAAAACAGGGTCATGGTCCCCAGAGGATCCCAGCACTATGGATGTGGTCACAAGTGGGATGTGTAGCCAGGAGTCACCATGCCAGGAGTTGGGCTGTGGGTGCTTGGTGGGCTGTGTTCCACAGATGCCTGCTGCTGCATCCCCTGTGGCCAGGCTGGGTGGGGGATGGACAGGAACCTCTGCATCTGCTGGCAGCTGCTCCCCCAAGAGCCACACGTGTCTGCACCCTGCCACCCTCTGCTCCCCCAGCTCTCCATCACCTAGGTCTCTCCCATCACACCTGAGAACCCTGAGGATGGGCTTTTGGTGGACCAAGCCTCCTTCTTCTGCAGAACTCACATCTCCTAAGGGCCAAGGGGACAAAAGCACAGAGGCCAGCACCTCTGTCCCTGCCGTGTTCAGCCTCCTTTCCCAGTCCCAGCACTTGGAAGTAACTGGGCACTCTGGTTTTCCCCCACCATGGGTTTGCAGCCTCTACTGAAATCCAAAGGTTGTTGAGGCTGCAAGACACTCAGACGCCCAAGCAGGATTTTTTCTTCCCAAATCCTGTCCTGTGCTTGTAGCAGCAGGTTGCACGTGGGCAGGGGTATAGGGATTGAGGCATGGCTGTGGGCAGTAGGTCAGGAGGGAAACTTCCAGCGACTCCCAGATGAGCTCCCAGTGCCCCCAGAGCAAGGACTACAACGTCAAATGGAAGAACAAGCCCCAACATCCTGTTCAAACCAAACATCTGGCTGGACATCAGCTGGAAGGACAGCCCTGGGCTGGCAAGGAGATGCTGCGCTGGGGGCACAGAGAGGAGCACAGGGAAAGGACATGGCGCGCAAATGGTTAAAGGTGTCCTTCCCACCCAGCCTATGCTGTGTGCCAATACTCCCAGCCATGTGTTTGAAATCCTTTCTGCTATCTCCTGAAAATATTTACAGTACACGCAGATAAATTAGCTGTAGCGCTTATTACGTCTCCCTGGAAATATATACAGCAGTTAAAGATGTTTAAAAAAAACAGTCGAAAGCCGTCTCTTTACTATATCTGGAAGATATTTCACAGTGCAGGGAATTTACAGGGCTGGGTGGTGGGGAAAGCACATTTATTTTCACTCGAGTAGAGAAAGTTAAAGGACCCTTCACTTGAGTTTATTTTGATCTCTGCTTGTGAGACAAGGAGCAAGGTTGGCTCGGGAGCGAGTCAGCGCAGCAGGGTGGGGGCGCAGGGCAGGTTGGGGCAGAGTGGGGGGTGGCACCACGAACTGCCTGATGCACATGGATATGGACCAGATGCTGCAGGGCATGCCGCCTGCCAGAGCTCCAGCTGTGCCTCCAGAGAAAGCAGGTGACACGGAGGCTGGGGACACCAGTGCCAGGTACCCATGGAGGTTCAGAGGACAGGACACCTCTGGTAGCCCAGGCTGCCTGGCCCATGGTGGAAGACTCCCCTCTGACCAGGGAGACCTCAGCCGCTCTCACTCCTCACAGACCTTCTACCACAAAAGTCATGCCTGTACCCTTGCCCCAGACAGATGTTTCTGAGGGCACCGAAACTGTCCATAGCCCCCACAGTGCCATCACAAAGCAATGTCCTCCCTGCACACATCTCCTCTGCTAAACCAGCCTGAGAAGCTGCTCCCATCCCCAGTGCCAGCCCAAGTCAAGCAGCTCTGCCAGGAGAAGGTGATGGGACATCATCACACCCACTGGTTGCTTTGTGAATTTTTGTCTGAAGGAGGAAAGTGATAACTGGAATCACGTCCGTGCACAACTTTCTTAACAACTTCCAGGTGAAAAACAAGGTGGTCTTTAAACCTGCAGCAGAGGCACAAGTGGTCACACTCGCCCCATCTTCACACCTCAAGGCTGACGCTCCTCAAACACCCTTTCCAGAAACTCCCAGATCTTCACACTGGAGTGAAAGAGCTATGCTAGAACATCATTCCTCTGTCAGCTCCTGTAGCTGATGTTGTCATGTCCAGTGAAAGTTCATTGATGGAATCCTTCTCCTCCTGTCTTTTCTGGCTTCTCCCTTGGCTGAAGTTTCTCGTGGTGAAGACACCTGCCAGCTCGGAGCCAAAGACCAAGGTCCTCAAATGCACTGGTTGACTCACAGTCACTGACCCAACATGAGATGACAATGTCTTCTGGGCCACTGGCACTGAGATCTGGAATCAAGCTGCTGTCCCTGACGTAAAAGTCTTTGAGAAGCCATTTGCTAATTCCCCTGAGTCACCCGCTCCCTCTGGCTGTTTTGAAATTCATATCTAATGAGTGGTTTTGGTGAAGGAATTCTGCAAAGATGCAAACAATTTCTTTGCCAAAATAAATGGAGCCAGAACTGGGCTTATAAACATATAAATCATTTCTAGTTTTTAGCTTGCAAACAATATACTTGTTTCTTGGTTCAGTTTTGGGGAGAGCAGGAGGAGCAGGGTGGGGGGGAAACCAACTGAAGTTCCCCCCAAAGGCAGCCCAGGCCTTCCTCAGGGCATAGCATGGGGCACCAGCCACCATCCAGAAAGCCTCCAGGAGAAAGGAGCTCCAGAAAGTCTTCCAGAAAGTCTCCAGGAGAGAGGAAAATTGGGCTTTCAACCAGCTTTTTTGGTTATTTGCTCTTCAAACAATCATCTGCAGCAAATTAATTCAACCAATTCTTAATATGCTCTCCAAGTGAGGGATGACATGTCCTGGGCCAGGCAGGGAGGAGAAACATGCTTGGGTCTGCAGAACATTGCACAGGGGACAGTGTGATCACACTGCACAGGGCTGGCTAAACATGCCTGCTCTTCTCTGCCTCACACAGGATTGCTACAGGACAGGAGAAAAATGGTGTAAATCACTGAAAACAATCAGGCAGAGCACAGCCCTGCGTGGCCTGCAGTAGATGGAGCTCACTGGGCTGCAGCTCCCTCTGCCATTCCTCTGACCCCCATGACACTGGTGGGGACACAGGGGGCCCTTGGCTTTGGCACCCGCTTGCCCAGGAGCTGGGTGGTGGCAAACCTATGCCCTGTGTCGGGAGCTGCTCCTGTGGAAGAAGTTTGCACTGAGCTCTTGCTAACCACATTTTTTCCCAAATAAAGTGTTCTAGCGTGGTCAAATTTGAGCATATTCCAGGAACACAAGATGAAGCTCAGCCTCTCTTCCCTCTCTACTTGCCAAATTGCTTCAAAGACAGAATTTTTAAATGAGAACAAATCCTTTATTTTTTCCCTTTTCCCCATTCTTGGAAAGAGCCATGGTCTCCAGCTGAAATTTCCCCCAAAAATTTAACTGGAGGCTGCAATCCACCCTGCACAAAATTGCCACCCACCCTGGGATGGTTTGGCAAAGCTGGCAGCAGCTGCAGGCAAGGTTTTTCAGCAGGAAGCACTGAACATCCTTAAGAGTCAGGGGCATCTCCACTCCCCACCCTGAGCACATGGAGTCCGTCTGCAGCACACTCGGAGTGCAGTCACTTTATTTACAGGACACCGAGGATGTGCCTCACTCTTCCAGGGGCTCTTTCCCCTGTGTTTTTCCCAGGCCTGCGGAAGCCAGGCAGATATCCAAAGCCGTTCCTCACTTTCACAGCAGATAAGCTAATTGTCGGATGTGCCCTTTGAGATAAGCAGAGCCAGGGTTTATGAGGGAACATGTGTTCTTGGGAAAGCTGTCACCCAGCTGCAATGCAGGTGATAACCCAAGGTCGGGCAGGCTCTCTCCTCAGGGAATCAGGGTGTTCCTCAGCCAAGGAGGCTCAGGGGCAGTTGCCTTGGACCACAGTGATGTGGTTTTTGAGGGCTCCTCTCCCGCTTCTCTACTTCATTGTTGCTGAGCAGGGAAACTCTGTAGTGCAGAGCACTACCAAGTCGTTGTAGAGAGAGACCCTGCTCTTCAGATGCTTCGCAATTCAGCCAAAAGTTTAATGTTATTGAAAACCACCAAAAAAAATCACAATGAGGTTGGGCCAGGCTGTTGGTGATGGGGAGGATTCCCTGGCAGCACTGGTGAGTACTGAATCCCTGCCAGAAGCACGAATGGAAGCAGGAGGGTATCTGCCCCCAGTCCCTGAGTACTCATGTGGCTCCATCACTGCGGCACTGGCGTGGCACTGGTCAGCACTGGGGGAAGCCAAGGCACAGAAACTGAGTCTCAGTCCAGAAAGAGCTGAGCAAGAGGAAGCTGTGGGTGACCCTGCAGACTACAGGCTCCTCTTCTCTAGCCAAAAACCTCCAGAGGGGGCCTGCCACCCACACAGACTCCAGACCAGATCTGGAGTTGAGAAATGTTGAGAGCAGCAACCCCTTAGAGGCCCTTTCACCTGTCCCAACCTGCCCTGACTGCTGCCAGCCTGCCTGGGAGCAGCCAGGTCCTCAGCTCTCTACCGATGGGGATGGCAGAAGCTGCCATGGCACAGCAAGGTTCACCCCCATGTGAGCCACATGCCAGCAATGCTGTGCTGGAAGCCTGTGCTGCCCAAGTGACTTCCACCAAAATCTCTCCCACACAGTCTTCCCTGTCATGGGGAGAGAGCTGTCATGCTCCTCCAGGGCCACTGTCACATGCCAGGCGTGAAAGGCACACGGGAGTTGTGAGCCAGCATGTCCCCAGTGCCACAGGGTGCTTGCAGGCTGTGTGGGAGACGGCTGTGGGAGGAGACCTGCCTCTCTGCCCCTCAGGGAGACTGACCCACTGCCTGGCCCTGCCTGCTCGGACACCAGCCCTGCTGCCCTGACCAGGACCTCCCAGCCTGACTGTGGGCTGGGAATGATCCAACCAGCATGGCGCCCAGCACTGGGGATGTTCTGTCCCATCTGGCTCCCAGAGCTGGGGATGGTCCACCCAGACCAGCTCCCAGCACTGGGGATGCTCAGTTCAGCCCAGCTCTGATCACTGTGGATGCTCAGCCCACCCTGGCTTCCAGCACTGGAGATGCTCCATCCAGACCAGTTCCCAGCACTAGGAATGCTCCATCTGGTCCAGTTCCCAGCACTGGGGATTCTCCATCCAGCCCAGCTCCCAGTGCCACCACCCACAGCTGCACCTGCAGGACCTGACAGCAAAGGCCCCCACACCTTGTGATCCCACCGTGCCCCTCCCCGGAGCTGCGGCCAGGCCATGCTCCCTCCCCCCGCGGGTGAGCCACCCTCGCTCCACTGTCCCTTCCCTCCCTGCCTTGAGCAGCCATCACTCACCAGGCTTTGATTACGGCCACAAAGGAGCCTTGGAGGAGCCACGGGAAGCTGGAGGGAGGCAGGCAGATGATGAAAGAGCTGTCAAATGGGATTAAACAGTAACCGTCTCCTACACTGCTGGGCAGCAGGAAGGGGGACAGATTGTACCGGATTGTAATGCAGGAGCCCTCCCGCTGCCGGAGCCTGCCAGCACCGTCCCCCATGGGCTGCAGCTGCCGTGCCGGCCAGCAGGACAGAGGGACAGAGGGGCAGAGGGACAGAGGGACAGAGGGACAGAGGGACAGAGGGACAGAGGGACAGGCAGCCCTGGCAGGCGGTGGCGCTGGGCAGTGCCCGGCAGAGAGCACCCACATCCACAGTGACAGCCCTAAGCTCTGGCTGAGACGCCCCCTCCGTGTTCTCTCGTGAGCTAAGGAAGCCACACTTGGAGTTCCCAGACACAGAGAGCCCCCGGGGCTTTGGATGGAGGCTCTGCCCACCCCCAAGCTGCAGCTGGTGATGTCCCCTGTCCCCACCAGCACCTGTTGCTGCCAGCATGGCCCTGGTCTCTCCTACCAGCCAGTTCCCAAGGGGCAGATGGTCTGGCAGGTGACAGCTCACTTGAAGTGTGCTTCTTATCAGCCCTTGGGTAGAAACTCCCTTTTTCCTTGCCTGGCCTTCAGGCAGAGGATCCCAGAGGTGGGGAAGGGGTAGGCAGATGCTTTCTCCCAATAGAGGGACACAACAGAGCTGTCCAGGGAGTTTCTGCAGCTCCCCACTGTCACGGGTGATGCTCATCCCAGCATGCAGAGCCCTGGGGGCAGGATGGACACTGGGGATTCTGCCCATCCACACATCCTCCTGCCAAGCCCCAGAAGCACAGCAAGCAGCTCAGGGGGCTCCACAAACTCTGGAGCTGTCCCATGCATGGCATGGACATCTCCTGGCTTTCCCAGGAGTGCATAGCATCAGGACCTTAGCACTTGGTTGATGAAACACCAGGGTGCTGGCAGGTCTCCTGGAATGCTGAGTCACTGCTGGCCATGTCCTGGTGCTCCCACCCCTCCATTCTCTCTTGCTGCTCTGGTTCTACCTTTACCCCAGGACCAAGTGTCATGTGTGGGTTTGGGGTGCTGGAAGCCCAGTGGGGATGCTGTCGTCCAAGGTCCCCAAAAAGCCACTCATTCTGGATCTAAAGGCCAGTGTTGCTGGGGCTGTCCAGGCATGGGAACAGGTCAGGGGGCCAGCAAACCCATCCCCACCAAAAGTGGGTCTGCCCTGGCCTGGACAAGTATCTCCTTCTTCCTTCTGCATCTCCCAAATTTTGGGTGCTCCAACACCAACAGGGCTGCTTTTCACCCCCAGTGGGTGATACAGGAGCGCAGACCTTTCCCTCCTATGCATGGAGCCCACGCTGGACGTGCTGGGGTGGGCACTGCAAGGTTGTCTCCCCACAGGCAAGGGACAGGCAGGGGGCCCGATCCTTGTCCTTCCAAGCCCCCAGGCAGCAAAGCCCATCACCCCACTGCCTCCCCAGCCCAGCTCCATGTGGGAGCCCCAGCCGGGCGCTCTCAGGCAGACCCCTTCCACCCCCCCTCGAGCACCAAGTCCTCACCACCCACTCTGACAACAGCAGCCCCAGTTTCTCACAGCACCCTCTTTTCTGAGCCATTCGTCATGGCCCCCAGCACAAAAGCCAAGAAGAGAAAGAGACAAGGAGTAGGAAAAGGAAGGAAGATTTAAAAAAAAAAATAAAGAAAGGGAGCAAGAAGGAAATAAAGAGGGAGGACAAGGCGTGAAAAGAGCCAGGTCTGTCGCCGAGAGGGGAGGAGGGGAAATTATTAAATAAATGAAGCACCTCAGCAGTTCGGGGACACTGGAAGACAGCCCGACCGCGGCTGAATTTTAAATGCCTGCCTCACAATCGGTCCCATTTTGCGAAGAGAGGAAACTGTGTCCAAAGACCCTCATGTTTATTCATGAGGAGCCTCGCTGGCCCCTCCCACCCTATTGTCTGGGGGTATTTATTTGGGGGCATCTGTCTGGCCCGATGAATGGCAGAGGGGTAATAAATGGGCTGGTGGGGCCGGGGAGGGGAACCGGCGCAGCCGAGCCGGGCGGTGGGCTGCCCTGTCTCCCAACCCCCTTCCCACTCCTCCTCCCAGCCCTCTGCCACCTGGGGGGCGTTCCTGCCCCCCGCACTGTCCCCAGCCCCCAAGGACAGCAGAGAGCTGCCCAAAGACCCGTGGCTGCCCGGGGCTGACAGGCTGGAGGGGCAAAATCGGGTGGTGCTGGAGCTGTGGAGTGCTGCAGGCCAGGGCAGTGGCGGGTGGCCATCCCCAGGGTGACAGCAGCAAGGCCAGAACAGGACACAGAGCACGGTGTGCCTCTGAGAGTGGCTGTGCGGGATGGGGCTTGCAGGGGACTTGCCTTGCCTGGCTGGGGACCGTGACAGGCAGTGCCATGGGCAGTGACAAAGGGCAGGCAGCCCCCAGGGACGCGCAGGCGTGGCTCATGAAAAGGAGGTTCTGATTCATCCACACAGAAGAGCTCATTCGGGACAGTGAGGAGACCTGAATCCCATGTCTGCAGGGCCAGGCCACCCTCTCCCACCTCTCCTGCTGCCAAGGAGCAGCTTCCTCTGGTGGAAACACCTCATCTTCCCATGGTGGGACATGTTCTTCATGGGGAGCAAGGAGCTGCTCATCATCCAAACTCACTTTGGTCATGTCAAGGGGCTCAGGCACTTTGAAGCCCAGAATGGGGACACTGGGATCTCCTGGGGATGTGGGGGCCCATGTGCTGCCAACCTGGCTCTCTGGGAAGCACATCACACCAGAGGAACCCAGCAGCTCTCCTGCCAGTGGGGCTGGTGTAGTGTGGGGCCGGGTGGCTGAGCTAGTGCAGGCAGCTTGGCTTTACCCATCCAGCCTTTCCTTCCCCCTTGTGCTGAGGGAGCTGTGTCCATCCTGACCCACACCCATGTAGGACACAGGGGTGATACTCATTTGGAAAGTCATTACAAGATCACCCCTCTGGAAGCTGGAGCTCATCAAATTCAACCTTGAAATAGAAGCTACAGCCTGGCAGCTGCCAAGGAGACAGCAAGAAAAGGAGGGGCTCTTGATGGCGTAAGAGACAGTGCATGCTATCACCCAGATGCTGGCAGAGGTGACATGATGCCAGGAGCAGACCAGGGCTGCTCAATAGCCACCTTTACCTCTGCAGCAAGAGCCCACATGGATCCTCCTGCTCAGGCACCAGGCACCTGAGGATGGTTGGGAGATAGCTGGGCAGGGACCATCAGCCTGGCCAGCAGCTCAGGGAGCAGATGGTACCATCGGCAGGGGAGCACAAACTCCTCCCCGCGGGGCCAGGAGCCAGGGTCATGGCGCGGCTCCCCACCAGCACCCACGGGCTCTGTTGGGACAGGGAGGCAGCCAGGGAACAGGCTCCCACATCCACCATGCCACTCAAAACACAGGTGTCCTCAGTCCTGCCAGCACCGTGTGGGCACACCCCAAGCGCTGGGTGGGAGGAAGGCACAGGAGCCATGCCTGCTGCCATCCCCGGCGCTGGTACAAGCTGGCTCAGCAGTTTGCTTGCAAGCTGTATCTGGAGAAGTATTTTTGGAAGGGCGTAAAATCATCGGCATAGGAGTCACCTCGCAGCCATGTAAGCCCAGGCACAGCTGCCAGCTGCACTTCCCTGATCTCTCCCATTCTCAAACCTTGACAGAAAGCTCCCCTGCAGTCGCAGCTGGTAATCACCAGATCACTTTGGATCCTGCCTCGCCTCCTCCCCACATCCCAGCCCCTGTGCTAGCTTGTATCCCACCTGAGACAAAGCCTCCAGCAAGTTTTGGGGCTATGCAGGCTCCACGCAGGTGCCTCAGGCGTAAGTCCTTCTGGGACAGCCACACCAGGGGGCAGATCTCCATGAGGCTGGGTGAGGGATGTCCCCCAGCCTCTTGGGATGGCACTAGAGACAGACCAGCCAGATGCTGCTGAGGATCCTACTTCCACTAATGTGATTAAACATTTGTAACCACCATTCCTACGACTCTGCTCCTAGACCTTCACCTCCTGGTTGGGGTGACACCACACAGTCTGAGAGGAAGGGCAGAAGAGGCTGGAGGGAAAAGAAATGGGTGGGAAGACCAGCCCATGCTTCAGCCCAGCAAAATCAAACACCTTTTGAGCCAAAGTGGGAATAGGGAAGTGATGTGGTGAGCTGGAAGCCTCCAAAATCCCATCTCCTCTCCACTCAGGTGCCACAGAAGAAAAGATGGGAAAAATTACTATGGGTGAGAGAAGATGGTGACCAAATAGGCTCCTCACCAACTCGCCTGCCAGCCAGCCCACATTCCTATGCCTCTGGCAGTGTTTTCCAAGCAGTCTATGTTTTGGAGACCTCACTCCCCACTAATGAGATGCTTCCTAGGTTGTAATTCGGACAAGTTGGCTTTGGTTGCAAGAAACCAGAAGGAAAATCCTCCCAGTCTTTCCGGCTTCTGTAATTGGATGCAAATTGCTCGGTAAATATCTGCAGCCAAAAACCCCTGCGGCCAAGGAGCAAGGAGGGAATGCTGAGCTCCAGAGGAGATGGATGGCTTCTACCACAGGGTGAGCTTTCTGGCACACATGCTTGGCTCTTCATGACAAAGGGAGAGAGCTGGGGGGCACATCCCCAGCCAGCACCGGCTTTGCCTCACGGAGGTGATGACAGGTTGGACAGCACATGTGCAGGAGGCTGTGATCCTCCCACCTCCTGTGGCTGCCAGCCCTACCGGCCTGCAGGCCCTGTGCCCTGCAGGGTGATGCAGGCATTGACCCAGCTGGAGGGACACTCCTCGGGATGGAGCTGGGTGGAGGCAGGGAGAGCAGGAGGGAAGAGACATGGGAACAGAGTGTCACACAGGCACTGCCTTGTCTATCATGTGCTGTTTAGGCAGTGAGGGGGTCTCCGGAACCCTAGAGCCACTTGAGTTAGAGGAGGCCCAGGCAGACTTGAGGCACAGCCTGGCCCAGGGCCACAACAGCTGCCAGCAGCCCCTCAAAGAGCACCTCACTGCAAGTGATGGGTTCATCTCTGATGCTGCATCCAAGCCTCAGGGATGCCCTGTCCTCCTTCCATGGCCATGGGATGCAGGATAGTGTCCAGGCTGGGCTCCACATGCCCTTGAGGAGAGAGAATAGCCACGAGCAGCATTGGTCCCATTGTTGTCCGCCACTGATGGGGAAGCTCATCCTGTTCTGCACTGATCTAGCCATTCCTTGGCCACTCACCCATCTGCCATCACTCAGCATATGCTGACAGTGGAAGAAGCATCTTGGACAGCCCAGCATGATGCACAGATACTGTGCAAATTCTGCACACATGGAGAGCTGTGAGCTCCTCCCCGTGCAGACACCGACACATGCGATAAGATCCTCGGCTACACAAACTCGCTTCTGGGGAGATATTTAATCAGGCAAGGGAAACAGCCCCAGATGACCAAACCCACTAAGAGACAGATGCAAACATTGAGGAAGACACCCAGAGCCCACAACGTGTGCATACACACAGTCAGACACAACTGTACACAATACCTCATTAAACATGGGCAGTGTACAGTCCCAGATTAGGGTTGGCTGGGCTGTGGGCACCCAGCCAGCCTGGGATAAGGGTTCAGCTTCAGCTTTGACAAGTCCTGAAGTCTCACAAGCTGTTCTCATGGGATTCCAACAGCCTGGGTCGGCAGTGGGCACAGAGGGGCAGCCCCAGACTGAAGCAGGAGGCAGAAATGCTAGAGCTCATGCAGTCCTGGAAGCAGATTCTGATCCCTGAGCCTGTGGTGAGTGTCCCTGGAGATGCCCCATCCCTGGCAGTGCTTGAGATCAGGTCAGACAGAAAGATTTCAAGGAGCATGGACCAGATGTTCTTTAAAGAAGCGGGCAAAATTACTCTCCGATGTTATGACCTAGAGATGGACTTCGGTCCAGCGTGGGTCCCGCTCGTGGGACCATGGTGGGAGCAGACATCGGGACGGGGGGCCGCGCATTCTTCCCGGGCCAGGAGCGGCACCCGCGGCTGCGGCGGCAGGTCCCCGCGACCCCCGTCCCAGGGCCTTTGCTGCCACCTCTCCGCGCTGCCTGGAAGGACAGCCCGGCCCCGGGGGATGCACGGCCAGGGCCCGACCCCGGCCCCGACCCCGGCCCCAGCCTCGGCCCTGGCCCTGATGGATGCCCTGGCTCCGGGGGTCACAACTCTTCCGTTCCCAAAAGTCGCTCCTTGCTCTCACACCCTGACACTTCCGTGTCAGCAGGGTCAGTCCTTGTGAGCTCCAGCACGGAGGAACTCTGTGGAACCTGTGAGGTGCCTCCCCTGCTCCCTCTCCCCCCCACCCCACACAGCCCCACGTGCCCCTTGTGTCCCACATCAGCTTCACTCCCAATGCCCTCGTGCCCCACACCAGATGCAGCCCCACTCCCATGCCCCTCATGCCCCTCGATGCCCCATGCCAGCCGTGCTCCTTCTGACTCCCAGCCCTGCTTTGGCAATATGCCTAAGACCCCCATGCCTGGCCCACCTTCCCAGTGCAATGAAGTGTTCCACCTTAAACCGGGAGAATTCCTGTGCTGCTCTGGGCCCAGTGCCTCAGGCAGGTTGTCCTGGCTGAGCTGCACTTCCCATCTCCGGGGGCTGGTGGGTGTGCAACGAGAGCTAGGTCCCAGAGGGGACAGGGCAGGAGAGGTTCAGAACAAGTGATGAACCACAGGGGTGTAGCTGCCCAAAGCAGCCACATTGCAACCCTCCACACTCCCTCATGAAACACCACGGCTGCCCAGCCAGCAGCTGGTAGGATGGGACTGGGACAGGCCACGAGGTGGTTTTTTTGGGGTCTGGAGGCCAACAGGCCTAGCAGGACATTGAAACACAGGAGCTGGGCCCCCTCCATGACCATTTCCATTGGAACAGGCAGTGGACTTAAGCAAGTGATCCCGAGAGGTACCACAGGCACAGAGCAGTGCTTCCTTCTCAGCATCACTCTGAGCACGACCATCAGCTTTAAGCAATGTCTTTCCTGCCAAATGCCAGACTTCAAACCCCATATGGCATCCTGGAGAGAAAGAAGGCCATAATGCCGCTAAAACCAAACCCCCAGAGCCAGACCTGGGAAAGAGAAATGCTTCACATCTTCATTGTGTCATCAAGTCCTCAGCAGTACACAGCAACAGGGAAACACAATTATTGAGACAAATGCAGCTGCCTCCCATATGAAAGAAACAGAACTGGTCCAAGCTGGGGAGCCTGGGAGGAGGGAATGAAAAAATTTTCATTAAAACTTTTTTTTAGTGACAGCAGGGCTGAATGTACATTGCGCTCACACACACAAACACACAAAACAAACAAAAGCTCTGACACACACTGAGGTCCTCCTGTGATGCCTTGAATCAGTTTGGGTGGTGGTGGGGGGAGAGCCTCCCTGCAATGCCACCACCTCCATGGGTGCCCCTCTCCTACACTGACAAAAGGCAGCCTCACACATGCCTGGAGAAGCAAGTCCCAGAACCCATTTGCTGTTCTTTCCATTGTTTTGCTTTAATGAGTTGCTAGCAAGGGATGACCTTTCCCTCTCCTTCCTCAACAAAGAAATGAATACCATTCTCAAAATCACGGGGGAAAAGAAAACATGTCAGGAAGCACGATGGCCACAGAGATACTAAACATGCTGCTGACAAAGACCAAGAGAACCACAGTGAGCCAGCACAGCTGAAGAGCCATGGGGGCCAGGAGGCATCAGGAGGACTTCAAGAGAAGGGGATGCTCCTGCAAGCCTGGGGCTGCAGGTGCACAGCACTCTGGGGGCTTGCGCTCTCACTGAGACACACAAAGTAGGTTCCCAATAGCTCCTCTGGGGTGGGACTCCATCTGCCAGCCAGCAAGGAGACTCATGCTCGTCCTGAAGAGCTGGCACCCCAGAAAGCAACAAGACCTGCTCATACCCACACACCAGAGCTGATGGGGTCCAGATTCACAGAGACCCCTCAGGCCCCTGTTCCCCACCACCCCAACACCTCTTTTGGGTACAACAGCAAGGCTTGGACTTCATTTACCCTGCCCAGTCGGGCTTTACCAGGTCCCTGTATATCCCTTTGCCTGGGATAAGACAAAATCATTAAACACTGAGGTCAGCACAGCCCTAAATGTGCCCTTCAGCCTGGATTTATCCTGCCTGAGTCCTCACAGACCTCCTGAGATGCCTTTTTCACTTCAGGGGCAATGCTGCTCTGCCCTTTGGCACAGCGTGCACCACTACTCAGCTCTGGGACAACAGTCCTGAAGTCCTTATTTCTGCTGACCTTGTGAGACCAAAACAGGGCTGTGACCCTCATCCACCTTCAGTTAGGCAGGGACATTCCTTCACTGAGCTCTGAAAAGTGAGGAACGGCTTTGGATATCTGCCTGGCTTCCACAGGCTTAAGAAAAACACAGGGGGAAGAGCCCTGGAAGAGCAAGGCACATCCTCGGTGTCCTAGAAATAAAATGACTCTGCTCTGAGGTGTTGTCTTCATGGCTAAATTATCCTTGACTGACCAGGTGGCTGCTCCAGGGCCTCCGACAGAGAGGGACACAGCAGCAGCCAGACCTGGGAGCAGCTGGTCAATTTTCATTTGCCTCCCCCACCCTTTCCATGGCATCTCCAAGCTCTGAGCAATGCACTCCCCCATGACACCTACCCCAGGAGGGCTTCCTCCACTACCACAGACTTTAGAGATGGGGCAGGTTTTCCCTGGCACTTCCCATCTTTTCCGCCTGCTGCAAACCATGTTGTGTATTGGCAGCTCCACCCAAATCCCTGCCAACATCCAAACATCTGCAACTCCTTAGCATGCAGCATTCTCTTTATTTCATTGGTGTTGCTGGAGTTAACCTCCCTGCTCCCCAGCTGTGGCCCCACATCCACCACCCAGCGTCTCTGCTGGCTGGGGTGGCTGCTCAGGGGTGGGGGTGTTAGTCCCAGCCCCACACACGTTAACCCTGCTGAGCTGTGGGCACACAGCATCAGCTGCTGCCCTCTCCTTAGATGATTTTTTTTTATTTCGGAGGGCTGGTTTCCGCTGAATTTTGGAGCTCTTGCAGAACGTTTAAGCTGATGCTGCTTGGCATGGAGAAGCACAACCACCATCAGACCTGGTGGGAAGAATTGAAAGACCTTCTCCCCATCTTCTGTGCTCCTGGTGGCAGCAGCCAGCTCTTCCTCTCCCTCCCATCTCGCTGATGTCCACCCATCCATGGAGGCTGGACATCTCCTTGAAGACATACAGCCACCAACCCTGCCATACTCCCATGGAAACAGCTGTCCTTGGCCCCCAGCACCAGGCTATGCCAAGCTGTGCCCATAGCTAACCTCCTACTCTCTCCTATCCCACCCTTTTCCTCCACGAAGCAAATCCTCCTTAAAAGCCCCTTTTGCCCTGTTTACACCTGTGCTGGCTCAGGAGAGGTCAGAGATGTGCTGCAGGTCATCCAGGCTGCCCCCAGAGCATGGCCAGAGGCAGGGACCAGAGTCTGTCGTTCCCAGATGCGCAGCAAGGGCATGGAGTTGGAAAAAATTATGTGGGAGGTTTTCCCTTGGAGGACACTCCTTCCCTGCTCAGTGTTTGGGGCTGGAGAGCGCTCGGAAAGTGAAAGGGGTTGACACTTCTTCTGGCAGCAGAGTTCAGTAGGGGTCAGAGCTAATCCAAGCAGAGCCGACGGGAGGGGAGGGAGGTGGCGGGGGAAGCCGAGCGTTGACGCGCTGAGAGGTAAAAGCTGTGTCAGACACTCCCAGGAGGGAGGAAACAAATGTATAATCAAAACAAAACCGGCTGGGGCTCGTGTGGTTGATGGTGGGTCTCTGGGGGTCTTGAATTTTATATTTGGCTGCTGCAGTCAGCATGGAGGAAGAGTGGGGCTGGGAGTGCTTCTGTCAGGGGCCACAGTCAATGCAACCAACTTGCAGCCAGCTGAGGATCTACCTGGCCTCAAAGCCATCAAGATTCCCAACAGCCCTCGAATCAGCCCACGGGTAATCAAGGCTTGTTCTAGGCCAAATTTCCAAGGGATGGTTGGGTGGGAGCTCAGGCTGACAGATACCCTGGGAATCATGTTAGGACACAAAAACACTCCTGCTCCTTCATCCTGTGTTTGCACAAAGCTCCAGACACTGGAAACACAACCAGCAAGCTGAGCTCTCCACCCCAGAAGGAGAAAAGATCAGGACAATTCAACAAAACCTGAGCTTTCACCTGGACAGCCATGCTATGCTGCTCCCATCACAACTGGAGACAGCGTTGGAGCAGCCCTGAAGGGTCCTGGAGGTCCCTGGGCAGCCACGTGGCTCTGTAAATCCAACATGTATTATCCAGGGCACCACACACATATGGAGAACCAGCACAGGTCTAGAGCTCAGGGGACACCTTCGCCTGCCAGCGCATGATTGACTTGGTGTTGAGCCTCAGGCACTGGTCCAAGCCATGGGATGATACTAAGCAGTGTCTGATAATAACATCAGCACCAGACAGCAGAGCCCATTTGTTTCAGATCAAGGGGATTACCAAGGTTTTTACAGGTTTGCTAACAAACAAGGTATTTCTGTGGAGATATCCAGGGCAAATCCATCTTTCAGCCAGAAGCCCAGCTCTGACATGGGGAGCTGTGAGCAGAGCATCTGTGTTTTTCAAGCATGCATTTTGTTAATCTTAAGAGAGTCCAGAACTGAAAAACAGATCAAAATCTCCAAAATGCAGGGGTTTCTAGTGGTTTTGAATGTTTGGGGAGCTGAGTTTTTTAACTCGGAGGATTGAAGTTACTCATTTACCAAAAAGCAGTGGAATGCATGGGCAAAGTGATGTCAGGGGCACACAGGTGAAGAAGAACACTTGCATGTCCTGTTCCTCCATCCTGGCAGGTTCTGTCTGCATCAGTTGGTGCTGGCATCAATGTTCCTCACAAAGCTCCCAGCCCTGACCTATCCATTACAGTGGTTCCCAGCCTTGAGGCAGGACTGGAAACCCCAGGAACTGAAACCCCCAAGGCAGAATTCCCTTCAGCAGCACCTGTTCATGGAAAATTAGTAATCTATATAAGCAAAAATCTGCACAAGCAATGAGGAAGCTTTTAGAATATTTTAAAGTTTTTGAGTCTTCAGACCATGCCAATATCACATCTTCGTGTTTTCTTCATGGTGGTGGCAGCTAAAGCCCTCCTTTTCCTTGTCAAACACCCTCAAAAAAGCGAAGTGGAAGCCCTCCAAGCACTCTGACTCCAAGGTCCTGGCCCTTAGGAAAAATATCTGGAACTTGGGAGGACAACCTGGCAAAGCTTCAGTGCAAAGTTGTGGCATCCAGGTCCCTGATGTATCACCTGCAGGAGACATGGGATGCACTAAAGTTTGCCTGAGTCATGCCACCATCCTTTAAACCACTCCCTCTTCCAGTATGCCCAGTATGACTGATAAATCCAGGAGGAGATGAGCAGTGGTTGGGTACATTGCCTGGGAGCAGGCCTGAAGGTCCTCAGATTGGTGAAGATTCACTACTGCAATTTCTCCACCAAAATTGTCCTGGTTTTGAATCATCCCTGAGACTTTCACTGCAGCCATCGCCTCCCAGCCCTGCATGCAGTGGGGGGTGGCTGTGTGTGTTTCACAGGTGGGAGTGAAAGCACCAGCAGTCCCAAGCCCAGCAGGAACTTTTGTCTGCCCAGCAGTAGGACACGTTGGGACAATGGGCTGCTTCAGTGGAGCAGGGTCTGGCTGAGACCAAACACAGGAGCAGCCACTCCCCACGAGGGCTCTGAGATGGGGTACATGGACCTGAAGCAGAGGGGGGCACAATGAAGGGCTGCTTATACTCCAAGTTGCTGCCTTGCCAGGGTCTGACTCCCTTCCAAGGACGCTTCCAGTAGAAAGAGTAGTCTCTCCCACTTGCCCCACGGACCACTGGTGTGATGTGTGTGGTGTCCCTGCCTCCCCATGCTCAAATGGCCAGAAGCCCCTCCAGCATAGTCCTTGGGGAGACCCCCAGCCAGCACAAGCTCATTCCCCTCTAACAGTCTGGCAGAGCTAAGACCCTCCGACTGTATGGCATTGGAGGGGTTAAGAAAACTGAACCTGCCACAAGAGATTTGAGCAGAAACTCCACTGGAGACCTTGAAATCCTGTTAATTGATGCCACACATGTGCTGCATTTAACCTTTGCCCTTTGCTGTAATAGTTTACACAAGTGGCACGAAGGCTGATGCGCAAGGGCGGTCTGCACGAGCCCTAGCCCGCGGTGATCACACCAGGCACCCTCCTAGCCAGGGTCCCCTTCTCAGTCCCAGGCTCTTCCATCCCAAAGGTACTAGTGAGCCCCCTGATGGGAATTTAGCCTCATGAGCCCTCGCACAGCAATCAGCAGCTATTTGCGGGCATGTCCCAGGCAAAGAAAGAGTAATTATTCAATTATTTGCAATAAAACCAGTGCCGCAGTCTCTGGGGAAGCACAACCCTGCCAGCTGCTGCCCAGGCAGGCAGCATCCCCATCCTGCTGGGTCTCACCCAGGGATGCAGAGAGGAGTTACTGCTGCTTGTGGTTAACACCAAGCGTGGGACACCATCTTCCCAGCCTTGCCAAAGGGAGATTTGGTCTTTATCACTCAGGAAAATACTGCCGAATCAAGACTGAAAAAAATGGTCAGTTATGGTCATTGTTGGCTCTTATTACAGCCAGGCAAAGGACAGAGCAAATGAGTCCTCATGACTTTATCCATCCTAAAGTCACCTGAGTAGGTGAAATATTAAAATACAATTTTGTAACTTCTACCTAATAGGGATCATACTTCAGACCAGCTTGTTTCTTCTACTATGCAGGCTTTGGGGTTGGACACAAGAAGGACATGCTCTGACAGCAGGGCACCAGGAGGAATGAGGAGATGGTCTCCAGGGCAAGGTAGGAGAAACCAGGATGTGTCACCACCGGGGACTTGCAAAGTTACCTGTGATGATGCCCTTCATGCTGCTCCTCAGCCTCAGGAGCTGATACCTCACCCAGCATGGCAGTGCCCAGGTCACAAGTGAGCAGTGGGACACAATTCCCACCTGGCACATTGGCAAATATGTGGTGGATCCACAACAGTCCCTAGGCTAGGTCTGTCAAGACGCATAACTCTTGAGTCTCCAGGGCCAAGAGCACCAGGAGCAGCACAACAGCCCCTCAGCCATGAATAGTGCTTACTGTGCCCCTATTGCAGTGTAGGCAGCTGTGAGCTGCTCTTGGACAACCTGGAGGTGGATTTACACTCTCTGTTTTGTCATGGCTGCTGTCATTACCATCCTGTCGTCGCCAAAGAGCCATGAGCAAGGTTTCAGCTGAAGAAAGAATTGACACTCTGTATATTCAAGTGCAATAGCAGCCCTCAGCACTGAGTGCTGTGGAGGTAAAAGTTTCTGGATGCAGGAGCGCTAGTATTATTATCCACACACGTTCCTACTTTTACAACTCCCAGGAAAATCCCTTCTGATAGAGATACAGGGCAAGGAGAAGTACCTCATGGTGGGAATCTGACTGCCACAGTCACTCCAACCCACGACTGCCTCTCATTCACAAACCACTCCATCAAAGGCAACTCCCAAAGGTTTTCCTTCAAGTTCATACCAAAAGGTGCAAACAAAAGGTCGGTTCACATCTGTCCATTTTTCTTTCTCTTTGGAAGACTTAAATGAGATGTTAGAGTTTGTTTCACTTTTTTTGCCTTCTCTCCACAGGGGTGGACTGTCATGGAGAACCTTGATGCTGGTGCAAAGATGTGCTTCAGGAGAGACTCAATCCCTCTGGGTTCTTCCAACGAGCTGCAATCTTAAACCCAGTGACACAGATGGTCCTGTTGTATTTCAGAATATTTGTGACCAACCAAGTGTGTGTCAATCAAAACACCTGGGGAATAGGACTGTCCTGAGGGAAACAGTGGGCACGACACACAGTGGGGTAGCCTGAAGGCTTCTCAGAAACGCTTTGGGCCACAACTCTGACAAATCCAGGTCCCCAAGAGATCAGCACCAATAGGCTTTAATTAGGTTTCACCAGGTCCTGCTTGGGAGTGTGCAACCCAAATTTTGGGCAGCAGTGGTGCAGGAGACTGGGGGGGTCCCAGCGCCTGCCAGCGTCGTCCCCAGGCAGGAAACCTGCAAGAGCAGCTGGCCGCGCTGCTTGCTTTTGGCATCAGGAGAGCGAGCCGAGGCGGAGAACTTCAGCCTGGGCTAATCGGCCGGGCCCTTGTTTTATCTCCAAATGTTCCTGACACAGCCATTAGAGCTGCCCGGCCAACATCCCAGGGATGATTCCCTTTGAACAGCCGCTTTGTCTGGTAACTTTATTTACACTTTTGATGCCAATGTTTATCCACTCTTTAAAAAGCTATTCAGAGCGTCTCCCAAATTAACTTCAGATGTGAGAGCAAGGGGAACATTCCCTACATCATATTTCATACACTTTTGTGTTATTTAATTCTTGGAAACTCTTTTTTTTTAATATAAAAATATTTTTTAAAAAATCTCCAAGGTTTTGGAGAGTATAACCTCTCCCTGTGTGGTCTGTAAAATCTGGCTGTAAAGCTCTTTCCTAAAGTTCACAAATGCCATTATAAATCGTCTCCTTATCTTGCTTATTGGGTTTCTGCTTTCACTGACACACATCCTGGATAAGGAACTGCTTCAAGTGGCCTCCACCACCAATGGGCCCATGCCCCTGGCAAGAGCAGCTCCGTCTGGGGATGACTGGCATGGATGTCCACAGGAGATGGGGATGAGGTGGAGGGCAATGGAATGGGTGCGACGGCATGGGAGGGAAGAGGCATGTGGGGGGATGGGGCAAGTGGAATAGGATGGGCGTGATGGGATGAGATAGGGTGGTATGGGAGAGGGCAGGATGGGACAGGAAGAACAGGGCAGGATGGGACAGGAAGAACAGAAAATGGGGTGGGATTGGGTAAGTAAAATGGAATGGGTGCGATGGCATAGGATGGAGTGGGAAGATAGAAGGGGAAGGTTGTAGGGTAGTAGGGAATAGGGTAAGTAGACTGGGATGGGTGGAATGGAGTATGATGGGATGGGATAAAGTTGAGACAAGTCAAGATGAGATGGAGACTAAACCAAACCAGACAAGAGCATTTGCTTTTCCCTACTTCACCACAAACCTTCCCTCAGATTCCAATCTTTTTCCTCTAGGTGTCTTAGAAGAATGAAGCTGACTTTCTGCAGAGGAAAAAGGAGCCCAGAGCAGCCTGGTACTCACAGGGCTCACTGGAGACCCACAGCCAAGTCCCTGGAGGGTTGGAACAGGAAACCAGCTCTGCTCCTCACAGAAGCAGCTGCAGTAGCCCAGCAGACTTGAGATCCATCCTCCAGACCCCTGGGAATGGGCTGCACCATCAGCACCTGAAGCCAACCAAAGTGCCTGTGGACACTTCTGCATTGATTCTCCCAGAAATGACCAGCTGAACTGGAAGAAGGTATTACCTACACCCGGGGTTAACCTCTCCATTCCCAGCTGGCATCACCACTGGCTCCCTTGCAAAAGGCATCACTGTCAGCAGTCAGCTCTTGGGCTGTGGCTTTCCAGCTCCGAGGGAAGTTAAAAGGACTCTTCCCAGGAGGGCAATTTTCACAAAAAAACAGTAGGTAGCTTGAGACAGCCTCCAGAACCATCTATCAGAGCCCAAAATGCTGCTTGGATGCAGCAGCCATCCAGATGTCCCTTCCTCAGCAGCCCTGCCCACAGCCCAGGATGTCCAGCAGAGGAAGCCAAGCAGCCAAAGGAGCTGGAGCAGATCCGGGGAGGCAGAATGTTTCTGCTGCTGGGCCAAGCCAGAGTGGTGTCCAACGAACACCACTGCATCTCCTGGGACCCTGCTGCTGTGAAGAAACTTCTGGACAGGACTAAGGAGGACCTGATGACAGCCAAGGGCTTGGACAGGGAAGAGAGAATCTGAAATGCAAGCAAGACTTCCATGCAGTTAACACCCGCCTTGCCCCAGGGCACAGTGTACCAGAGAAATCCATTCCTGACCAAAAAGGGGATCTGGGGATGCAGAGGGTGGCTTTTTGTTGACTCTGCAGCTCTGATGATGGGGGACAGCCATGCTGATTCCCTGTCAGGGACTTTCCAGGTGGGAGGTGAAGCTGCAGGCCATGTGCCAGGCTGCAGGGCAGCATCCCATCAACTTAGACTGGAGCTGCTCATCCCTGAGCACCTCACCCTGAGCACTCCAGAAGGGACAGAGATCTCCATGGAGGTGGCTGGGGTTGGAGGGCAGTCAAGAGGAATGCAGGGGAGGCTTCAGCACCAATGTAGGCATGGTCAGGCATCCAGGTGAGGTGTGGGAAGGGTTTATCACTTTCCCTTGGTGGCAGGGGAGTGGAGGGGTGCTACTGCAGCCTCCTGGCAGGCTCCGAGACATCAGTTTACAGAGCACTTGGGGATACTCAGAAGCGAGGCGCCACACAAGCACGAAATGTCATTACAAAGGATATGATTTAAGGCCGGGCAGGGCCAGGAGGGGAGGGGGATCCAGTTTGCATGGAAGACTATACAAAATAAATCCTGTCCGAAAGGCCTCCCGCCTCCACAGCAGAAAGTGGAGCTGTATCAGACGGCCTGTCTCTGCCATGCTCTCCTTCTTCCTTTTACAGGCATAAGGAGATTTTTTTTTTTTTTCGCTCATCTTTGCTGCAAGACTTGCTGGGTCCCGCCAGCTGATCCATGGCCAAGGCGAATGTCAAGGGAGGAAGGAAAACGAAGGGATCCAGATCCTGTCCATGGTGGGATCTCCACAGCTATGTTCTCCCTCAGCTGGGCAACCTTCAGGGTCAGCAGAGGGATGTGGGCACCAGAGGGACATAGCACTGACATCACTGGCCACATGCAAAGTCAGGAGAAGCTACAGAAAAGGTGAGCTGGGAGCCAGAAGTCATGTCCCCAGTGTGCCACCACTCAGCTCCTTCCAGCACAGCCAGGCTCAGGGCTTCTCTGCCCTCCCTCCAGGTGCCATGGCCCCACACCTCCTGCAGCCATTCCCAGCCCAGGCCTCTGCTCAGGTGATCACCCTGCTTGAGTGACCTGACCTGCCCTCACCCTCTCACCGGCAGTGACAGCCCACGGCCACACTGCTGGCACTGTTGGCAGGGCCCCAAGGGGTGACACAAAGAGCCAGCCACATCCCACCCCGGGAGATGAGCTCCAAAGAAGCTGCAGGGAGACCATTGCTCAAGCCCTAAGCCATCATGGGTGTGTAGACATGGTCAGGAAGAGCTGGGCAGGATCCAGCCATTTGAGGAGTAGGTGATGGGCAGAGCTGGGCCAGTGCCTCTCTCCTCTCACTGCTCTGCCTGCAGCCATGCTCAGGTGGACATGCTGGTGCAGTTGAGTATGTGTCCAGATGCCCAGCCTGCCTAACAGCCCAACCTGCCACAGACTGTGTCTGCCCATCACTAGAGCTCTGTGGTGGGCAGGTGATGGTCCGGGGGCAGCAGTAGGGTGCTCAGGGCTCACTGCCCTGTGCCCCAGCCCCACTGCTGCCACTGGAACAGAAACAAACCAAAACAGGGCTCCAGTCCTTGTGATGCCCATTCACAACAAGGGTGGGAAGGAGGATCCTGGTAATTATAGGCCAGTCAGCCTGAGCCAGGTGGTGGCATCACCATCCCTTGATGTGTTTAAAAAAGACTGAATGTGGCACTGGGTGCCATGATTTAGTTGAGGTGTTGGGGTTGGATTGGACTCAATGATCTTAAAGGTCTCTTCCAAGCCAGTGATTCTGTGATTCAGTCAGCAGGAATCCCCCCCGAGACTCATCTCCATGGATGCAAAAAAAAATAATGGAACAAAAGAAAATTGTGGCCAAGAGGATTTGCCAAAAGTGCTGCTTCTTTTATTTTTAGGGACATTTCAAAGACAAAATTTTTCATTTTCAGCTTTGCTGGGAATTTTTCCCTCTTTTCCCACAAAAGGCAGGTAAATGTCAAATGCTATTTCCACATTAGGAAACATTCTCCTTTCTCCTTTCCCATGCATTTTCTAGGATGGAGAAGAAAATCTTGATAAAGCAAGAGGAAGGGGAAGTCCATTGAAGTAAAATAGCCAGCAGCAAAGTAATTGGGAAATGTTAAATGAACAAACAAATTGTTCATTGCTCTTAAATTTCAGCCCAAATTGTCTCTGCAGAGCACATGGATCTCCATCCCCAGCGAAGCTCAGACAGGAGAAGAGAAGGAGGTTCTCTTTGGCTTCTCTTGGTGATGCCTCTAAAAGCCTTTCATGCTACTTCATTCAGCTGTGTATTCTCCCCCTTTTGCCACAGAGAAGGGGAACCCTTTTCCCAGGAGAGCTGTCTCCAAGGTCTAGATCATTTTCTTTGTCCATTGGCTCTGAAGGAGGGTAAGGAGATACATCTCCAAGCTTGGATACCTCTCTGATTTGGCCTTAAGTCAAGCAAGACAAACCCTGGCCTGCAGGCAGTTTTAATGAGAAATTTGCAACCCTAATTAGAAAAATAAGGGCATATTCATGCAACGTATAAATATAACACAAAGGTTAAGTTGAAAGATCCAAGGTCTGGAGAGGAGAAAAACCAAAGAGGCCCCAAAGTTTCCGAGTTCCTGTTGGCTTTGGAGAGAGGTCTGTGTCTGGGGAAGTTCAAGCTTCTCCAGATCTCCAGGGTCTGCAAAACCTGTGCCGAGACTCTCCAGCGAGCAGGCTTGCTCCCACGGTTTCCGGCATTTCCTAGTGAGGGAAGGTCTGGGAAGCACTGCAAGAACAGCCTTTTGCGAAGTATTTTGGCACCCTTGCTTCCAACAGGGATGCAGAAAGTACAAAGGCTGGAAAACCTAAAAAAAATATAGGGGGAGGGGGGCTTACTGAAGGTTTCAAGCATTAGCAAGTTTGACTTGGGGGTGGTTCAAGCTGGAGGTGAAAGTTCGGGTGAGGTGCTCATTCTCCGTGAGTCAGAGCATCCGGAGTGGCAGGAAGCGGAGGATCAAGAGGCGGCTGTCAGGGGCAGAGACTTTTACGAGAGCCAGCCCCCGGGGCCAAGGGCTCTGCCTGGCCAGGGCAGCCTGCGGCTGAGAGCTGAGCTTAGCCCCGTGCGAGGCGTCAGAGCGGGGACAGGGTGACAGCCCAAGCAGCGCGTGAGACGCCGCGATGTGGGCACGAGGGTCAGGAACCGCTGGCAGCGCTGCCTCTGTGGCTCAGCAGCTGGAGATAAGCCCAGCATGACCCGCTTTCCCTCTGAACCTCTGACAACCTGCCTCCACCCACCGCGGAGCCAGACACCCGCCCTGGGATGAGGCCGATGGCCCCGGTGACCTCGCCACGCTGCCGGGGAGGCACCGGAGCCCCGAGAGCGGCGCTCGGACTCCCTGGAGAGCGGGGCAGTAGAGCAGGGCAAAGGATAGGGACCAGATGCTGTGCTAATCCTCTCCCTCTGAGAGACTCAGGGGACTGCTGAAACTCTTCAACAATGCAAAATTCCTTCCTCTCTCTAAATAATAATAATAATAATAATAATAATAATAATAATAATAATAATAATAATACCCTCAATTTGGGCAAACTGAACCATGTTTGCCCTGGAAATGAAAGGACGTGTTCTGAAACTGCCAGAAAAAAAAGAAATTACAGAAAATAGATTTCAAACTGAAATCCTTGCAATTTCCCAGAGCTCAGCCATGCCATACTGCTCAACACTGCATCCTCCCATTAGCATTTTGCTGACTGACCACACATGCAATGCTTCTTTTCTGCTGAAACACCACATCAGCATCCCTTGTTCTGCTCTTCAGCCAGAGTCTATACTCCAACCTCCTACACATTTTGCGTGTCTTACAATTTATGCTCACAGAGTTTTGGGAAAGAGGCTTGCAGACATGCTAGAGATGCCTGATGGAGCTCAGAGAGTGTGTGAAGGCAGAACCAGCACCCTCATTTTTCAAGCACCAAAACAAACCAAGAATGAGGCTGCTGGTGGCTGGTGTGACTGCCCCACCTAGTACTGGAAGGAAATGGATATAGACATTCCTGGCAGGAAATGGATGTAGAAAAGGGTGGAGCATTTGTCAGGTCCCAAGTGGACGCTGCAGCTGAGCTTGGTAAAGGCCTTTTGCTCAAGCCCCAAGGTGGCCCCACGGAAGCCCAAGCTGGAGCCCATCCTGAAACCCTCAGCCCATCCTGAAGACTTGCTTTCCACCAGGGTTGAGCCCAATGCAAGCAGAAGACGCATGAGCATCCCTAAAAAAATTTGTAGACTGGGAAGAGTCTCTCCCAATCTTCTCTGCTCTTCAAACCCAGTGCCAGTCCCTGCCTGTCCAGCAGTACCTATTTCTTGGAAAGGCTTTGAATAGGGAAGAAAACAACATATGCAACCCAGTTTGCAAAAACAAAGCCCAAACAAAGGCCATAAAATCTAATAATTAACAGAGCAAATAAGCTGAAGGCCCATTAGGCTGCACATATTAGGTAATGACAAGTAGTTCACAATATGCTTCTGAATGGACTTCACCCAATATGCATTTAATTAGGGTTTAATAAAGCAACAGCATGTTCTTAAAAGCCAATTAGAAACATATTCACTGAGGTTTAGAAGCTATGTAATAGATGCCTGTAGGAACCAGATATGTGCTGATTACATAGCTATTAATCCTCAATAAAGGGTCTAATAATCATTTTGTTCTTCAGGAGCAGGCAACTGCTTTATTAAATCTTAATGAAATGCATACTCAGGAGCTTTCCTTCAAAGCCAGTCTGTGTTAGGAAGATGGGTTTAGAAGTGGCAGTCTGCTGAGAGAAAGGACCCCCTCCTCATCACCACCTCTGCCACCGTGGCAGCGAGTTTGAGGCCAGCTCGGCTTCCGGAGCAGGAGACTGATTCCTGCAGCCACAGAAGTGAGAGATCACTGGGTCTGAGAGCACCGTGAGACATTTCACCCTGTGCTGAACATTTCCTTGCATGGGGAAATGTCTCCATGAACCAGGATATCCATTTGATTCATGGCTCTAGGTCCAAAGCATCCCTGTGCAACTCACATCAGGAGGGGAGCAAGGCCCTGGGGACAGTGAGGTGGTGCCACATTGTATGAGGATCAGCTCAGCCACTTCTGCAGAAATTCATCTCCTGCCTGTATTCATGGCTGCCTAAAAAGGAGTGACTGAAGTGAGCTCCCTTCCACCATCCCCCAAAGAGGAGCTGGTTTGATTGAGGGTCTGGGCCACTCAGGTGGTGGCTTCCTGCCTTACCTCTAGGATTGGAAGTTGATCCAAAACCTGGCAAGCCATTAGTATGCTCCCACATATGATGCACACATCAGAACAAGCCATGCCTACACCTTTCCACCATAACTCCATCAGAAAGCCAGCAAAACCATTTTAAGCCATTGCAGGCTTAAAAACTGACACATTGCAAAAACTTTTCATAAACACTCATCTGTGTTTTCACCTGCTGTTTTCCCAGCCCTCTAAAACATTGGCTTGCATTTTCCATGTTGGCTGGAAATTTCAGCAACTGTGGTTGGGATGCAGCCACACTTCACCCCTAGACCAACCTGAAGATGAAGATGTGCCTGGTCCTCACCCCAGGAGCAGAGACCACCCCAACACAGCAGCTGAAGGTCAGCTTAGAGTCAGCAGCCCATCCTTCTCTGCTGCCCAGAAGGAGAAAGGCACAGCCAGCCAGAGCTGGTGCAACAGGGCCAGAACCAGCTGGCAGCACCAGGATGGATCCAGGCCCCACAGCTGGCAGTAGCACCATCCAGCAGCACAAGACTCTGCTACCAGTTCAAACTGGGACTGAGATGTGCAGGTGTGGTTTTAACTGAGGCCAAGCCTAGCTCCCAGCCAGCAGCCCCTTTTAGCCCATCAGGATGCAGCAGTGTTGGGACTGGCAGTCTGGCCACAGAGAGGCCATGTAGGGCCATGTAGAGCCCCACTGTAGGGGCCCCATTCCCTCCCCCAGCTCCAGGCCCTAAGCTGGTGCTGAACTTTGCAGAGGATCAGTCAGGGCAGATCATGGGAAGACCAGCCCAGGGCAAGAAGCAATGGCAATGAGAGAGGATGGGTGGTGGGGTGGCCCCTGCAGCCCTGAATTTCAGCTCTCTGCTGGGCTCCCTTGGGGAGAGAATGGATAAAGCAGGGAAAATACCTGGGATACTCATGTGACATCCCAAATATGCTGTCCTCTTGAACGCTCTCAGTGGTCCTACAACCTGATTAGCCCAGGGAAGGTGAGCCCTTCCTGTTGTTCCCATGCCAGGCACGGGGTCTGGCTCACTCTGGCAGGGCAAAGTGCCTCCAAGTCCCCTGGCTGTAGGGCTTTGCAATTAGGGGAGCAGCTTGGAGGGGCAATGTCCCACCTGCCCACGGCTGTGGGCCCAGGGAGGGCACCCCCAGAGACCTCCTGTCTTCACAACAGGACTGCCTCCAGCTGCTCTCCTGTCTCTGAGGATCACTGGCCCCTCCGTGCCCACACACACGCACAGCAGCCTCCACCCCAGGGCACCTGAGTCCCCCCTTCACCCAGACGCTACCCCACCATCCCAGCCCCTCGTGAGCATCTCTTGCGATGCCCTGATGCAACCAGAGCAGCTGTCCCACAAGGACAGCAGCCAAATATCCTTTGTTGCGGTGTGATGTCATGGCTTGCCTCAGTTTCCCCTGGTTTCTCCCTGAAGTTTCCTTCCCAGGTGGGGTGTCAATCACCCTTCCTTTCCCCACCCTTGACCCCTGCTGGGCACTGTCTATCAAACCAGGAATTCCAAGGGGAGTGTCAAGCGATTGGCAGGTTCAGAGGATGCTCTCCACCTCCTGAGGGGCCATTGGCCCACCCAGGTGTCCCTCTCACCTGAGACCCCTTCCCCCCATACCTGGCAGGTGGTCCCTGTGTTCCCTCCCCTGCGCCTCTGCCCAGGTAAAAGGGAAGCAGACCACGCAGTCGGAGTTCTGTTGGAGAGTTCAAGATTTGTTGGAGTTGTTGCAAGATTCAGAGGCTGTGCCACCAAAATGAAAACTCTGGATTAAAAACTCTCCATCAGGACCCGCTAGGTTCTTCACCTCGCCTTAAAGGTTTCTCCAGCTCAGGAAGGCCAGAGGAGTGACCCCCTCAAAGCAAGCTCCAGCCCGCAAGCCCTGGAGCTCGGGGCATGCCCGGACTTGTCCCCACGTGCCCAGCTGTGACCACAGGCACTGAACAGCGACTCTGGGGAGGAAGGACCACAGGTGCCGCTATTCGGTCAGCAGCCGAGGCCAGACAGACCAAGGCAGTCCCGTCAGTAATACTGGAACACTCCAATACTGGATGAGGCATGCTCACCCTCAAGGGTGCCTGAAACCACAGGATCCACGTCCCCCAAAGTGGGGAGACCATCCCCTACCACTCCAGCAACTTCCCTGGCCAAATGTCTCCAAGAAAAGGAGTCATGATCAGCCCTAAACAGGGTGCTGGAGGTGTCTATGGACAGCCTGGTAGATGCTGGTTCACATTAGGTGCTGCCAGGCCTTGCTGCAGATAATGTCATCTCCTGCGATGTTAATTCATATTTTTTCACAGAAAAGTGTAACTTCTTTCCAACTCAAGGAGACCATCTGCTGCACGGATCTGCCCTACCAACAGCCCAAGCCAGTCTCAAGGGAAATAAATGAATGAGGCATTTCATTATTCTTGTTCTTCTCAGTAAAGAAAAGATAGACCTGGCCAGGGTGCAGATCACTCCCACCCGCCCACCTGTCCCTCTGTGTGCCCTTCCAGCTTGGTATCCCACTGCCTTGTGGGGATGGAGAGCCTCAGCCATGGCTCCTGGTGAGATCCCTCATATGAGGTGAAGGACTGGGAGCTCCCCTCTTCCAACCAGTGAAATACTGACTTACCCACAGACACCCACTTCTAAGCGTTTGCCCTGGGGGTTGTGGCAGGAGAAAGATACTCCATGTGTCCACCATGGACTCTGGTTACCTCCATCAGCAGCCTTCAGGTGGTCCTTCCCACCCAGGCACAGGTGCCTGAACTCCACCCTGCTCTGCCCCCGAGCTCAGAGCAGAGAGCCCTTGGCTGGGCAGAGGTGCCCAGGCCTGTGCAGGGTTTCCATTGGTGATCAGAAGTTTTCTGGTGGAATCCACAGCTTCTGCAAAAGTAATGTCTTCCCTCCAGGACAGTTCTGGTTTCCTCCCAGAGACCAAGCCTCAGGCTCGTTTAGCCAAACCTGAGCAGTTTGACATCAGTTTGACATGAAACATCCTGCAAAGCTTGGTCTGGGGAAAAGAGTGATGCCCCACCAGCTCCAAAAGGCACAGGCTGACATGTGGGAACTGAAAATGAGGTTTTCAGAACTCAGCATTGCTGCTCAGGGAAGATTTTAAGAAGTTAATGTTTCCACCTTCTTGAGGACTGGTGCAAATTCTGAAATACCACAATATCCACAAGGGTGAAACTCCTGATTTTCAGCCACTTTCTCCCAGGGCCTCTCCAGGAGGTCTGAGTCACCCATGCAGAAGATGTCTCACACATATATATGTAGAGGTGTCTGGGTTGCAGCCTGGGACTCTTGGGAGTTCTGTGAGGCACAAGCCCACAGCATGGTCCCCTCTCCCAGCCTGGCCCCTGCACTGGAGCTGAACACTGGTGCCATCCCCCCCAGCCCTTGCTGAGCCACCAAGGAGGTGGAGACATGGGAATCATGAGGTGCACAAGGTAGGGATGGAGGGACAATCATGCACATTTGGGGCATCCTGAAAATTGTGACCTCAGAAAAAATATGGAGGAAACAGGACTATATTTAATGAGGATACTTAAGGGAAGGATAATTTTTTTACAGAGAAGAGCCCCAAAATACCTGTTTGGAAGTCAAGTCTGAACTTGAACCCCAGCAGACAGCACAAGGCAGGAGTCTCCAGCAAAGTTGCTGTCATGCAGGGTCTGCCTTGCCCAATATCCCTCCCTTGTGCCTCATCTCCTTGTTTGTTGGGTCCTACATTGAGAAAGAATGCTAAGAAAAGGCAAAAAAAGAATAATTTTGTTGGGAGCTCACAGGGGTGCATGTCGAGACACCCCACAAGACTATACTAAAAGGACTGGAGCTATGTGTCCAGCTCTGCCAGATCACAGAAGAACTCACATGAGACCTTCCCAGGAGTAGTCAGCTTAGGGGCATCCAAATCACTGCCTTCAACAGCCACCAACACACCAACATTTCTCTCATGGCTTTTTTGAATCAAACATGGTCAACTGGTAGTGTAAAACAAGCCTGTCTGTTGGTTAACTCTGAATAAAAGCTGTAGCTGAGGCACCACAGATTACCACAAGCTGGTCTCTGTCCTGCAGGGGCTGCTAGCAGAAACAAGAAGGGTTTGTCACATGGCAATTAGCTGCAAGAAATCCCCAAAACCCTCCAAAGCTGCTGCTCACAGCCTTTGGCCTTTGCAATAAACTTACCACCGCTCCCTGTTTCAGCTGCCAGCTGGTCCTTATTTCTAGACCTGTTTCCTTTCTACTAATTAATCATCTCCAAATGTGTCTCTGCCTGAACATGTGGCCAGAAACACGATGTCAGGACACACTCTTGGAGACCCAGTCGTGCTGCATGTGAGGGGTCAGGAGTGCCAGTGGCAGAGCTGGGATGACCCTGTGTGGCCACCCCTGTGGCCACCGTGCTGCTGCACACAGCCAGACCCCATCTGCTGCACGGCCAAGGCACAGGCAGCTCTTGGCAGGGACAGAGGATGGAGCAGATTGATGAGGATCGGCCACTATGCTGATGCCTGACCCCATCTCCCCACAGAGGGTGGCAAGAGTTGGCCCCATCTTCACATGCAACTGCAGATCCTCCCCCTACAGAGCTGGGGCTGAAGGCTCAGGGGTAAAAAACAGATTCAGAAGACAAAAGAAAACAAAGGGTGTACAAAGAACTCTGCAGAGTGGGCCCAACAAGGTCAGCTTGGCTTATTACCCACAACTGATACACCCTGAGCAGAGCTGTCTGCACAGGGAGCCAGCCATGGGGAAACAAGACCAGGGGCTCATGTCTTGGATACCAGAGCTAGTGGCCACCCCCATCCTGAGCAGAGGAGCTGGGACTAGAGACCACTCCAACACCCTGAGCTCTGCTGCTTCAGCTGCCTTCCTGTTAGAACAGCTGGAAGGAACCAAAGTTTTTCTTTTATTATCTTGGATCAGACTTGCACAGTGGAGGTGTTCCAAGGCCACCTGTGCCAGGACATTTACAGTTTCACAGTAGAATAATGAAGCAAAATAAGGGGAAGCTTTTTGATGTTTATGCACCTGACACTCTGAGGGAGCAGAAAGCATGAAGTTGCCCTTCCCATCCATGTTTGTGATTGTTCCTCGTGGCCATGGCCTCAGGCAGAAGCACCAAGCCTCTTCTCTGCTGGAGCTGGGCAGACCACAAAGGAGTGCTGAGGACTATAAAGCTCTGCAGATGAAGGATGCCAAATGAACAACCTTTTTGACATTTAGTCTCTTTTCAAATGGCACTCTATATTTTTAAGATTTTATACAACCAAGGAGGATTTTGTGCTGTGTTTTTCCAGCTCTGCTTCCAAACCCCATCTACCCCAATAAGCAGTTGTGGTTAACCTCCAGAGAGGGAAAGGTTGAAATTCCCAAGATGGTGGTCAGTCCCAGAGATGATGAGTCCATGGTAGAAGGCTGTAAGGTGTAATGTGCCTTGGGTTTCTGCAAGTGAAAGAACAGTAGGGAGGCAGGACTGTCCACGTGGTAGGATCATTGTCCTTCTTTAGGGTCTCATTCACTGTTGCAGTTCAAGTCTGAAGTTCTAGCCTGGAAACTGGGTGGTAAATAGACTTGAGTGAGACTTCAGCATCCCCTGTCTCCAGGCATGCTTGAGATTTTGTGGAGGTCTTCCTGTAAGAGCAGAGGAAGAACAAGCCAGAGCCACAGTAACCTCCACAGCAACACAGGCCGGTTGTGTTGGCTGAGTCACAACAGCCAGATCCTGGTTTTGTTGGGACAGTGATGATTCCCATCCCACCCCAGGAGGGAAACCATGGAGTTGTTGTCCCCTGAGTAAAATATGTTCTTTTATTCAGCTCCAGAGGTTACACAGTGCAAGGACTGTTTCCTTCATGCTGAAGGAGGACCCCAGAAAGTTCATGCCTGTCAGTCTGACTTCAGTGCCCTGTAAAATCCTGGAAAATATTATTCTGGGAAGTACTGAAAAATACCTGGAGGACAATGCTGGCATCAATCACAGCCAGCACAACTTCATGAGAACAAAGTCCTGCTTGTCAAGCCTGATTTCCTTCTGAAGCAGGGTAACCCAACTGCTTGATCCAGGAAAGCCACTAGATGGGATCATTTTGGACTTCAGAAGAGCTTTTGGTGTAGTCTCTGCCAGGATCCTTCTGGACAAACTATCCAGCCCACACCTGCCTCACAGGTCAGGCACAAAGGGGGACAGTGAGTGGGGTGACATCAGACTGGTGTTTAATCACTAATGGGGTTCTTCAGGGCTCCATCCTCAACTGAGTTCTCTTCAACATCTTCATTAATGGCTTGGATGCAGGACTTAAAAGAATACTAAGTTTACCAACAACACTAAATTGAGAGGAGCTGTTGACTCCCTCAAAGGCCCTGCAGAAGACCTTGACAAATGAAAGATGGGCAATCACCAACCATGTGGAATTTAACAAAGGCAAGTGCCAGATCCTGCACCCGAGACAGAGCAGTCCTGGTTGTGTATGCAGACAGGGAAAGAGATGCTGGAGAGAAGCTGCAGAAAGGACCTGGGGGTCCTGGTCAAGGGCCAGTTGGAGCTGAGTCACCAGTGCCCTGGAGCCAAGGAGGGAAATCCTTGTTCTGGGGGCACCAGGTCCAGCATTGCCAGCCGGGCCAGGGAGGGGATTGTCCTGCTGTGCTCTGCACTGGGGTGGTCTCACCTCAAATCCTATGTGCAATATAAAAAACACATTAAGCCATTGGAGAGCATCCAAAGGAGGCCATGAGGATGGGGAAGGGCCTGGAGGGGCCATATGAGGAGCAGCTGAGGGTACTTGGTGTGTTGAGTGTGCAGCAGAACTGAGGGGAGACCTCCTTGAGCTCTTCATCATCCTCCCGAGAGGCAGCACAGGAGCAGCTCTGATTCCTTCACTCTGATGACCAGTGACAGGACTCAAGGAAATGTCTGGATCTGAGGGGAAGTTTAGTTTGCATATCAAGCAAAAGCTTTTTTACCCAGAGGGTGGTCAGGCACTGGAACAGACTCACAGGGAAGTGGTCACAGCTCCAAACCTGTCTGAGTTGAAGGAGTTTTTGGACAATGCTCTCAGGCAAAGAGTGGGATTCTTGGGGTGTCCTGCATAGGGTCTGGAGTTGGATTCAATGATCCTGATGGGTCCCTTCCAATTCAGCATGTTCTATGATTCTATGATTCTGTGATAAGGACTTTTCAAACACCGCCGTGTAGATCCCATCCATTGCTAGTGCCACTGCACGGGTTAGATCACCATGGCATGCAAGGGCTCTGGTTGAGCAAGCCAGCATTTCTTCATGCTGTAAACAAGCCTGAACCTTGCCAGATCAAATCACACAGGGGTTGCAAGCCCTGGACCCTTTCTAGAAACCACCTTCACCAGGGCCCTGCCCAATGGAGAGGACTCAGCAGCTACAGGGCAAACAAATCTCTGGAGCCATCCTCAGAGCCTCTGGCTTCTTCTGCCCATGGCATAGCCCTGCTGCAACCTGCCCCACTGGCACTGGGCTGTACCCACCAGCATCACACCCTCCAGCCCAGAGGAAACAGCTGGAGCTGAGTTGTGAGAGGTTTACCCTGGCCACATTCCCCATGCTACCCTGCACTCTGGCCCCACTGCCAGCTTTGTTCCAGCAGAGGCTGCATTCAGGATTTCAGGACCTCCTCCTGAGGGATTTATTTGTGCCAGCCGAGATGTCCAGCAGGATTTGAGCTGCCTGGGTTGCAGATCACCAACACACAGACCTCTGCCAAAGGACTGATGTCCCAAGAGCACAGGGCTGGCAGCTCAGAGCTGCCCATCCGACTCCCAGGAGCTATGCAAACCCTCTGTCAGCCCCTCAGCCCTTCTTGGAGTCAAAAGCCCTCCTCTCATCCAGGACATGAAAGCACTGCTTCCAAATTTTACTGAACAGGCTCCCACATTGGTGCCCAGGGAAAGGGCCTGTGGAGCTGAGGCCCTCAGACACACTGCACCTGTGGGGTGGAGCAGGGGGCAGGCAGATTGTGACCAGCAGCAGGGGCTCTGCAATCATGACTCTTCCCAGCCCTTCCCAGCACATGAGAGGGAATGTGGGAGCCCCAGCCAGAGGTGAGGGGCGGCTGATGAACGAGGTGATAACTCCTCAGCAGATGGTTCCAAAGGCTGCACCACGCTTGGGGGACACAGACAAAACACAGAGGTGAAGCCCAGATGTTTAATTTCAGCATCTGGATGTGATTCCTAAACAGAGACACTCACATATGACTGCTCTGCCTAAAAATAAATGGTTTGTTTGACCTTCCCCTTAGCCTGCCCCAATATTTTCTGGGTCTCTCCTAAACACACAGCAGCTGGTCCCTCCTCACTGGGACCAGCCATGTGCCAGACGAGTGCTGCAGGCATCACTGTTGGCGCAGCAGCTGTGGTGCATGTGAGGGACACAGCATCAGGGGACGTGGGGCAGGGCACAGCACAGACCAGAGCTGCCAGCCTGGAGGGAAGAAGAACATCCTTCTGTATTACAGCCACCCTGGTTTGGGCTCCCACTCAGCACATTTCAGAGCAGGACACCAACCCTGGGTGTCCACTCTGCCCAAGAGCCCGCTCACAGCCTCCACCCTGCCAGATGTCTGCCCCAAAAGTGCTGTGAGAGTAGAGAGGGATGGGGCTACAGAGAGGGACTGGTCTGCAACCATGTCCTCCTACCTTCAGTCCCCGAGATCCCCCCGTGAGACGCACCAGAGCAGCCTGGCTGTGTGAGCATCCCCTTGGCTCACCCAAGTACCCAGTACTCAGCACAGCCTGGGTCTCATTTCATCACAGAGCCCACAGCATCCAATCAATCACCCAGCAGGGACTGGTAGCAGGTGCTTCCAAAGCCGAGAAGGGACTAACCTGCTGAATGCCTCGGGAGCACTGGAATAACCTGCTCAGTGATCTGGGTCTCCAGGACACGTCAAAAACAAGCAGTGCCCTTCAAAGAAGATATCTCATCTTAGATCAGAGACGCCACGCGCCAGAGAATCCACCATACTCCTAATAAATGGGAATAGTAGGCGTTGGGTGGTGCTGAAACTGACAATGAAGATAGTGATTAGTGATGACGGGCAGTACTAATTATGGCTAATCTGCCTAATGGCCAAGTCTGAGGGTAGTGTGTGTGACTGATGATGACAAGTGATGGCAGCTGGAGGACACCACAGTGACCACAGAGATGTCAGACAATACTGGTGGCAGACAGAACAAATGAGTGGTGACACAGTAATCTGTTACTTGGGTTGTTTGTAATCCTGCAGACACATCTGGCTCTGAGCATGCCAGAGTCCTGCAAGGCTCCTGAAGGATCAAACAGGCAGTACAGGAGGTCAAACCTCTCTTTGCAGCTTCCTGTGGACAGTGTGGGGTAAGGAGTGGTGGTGTGGTGTGGTGTGGTGTGGCACACCAGCTGACACCTTGGTCCACTCCAGCCCAGTTCCACTGGTGTTCTTAGACCAGCAAGAAGAGGGCAGAGCCAGCATGGTGGTGCAGGAGCTGTTGGACCCCCCAGCACAGTGGGACAAGGACCCCAAGGTCCCACTGAGATCCAGTGACCAGCTGCCCACCGTGGGGCACCCACCCTGGCACAGCCAGTCCCACACAGCAGGAGCAGCCCCATGGCAGCAGCACATGGCTCCACAAGCCATGGCCAGGGCAGCCAGCCAGGAGCAATGAGTGGGTGCTGCCAGGGTGCCAGCACAGCCATCCTGGGGGGTGTGGGTGCATTGGGTGCTGCATAGCCACTTGCAGCCCAGCCTGGCCCTGGGCACACTGATGGCATCCCCCACTGCATCAGCTACAGCAGGCAGAAGGGACAGAGGTGCCCCAGGCAGCAGTACCACAGCAGGGTGGCTCATGGGTGAAAGCCAGGCTGGCCCTTGGGGACTGGGGCGATAACTTCACACAGGCAGAAAGAAAAGGGCAAAACATGTCAGCTGGCTGTGATAAGAGCAGTCACACAAAGCAGGCGCCACTTGCAGAGCAATATGTTCACTGTCATCACACTGGCAGCACAGCAGGGGCCAGCACCTCATGCCCATCAGATTTATTCTCTGCCTGAGGTTAAAGCAGGGCTCAGGTCCAAACAAAGCTGGGGCAGATCAGCCAAAAGATGCCCAAGTATGAGCACAGAGTTACTAGCACTCATAGGGTGCAAGCAAGCTCCAAGACTGCTGGAAAAAGCAGAAACTCTGCAACCCAAGAATGGCTCAACAAGCCTGCTAGTTTGGGGCAAGAAAGGCAGGTTTTGTGGCATTTCCCTGGGATGGGTCTTGTGGTGGTGCTTCCTGCCCCCACCCCTCCTCAGGCCAGCTCTACAGTGCCAGAAGGTCCTGATAAACCTTGATGGTAGTTGGGCAGTGAAGCGTCCTCTGACTGTACGAGGATCTCTTGCATGGTACTGGAGGGAACGATCCTGCCTGTAACAGGAACATCAGCTGCCCAATCAAGATGGGGAACAAAGGAAAAGCAGTAATTCTTGTTAGCCTTGGTAAATCATTTACCTGAATCACAGCCCAAGTGAATTGGTACCATTGTTACGAGATCTTTGGAAAAAATGAGTCGTAGCCCAAGTGGAACAGTACCATTATTACCAGAAGAAATGTCCTGTAGCTTCCAACTCGGATACTGGCCAGGATGGAAACTTACTGGTGGCTAAAGCCAATCATCTTGTGACTCTGTAAACATCAGTCCTAAGTGAGGCCCTCCTCTACCTAAATGGGGCCTATCAGTACCTAAAAACCTACAAGAGAGCTGGAGAGGGACTTTTAGCAAGGGCATGCAGTGATAGGACAAAAGGGAATGGCTTCCCACTGCCAGAGGGCAGGGATGGATGGGATATTGGGAAGGAATCGTTCCCTGGCAGGGTGGCAGGCCCTGGCACAGGGTGCCCAGAGCAGCTGTGGTTGCCCCTGGATCCCTGGCAGTGCCCAAGGCCAGGTTGGACGTTCGGGCTTGGAGCACCCTGGGACAGTGGAAGGTGCCCCTGCCCATGGCAGGGGTAGAATGGGATGGACTTTAAGGTCCTTTCCAACACAAACCACCCTGTGATTCTATGGTGATGAACAAGCTCTGCCCAAATCCCTCCCTAGCATGGCTGCCTGCCCATGCTGCAGCAGACCCCAGTGCAGCTGCATTCACCAGACACTGTTGTTGGCACTTTCTTCTCCAAGTCATTCCAGGGAGGCAGCTGATAGAGCCAGGAATACCCTGGTGTTCCCATGCGGATGTGGCTGCATCCCAGCTTGTCGGAGCCCACAGGGACTTGGAAAAGAGGTTGGCAGTGGTAGTACAAACTCAGAGCTGACCTGACAGCCCACACCAGTCCTGGCAGGAAGCACCAGTGAAGGACACAGGCACCAGTGGCACCTGCAGCCCCCAGAGCAGCCCGTCCAGCAGGTCCCCCAGTTTCACATCCCCACGTACTCAGGATGATCTCCACTGGCAGTGCTGGGGATGGCAGCATGGCATGGCAGCACAGAGCTGCTCCCAGCTGGAGCAGGCATTTTCAGAGGGATGTGCTCCTCTCCCACTTCCCACCGAGAAGAGACTCCAATACACTTTTGTCTCCATTTTGAATTTGTGCTGTTTTTAATTTGGGGGATGATGCTGTATCTAGTGCAGCAGCCCTTGATTAGCACACACACCAGCACACATGCACACACCACATTGCCAGACTCAATCACACATGTTTGCTCAAGACCTTTTGTAAATCTTTGGATTCAGACCAACTTTTCTTTTCTTACATGAATTTTTGTAGTCTGATATTTATAGTTTACTTAAAATAAATGGCTCCTTATGTTTCCTGCTTCCCGCTCCTGAGGCAAACATCTCACAGAGTTGCTGCCTGTCTTCTCTTGTTCCTCAAGGTTTTGCTATTTTTTTCCTCTTCATAAACATTTTTTTGGAGCAGATTCTGCATTTGCCAGATGCTGCTGAACCTTGTCCCAGGCCTTTTCAGTGGTTCTGGTGAGCAAGACACTGGTTCAGATTGAATCAGACATCACAGTGCATAGCGGGCAGCTATGCCAAAGGGCCTTTGTGGGACAACATGCTGGAGGAGGAGGAGGACAAAGATGATGAGGATGAGGCAGAGGGGTCTCTGATGCAGGCTATCGTGCAGACTCACTCCCTTGCAGCACTGGGACATGAGGCAATCACCTGGAGTCATTGCTCTTGCAGTGGGCAGAAGGGATGGCAAGAGTCCCCATGCCCACCATCGCTACCCTGCTTGGGTTGTGAGCATGGGGCACTGGCAAGTCCCCACTCCAGGAGGGACCTTCCCAGAGCAGGGTGGATGGTGGAGCTCCATGAAACAATCAGCTCCCTCTTGGGCCAGCACCAAGCAAGCTTCTCCTGGGCTGCTCCCATCTCCAAGGATAGATTCCCACCCTGCTCCATCTCAGTGTTTCCAAAGTCAGATTCCCAGTCCTCTCCAGGCCACTACTGCAGCATTTGAGAACACTCACAGTGGCCTCATGATTTGTCCACGTCTTCATGGGGAATTTCCCTTATTGCAGCTCCTGCTGCTGCTTCTCACTGCCTCTCTGTGCATCTTTGAGAGGCCCCAGGTGTATCCTGCTGTTTGCTCTTGGATGCACAAATGCCCAGCTCCAGCAGCAAAGGGAGTGTGAGTCCTGACAGAGGATGAAAACCTCCCAGGAACCTCAGCCACTGGGCAGGCAGGCCTGGGGGAGCCAAGGACGGGGAGCCAGGGACAACCTGAGAGAGAAACAGTGCCAGTCTGCTCCCTGGCAGCATCTTGGGGTGCAAGAGCCAGGGATGCTGGTAGAGCATCCCTGCAGGCAGCAGGAGGGCAGAGGGATTAAATCAAGGTTTACGTGGCCTTTCCCACCCAGCAGCCTCTTGGCAGCTCTCTCCACTGCTGAGGCCGACGAACCCCATTTGTTTTGGAAGAGCCATTTGTTTTCCAACCCTCTGCTGTGAAGGGAATGCTTTCACTGCAAAAATTATCCTCTCTTTTTATTTCAGGCCCTGGGGCTCCATTTGGTCCTGTCACCCCAGGAGTAGCACGCCTGCACAGACATGTGCAAGCTCACACCCAGACCTTCCTGTCATCTGTGAGTAGGATCCCACACATTTACACACCAGCCCAGGTGCTGCATATCCAGAAACATTTGTGCAGGCCCGCAGCCTTCCACCCTGCACAGCTGTGTGAGCTCACACACCGCCCTGACAGCCTGTGTGTGCTCACACACTGCCCCTCTGCAGGCAGCTTCTGCCACCCCAGGAGGGCAGCTCGGGGACCCTTCTCCCATACCCAGAGCACGGCCGCGCTGTGTGGGGGAGCCCAAGGTGGCTGCAGGAGAGCAGGTGCCACGCTCAGCCTGCCGGGCGGTGCCAGCAGGGCTGGCTCTGCAGTGCTCTTCGGGGCCGTGCGGAGCCCAGCACCGCTCTGCTCGCTGGCACTGCTGAGTGGGAAGACAGGCTGGGAATCCACCAGAGAGGCTGAAGCCCCTCTGTACCCCAGGCACAGACAGGATGGCACCACTGCCCTCCCCCAGGCAGCAGCGCCCCACCACCTCCCTGCAGGAAAATATAATCATAGAATAACAGACTGGCTTGGGTGGGAAGGGACTTTGAAATGTCAACCAGTCCAAAATTCTTCAATGAGCCAGGACACTTTCCACTATTCTGACTCCAAACCCTGTCCAGCCTGGCCTTGGACACTTCCAGGGATCCAGGGGCAGCCACAGCTTCTCTGGGAAACCTGTTCAGGGTTTCACCACCGTTATTGTAAAAAAAATATGTCCTAACATCAATCTAAATCTCCCCAATTTTAATGTAAAGCCTTCCCACCTTGTCCCATCACTACAAACCCTGCTAAAATGTTTGTCCCACCTCTTTTGCAAGTTGCCTTTAGGCCCTGGAAGGAACTCTAAGGTCTCTCCAGAGCCTTTTGTCCTCTTGGCTGAACAGCACCAAACCTCTCAGCTTTTCCCTACAGGAGAAATGCTCCACCCTCTGATTGTTCCTGATCCCAAAATCTTCATCCATGCAGAAGCCTGGATGTCAAGGCATGAGCGTAGCCTGGCTTTCTCCTCCAGACAGCCCTACAGGCACGTCATCTCATTGGGAACTGCTCCAAGCCAAAAGCACCACATAGGCCAGGGCTGTTTCCTTATGGTACTTTGATCACTGCTTCTTTTCTCTTTTTTTTTTTCTATTATTTTCCTTTTTTTTCCCCCCCTTCTTTTCTTTCTCTCCTGTTTCTTCTTTCTATTTTTTCCCCTTCTTGTTTAAATTATTATTATGGGGGGGTTTTTTTCTTTTCTTATATTTTTCTTTTCCTTTTTCTTCTTTTCTTTTCCCCTTCCCCTTTCCCTTTTTTTTTCCTTTTTCATTTTCTTCTTCCTCTCCCTTTTCTTTTCTTTCTCTTCCTCTTCTCTGTTCCAGCTGCATGCAATCCACACAAAGGTCATTTAACCTTCTCACACCCATTGATCTTTTGCTGTCTTGCTCTTCTGAGCAGGGCGGGCACATGAGCACAGCAGCACCACAGGGCTGGTGGAGGGGTAACACAGGGCTGAGCCCCTGGTGGGGTGAGAGGACCTATGGCTGGAAAATGCCAGCAGATGAGTAAAAACCCTCCCAAAAATGCTCCTGCAGATTGTGTGACAATGGGCTGAATGGCCCAAATGTTCCTGCTGGGAGCAGGGCCAGCAGCAGCCAATGCCTTAGCAAAGCAGCCAAAACAGCACCCAGTGAGCAGCTGTGTCCACCCTGCCCTGCCTGGGGCCAGGAGCCAGCACCCAGTGGGTAGCTGTGCCCATTTTGCCCCAGCATGGCCTCAACTTGCTGCTAAAAAACATCCAACCCCTGAGGATAAAATATCACAGAAAAAGAGGCACCTGGGCAAGGTGTGGTCTCAGCTCCAGGGAAAGGGAAAAGGGGTAAAAAGTAAATTGAACTCCTGAGTGCCACATGACATGAGGCTGAGGGTCCTCCCTGCCCAGCTTATCCTAGAGCAGGCAGGGATGGCAGCCACCAGAGGATTTCTTCTGACAACAAATGTAGAACAAGAAAGGAGCATAGCAATGGCCAACTAGTATTTTCTAGAGTCTTTCTGGATACAGGCTCTGGGGTTCCTAGTGGAGAAGGCAGATGGTACCCAGGTGGCTGTGCAGGGCACATCCCAAGCCCCAAGGCAAAGCAGCTCCAGTGGCTGCAGGGTTTGCACCCTGCAAGACCTCACCCAGCCATTCAGGTGCCTTTCTCCCCATCTTCATCAAGCCCCTGGTCCTTGCCCAGCACCCACTAGCACACCCCTCCTGGTCAGGGGGCCCTGGCCTGGCATGATGCCACCATTCCAACTACAAGAAACATGACCTAGAGAGACAAAATGCCCTGAGTTCCCCAGGCTGCTCACAGCAGGCTGAGGACTGTATCTCCCAGGCATGAGCATGGATTTCTTGGCCATCCCCCATGTCCCTGGAGGCCTCACACAGCCTAGTGACATTAAAGGGGCTTCGCTACCCTGGGAAAATCAAGAGTCAGCATGGGACAGGATCTGGGAGAAGGGAGCACAGCCATGGGAGCCAGCTCACACATGGACTTCCCAGCCACCTGGACCACTGTGCAGCAGGATGGCCCTATGGGAGCTGACAGCTCTCCAGCCACTGGCATTGCAGCTGATTTCAAATAGGGCAAAGCAATAACTCATGGAGCCATGAGGCCAATGTAACCTCTGGCTGTCCTGAGCATCCTCATAGGGGCACAGCCAAGAGACAACCTCACACCCTGGGAAATGTCCCCCATCCATGGACCATGGCACTCCTGGTGTGACCCCAGGGACGAGCACAACCCATTCCTGTGCCCATTCCCCTGGGCCTCTGACCCTCCCTGACTTAAAACAGCTCCCAGCTCTTTCTCTTCTGGCACAAGGAGTCTTCAGAAAGGATCCTGGGCATCCAGTTTGGAGGGGAGCTGGAGCCAAGTGCCTGGGGCAGGCCATGAGGATGCTGAAGTATTTCAGAGCATGGGGCCAGGCCAGCAGGACCTGGCAGGCGATGAGACGGGAGGACAATACAACGGCCCATTTGTGCTCCTCGCTCCCGGGCCCCCTGCCCTGCCCCATGCCATAGTAAGGCTGGTATTCAGGAATTAATTGATGCAATTAAAGTGTGGCATGACTTTGCCACGGCCTCCGAAGGCAGTGGCAGCAGGCCAGGGTCTGGGTGTGGAGGAGGAGCCCCTCGCGTGCTATTCTCCCCACAGAAAAAGGGCAGATCTTGGGTAGATCTGAGGCATGAAATTGGTATAAAGAGATTGTCAGGGAAGCGTAACCACGCTGGTCTTGCTGTCATCAGCAGCTGCAGGGTGATAATTCATCCCGGGAGGCTGCTGCATCCCATCCCACCACAGCAGCACCACTGGCAGGAGGTTGCCAGACTCAACACCAAGAGGTGTCCAGGCATGTCCCAACCCAGCTGTGCTCCGTGGTTGCTCTTCTCTGGTTCTTCTCTGCAGCTCTTGAGCATGACAGAACTTGGTCATGGGGCTGAGGGCTGCACTGGCAGGTTGGGGACACCTTGCCTCACCATGGACCATGCACCAAAGGACAGGAATGTCTCCAGCTTCCCCCTTCCCTGACCCTGCTCTCAAAGAAGGCAGAATTCAAGCAGCAACTGTAAAAATATCCCAACACTGGGCAGAGAGGGCAAGGGAACAGAGCCTGGCCCTGATTTGTGACTGCTTTTTACTTGCCTGTGACTTGCCTGTGTGGGAATAATTTTCCCACTGGGGTTCCTGTGTCAAGGGGCAGCCAAGCCTGGGGCTAGCCATGGCATGCCAGCTAGAGCCCTCCCAGTTCACTGCCAGCCTGGCTGTAAGCAACCCCCTGTGCTTCCAAGAGCCAGAAGAGAATGAAGTGGTTCAGCCCAGAAAAAACAGGATGCCGCATGGGGGATGCCTTGTTAAAGATATGCAAAAGAGGACACAGACATTCAGCCCCTCACCTCCTCAAGGGTGCTGGCTCCGCAGCCATTCCAGCAACTTTCCCTAGGTACAGGAGCAGCAGCAGCCACTACATCTCCCCATCTAAGCACTGAGCACATCTGTGTCTGCTGGAGGGAGCCGGGGGGCCAGTTGGGGTGCTCCACCACAGGCAACCAGTCAGACCCTGCTAGCAACATGGTCTGGTTACTGCAGAGTGAAGGAGTCCATCCCTGCCCCTATAGCACAGTGACAGCATCAGGACAGATATCTCTTCCCTTTTAAGAGCTCCACAGCTCCTTGCACTGCAGCATCTCCTCCATCCACCCTCCTCAGCATGGTCCAGGCAACAACATGACCAGGCCAGGAGGAGGTACAGACTAGTCTGCTGGGAGAAAACAGCTCAGTGCCAGCATCTCCCCAGAGTCTCCACCCCAGCAACCCCTGCAGTCCCAGGCAATGGGCTGTGCTTTGCTTTTTCTGGGGAAATGGAAAAATGAGCACGTGCCAGCTTATTTTACACAGCCACAGAGAGGTGATGGGTTAGGGTTAGGACCCGAGTGACATCACCAGCCAGCTGCTCCATCCCGTGTGGGCTCTGGAATGGTAGAGCAGGCAGGACATCCACACAGCTCCAGTCACTGGGCTTACTGGGCTGGGGACAAGCCAGAAGAGTGGCAGCCGTGGGGAATCTCCTAGCTCCAGAGCAAGAGGAGCCACTGGGTTCCCACCACAGCTCTACCAGTTTGAAGCAGGACAGAGAGCAAACATGAGCTCAAATCTCCAGGGCAGCCACTGGAAACCCAAACAAGCCATCCAGCTGCACCACAGAGAGCTAGGATTCTCCCCATCCTTCCTTTCCAAACCCAGGGACCGCTTCTTTGCAAGACACTGCCAAAGCTGTGCACCAGCTCCTCTGCCTGCAGAAACCACAGCTCCCACGCTTTGCACACTCTGTCCTCTCTCAGTCGCTCGCCAGACACTGTGGCTTGGCCCATGCCCCACAGGCTTGGGTAAGCACACCCATAGCCCCGGGTAAACAAACAGCCCTTCCTCCAGGGCTGATGCCTCCAGCCACCACAGCCACCTTCGGCTGAGCTGGCTGAGCCACCACACGTCTCAGAGCTTCAGCAAGGTCCAGCCCCTGTGGTGGCTGTGGGCTCGGCTGCCAGCCACTGCCTCCCACCACGGCTGGCTGAGAGCAGGGCTGAAACAACTCTCAAACAAGGAACATGCACAGCTTGGCTGGCCTGCACATTGGAAACAGAGATAAGCTGCTCCAAAAGCTGAATCCCAGGAAGGCAGTGGAGCAGGAGGAAGAGGACGGTGGAGCTGCCATGTGCTTCTGGGGAGGAGACAACCCTGGCAGATGCCTGATCCCATCTCTGGGTGCTATGGAGAGGAGGATCCCAAGGCGCGAGCAGAAGTGTCTAACTCCAGCCACAGGATGCAGGGAGGTCTGCTGGGCTGGAGAGCTTTGTGCCATCCCCTCGTGTCACAGCCAGCCCTGCCAGAGGCCACACAGCCAAGCACATACAGTGGGCAGTAAATCATTAAACTGCTTTGACTGCTCAGTTAGACCCTGCACTGGAACATCTGGGTACCTCACCCTGCCTGTGGCTGCATAAGGGCTGGAGTCAGGGTCTGAGTCTCACCACCCTCTTCCCTGCACAGATCATTGTGCTTTGCCCCAGGGAGCAGCTGCCTCGCCCCTTCACCCCATTATCATTTTCTAAGCAAACGGTCCTGCACGTGCAGCTTGGAGCAGAGCATCTGCTGGTTATGTCTAGAGCCTCGATTCCTTGGAAACTGCTGAAGCAGCAAAGTCCCCCTTGAATGCTGGGTGGCTGCAGGACAGGCAGCAAGGGCACAACATGTTGCAAAGGGGCAGCTCTCAGCTCCCTCAGGACCCTGAGGACCAGGACATCCCTGCTAAGAGGCCCAAGGTAAAGCAGCCTGACCCCCCCAGCAGTACCCAGCCTGCCACTGCAGGCACAGAATGGCCAACATCCCCTGCCACCAAGAGGTTTTCTCCCTCTCTCCCTTGTGTCCCTTTCTCCCATCACTACATCCTTGGAGCCCATCTTGGCCTTGGACAGCCTCATGCTCCATCAGGCCAGGTCAGATGGGGCTCCTTCACCCTCCTTCCTAGTGCCAATGGAAAAGACCCAGATCAGACACAGCAGCAGCATCCCCAGGATATCAGATCTTTTGGGGAAAAAGAGTCTTGATGCTAGAAACAAAACTATAAATGTTCTGGACTATCATGACGACTCAATGCTGCTAATGCTGCACTGCATTAGCAAGCTCTGCATCTTGTGGGCTTGCACTAGCACAGGTGCCCAGCACCCAAGGAGCTGCACTTACAGACCTGCAGGGTATTGTTCCCATGGCACTGGGCTGGGCAATTGCATCCATCACGCGTTTGTGGTAGGGATCACTAGGTTTCTGGAAGAACTTCCAGAAGAGCGGCCTCTGGGTTGTTATGAGGGGATGAAGTGAAGGTAAGAAATGCAGGAACTGGTCGGAAATGTGGACAGGTGTCCCAGGCCAGGGCAGATTGGGAGGTGCAGTGGGCACCACTGCAGTTGTTTGGACAACAAGAGTCAGTCCATGAACACAAATTCTGCATTTTCTTGAAGAGAAAATTGTGACAGGAAGAGGCAAGTCAGGTGTTCAGATCAGCAGGAGTGTGAACATGGAGAGAAAGCTTGGAGCACCCTGGCCAGCACCTCCACCACATACAGCCTTTCCACGAGGGCACTGTTTTCCTCTGCAGGGCACAGAGGTGCCCCAGGTGTGCAGCCAGGTGCCAGACCCCCTGCAGTACACAATGAACAGCCACAGAGACAGAGAAAGGAAGAATACATGCACCAGAACACAAGTATCTTCCCCAGATAATGCAGCTACTGGGGTCTCAGGGGGGAAATAGGATGGAAGGGACCCGCCAAAGGTAACACTCAGTGGTCTCAGCTCTGTCCAGCTCTGTCGAGGTTTGGGATCACCTCTCCTCTGGCCCAGACTCTGCCGTGGCCCTGACATACCAGCCCCAGTGCCAGTGAGGGCATTCTGCAGGCCGTGGCAGCCAAGCTCTCTGCCAGCAAGGCTGCAGGCAGCTCCTGGTGCAGCCGTGCCACGGCAGAGCCCAGTGAAGGCACAGGGGCTCCTCCTGGGGCTCCAGAGGAGCCACCTCCAGCCCACACACTCACAAACTGAACAGTCTGTTCCCTTCCATTCCCAGCTGGCTCCAGGCAAGGTGAGACTGAGTGTGCACTGGGCAGGCAGCCCTGCCCACCTGCTTGAGTGGGCAGTGGGCAGGGTCAGAACATTTGCCGTTGCTGCTCCTGATACAGCACCCAGCTCCCACACCAGAAAAGGAGAGAAACTCCAAGGCCCTGGCTTGTCACCTGTTTAATAGGCACAGCAAAAGGAAGTCTATAAATCCAGTTCATTTATCTAAATGGATTTGCATTTGGCATCCCTTCCAACAAGGGCAATGAAAACAGATTTTTAATATCATATGCTAAAATTTTACTAATAAAAAAAGACCACAGTTGCCAAATACAACTGAGCATCTTAAAAATGCTGTGTGAATTAAAGTGACATTACCAAATTTGAAGGGCAAATTCTTTGTTTAGAAGCTAGCCTGCATCAGTTAGACACAGGACAGCAGCAGAGATGAGGGACCCAGGCCAAGTACCCCAGTGTGCTCCTGCACACAGCTCTACGTACACACAGCTGCTTGCACACGTCTGGCCTCTGCACTGCTTCTCCAGCAGCAGAATCATCCCTGGCTGCCGAGTGGGTGTGCTGGGCCCGCTCCCCCAGCACAGCTGCCTGCGAGAGTCGGGAGGGAGCTGCAGCAGCAGCACGGCCGGTGGCAGCTGGCCCTGGGGGAGCAGCCAGCGCCTCGCTGCGCTCTCCCAAAGCTGTGCAGCCTCCCGGGGCGATCCCACCTGGGGAAAAACCTGGTGGGTAAGATCACCTCGGGGATCAGCCGGATGCCGAGGTGCATTCACGGCACAGAGCTGGGAGCCCTTGGGTTGAGTCACAGTGAGCTGCACTCAGGTGGGAGCCAGCAGCTCTCTAGCTCCGAGCATCTCCTCCAACGTGATTGCCTGCAGTGAGACACCCGCAGAGGAAAGCGGCCCTCAGGCTGCTCCTGCCACCACCAGCTGCTCCAGAGCTGGGCCTACAGGGGTGTGGATCAGGGTATCAGGGCCCTGCTTTTGGGAAAGAATGAGGATCCAGCAGCTGGGACAGTTACAAAGTCTGTCCCTGCACATTTCTGTCTGAATCGCTGGCTGATGCTGGCTAACGATACAGGCAAGTTATCAAAAAAGCAGTTGTCGAAAGGGATAAGTCTGATTGTTCATGTCTGCCTCAACCTGTCTGCATACCTTCATGCCATATCAACAACAGTCCCCAAGGCTTGGAAAGGCTCCCACTTCCCAAAAGTCAGCAGTTTGGAGGGCTGTTTTGAGGAGTCCCAGCCTCCACTCAGCATGCAGGAATATGCAGGAGACCAGCCATCACTCCTGCTGGCCTTGTCCCCTGGGGAGTGGGGACCTCTGTGCTGGCTAGAGATACTAAACTCTCTGAGTTCCAGGGCTCCGTGTCTCAGCTCCTTACAAAGATGTCTAAAACTGGGAGAGGTGAATCACCCCCTTCTTTGCCCTTAGGGCAAAGCTGGTCTGGAATTTTCTGTCATTGTAATTTTCCTAAAGGAAAATCCACTTGTGCCCAGCCACACTTCTCAGCTCTGTGACCTTTAAGACTGACTGTCTGCTGGGAAAGCAGGAAACAAACAAATTTGTTTGGATCAGTTTGATCCAACTCGAAATATTTTTGGTTGTGGTCTTGATCCAAAGTGTTTCATCTCAGATCAGTTCTACAACCATCTGTAATTCCCTGGCAGGCTCCACTGCCAGCACTGTGGCTGATATGCTGCTCCCTCCTGAGGCCCTGCTCCTGTGCCAGGGTGGATCTCTGTGGCTGTCCTGACCAGCCCTGGCCAGGTGTGTTATGAGGGTCTCAGAGAGCTCAGCAGGAGCATTTTTCAGGATGTGCAGGTTCCCAGCTGTGGGTGCAGGTCTGTGACAGCCACCTCACAATGTCCCTGTGCAGTTCAGTGCCTGCATCTGTGCACAGGCTGAGGACTTGGCCTATGGAGCATCAGGCCTCAGAGCTCAGCAGAAGGCTCCTCTGAAGCAGCTCCTCACTGTCTTCTCTGTAACTTTTTTTGCTTCTCTCTGCTCTGGGATGATCCCATTTCTTCCTAGTATTTGCCCTATCCCTAGATTTTTACCTTTTGACACTGTACCCCTGCCCTGCTCAAAATGCTGTGTGTAAGCACAGGGGAACCTGAGCCCTGTGTGACCAGACAAAAAACCTTTGCTGTCTCTTGCTGCCTGGCTGTCTCACTGGTGTAACGCAGTCAGTGTTTCACAGAGCTATAGCAGGGAATGAAAAGTGAGGGCACCGTGTCAGGATTGACAGCAAGCAGGGGCTGCAGACAACCCCTGGCTGTGTGAGCTTGTCCCACACCAGCTCCCCTGGGCAGGCCCAGCTCCAGGCACCCCCAGTGCCAGAGGTGTTGATGGAACCACAGCCTGGGTGGAGCCTGCTCACAGTCAGCTGCATCTGAGACAGAGCAGAGCTGCTGTGACCGAGGGAATCCTCTGCCTGCAGGTAGAGACTCCAGGCAGGGTCAGGTCGTGGTGTAGCGTGAACGTCAGGTGCCACATGGCACAATTGTGCTGTCTTTCTATTTCAATCCTGGGTGTCCTCAGCCACAAGCAGAAAGGTTTTGCAAAGCATAAGCATCCTCTCCTTACCCTTGTTGGGATGCACCTTCAGGTGTGCATACTCAGAGAGCTAGCCTGTAGCAGGCTCAGCCCCAAGGGTGCCTCTGTTGGACAGGCACACACTGCTCTGCCCTGGAATCACAAAGGAGGCCTCCAGCATCACTCACCTCACTGCCACTTGCTGCAGAAGTTTGTTCATGCACCAAAACATCCCAGGGAGTCTCAGTGGCATTATCTAGAGGGTGGGAAGGAGCAGTCCAGTGAACCTCTTTGCCACTATTACAGTCTTCCCCTACCTATTTCAGAGCAACTGCAGGGGATGTAAGAGTTAGCTCACGCACATCCTCAGCAAAGGAAAGCAGAAGGCATGCTGAAGCTGAGGTCAGGTTACAACAGTGGCCTTGGGTGGAGGCAAGGTGGCCTTGGAGTGCAGGGATCCTGATGAATACCATGAAACTCTGTGGCCCAGCACAGCATAGAATCCACAGCCAGGACAGTGCTTTCAGAGGGGGAACCTGCAACTTACCTCAGCACCTCTGTTTCCCACTGTCCTGGAAAATGTTTTCATACATGGATAGTTTTTGCCATGCAGACTGGTGTACATACAGCCTGCAAGAAAGATTTTCAGGTTGGTTCTGCAGAAAAACCTTATAATGTCTGGGTGTTTCAGCCTGCCCGACTGAAATAAGAGACACACACTATCATCTCAGGTAGCCAAAGCTCCGAGGAGCAGCATTAGGAAAGCAAACGTTTGGTTGCTTGAGATTGTGCTCCATGGACCCTAAGCACGTCTTTGCTGTCTTGTTTCTAAAGTGCTCCTGGTCTCCAGGCCAGGTGCCACACAGGGCTACAGGACACATATCTACACACTCCAGCAATTTATCACTTGAGTACCCAGCTCCTGAGCTCATTTCCTGGTTAAAGACTCATTGCACTTCTCCTCTTTGAGTATGAATACAAGACTACCTGCCCCAGCAGGGGAGCATCACCACACACCTACAGACTCCAGGTGCCATGCCACCCCCATACTGGAACGTCCTCCCCTGTAGGGGGGAATTCTTACTGCACAGAATGTTTGAGGGTGGAAGGGACTTCCAGAGGTCACCTTGTACAACCCACTCAGAGAGGAGGGGGAGCCACATGGAAAACACATGGCTCCAGGGCCAGGGTATTCTGAAGCATCCAGGGGCAACCACCACAAGACCGAGCTGACATGCTCATGTGTTGTTTCTGCTTAGCACATTGCTGCTAGCTGCTATCCATGACTGCATGGGTGCTGCAATCAGTGGGAAATGCATGGACTACTGCAGCCATGAGATGGCTTTACAAACAGCTGCATGACCACAATGCACAGAGTTAACATGCAGAGACTCACACCAAGAACTGCACAAGGAGCCAGACAGCTCACAGATAGCATTGGCATGGCAGGAACCATCTCCATCTACCACTGGCAGCATATCTGCTCTCGTGGCCTCACAGCACTAGGGAGGCTGCAGGGGGAAGATGAAGGATGGGGCAGAAGGGCAATAGATGGTTACAGAGGGGTGGAAAAATCAGAACCATAGAATATCATGAGTTGGAAAGGGAGCCACAAGGGTCATCAAGTCCAGCTCTTAGCCCTGCACAGGACAGCCTCAAGAATCTCCCTAGGTGCCATGAGAAGAACTGGGAAACAGAGACTGGAAGTGTCATTGGCCGTGATAGAAAACAAGAAACCAGAAAGAGTATTTTTTGTAATGCAAACATAAGGTCTTTCAGCTCTTCATCATTGCTACCTCCGAGGGTATTACATTAGGGGGTCAGCTACAATGTGACACAAGGGCTTCTATAATGAAGATTGAGCAGTATGAGACAGTCCAAAGAAGCAGCATCACCCAAACTGCAGGACCCAGAAACATATTTTCAGTGCCAGTATTTTGTGGGAATCAAATCACATCACAGCTCCACAGCAGGATAACATTCATCCATCCCACTCAATGCCAAAGTCAGTCAGCCCAGGCAGCAGGAGCTGAGCTGTCAGGCACTGTCCTGGACTTACAGTGCTACACCACTGCTTTAGCAAGACCTCAAGGTGCTAGGCAGATGTTTGCAGAGCATCAGACATGTGGAGATGATGTGCCTGGGAGCTCTGCCAGGCTCCTCCTTCAGGTTCAGAGGAGGTCACAGCCTGCCCAGTTGTTCATGGTCTCTTTATTCTGGCTCCTTTTTAAAATGTTTGCAGTTCCTTGTCTAGAAACACCTTTGTTGCTCTCAGCAATTGTTCTTCCTAACTCAACAAGAACAGTAACTTTGTATTGTTCTGTTTATCTTTCCAAGGATAGTCTGCCTGGTTCTCCTTATCTCTTCTGTTCTTCTTAAGGAGCCTTGAATCACATCAGAGCAGCAACTCCACTCCCCATTTTTGTGGTTCAGAATATGTTGTCTGTGCTAAACCATCACTCACACAAGCTGCAGACTCTTTGACCTGCCCTCTCCCTTGCTGAGTTTTGTGGGAAGGAAAGCTGGACATAAAGCCTGGAAAGAAACTGTGACATGCTCTAAACCTGCTGATCAGGCATAATTTGTTGACACATGGTGAAGAGCCAAAGCATGAAGCTTTGTCAGAGGAGGTTTAGATCAAATAATAAGAAAAGGTTCTTCACCCACAGGATGACCAGGCACTGGAACAGGTTCCCCAGGCAGGGTCACATCCTCAGGCTTCCCAGGGTTCAAGAAATATTTGGACAAGGCTCTCAGACACATGGTGAGATTCTTGAGGTTATCGTGTGCAGGGCCCTGAGCTGGACTCAATGATCCTCATAGGACCCTTCCAACTCAGGAGTTTCCAAGATTATATGATTCTGCTGTGCTGCAGAGGGAGACTGGCCCCCAGCTTTTACGTTTATACCACAAACAAAAGTCCCAAGCTGTGAGTAAAATCAGACCAAAAATTACCTGGGTTGCCTCTCCCAGCATCTTCATCCTCCTGCTTGTTGAAGTCCAGTGGGAAGGACCTCTCTGGAGCAAGCTCACTCTACCAGGACCAGTATACTCACTTTGAAAGGCCCCAGCACCTGAGAACATGACTGGTCTTACTTCTGTGTCCCCACTGTGTCAGTAGGTCTTGCTCTCCATTGGCAGAAGCCCAAGATCAGGCATTTCTTCACCCAGTTTTCTCCTCTGGTTGCCTGTTCCTTGAAATCCCAGTGCGGCAGGATCTGCTATTTCAGGCCAGCTGTTGCATATCAAGATCTGACAGGTGATTCCAAAGGCACGGAATGAGTTTATGTCAACAAAAGATCCCATGCAGGTACCAGGAAGTATGACCTCTGCAATGTTTTTGGTCACAAGCAACCCCATAGGGAATAGTGGAGCTGGCTCCTTCAGCCTGGTTTCCAATGGAAATAAAACTTAAGTAGTCATGCTGTTTGTGTTTGTTCATCCATCCCCAACAGCTCGGAACCCATCAGCAAATTTCACCCAATCAGACTGAGCCATCAAAAAGCCAATGGTCTGACTCTACCTGTGACATGGGATTCCTCTCTTTACCAGTTGCATAGAAGGAGCCCATATAGAAAGCTGCTGTGAGAGCTCAACTTCTATCAGACACCAGGAAAGAGTACACAGAGTTTCCCCAAACACCTGCTCATGCAGTCTTTAGGCAGGACTCACACTTTCCAGAACACTAGAGGATCCACCAGAGAAAAGAGAGTCCTGGGAGGTGAGGTTTCCTTGAGTAGGCTGCCCAGGTTTGCTGCCTCTGGTTTTGAACAGAGGATGTCACCACCATAAAAAAGGAAATTTAACATTGATAAACAGAATGTCCGAAAACACCTGTACCTGATGGGCAGAAGCAGCCCCCCACCTTGTGAGACCAACACCCCAAAATGTCAGGCAGCATCAACCATGGCTACGCCCCAGAACAGCATAAGGGTCATGCTTTTCCCACCTTTCCAGATGAGTTTCAAAGATAAGGGTGTTTTTTCTCCAGGCTTCACCAAACACTCAGAACAAAATCCAGGGGAAACAATTGATGTCAGTGACTGATGTGCCCACTGCAGTGCTTAAGCTGGTCATAGGAAGAAGCACAAAAATAATACAATTTCACTGTTTGTCTAACATCAGCTAAAGGCAAAATCAACAAACAGTCTTCGTTTCTCTCAGGAGACATAAAACTGACAGCCCCAGCCTACCCTCAACAGACATGGGACACATTGACTTTGGCAGCACTGACTGCTGCATGCCGTCATATCAATAAACATAGCCATACAGATATCATGGGGAGGTGAAGAGTTGTGGAACGTGGAGAAGAGCAGTGTTTGCTAAAAAAAAGACAAGAGAGAGAAAAAAATCAGACTTATTACTAAAAACACCTCACTTTATGATATGCCCATGAATAAGGAAAAGTAGGAACACTGATGGGGGAGGCTGCCCCAGATACACTCCAGAAGACACAGTATTGCCTATACTGCTGTACAGCTGGGACCAGCTAAGGAGATGGTGATGCTGCTGCTTTCCTGTGTGCTTCCAGAATCACCTTTACCTCACCACACAGGGTGAACCACTCAGGTTGCTCCTCTCTGAGAACACAGTCCCTATGTGCCAGTTTGCTTGGAGAGGGAAGAAGCTCTGTGCCAGGCTGTGGCTGGAGAACTAAGAAGGCTAAGAAGAAGAAGAACTAAGAGCAGGGCTCCTTCAAGCCCACACCTCCTCTCATATCCAGGTCCTTTCCCACCTCACTGCAGAGAGGTAAGCCCTTGGCAGAAGTGTATTAGGCTGATGCAGTAGCTTATATGTGACAATGCCGTGATTAGATCCTGGTGCTCCTGTTACTGTGGGAAACCCACAAACATACAACTATGGCTCATGATGCAAATTTAACTCACTGAGGCGTGACTAGTCTAACACAGTCCCTTCAGCTGCTTACTTAGAGAAGAAATGTTTTTCCACCATCTTCAAAGAAAGAAGGCTGCCTGAAATGGAAGCAAGAAGCAAACAAGCAGTGCAGGCAGCAGAAAATGCCAGGCCGTCAGTGCTGAAATGCATATCATAGCACAGGACAGAGGACAGCTTGTGAAGGGCCCTCTGACTTCCAGCTGTGCCCTCGGGGGTATCAGCTGGTTGTCCCTAATCTCGCTGAGAGTGCACTGTAAGCCATTAAAAAGGGCATCAAACATTACGGGTACCAGTATCAAAGAAGTGTTGATTATCTTACCTTTTTCATGCCCTTTGTTTCTAGGTCCTCTGCCCCAGTATACAGCAAGCCCACACTTTTCCATAGCCTTTATTTTGCATCTGGCATAGTTGAAAGATGCCCCTCTTGGTGTCTTTCATGTCTGCTGGCCCCAGCACTTTGGCTTTGCTCATTTCATTCCTGAAAGTTCAGGCAATGCCTCAATGCCCACTGCAGGTAACCTGTCCCTGTGTACGCTCTCGGATTCCCCACCAAACATCACTCTTACATCAAGGAAGCTGGTCCTTGTACAAGATGCTGCTATTTCAGTGGATCCAGGGTGAAAAGGAAGGTGAAGTTTCAGTCCAGTCTATCCATGGGGAATCAAAAGTGAAATTCCACTCTTCCCAAATTGTGCATACAGTATAAGACCATTTTAAGAGCAACAATGCCCCCTGCCTGTCTCCACTCCTGCGCTCTCCTGTCTCCACTCCTGCTCCCATTCCTTTGAATTTTCTACTTACAAATCAGTTGATTTAGATCTGTCCCTTTTGTCATAACACAGCTACAACTGCGGTACAACTCCAGGTTTAGGGGAAATGGATCATTCTGGACTGAATTCTGTTTCAACATGGTAGAGTAAGTGTGGCTTCACTGAAGTCTCTGCTCTTCAGCCTGAACCAGTGCTTGGTCAAGGATGAGACATCCTCAGGAGCACCCAGAAACTCAGCTCCTTCTATTTTCAGCTTCATATTCCACACTAGTAACTTCACCCTGCCCTCTCCTTTCAACTCCTTCACCTTTTCCAAATTCTCACTGTGCCAGAGAGAAGATACTGCCAAGATCTTGCCACTGACCTCACTAGAGTTCTCCACATCTTCTTGCTCTTTAAAGGTAGAGCCATGTCTGGACTCTCTGCTTTTTCCAAGTGGGGAACAAAAGTAAAGATGGAGAAGAGGAAGGTCCTGGTGCCCAAGGAGGCCTGCTGGGCTGGAAAGGGTTTGTGAAGTGAGGTGAGCCATGGCCTGGGGTCCTACAGGGAGTCTGAGTACCCTCAGAAGAGGACTAGGAGAGCCTGAACCTGGAGCAGATCACTGAGACTCCATGGAGCAGAGCAGGAGAATTGCCAAGACTACTCTCTGGACAGACATGGGGCTGCGGCAAGATCACAGACATCCCTGACGCAGAGGAAACCAGGCACTGGGAACCTGGAACAAGGGACTAAGAAGCACAGCAAGGGAAGAGTTTGGGGTGATGAGTCAGAGGCTGAGCGCAAACACAGGAACCGGCTATCACGCGGTAACCGGTTACTGCGTGTCAGCGTTACAGTCCATGTGCATTTGCTTAGTCCGTGCAAATAAGGTCACTTCAGCCAGCTTAGTGCGGTTCTGTCACGTTGGCTAAATTGAACTGACTTGCATGTGCCATGGATTAGGCATGTGCACACTCAGCTGCCCCCCACTGCCAGCTGAGATACAGCAGTGTATTCTCTGACAACTTGCCCAGTCTGTCCACACCTCCAGCTTCAGAACAGCTTCATTGGTGGCACAGGGGAAGATCAAGAAAAAGCACCTGGAATACAGTAAGATAGCTAAGAAGGTCACACAAACAAGGTGGCAAGTGGGGTTATGCTGAAGCATAGGAAGGACACATCCCATGCCATTTCAGCCTTCCATCTTGGGTATGCCTTCTCCAGGACCATAGCCTCCCATGTTCCTCTCCTAGGCCGGAGCGGAGCCTACTGGGCTTGGATGGCTTCTTGACAGAACTGCCTTGTTAGGAGGTTTCGCAATCAGCTCCCTGTGACTGTATTAAGCAGCCTGCATCATCTGTTTTGACTTTGCTGGATTTGTCTGTGTTCAATATATTTCTCGCAAGGGTCCCAGTTCAGCCCTCATTGACGTCAATGGGAGTCAGTCCATTCCCTTCAGTGAGAGCGAGAGCTGTCCCTTGGTGCTTGTATCTCAGCTGCTCCATTTCAGTGCCCAGCTCCACATACCCTCCTACCTTTCCCTTCCCTTCCACATGCCTGGAGGCTCTACCCTCTCCCTTCTGGCTGAACAGCAGATCCTATCCCTCTCTCCTGTTCCCTGAAACAGTTTTCCACCACAAATCTTGATTTTCTGAGCACCTTCAGAATCATATTTCGTCAGCTGGACCCTCAGCAATGTTTCCATTTCCTAATCCTTGACAAAGCAGGTTTGTTGGTTGGCCTCTCCACCTGGCAATGTCCTCCTTCTACAGTACAGTCATCCAGCTGGACAGTGAGGAAGGCTTTCCCTTCAGTTAGGTTTATTTCTGCATTAGCTCGAGGGTAAGTTCCAATCCTAACTTAGATCTCTGTGTGGGTGATTATCAAAGAGGAAAGCTGAACAGTTACAGGAGTCTGAGAATCTGGTTTCAACACCACACTCTGTTAAGGATTCCTACTGAAATTTTGGATAAGTCATTTAAATTCTTCACTCCCTCCTGTAAAACTGGGAATCATGCTTCCCTCTCTACAGTGTTTTTTGATGCTGAGATGTCCTCACAGTACTTTTGAGACCACTACTGAAGTTCATGCAGAGAACTTTACATCCCCAAGCCTTTCTGAGTTAGCACCATCTAAGACACTTCAAAAATGGACAAACAAAGATACAAAATATTTGCTGATCACCCACTAGATAAAGCTTTCACCACATCCATGGACCATCAGAGAAGAGGCAAGATAGCACATGCCATGCATGCATTGTTTCCAACCTTTTCCTACAGCACTTACTCCAGTGATGCTGTGGAGAAAACCCTGTACTCGACGGCTCCATGGCGTGACCCACTCCAGCCTTGCTTACGTTTGCACGTTCATCCTGGAGCCAAACTGTCTGTCTGATTTATGTTATCCTAAGGAAGATCTTGAGTTAATGGCAATAAATTTCTTCTTTAGAGAAGACCCATCTCATGGCAGAGGCAAAAAGACAAGGAAAGAGGGAACCACGAGAATTCTTCTCCTTTCACATCCCAGCTGGGCTTGGCTGGAGCTGGCTCCAATTATGCTGGTTGCGCCCAGCACAGCGTGCACTTCTGAGGCTGCCACAATGACTCCTAGTGCCAGAGATGTGCTCTCAGGCAAAGTGGGAAGCAGATGGGCCAAACACAGCACCGCCAGCTTGTGCAGCAGGCACGGTTTGAGAGAAGGGGATTGTTTTTATCAATCAAGAGATTCTGCTGGAAGGGGAAGGCTTCCTGTGGGCTTCAGCAGCAACGAGGGAATGGCAAAGCACTCAAAGAGCAGTCAGCCACAGTTCCAGGGAAACGCTTTCAAGATGTGGTCTGTCACACTCATATATAATCCCAGAGAATGCAGCCTCAGGAGCAACCCTATATCCCACCAGATACAGAGATGAGAAGAAGGAGAGACAACTCTTCAAGGCTTATGGTGTCCAGGGTGTCCTGAACATCATCTCCCTGAGGATCTGCTGAGGCCTGTCAAGTCTGTCATAGGGAAAGCCACTCAGACTGAGCTGGTCACTCCCAGCTTCCATCTCACAGGCAAATCCTGGGTAATGAACAAGGCCATCTAGCCCTGCATCTGGTACAGATGCTACACAGCATCTGTACCAGAAAACAGGCAGGGAATGGGGATATCCAGATACATTGCTGTCAGACTAAGAAGGAACCAAGGATGTGAGGAAGCTAAAGAAGGAGGGATGGAAAAGGTGAACATGAGCTGCCAGAACCTCACTCAGGTGGGAGCTGGGCAGAAATGGCAGTGAATCCGTTATTTACGAGGAGTAAAGTGCTACAGAGTACAGCTGGGTCTGGACTACCTTCACCAACACCACAGCCTGCCAAGCTCCTAAAAAAACCCAGCACAGGTTGACTTGGGTTCTCATGCTTCTCCAGAGCAGCAGCTTCCCCCTCCCCACCTGGGGTCCACATGCACTGTGAAGCAAGTGCTTCCCAAGCATCTCACCACATCAGGGTCTCCAGGGCTTCCCCACACACCTCTATAGCCAAGCAGAGCAGCCCAGGAGCAGTGGGTCCATGCCCTCACTGCGTAACTTGCCCTCTGCAGCCCCACCTTGCCACACAAGCCTCCCCACTCCAAGCAGGGATGAAGTACGCCCACAGTCTGTTGTTGTTGGTCTTGGCTCAGCAGTAGCAGGCTGCTTCCAGCAAGAATGGTATGAATAATTGCCCAATTAACTGGAGGAACTTCCAGATGTGTGTTTGCTTTCATACCCATCCAGCTCCCCTCAATCCCACGTGCCTAACGCCGTGAAAAGTGGTGGGGGTGGGAGAGCCATGGCTCTACTAACTCGTGCAGCAGTGTGGGCAGGGCTTGCCCACTGCCTGGCTCAGCTCCCCTTTCCATCTTCACCTCCATCTCACTCTTTAAATAGGGAAATGGTCTTTTTTAATTACCCCAGGGAGAAGGAAATTTGCCCTGCCTGCCAGAGCTTGGCTATGCATGCCAAAAGCCAAGAAAGCAGAGAAGAAACTCGATCCCATGTTATGATTTTTATCAGGTGCACATACAGTGAACTCTCTTAAGACAGGTTGCCATTTTTTGCCATTTCCCCCCACCTTTTCCCACTGAACAACCTTGCACCCAGCAGAGGTTTAATGTCAGCTAAACTGCTTTCACCCTGCAGGACACTGAGAAACCTTTCAAGATTGCGGTTCTTCCCTGTTTTCAGCAGAATCCAGCACCACCCATCTGCTTCTCACTATCTGAGAAAGGGGGGCTCTTTATGGGATCCAGGTAGAGATTTGACCTGGGTATGAGGTGTCTGGAACTCAGTCAACAGAACAAGGCTTAAAGGTGGCTTAGACCCCACAGACTATGTGAGCTTCCCACCAGCCCTCCCTCACACAAAAAGTGAAAGGGTTTTCATCTCTGATTTTAGCACCCAGCTTGGCACCAAAATATCTAAGCTCCAGTGAGAAAAAGCAGAATCAGCTCCAGAGCAACCTGCTCCACCCAACAGTGCTTAAGACAAAATGAGCTGATTCACTCATGGGAGGCTTCAGTCTCTCCCCACTGCGCAAGACAGATGGAGCTCAGAGGACAAAATTACACCAGATGTCAAACTTCTACATAGCTGCTGTTTGGGGAAATAAATGCCATCCAAAACACACATTCTGTCCAACCACAGCAGGAATGAGGCAACTCCAGCTCAAGGCATTCTCCCAGACCAAACCCTCAGCCTTGAGACCCTTTGGACAAGATATGCAGAAATAACAGCAGCTAGGATGATGACTCTGGAAGCAGCACTAGCTTGGCATTGTGGGCTTCACACATCTCCTTATGTCACCCAGCTCCCAAGGCTTTACCTTGCAAACCTTCAGACATCAAGTAGCAGAGAGCCTCCAGGACTCAAGCCCAGCCAGAACATCTCCTTTAGCTCCAGCACATGGATGCACACATGGCACCGTTGAAGCAGAGGGCTGCAGAGACCTACTTCTCACCCAGCAGCTGGCAAAGCCTGAACCAAAGAAAGAGGACAAACTGCCATGTGATCCTTCCCCACAGTGTACAGAGAGCCTGCCTCACTGCAGACCAAGCAAATGCTCCTTCTAAATGAGCAGCTCCAGGGAAAGTGTGCTCCTGAAACTGGGAAATGTTTTAGATGATCTCTGCTCCCATCCTTTGAAACACAACAAGTGGACAGAGCAGACAGCCAAGCTCCAAATACCTCTGAAAGATGAATGATGGTGTTTTCCTGAGAAGAGCTCAACAGTCAGCATTAACTTTTCAGTTATCAGCAAATAGCCCAGTGTAAAAAACTCTTTCCCATGCCAAATTTCCATACCACTCATCTCAAGACTTGGATATAAAGTCTCATTTCTCATAAATCTCTCTTCAGTCACTGAAAAAGTCACTGCTGCCAGGACTTTCTTTTGCCCCTTATATTGCTATTCAAATCTAGCCCACATACAGCAATGACAATTCATTTGCCCCCTTCTCTCCACAGCACGATTTCAGCTCAAATCCAGACATGGAGAACTAAACGATCAGGTTGTTTCCTTCAGACAGACCGTGAACCTGGTTGCCGGATGGTAGCTGTCCTACTGTAATGCCTGCCTTTCACAGCTCCTGTGCTTGACCTGCTGCACATAGGGCAGCTGCTGCAGACCATCCCATGAGAGAACAGGGACTTGAAGCCAGGGGAGGAAAGAGGAGGTGACACTCATATGAGGAACATGAGGAAGGCAGGTTCTGAGATCCTGCCTGAGGGGTAAGATTGTACAGAACTAAAAGCAATAAAGATAGGGAGTTGAATAAATTTCCCAAGGGAGAAACTGTATGTTTCCTAAGGACAGAAAGACCTTGCATCTGTTCTGAGCACTGGTGTCTCAACCCACTGACATCGGCAGAGCAGGGTGCTGAGCCTACTGCCCACAGTGCTGCTGTCAGAAGGCAGAGGAAGCCTTTGGACTGTGCTGTATTTTGCAAGGGTGGAACAACTGGCTTCCTCTCCATAGCCATTGCTCTCCCCACCACCCCGCAGGACTCAAAGAGGGCCATAAATGTTTTCAGCGTGGCACTCTACCAAGCATATGTCATAAATCACAGTTCCATGCTGATAATAAGTCAGGTAATAGTGACACTTTTTTGTCCTGCCAACTGCAGAAAAGGTGGTAAAGGGGAGGGAGGAAGGTGGGGGGAGACGCCTATTAGCACCAAGCTGGATTTTACATGCGATGGAAAGTGTTTGTTCAGCTGGAAGTGAGAAGGGTCCTTACCCAAAGAGCACACGCTAATGAAAACAGAGTTTGCAGAGGGGTGAGGGGCACCAGCACAGAGTAGCAATTCACGCTCCAGCACAGGTATGAAGGCTGCAAGGATCAGGCCTGGGCCAGATCACCACCAAGTCTGCTTTTCCTCCAGCTCTATTTCACACCTTCTGGAAACACTAATTGCAGGTTCTGCTTTGCCTTAGAGGAAAACACAGGCAGGCCTGAGAGCACCCAGTGCCAGGGATTTTGGTGTAAAGCCCTCTTGAGAGCTATGCCTGCTCTGGCTGTTTGGCTGGGACAGACAAGATCCCTCTCCAGGCAGAGGCTGTCTGGGCACCATACTCTCTTATCCTTCACCAGGAGGTTCAGCCTATTCTCAGGTCTCTAAAAAGCAGATCCATGGGATCACAGCCTGGTTTTGAACTTACTTGTCCAGCTACCTTTGCTGTGAACTCTGCAGGTCCCTCACTGCTGCTGCTCAATCACACTATGAGGTAAATGCACCAGAGACCCTGAAGACCCAGAGCCAGGAGCCCAGAGACATATTACCATGAGGGACGCCAATTCCAAAAAAAAGTTCCTGCTTTGCCTGATGAAAGCCAATGAGCCTCCTGTGAAAAGGCAGTGCTGTGTTTGAGCTGGTGCAGTGGAGTGTGGGGGAAAGAAAGGGATCAAGACAACATCAAATACAGTGCATGGCATAAATTAAGCAAGATTTCATTATCTATCTATGTCTGTAGCACATGACTGACCAACAGTCCCTGGTGCTTATAAGATACACCTGCACTTAGAATAAATCAAACTCCTTCAGAATCACCTTCCCAGGAAAAGCCCTTGGATTATCAGTCATTCCCTAAGATCCCACAGATCATCAGGCAGGCACCATATGGGGGGAGGAAAACTGTCATGTGCAAGATCCTTCTGCAATGAATTCTTCTCCAGAGTCAAGAGTTGGTAAGAGTGCTCCAGAGAAGCCCAATAGCCAGAGGAATCTCTGTGGACTGGACCCTACCAGGTATGGAACACCACAGCAGCACCTGCAGCCAAAGCTGGATCCTAACAAGCAACATCCCACTCTGGAATACCTGGTGCAATATGCTGGGAATGTACTACACATCATTGCAGTCTCCTCATGGAGGAGGGGGATTAAAGTCATCCTAAAGGGAAACTGCTAATTCCTTTCTCACAAATCCTCTCTCCACACCAAGAGGATCACCCAGTACCAGAAGACAACGTGTCACATTCATGGTACAATGTGACTGCTCACCCCTAAAAGGCAAGAGCTGCCAGAGTTGGGGAAGGGACAACAGGGAAAGCTGGCTGCAACCCATCCAACCAAATGGAAAACACAGTGTCCACCGAGTACTTCTTGCAGAGAAATGCTTGGCTGCCTTCCTGACTACATTCCTTTTGTGTCATTAAAAAATCCACCAGCACTCTCCCAGTTTAGGGACCATTGGCCTCACCTACATTGCCAGGAGTAACATCAGCAGCTCATCTAGAGGGGCAGAGCCACGTCTGGCTGCTGGAAGTGGATGAGAAGTGATCCACATCACTGAGCAAACCTCTCATTAAGATGCTGGCACGTGATAGGAAAAAAATTTGCTTAATTATCCCCTAGTAATTCCCAGTTTTACCCACAGGAGGTCAGACTTTGCTGAGCCTTATCAGCTTCCCATGCAAGCAGCCCAGGGCAAATCTCATTGCTGCAGGGCCAGCAAAACCACTGTTTTACTAGCCCAGCTTAGGTTTTGGCCTAAGACCCTTCTGTGCTTCCTGGCATTCTCTGATGATTCTCCAGCTGCTCCTCTGCCCACATTACCAGTCCCAATCTCTCCAAAGCCGTTGGACACACATGAGGATAGGTCTCATGTGATGGATCATTCTATCCACTCAGCCATTCCTCACTTGCTTTTCTTTTCTTGCTTTCATGTTTCCCAATCCAGCTTTCCAATCCCTCCACGGCCCCTGTCAAAAAGCCTCCATTATATCCAGTGCCTCGTCCATAACTCCAGCCTGGTTTCATAAGAAAATGTGAGCTATACAACTGTACATAGAAGAGAAGTTTCTGTTCCTGTAGGTTCTGGAAAACATATGTTCAGGGGGAATAGCATTCCCACATAAAGGAATGGTTCAATATGAGCTCACTTGTTCTCATTCTTCAGAGAACAGAGAGACAAGCCACCATCAAGGCACAAACCCAAAGGTCACAGGCTTCACCCACCACTGCACTTGCAGAATTACTTTATTTCATGCTATGTGAAAGTGTTTCAAAACTCTGGAAACTAGTTAGATATTAAAAAAGAACTTTCTTTCATCCCTCAAAAGCCTCTGTAGACACTGCCTTCCATGCCCAGGGGCTCACTGGGCCTTTCTCTTTATTTGAACCACTGCAGGGTTTAGGACTCAGAGAGCCTTGGCATTCTTTGGCTTCTGCAAAACTGCCAGCAATGAACATCTTCCTCCAGGAAGAAGAGTAGATGCATTCAGATATGTTTTCCACCAGTCATCAGCCAGCTACTCAAGCAAGGTCTTCACCCTCTCTCTCACAGCCACAGACAGTCCAACAGCCTGAACACAGGTTGGCAGAGATTACTCATATAGCCATGCAGCCTCCAAAGTTTTACATCCACTCTACCTGTATCATCTGCCATTTTCACCAAAACCCACAGACTGCTGTCTCCTTTTATCATGCATTCACACAGGCCCCTCTCCTGAAAGATTTCCCCACATTGACCTTATCTCTGTGCCCTTTATCTTATCTCTGCCTCCTTGAACTCTATCCCCTTACTGCACCCAGAGTACCAGAATTAGGTAAAACCACCAGGCAATGCAGAGGCTTTAGTCACCATTATACTCCTAAATTACCTCTCAATAAGGCACCACTGAGCATCAGGACAGAAGTTCAGAGAGAGCCTTCAATTATTCCTACTTTCAGAATACTGAGAACAACTGTCTGGCTAAACAGTATGTTCAGCTCCGATAACAGCTCACATTTCAGGAGAGAAACTCCGAGACTCTCGTCCCTCTCCCTGTTCCTGCTCTTGCTTCTCCAAAGCCTGTCAATCCCCAGCTTCTTTTTCCCATGTTAACACAATGTCTCTGCTGCAGTTTTCTGGGAGGGACGTGAGAATACCAGTACTGCTTTACCTCAGAGGGGCACCATGAGCCCAAGTATGCAAAATACATGTCTCACATATTACAGTGAGAGGATCTATAAATGCTGAAGACAGATGAAAGCTTTCCATCCTCCTACAAAACCTTAGCAAATGCTGCCAACACATCTCTGTCCTCCCACCTCTCCATCCACTTTCATCCTCTTTTAAACCTGCTTTCCTTGTTAGCTCAGCTTCATTTAGCACAAGGAACATAATGCTTTGCATGTGTGGAAGTGTCCTCTAGGACCCTGCAGAATCAAACACAAGTGAATATAAAATAATGTATTATATTTCTAGTTTATATTTGGATAAACAAATGATTTCTCATCAGCTTCTGGAAATGGCTCTCATGCTCCATGACACGAGTCCATCGCTGTCCACAACAGCATTAGCCAGTCACAAGGAAGCCTTAAAGGAAGCACATTACAAGGACTGCTTACTGCTCCCCAGTTTGGAGGTTAGGCCTGCTTTGGAGCAGTGGGGCTGCCCTGCCTGGCCACCAGCAGAGGTAGCAGAGCCCAAGACCCCACTGACCCTCTGTCACAGCACAGTGGTCGCTGAGTCTCTCTGCAGGACTTAACTGGGGTCTGCAAGAAAGGTGAGGACAGGCTTTTCAGCAGGCCCTGTAGTCAGGAAAAGGGGGGATGGTTTTAAACTGAAATAGGGGAGATTTAGACCAGATATTAGGAAAAGGTTTATTCAGTGAGGGTGATGAGGCCCTGGCACAGGCTGCCCAGAGATGCTGTGGCTGCTCCATCCCTGTTCAAGTGTTCAAGGAAGTGTTGGACAGGGCTTGGAGCAATCTGGTCTAATGGAACATGTCCCTGCCCATGGCACAGGGTGGGACTGGATGGGCTTTGAGGTCCTTCCAACCCAAACCTAGGATTTTATCTTGCCTCTCTGCCCAGGAGCTTTAAGGTAAATATAAAACACCCAAGACCCTGTTTAAAATGCAGCTGCAAATGGCTCCAAGTCCTCTGTGTATTTTATGTTTCATTATCATGTTTAGTACTTTCCTTGTGGTCCTTTGTGGTTTCCTTTAGATTGTAAACCTTCCAGGTAAGGGATTTGTTATCTCTTTGGCAAGATCCAGCCGTACCAAGCTGTGTACATATACAACACCATATAAAAGATTAGTGCTTTATTGGCCACTGAAGCATTGCTAGTTAATAATCTTTAATGTGGCAGTTATTTATCCAGTCATAAACAGAGCACTGCTGCCAAGCCAAGTCAAATAAACACTAGGGAAATCCTTCATCTTTAAAATGAACCATTTTCTGTCCTGGCCATTGTAGGCTTGGCAAAAAAAAAAAAAAAAAAACCAGACACATTGTTACTGAGCACAAAAGTAGCCAGATTTTAAAGCTTTCCTAAAGCAGCAATTGTTTCTAACATCTGCAATGAGCTTTTCCCAGGGCAGAAGCACAGCCCAAGTTCTCCTCATGCAGCACTGCTTTCTGTGGGATGATGACCGAGGAGCCAAACAAGGGCTGAGGCTTAATATCTACGGGGTATGCTGTGTACCCTCTGTGTTATCTCTGTGGAAGGAGAGCTGCACAGCTCACGTCACGAAAGGCCCTGAAGGAGCACGTCCTGTGGAAATGCAATGGTACTGCTTTCACTCTGAAGCTGTACGACCAGAACTTCAAAGAACACCAAAAAAAAAAAAAAATTAAAAAAATAGAAAAAAAAAAAAAAAAAACACAAAAAGCTTCCAACAAACCCTGCATATGCTAATTGCCTTCAATAAAAACCTTAGTCCCACATATATTACTGTATTACATTGCTCTGAGCTTAGATCATGCTATATGTGAAGAAGTAGCAGAGGGATAAGATAGGGCTGTTTATAAGGAGGGTAACATTTTCACTTAGTTAGGAGGAAGACCCAAAAGGACCTTAGAAACAGTTGATGGGTAATTAGTCTCCTTTCCCTCCTCCCAAGCTTTCATTGTAAGCTTCTACATAAAATGATTATTATTATTACCTGGGCTAACACTAAACTACTGCTACTGTTAGAATTCTATCACAGCTAGTGCATCCATCCAGCAATTCCAAATCTTTATTTCATACAATATTACAATGGTTTGGGTTGGAAGGGATTTCAGAGCTCATCCAGTCCCACCCCCTGCCATGGCAGGGACACCTCCCACTGTCCCAGGCTGCTCCAAGCCCCATCCAACCTGGCCTTGGACACTGCCAGGGATCCAGGGGCAGCCACAGCTTCTCTGGGAAATCTGTACCAGGGCTTCACCACCCTCTGAGTAAAGAATTACTTCTGAAAATCTAATTAAAACATACTACCTTACAGTTATTCCCCCTTTCCATTCCCCCTTGTATTTCTGCCACTTCAATAAGCCACACTATTCCCGAATCTGTGATGGTGAAAGTTCTTACTGAACATTACCAGACTCAGTGTTGAACATGCCGTTTGAGAATCTGTGCTCATGGAAGTTCCTATTGAACACAACCGCTTATAGTGCCAAACTGGTTATAATAAGAGATTAAGCCCAGCTGCCATCACTCTCTCTGATCTCTAACAACCAGCTGGCTCACAAGGGGTTTCTTTTTCACCAAATTTCGATAGTCTTATCACAACACTGCCGCAACCACCATGTCTGCCCCACACTGCCCCTCACTGACACCCACCACTCCTCACAGTCCCCATCACCCCTCACACTCCCTAAATTTTGGCCTGCACCACCCTCACAGTCCTTCACTGTGACCCCTCGCAGCCTCCTGTTCCTCCAAAGCTCCCATCAGCCCTCGCGGCCACCCTCACCACCCTTCCATCAGCTCTCACAGCCCCTCACAATCCCTCCATCGCTCCTCACCGCCTCTCATCACCCCTCACCGCCCCTTACAGGCCCTCACCAGCCTCACAGCCCCTCACCGCTCCTTACAGCCCCTCACCAGCCTCACCGCCCCTTACACAGCCCCTCACCGCTCCTTACAGCCCCTCACCGCTCCTTACAGCCCTTCACCGCCCCTCACAAAGCCCCTCACCGCCCCTCACACAGCCCCGCTCGGCCCCAGGGCCGAGGACGCTCCGCGCGCGCCCGCCCGGCCCGGCAGGACCGCGTGCGCGCGCCCGTCCCACTGCTGCCGCCCCCTCTGCGCAGGCGCGGGGCCGTTCGCGCCCCCGGTCCCGCCGGACGCGGCCCGGAGCGGCGGAGAGAGGTGAGGCGGGGGCAGCGGTGAGGGCGGCTCCAGGAGCCGACCGAGGGGGATGAAACTCGGTGTCCGGCGGTGGCATCACGGCAGCATCCTCTGGCGAGGGGCCGGGAGGGTCCCGGAGGAGGCCGGCTCCGAGACCGGCCTTCGTCAGGCTCCCGTGTCCGGGCCGCGGGTCGCTGGCCGTGCGTGCTCGTGCGAGACCAGGCAGCAGCTGCGGGGGAGGCTCGGGCGCGGCCCCAACCGCTGTGTGTGTCCGTGGGCTCCGGAACCCAGGGCGGAACCGCCAGGGGCGTCGGTGCCCGGAGAGCGGGCGCTGGTCCCCGCGGCGAGCCGGCCGTGGGGGCTCTGGGCTGCGCCGGGGGGCTGGCTCGGTGTGCGGAGAGGCTGGAAGGTGTTCCGATGGCTTGTGCGAGCCTCAGGTGCCGGTCGGTGCCTCAGAGGATCTTTGACCGCTGGTGAGGCTCGCCCCGGCCCGCACAGTTTGCACCTATCCTGCCAGCCCACCCCCGCAGCCGGGCAGCGGATCTTCGCAGGGAGAGCTCTCTAAGCGCAGCACTTGCCTTCTGCACCCTCTGCCTGCAGTGTTTTTGAAATTTCTATAATGAAAGTAGAATTTTGTTGTGAGTTTGTTTTCACGTTAATCTTTCCGGCCCATCCTTCAGTGAAAATTGCTGCTGGGATATTGGGGCTGGCACACTTTTAGCCACCAAACACCAAATTTAGAGTGCTGGCTGGAGCTTGCCGAAATGCTCCCCAGCCTCTGTGGGCCTGTGAACACAGCGAGCAATAGCCGGGAGGATGCAGCATGCTCAGCTGATTCTGGCAGCAGGAGTGATGACACCTCTTAGGTGCTGTGTACTTGTGATGAGAGGAAAGTGGGACCTTCTCCTTTGAACTGTATTATCTCAGTCCTTGTGGTTTTATGTTCAATTCCTACAAGAAGCCAGACCATCTGAGAGCTTTTCTGGCTTAGAGGAAATCCCGGTAGGATTTTCAGAGCATCCAGGAGTACCCAGAGCATAGAAATAACATGGATAAAATCTAGGGCACTGTATTACCAGAACAGGGAATTCCCTGTTGTTGGAATTTCCTTCTTTCTGTAATCACTAGCTATTAGACTATTGCAAAAGACTTCTCCAAGGTAGTTACTCAGGAACAGCAATTATAACTGGAACTTATAAGTTCAAGGATTCCAGCAACATTTTATGGTAACTTTTTGTTCCTTCCAAGCAATACATGATACTTATATCCTTTGTAATTTTCAAAACAGATGTGGATAGTATTGCACAATAATTAGCTGTTGGGAATCCTTGTAATGAAAGTCTTTTCTGTCATTAATATTTGAAAGTTTGCAGGTGTTCCCATGACCAGAAATTTTAACTCAAACACAGCTTTCTCCCTGGTTTTTTGGGGGTTTGTTTGTTTGTTTTGGTGGGGTTGTTGTTTTGTTTTGTTTGGGATTTTTTGTTGTTGGTGGTGGTGTTTTTGTGAGTTTTGTTTTGTTCTTTGTTTCTGGTGCATTTGTTTGTTTGGGGTTTTTTGGGATTTTGCTGTTAATGACTAAGTGCTGCCAAGTAAATGTTTCTAGCAGGCTGTTTGTGAATCCATCCCATATTTAAGTACCTCTGCTCTTCCCAGCTCACTCCTTTTGTTGTGATCTTTGTTTTCTCCCCTTGGTTATATTTGCTTATTTGTTCTGTTAATCTGAAATCTTTAAGGACCTGCATCCTCTGATCACCCTGTTATTTGGACTGTAAAGAAAAATGGGAAAAGAAGCTATCCCTGTACTGAAATAACTGTCTCTATATTTAAGGCAAGCAGAGCAAACCAGTCCACACTGCACGGGTGTCTCACCATCTCCAATACCAAGGTTACTGCAGTCTGATAATGCATTGTTTAGGCATTATTGTTGTATTGTATGCCTTGTCTGGTATTTGTTTAGGTCGTAAGTGCCTTTGCTTTAGTGCTGAAGCCACATACAGCCAGTGACAAGCACATTATTGGTAACATCCCATAATTTAGGTCCTTGCTGTTCTTCTGGCTCTGTAGAATTCCCCTTGCCCTGCCTGTTAGGTTGGAGAGGCAGCTGGAACTGCTGCTGTTGGGTTGTGTGGCTGCATGCTGAGGCACAGATACGTGTGTGTTACCACTCAAAATTGATAAACTGTGTTAAAGATCTGAAAGAAAAGCAGCTCCTTTTATTCTGTCTGTACAGCCTTGAATCAGAACTAAAGAACTACAATTTCTCTCAAATTCATTTGGGGATGCCTTTATTTTCAGGTTTATTTGCAATAGTCTGACACAATTGAATGGGGTGTGTTGGCAGGTGCAGTAGGTTTTGTTGCAGAAATGGTGTTCTTGAGCTATTTCCTGCTTTGGTACTTGACCAGTCACCTGATACAAAAATAAATCTTATTGCACTATAATTAATGATTGACTGGCTTGGAGTCCACATGTGTGGGTGGGAGTATGTGCTGGTGAGGTCCTGTTCTGGACTCAAATGTTTTAAAATCTCTGACTGTAATACACAGAAGTGCTTGTATCTGTGGTGTTCACACTCTTAGGCTTTAACATAACTCATTTTTTCTCCTCCCGCTTAAACTTCTGCAGTTAGAGAACAATTGCCTGGACTTTCAGAAATGTTTCAAAAGACCATGAGCTATTGATTCCCACTGTCTTGGGAAGGAGACTCAGGAGAAATCTAGGACAGTGCCAATGTCTGTGTTAAAGAGTGTGCTGAATGATGCTTAGAGCATAGGCAGCTACCTCAGCAAGAACCACAGAGTGGTTTGGCTTGGCACAGCCCTTAAGGCTCATCCAGTTCCACCCCCTACCATGGGCAGGGACACTTTCCACTGTCCCAGGGTGCTCCAAGCCCTGTCCAGCCTGGCCTTGGACACTTCCAGGGACCCAGGGGCAGCCACAGCTGCTCTGTCCCTGCCAGGGCCTCGCCACCCTCACAGGAAAGAGTTTCCCCCCAATGTCTAATCTAAACTTACTCTCTGTAAGTGTAAATCCCTTTCTCCCTCTCCTGATTATGTTGTCAAATAAGTGTAACTTAGGTGTAGCTGCCGAAATTCAGCACTGCATTATTTTGGTATTTTTTATGGGGATAACAACTTAAAGGAGAAATAAATCATACACAAGTACAAGTGTAGTGACTGCGTATGGTATTTAAATACTCTTTGAACAGAGAGAGACATAATTCTCTCTCCCAGGATCTTTCCTGGGGAAGACAGTGAGAAATCTCAAAGAAAGAAGAAGGAAGACAAGTCTTATCTCTACTTGCTGCTCCTGTTGTTTGGCACATGTGGAATGTGTTGTGGAGATTGTTTACCAAGAGTGATTTGGTTTTTGGACTGTGATGGTGGTTGTTTGGATTGATTGGCCAATTAGGTCAAAGCTGTGTTGTGACTGTCTGTAAGGATCACGGGTTTTTCTTTAGTAGGATGGTATAGTATTAGTATGATAGTAGTAATATAGTGTAATAGAGAATGGCTTATCAAAGCATTCAGCCTTCTGAATCATGGAGTCAGAGCACGTTATTCCCTGCCTGGGGGTTGTCCTGAATTGATAACTATGTTTCAGAAAACTTGTACTGTGTTGTTGCCAAATCTGCTACACTATCAACATTTTGAAAAGAAAACTAATGTTCAGGTTAGTTTGAATTTTTCTACCTAATAGGACAAAGGCCAGATATCAACTCTCAGCAAATCAGCTGCTCTAACCCCACAATCCACTGCATATCATCCGAGTATAGTTGGATTTGTTTCAGAACTGGTGATCCAAACACTGCAGAGCTGGAATTTCAAAATCACATACCTGTGCAGCAAGTACCTGTGAGTCCTTGGAAGAGAGACATTTTCCAGAGATTGCCTATTTAATGCAGACTGTACATCCTGTAGAGAATAGGGGGAGCTAAAAGTATTTGTGACACAGCTGCCACAAGTAGTAATCCTCCTTGATTTTAGAGACTGAAATGACTTGTTGATGCTGCAAGCACTTTAATAATTTGGTTATTTAGCTGTTCTCTTTGGTGAGGGTATTTGTCACCTTGTTTTCTATAGCACAGTTTCAGGAGTGAAGGTGGGAAGCTGTGCATGCAGATACTTTTATTTTTTTTAAGGTGTGGAGGTCAGTGGTGCACCTGATGCATATCAATGTTGCCCAGTGCACTGTTTAAAATAGTCTAATTTTTACAGATTATTTTTCACCTCACAAACAGGCCCAACAGAAGGGAGTAAGATGTAAGAAGATCTGTACAGTCACAAGTCCTAAGGTAAGGGTTAATAAAAAGCACTTCAGTGTGAGCGGTGGAGGAGTTTTGGGATTATTTTTGTTTAATAGTTTTGTTTTGTAATATCTTCATTCTGTAAAGAAAATGTTTGTTTTCTAATGTGGATGTGGAGACAGGATTCCCGCTCCTGGTTTACATTTCAATATGCCTGTATCCTCCAGATGAGAGACTTGGAAAGTATTGGCCAGTGCAGTGCCACTGGAGAGAGGAGTAGGTGTGTCAGGTATGTTAAATCCCTTCAGCTTTGCTCAGAGGAAGCACATGGGTGCAGAGCACCCTCCACACCAAAGCTTCCTGTAAAACCTGTGCCCTGGATTCTGAACTCTGTGACAGGGCCAGTTCTCTCAGTAGCTGTTCAGAGAGAACACACAAAGCTCTCTCCCCAGGAAGACTGGAAGATTAACAGTGTACACTAATAGTAAGATTATAAACTTGGCAACTAACCTGTTGTGATTTTGAAATCACAATCATACTAATGCAGGACTAGGGTGGGATTTCACACTCATCAGTTTTTCATTACGAGGTGCTGTTTCTGTACCTTTGCTGCTGCACAGGAGTGTTTGTTGCTACTCTTTTAATAGAGCATAAGTTTAGGAAGATGACAGAAATAAGTACCAAAATAAAGCGATGTGTTGTTCCAGTTTCCTGAAATGGAGCTGTTGGCTGAGCTTAGGTTCTCCTTTGCTTGTAAAATGTAGTTGCTGTCTGAATATCTCCCCTGTGTAGGGTAATCTCCACTTGATTTCAGGAAAGGGTAATCCATTACAGGGCATACCAGATTATGGAAGCTTTTCTTCTGAGCAACATCAGAAGAAAGGAAAAAAATCTGTAGGGTTTTGCAGAGCTGGAAGAAAATAAAATTCTGAGTAAAATGACAGCTTTAACTAATTTTTTTGTGTTCATCTTACTGTAAATTGGCTTTTGCTTTCCAACAAAATAATGCTGTGCCCTTATATTTAGTGTAGACAATCATGAAATAGTCTGAGATAATGTGGTTTCCCTACCCTGTTTTTAGCTGCTGGCTAAAATTATGGGAGCACAGATCTCCCCTGGAATAAAAAAGTTGTAGGGATACCTGCTGGCAGGAGTAAAGTGTACATGTCCATTTGCTTACTACACATCCAAGAAGTGTGTGTAGTGATTTCCATAGGCTCAGCATAGATTAAGGATTTGTGTGCTCCATTACACCAGGGTTATTGCTGCTTCCACAAGTTTCCCAATTTAGGTACCCCTTAAGCTCTCCAGCACTGCCTGTTAAGGCTTTATATGTTCACTGAGGAGGTCTTAAACCACTATAAACATGTATTAGTAGTTAATTTTACAGAAGAATTAAACTGGCATAAGTATCCACACTGATACTTGAATTGTTTTGACAAAATTGTCTTTTTGTTTTGTTTTAAAGATTATATGGGGAATTGGGACATTGGCTGGTTTCCTGGACAGACGTTGAATGGCACCATTCATATTTTGAACCTTTCTCAAGAGAGAATGTCCAGCAGTCATCTGTGTGGGTGTATTTTTCATAAATATGAATATTGGGACGAAAGTTATGCTAAGCATTACTTTTTTTAAATGGCACATATATTTGTTATTTTGTATATATACAATATATTGCCATGTACTGGGAAAGGCTTCTTGGCAAACATCTCTCCTAGGAATGCCCTTTCCTGATATCTCTGATTGTGTCTTCTGCTTGTAAAAATCTACCTGTGTTTCCATTCGTGCTGTGAGCTGCTGTTCTGGACCTGAAGAAACTCTGACTGTAAAAGAAATAACACATGGCTGCATGTACCTGTAAAGTACATGTTCCTGCACCTTCTGGCTTAGATAAGAAGAAAATTAATAAATCAGTGTTTGACAGAAACCAGTGCAGACACTGTGTCTAAGAGGAGAACATATCATCAGCAGATATTTAAATATGTTTTTCTGCCAGCAAAAGTAGTGGAAAAGAGTCTCAAGGTGATAGATGTCAAACTGACAGCATCCAGTGCAACAGAGAGGGAAAAGGAATTGGATTATTGTGTATGGATTTGATACCATGTCAACTTTTTCACTGACAGTCAACACTGTCTTTGGTTCTACGTAGTTGACTGTACTTCCAGAGAAAGATATAAAGTGAGGTGTTATGGGAAGGTTAAAATAATAAGACCAAAGACTGTATGTTCAGAGTCCAAGGTTGCTGTTGAGAGGAGACAGCAGTAGTTTGTAATTATTTCCGATTTTGCAACCAAGGGAAGACAAATAATTAGCGGAATGTGAAGGATTTTTTCACCCCTATGGTTTGGAAGGACCAGAAGGAAAACTCAGACAATGTACACAGAAAATTGTATTGATTTTTTGCACTACTTTGATAGATATCTTTTTTATAATGGATCATTTTTAATGCATCATGTGAGATAGTTTTGCAGGTTAAGTGCCATTTTCTTTTGATCTGGAGGGAAAAAGGTAGGAATCACCCTCTCTTTAATTCTACTGTTTGTTCCTTGAGTTTTTGTGGTGTAAGCAGGAGGGAAAGCTACTGACCTGTGGCTTTGATAATGTTTCCTCCAGTATCCTCTTACAATGCTCTGCTCTTTAGCCTTTTTGAACCTTTGTGGAGCCATTAACCATTTCTTTCCTCTTACATTTTTTCAACAAAAATGTATTGTTTTTCCCCAGACCTTTATCTTGTTTGGTTCTGTGTGCGCCTTTTTGGTATCTTACTGCTCACAGCACCCACAGGGACTGGACATCAGAAGTGCTTGTGTCATCCCAACCCAGAGATGGGAAGGAGGGGATGCTTTGTGTTGAAGTGCTTGCAGCTATGAGATGTATCTAATTTAGATATCAGGAAGAAATTCTTTACTCAGAGGACAGCGAGATCCCGGAGCAGGGTGCCAGGAGAGGCTGCGGCTGCCCCATTGCTGGAAGTGCCCAAGGCCAGGTTGGATGGGGCTTGAAGCAACCTGGGATAGTGAAAGGAGTCGTTGTCAATGGCAGGGCTTGGAATGAGATGATCTTTAAGGTCTCTTCTGACCCAAACAGTTCCATGATTCCATGGCATACACATTCTCCTAAATATAAGCTACTATCACTTACCTGCCCAGCAATGAGGAACTTCTGTGTCTGAATGTGCGTCTGAACTTTAATGAAGTGCACAAGAAATTAATTACAGGTAATTTAGACTGTTTAAGAAGGTGATAGTATGTTCCTGAGAAAGAAAACATGGGATTCTAGGACAAATTCTGTTACTGTGCTTCATGTGCAGTGGTGATATCCCAAGAGAAATCATCTAAATGCCTAAAAGTATTTGCCCTGTGTAGAGTGCTCTGATATCACGTCTTTATCAGTCACTTGGGAAACTGAGAGGTTTTTAGACTTTGTCCTAAAAGCATATCAAAAACCCAGCAGGAAGCACCTAATAATCTGCTGTCACGCTATTGCTAAACTTGTAATGGAACATTGTCAGGAATTCTATCGTGGCGCCCAGCTTGTGAGTACAGAGTGCCCCGGGCACATCGCAGAGATCGAACTGCGTTTAACCACGTTAAAGCAATCAATCCATCGAGCTCTGTGTGTTCTGCTGGAAGGGATCATCACTGCACAATGCAGCCACAGGCTCCCAAACACTCTGCATGAGATGAGCCGGTTGCTTTCTAATGCTAAATGGAGTGTTTAATTCAAGCTCTGAACACATCTGCACCAGGGAGGGGTGACAAAGTCACCTAAGCTGTACAACTGTGCTTCTGGTCAGGAGGTGTTTGGGTGCAGGGCGAACAGTGGTGTCCAGTCTTGTTGCCAGATCCATGTGGCAGAGATGTCAAGGAGTGTGCAGGATTGGGAAAGCTGCAGAATGCACTGAAATGTACTGGGGGAGGAGAGGGAAGCTGCCTGCCAGCTGTCTTTTGTTCTGCAGTTACTGCTACCTTTTTCTGAGTTGCTTTGTGCTTCTGTCAGACTTCCCTTTAGGAAGCAAACATCTCAGAGGAGATTGAGTACTACTCTCAGAGTGCCCCTCAAGGATGGAATTAATCTCAGACTTTTGGAGTTAATTTCCTCTTACTGGGAAAAGGACTAGTAGCAGTCTTGAGGAAGCAGTTCTCTTTATCTCTCCTTTTGCCTTCTGCCTGGATTAGTTTCACAAGATTATGAAAAAGAATAAATTTGAGTATTTTCCATGCCTACAACACTGGTCAGAAATATAAACACCAAATGATACGCTGCAGGTCTGGAGGATTACATTACTCTTGATCTGAAGGACAGCATAAAGCAAAATTTGCTTTCTATTAGAACCTTAAAAAAATGCCTGCCAAAATGTTGGTTGTCAGTATCTGATTGTATCTGTACATAGCAAAGAGCTGAATCCAAGGTCATATAACCGCTCATGCACGAAATGAAAAATGTAATTTTCAAATTTGGTAGTTCCTATTATAGAGCAACTACACTAGATTTAAATGAAGTGTGTTAATAATCTTTTATTGAAAGATTATATGATTATATGAAAGTCTGTAGGCAGACTTTCAGAACACAAAGTTGCAAGAACACCTAAATGGAATGGGGAACCAGGATCTCCTGATTAAATGTTGCTTGGGTTTTTAGGATGCTGTCTTATGTTTATTAAAAGCAATATCAAATAATGTAATCTCAGGCTTTAGCCAAAGTTGGAATTGTTTTTTAAGAAGTTTAGACTGAATATTTCACTACTGTAGAGTATTTCATGTACTCTTAATTTGACAGAAATAATTGCTCTCTGAGTTACTTGTAGTTCAGATATTTCAGTTTGCTAGTTCCTGCATTTTGTAAAGAAAAAAACAAACAAACCCCTTTAATAATAAAATAATTATTCTAAATAATAAAATCATTGAAGTTGCCCTCAGCCATGTTATCTTTAGTAAAATTGTAACCTTATATTCCCTATGCTGAAAGTAATAGTTCAAATCTTTTTTTCTGATGTGTTTTTAGACACTTTTTCTTCATAGACAGTATGGGAATTTGCCTGTCACACTTGGCTTCACTGCTGTGTGTTTTATACAGATTCAGACAGTTTTCAGCAGTCTTCTGAAAGCAGTCCAAAAGACAATGGGAAGAGCTAAGGGAATGAAATGGAAAATGTGGCTAGAATAGCTAGCTAAATATTTCCTGAAAATTCAGTCACAGACTTAAAATCATGCAGGTTGCTATGGTCCTTGCTTGGGTTTGAATTGTAATGATTGCTTGTCTGCTAGAGAATTTAAACTTAATCTTGAAAAAGCTTTTGCCTGTGCTGCAGCCATTGTTGGCAGATCTTCAGTATGCATTTTTCAAGTTGTACTTCTCACTTGTGTACTTGCTTTTTTTTATATTGCACTTTCGTGAAGAGCTCTGTTAAAAACAAATAAATCTAACAATCTACAATTGTGGGGCAGGTACTAAGAAGAAAGCTCTTTCTACTGATTCTGTTCTTCTATGTTAATTCCTGTTTTTTTTAAAAGTTAGTTTGATTAGAAAGCATAATGGCTGCTTACTCCTAGTACAGAACTTCAAAGTTTTGTGGCTGCTCAGAGAAGCTGTAGCTGCCTCTGGATCCCTGGAAGTGTCCAAGGGTTGGACAGGGCTTGGAGCCACCTGGGATAGTGGAAGGTGTCCCTGCCCGTGGCAAGGGGTGGAACAAGATGAGCTTTAAAGTCCCTTCCAATGAGTCTATGGTTTTTACGAATAATGCAATTTTTATTTTTTTTGCTAGTTCTTATAGTGCCCTTATCATTCTATGCTAACACATACTAGACTGCATTGCAGTTCTGTGCTGTTTAGGTGCTCATCCATCCTGTTGTCTCCATCTCCAGTCAGAGGACATTACCATAACATGATGCTGACATCTCTAAAGCAGGAGGGAAAGCAGTTTGCTGCAATAAGGGTCTGTAAATGAGTCTCTGCCTGCCTATAGCCATATCTATATATATACATTTTATTCTGAAATGTTTTTTCTCTTCTGCCTGTCTTACCCTCCTTTATATAGAGGGGTAAGCAAGGTAGTTCAGGTGAATATGGGACTTTGTGACACACCTGCACTCTCACACAGCCATCCTCTTGTTTTACCCCCTAACTGAAACTCCAGCCTCCCTCCAAATACGAGTCTGCCTACTCGCTTCATTGTGGTGGGAGGGATGGGCAGGAGACAGCCCTGACTCACTGGCTCTTGACTGCTGAGGGTGAGACATCTTCTGTCTCCTCTTCCCAGCAGCCCAAAGTTAAGCATTGCTCTTTACATGATTACCAGAAGAGAGAACTTGCCTCACAGGAGAGCGAGAGGACGATTCAGAAAGAGTTGAGGAGGAGTTGAAGGCTGGCTGGAATTTTCCTGAGATTTCTTGGGCTCTTTTGTGGCAAGTAAATCCTCCCTGTTTGAGGCCTGATGGCTTACAGTAGCTGCTGGCAAGGTATCAGGAGCTATGCACCATTACACTGAAGCACACAAGTTCTGTTGGTTTTGCAAGCACAGTTAAGAGCTGGTCATGCTCTGGCAGCCCTGATGATGCCCAATTGCTTTGCTGTCATTTTTTCTTGCAACATCTAGACCTGTGAAAAGTATAAGCAGGCAGACCTACTTGCAGACCCCACAGATTTATCCCAGCCAGAAAATGTATAAAACTATGGGCTCAAATTAAAACTTCTGGCAGTCTGACTGCCACATATTTCAGTGAGCTTCAAGAGCACATATTAATCAAATTCCTGGAGCAGGCAATAATTGCTAAAATGAAAAATGTCTGTTTGATGCAGCCTCTAAGTATGCCTGTGTATCTTAGGAAATAAGACAGGAGAAGAAAGCTTACAAGGGAAAAAAAAAAAGCCAAAATGAATCTGGATGTCTTAGAAAGTTGTCTTATATGATGAACATTTTACTTAACCCTCCCTAATATAAATCTAAGCAGATCCCAAGGGATGATGATAGAAGGTGGAAGTGTGCTGGAGACTCCAGCATGCACAAGCAAGTGATAGTTTCTATCCTGAAGTGTCCAGGAACAGAATGGTTCATCTCCCCATGCATTTGCCACTGCAAAGTAGGATTAAATTTCTCTTCTACAATAGGACGTTATTTTAGGATTTGAATTTAAAAGGAGTGGTTTTTTGATTCCCAGGTGGAGAATTACAGAAAAATGTTCACTTACCTGGAGCTGACGTTGCCTCTGCGATGGACTCGTGTCCGGCTGTTACCGGATCTCCAGGAAACACATGCTGAGCTCACACTGAGACCCCACAGCTGAACTGTGTAAGATATCTCACTTTCAGAACTGGAGTCAGGACAATGTGTTGCCTCCTTTAATTACAGTCTGAGAATTGGTTTCAGATGTGGAAGAATGCAACAAAAAGAAATGGTGAGCATTTCTGTATCGCTCTTATACTGTAAGAATGATGATCCAAAACCAGTCTTCTTTTCATAAAAAAGACCCAAATTAAATATGGTAGAGAAGAGCTGTCCAAAAGCATTCTGTGAAAGGCTCCTGCATGCTGCTGCCAAACTTTTAAAAGAGGAGCTAAATTTGGGGCTTTAAGCATGTGATTCCAAAGTACCCAGGTTAACATTTATTCAGAATTTAAAACTGTCTGGATTGGCTGCTATTGCTGCTTCGGACAAAATGTTTGATTTCTTTTCCAAAGGTGCAGCTACGAGGATGAGATCTCATCTTGATGGTATATCTTCCTTAAGAGTTTCAAATCATTTTAAAGCACCTGATTTATGGAATGTAGCAGCATGGGAAATGGATGGTCTTTGCTGCTACCTTCCTGAAAGTGTCTTCTGAGAAAGCTGCTCGGGCAGGCACGGGCTCAATCCTCACTCACACCACAGATAGGTCAGCGAAGAAAGATGGAAAGGGTCTCTGTGTAGAGTTCCAGCAAAGTTTGTTGTAGAGTCATGCTGAAGGAGTCCAGGGACAGAGGACAACAAAGCAGTGCAGTGTCCTGGGTTAAGTATGGCGTCAGAGGCCAATCCAATGGTCTGTGTGCACAGGGGCGGTAGAAGGGCAGGGCAAAGGGCAGTGACATATAGGGAAAGGAGGTAGATTAACATAGTGCTGCAGAGCACTATGGGAAAAACCTTTGTATCTCACCCCAAGCAGAGGCATTCTCATAGCCTGTGTCAGATTCTTCCAGGGCATTACCCTAGAAGTTCCCTAATAGGCTGAAATGCCTCCAGAATGAAAGACCATGCCAATAAATGTCAAGTTCCATGCGTTTTTCAGTCTGTCAATACTGGAATGACTAAGCTTCTTTGGAGGCCTTTCAATAAATATTTTCATTGATTTAATCTTGCTATATAACATCTTAATTGGACAGAACAGTTTTGTGGACCTGTTGGATTTTATAGTGTTATGTTTGCCCAATTATCCAATCACAAATAAAAGGCCAAACAAAATTAAATATAACAATAATTTTAATAAAATTTAAATGAAATAGTTACATTCAATAAATTGGCAGTATAATTTGGTTATAATAAAATATAGTCTGGTTTGGGTAATGACGCATAAGCAAAATTACCGCGGGGTACGGAGGGCCTTGGGACCCCTGCCACCTCACGGACAAGCTTGCCAAGCCCAAAATTCCCCCTTTATACTGTCTATTATCAGCATCCCCTCCTATTTTCGATTCATCACTCTGGTGTCTCCACCCTCATCTTCATCTTCCCCGCGCATGCGCCACCATCTTTTTGGGGGTCGCCCCACTCTTTGGGGGTCGTCCAGATGAAGGCCGCTCCTCTTCATCAGGTGTCCTTTATTTCACCTTTTGGGTTACACATGCGCACCAAGCTAATATCATATATGCCAAACCAAAGTTATATAAGCCAATATAATAAATCTTGTAAATTAACATATTTCTGATTTCCACCCAAGTTTCCCCTCTTTCAGTTAATTTTAGCAAGTTTTATCTGACTCCTTTTCCTGCCTTGAACATCTACAGAAGATAACGGGGGGTGGACCCTTCCCCTCTGCTTTCCTAGCTTTTCACCTTTTTAACCATTTTGTTATCTCCAAATATTGATTACTATATCCATATTGATTACTGTTTCAATTTTACCAGCACGAATCACACCTATTTATCACAATAGGGATTGTCTGCCTTTGCAGAGTGAGCAGCATCCACAGCCGTGTTTGTGGCTTCAGTTGGACACTGAGGACATATGGGCAGAGGTTCCAGCACTTGGCAGAGCTGCTGCGATAGTGGAGATTATTGTGCATCCCCTTCTGGCTTTGCACTGACTGATTAAATCCAGTTTGGATATGGCCTTTAGTGGTCACAGCCACACTCTCTGCTGGGACACAGGTGTGCTCTGAACCTGGAGCCAGCAGGTAGATCAGGTAAACCTGGGACAAGGCACTAGAGGCCAGAACCTGATGTTTCAGCTCCTAGTGCTGTCACAAAGGTGTATGTGGCATCTCCAGTGGGAGAGGTGTTTTGTGCCTCTGTGACAGGGCTTGGCCAGCATCCAGAGCAGCACTTAGAAAATGTAAGTGCTTTAATGACGGTGTTTGAAACTGACTTGACCCTGTGCTGCAGTCAGGAGGCAGGGTTCTTGTCCTGCACAACTCTCTCTTCTGGCACTAGCAATGATCTGACTGACTGTACAGCGGCACACAGTCATTGCAGTTGGAAAAGACCTCCAAGATTGAGTCCAACCTTTGACCAATCACCACCTTGTCAACTAGAGCACTAAGTGTTACATCCTGTCATTTCTTGAATGCTTCCAGGGATATTTCTTCAACATTGTCCAGGGACAGTGATTCCACCACCTCCCTGGGCAGCCTGTTCCAATGTCTGACCACTCTTTCCATGAAGTAATCTTATCCAATAGAAAAGAAAAATTGTACCAGATTAACAAGCTAGCCTCTGACTATGTGGTCACACAAGTGTTATTACCAGCTCAGAGAAATTACTTTGAGGACATGGCTGTGGTTAGTAGGAGCACACTGTATCTCCTCAGTGGCCACACAGTTTGAGAACACCATATACTGCTAATGAGATTGCATCCTTCTAGTACAAGTTTCATTTATGCTTCTCCAGAGAATTGGAAAGAGAGGTTGAAAAATGAATGTACTTAGCACTGTATTTTTTTTGCAATGGGAGTGTTCTGTTCTCTTAAGTGGGATGTTAATTTAAAGGTCAATGCCTCAACTTGGACTTTCAGTTAGGGAAATTAATTTCCAGGAGAGATGTCCTCTTGACTGGCCTTTGTTTAATTACTGCAATAGGAGTCACTGACAAAATGGAAGAAAAGTTTGGCTTAAAAATAAAAAGGCATCTTTAACTTTCTTTGCTTTAGAAAACATTGCAGGAACAAGTATGTACATATGTGTGTTCATAAAGAAAAGAAGAGATTATCTGTTACTCAAACGTCTGGTTTTTTACTTCCCTTTTGCAGAAAAATCCAGGAGTCCATTGATGGCTAACTAAAGTCTGTTCTCATGATTTATGTGATTTGCTTCTCCTGGCGCCATGGATGAATACAGCCGCTTTGTGGACTGGGACAAAATGGATGCGAGTGCCCAGAGCCAGGATACAAAAGAGCTCACCTGCACAGACTTACATGAGCTCAAGCAGCTCGCCCGGCAGGGCTATTGGGCCAAAAACCACTCTCTGAGAGCCAAAGTGTACCACAAACTCATCAGCAATATCCCATGCCGTACAGTGACCCCGGATGCAAACGTGTACCGGGACATTGTGGTGAAGATCGTTGGAAAACGCAACAGCAGCTCCCTTCCACTGCCAGAGTTCGTGGACAACAGCCTGATCCCCACGTACTGCCTGAACGCAGAGGGCGTCGGGGCCGTCAGGAAGATCATTCTGTGCATTGCCAATCAGTTCCCGGACATCTCGTTCTGCCCAGCGCTGCCCTCGGTGATCGCGCTGCTCCTGCACTACAGCAAGGACGAGGCCGAGTGCTTCGAGCAGGTCTGTCGCATCCTGGCTTGCAACGACCCATCCAAGCGGCTCATCGACCAGACCTTCCTGGCCTTCGAGTCCTCCTGCATGACCTTTGGGGACCTGGTGAACAAGTACTGCCAGGCGGCCCACAAGCTGATGGTGGCAGTGTCCGAGGATGTGCTGGAGGTGTACTCGGACTGGCAGCGGTGGCTCTTCGGAGAGCTCCCCATGGCATACGTTGCGCGGATCTTTGACGTCTTCCTGGTGGAGGGGTACAAAGTTCTCTATCGTGTCGCACTGGCTCTTCTGAAATTCTTTCACAAAGTCAGAGCTGGGCAGCCCATGGAGTCTGACAGCATCCAGCAGGACATTCGAGCCTTTGTGAGGGATATCGCCAAGTCGGTGACCCCAGAGAGGCTCCTGGAAAAAGCCTTTGCTATCCGCCTTTTCTCCCGGAAGGAGATCCAGCTCCTGCAGATGGCCAATGAGAAGGCTTTGCAGCAGAAGGGCATCACGGTCAAACAGAAAAGGTAGGGCTCAGCGCAGGTAACCTGAGCAATCTCCTGACTTTTCCCAGTGTGGGGAGCAGTCAGGCAGCCCTGGGTAACTGGTGGGGAAGCTCCACTGGTGCATGCTGGTGTCTGCTGATGCGCTTTGTCTGCAGGAAAACTCAGCAGCTGCAAAATAAAGCATTGCTGGGATTGTAATGGGAAGTGTAACTGAAGTGCTATGATACAAGAAGAACAGAAGTTTCTTGTAGTTTGCTCAGTTATCAATCTACATGGGTATATATTAATTACAAGTATCATATCTCAAAACTGTGTTTCATAAGCACTTTTCAAACTAAAAGGCATTTTAGCAAAGTTGGTGTACTGGTTTTGTTTCGCCAGTTTGAGATTTCCCATCCAACGCACTAATTAATGTAGTGGGTCTAGCGCTGGCTAAATGCTAGTGCACCCACTATAATATACTTACTTATTTCCTGCTGTGAGATAGGATTAGGAGGAAGGCAAAGAAGGCTCAAAGCTTCAAAAAGGTGTAAAGAAAGCTTTATTAACAGTAACTAAAGCAAAGATTAATAAGAATCAGGATAAAACCTTTAGAACGCTTCTCCTCCCCCCTAGAACCTTTTATTTCACACTCAAAACATACAGAAACAATTCAGGCAGTTTATCACTTGTAGAATAGTCTTTCTTCTGTTCACTTAGGGAGAGGAGTCCCTCTTGTCAATTTATGGAGACTTCTCCACAAGAAAACAGTTCTCTCATGGCTTTTAATTTCCAGGAAAATCAGCCACGCAGAAAATCTGCAATGGTGAAATCCTTCCCATTTTTCACAGCTTTTCCCACAGCTGTGTTTATGGGCCATGTCAACTTATGGGGTACTATTTTTAGGATGAGCTGTTAAAGAGCAAAGGTTTTCTTAATCTATCCCTGAATCGTCTTCATCTCTGGAAACAGAGGTCTTCTTTCCCTGGAGCAGAGGGTCTTCATCACTCTTCTCTCAATCTCTCTCTCTCTCTCTGTTCAAACTTCTCCTAGGATCACAGCTACTTTAACATCTGCTAACTGTAGCTTGGAGGCCTTTGCTCATATCTAAAATTTGAACACTTCATCTCCGCATACATTTTCAATGAGTCACAGGGAAAAAGAGTCTGATGTACCAATTATATCCTTCTCCATAGCTTTACAAAAGGATTTCAGCCCTAAGATCAAGGCATCTCCTCATCCCTCCCATCTGGGACTTGTCCCTTTCTTCGCCAACCTTGGTGTCTTCGTGTCGTTCTTCTACATGTTCTCACTCTGTCCTTTTCTCTCATCCGAGGGAGGACTGAAGGTCTGCAAGTCTTACCTGTGCACTGAAAGAGTTAATATCTCGCCCGGGGCCTGCAGATGGTTGCCTGACCCCAGCCGGGCTCAGTAGCTTGTGGCTGGAGCTGTGGCTGGGCTGGGTTGAGGGGAGTGGCTCGGATCTCAGCAGCCAGGCCAGAACACGGCAGCAGCACGGCCGGCACCGATGGCTTCTCCTGCCCCTGCCCAGGGGTGCAGGCGAATCCCATCGGCAGCAGAATCTTGGCTGAGCCAGCCCGGCCCGGGGCGCTCCCGGGGCCCGGCAGACTCCAGCTCAGCCTGGGCTAGCGGCAGGGCAGGGCTTAGTAGTGGCCAGATGTTAGCAGCTGCAGGCCTGGCCTGGCCCCAGCCCCGTGGCCTCCCCTCCCCCTGCCTGGCCCCACGACAGAGCCCACCCAGCCCGGCCGAGACACGGTCTGGCCTTGTTACCTGCTCTCAGGCCAGAAGAGAAAAAGAGAATTCCCAGGATTTTTCATTTTTAACATGGGTGTTCACAGAGGCGTGTTCAGCTTTCTGGTGGTTCAACAAAGTGTCAATATTCAACATGACTCACTGGTTTTATCAGGCACAGAGGAAGCTCTCAGCAGCTCCAATGATAAAACCAGCACTGATAAATTACTTGGAAGAAACATACCCAAAGAAATGTGAAAATTGATTCTTAAATATGATATTATTTGTATAAAATGTCAATTTGATGCTGCCCAGTACTGTGAATTCAGCAGTTTCTTTAGTGTAAGGCACTGTCACAGCGGGGAACATTGTGCTTGACTGAGGAGGTGTTTTAACAGAGCAAGGAAGAAATATGTCTTATTTTCCGGTTACTTTTTAAATAACTTTGACTGCAAGCCTCCTGGAAGTCAAGAGTGTAGTACTCACAGGTAGGAGTTGACCTGTTTTGTGACAGGTTCATGTACTATTAGAAAAAACAATTTTGAAAGAACCATGGAAGAGAAGAGTGACTATACAGATCCAAGAAACTGTTGCATAATCACAAGCTCTTCTCAGAAATAAGGAGAGGAAGAACTAACTCTGAAACCAGTAAATGAAATCCTGCTCTGACGTGACAGTAAAAGTCATAATAATAAAAAACTTGGCTGAAAGGCCTCTCAATAGACATAGAAAAGGTACCAATATATTAATCTGAACAAAATTAGCATCTTGCCAAGTGCAAATGTATGTGCAGATAAGTAGTGCATGTTCTGTTTTTCCAGAGGCTTCTGACAGCAGAAAACTTCTCCCAACCATTTTTGAATTCTCAAGTTTAAGTGTTGGACAGTTTTATGAACTGCCCTCTGAAGAGAGGTGACTTCTAAAAGTCCCCTGGATCAGTGAGTGTGGTATCTAGTGTTTGGTATTCTAGATGCACGCTCTCATTTTCTCTAAATCTCCACTGACATAGTAGCATCTTCCAGGCAGCTGCATTGCTGAGTTAATTACAGTGTTGCAAATAGTTACCATTCCATGGCATGGCAGTAAATACTCAGTACATTTCAGCCTAAAAGATCACATAAATGTTAGCCGAATCTCCTTCATGTGTCTGCATACATGTAAAGCTCCCCCCGGTCTCTTCCAAGGGTTAATTTTTTAGACTCACAGCTTGGTTTACAGTCAGCTTCAGCATTTTCCTGTCAGTCTCAAATATTTCAGGGACTTTAGCTACTGGATTGTCACACTAGAGGCAGTTCAGACCTTTGTATTTGGAACTTGTAAAAAAATATTGACTCCTCCATTGTGTCTTCCTGTTGGGAAGTTCAGGAGAGTTGTAATATCCTTAAGTATATTGTTTAAATTGAAATTAGAGCTTTAAATTTTTAAAAATTAATAAATAATTTAAACCAGAGAAAAAGAAAACATGCATCAACCAACCACAGATGCTCCAAAAGCTCCTGCTGTATTAAATGTCACAGAGAAATTCTCACAACAGTGATGCTTTCAAGGCAAAATTAAGTAATATACCCAGTTAAAGCCAGTAGTTACTGCTATGCCAGGCAGAGTTGCCACTGAAAAATTTTCATCCTCTCTTGGCTACCTTTGTAAACCCACTGAAATTTCTCAGTGTCCCCAGGCACAGTGCTGCTGGGAGTTTGACTTGGCTCAGTTTGGGTCCCAGTGTGGGCAGATGGAAGTGCAGGAGAAGTGAGCTGTTCTCCAAGGCTCCATGGGGTGCCAGTGAGTACTCTTCTCCAGCTATGTTTGGCCTGTGCAAGGAGAAGATGGTTTCTTTTCCCATCACATAACAAAACAGGGAGAAAATAGAAATAGAAATGTTTTAACCTGTCTGATTATTTTTTAGTGCTTGGTGACTCAAATCAAACCTTGCTTTGTTTCTCTCCAGGCTCCTTTCACTCACTCACTTTGTCATGGATGTAGAAAGTCACTGATCTTTTCTATCTTTTTTGTCTTTCTCTTTGTATGTTCTCCTTCTGTTCATTCCATCTCCACTGCACCACTCCTGTTTGCAGTCTTGCACCTCCCAAAAGGTAGGTTAAAACACTGGAGTCTCTGCACTTTGCTCATTCCTGCTGTCTTTGGCTTGTTGTTTTTCCGAGGCAGTCAGTATTGCTAACAATGGGGCAGGAGAAGCAGGCCAGCAATCAGAGCACCTGATTGCTGTGCCACATCTCCAGAAAACTCTCCTGCAAAGTTAGTTCATAGCACCTGCAAAGCCATGAGAGAAGGGGTAGTGGGCCAAGGGCACAGCACTTCAGGCAGCAATACACATGTGTTTTCCACAGTGGGAAAGAGAAAGTATATGCTGGGATTATGGTTATGGCTATAAAAGGCCTTTATAATAATGGTCCTTTCTACTCTGAAAGAAAAAGTGTAATTTTTTTAAACATCTCAAATAACAGCTCAGAATAGCTGTTGGGTATCATCCCAACTCCAAACCTATTAGAAAAATTTTGGACTGACCACAACTTGGCACACTCCTAGAAGTGACCTGTCTCTATTCATAGTAGTTTATATTTGCTTTTAAGTAGGTAGGGTTTTTTTAGGGTTGAGAAGACAAGACTCTTTTTCTGTGTCAAGGAGGTCAGAGTTACTCAGCCGCAGAGCATTAATGGTTAATGAAGTAATTTATCAAGTCTTGGCCTGAAAAGTAAATGTTAAAGAACAAAACCCAGTGAGTGGATTATGATATCTGGTAAGCAGAGAACCTGGAAAGAGAAAGACTGCCCTGTGAGTATTAAACAGCAGAGATGTTTGGGTTTAAATTCATGCCTTTGAGAATCCTCTGGCCTTGCTGCAGGTGCCCTGAGTTAACTTTAGTGAGTGATGCACACTAACATTTGTACTAATTTATAAAATCAAAGCTGGAGTGAACTTCCTCATCTTTTCATGTTTGAAAGAACACCTTAATAGACTTAGCAAAGCATGTTTCATACCATAACTTCTGTGTTGAGGATTTTACCTCTGCTAAATCAAAAAGCTGTTAATCCCAGTCAGGTGACTCTTCAGCATCTGTGTATTATTTTTGCAGTTAGGTTGTCCTGAACGCAGCGGAAAGCCTTGATTTGTGCTAGGAAGCAGTTTGGGTTTGAGGGGACTTAGGGAGAGCAGGGAGTCTGTTGATGCTGCTCTGGACGCAGGATTGGGTTTCAGGTTTATATATTACAAATTACTTATATTGCTCTTTATGACTGAAAAAGAAATCTCCTTTTACCACGCAATTATGCCCTCACTGAAATTATAATGGATTTTAAAGATAATGCATCTCCTCTAAGATTTGACCCAAGCCAGAGTAGAGAAGGAAGATGCAATTTGGTGAGTAATCTTTGGAGTTGAGTATTTGTTGTTTTTTGAATAATACAGGGCACATCCACTTTGACATCTGCTGCTGCATGTCCTCAACCTTGGCTTTACCTTTGGTAGCTTTGAGGTCTCTGAAGCACATAATATTAATTATACAGCTGGAAAAGTAACATTCCTATGAAATTAGCAAATGCTGCTTTGTTAAACAGTAATTGTGCTGGTTTTCAAATCTAATTCCTTGGAATAATAGCAGTTGAACAAGTCTTTCTGACATCAGCAATCAAGAGAAGGTTGTCATGCGAGTCCCAGTAACTGAGGAAAACACTATTGCAGGGTAAAACATTCTGAATTTGTTCAGTTCTCGTGGTAGACTTTAATGCTGTCCAAATTTACTGTTTTCTCAAGCTTCTCTCAATGTTTTCACAGATGACCCCAAAAAGGGTGGAGTGGTGAAGGCTGAACTGAATTTTCCTCAATGAATAAAACAAAAACATTTAGGTTTTTTCTTAGTCTGCTTGTTCTGTTCATTTTCACTCGTTTACTACTTTGAAAAGCAACTGCCAAACTGAAGGAGATGATTTTCAGTATCATTAGATAAATACTGTTAACAATAAGATAATTAATACAGGTTAGATACTGTAACTAGTTGCAATCTAGAAGCCCCCCAGAAAAGTTCTATTTTTGCTCAGCAGCATGGAGTTTGGTTTGATAGGTGCAAGCTGTATATGGACATTTCTCAACACGGGATCAGGTTTCAGTCTCAACCATCCACAGCTGTGATTTGTTACTGGGAAATAACACGTCATTTTGTTTCACATTCTTTGGCCATGTTCTTTGGTTTAACTAGATGGTGCCATTAAATATAATATTCATTACCATGATATTCAAAGGGCAGGAACAGTATGCCTGGTAAATCAGAAAGATCTGTTTGAAAAGGTGATACTCTACTTACATGAAAGAGTCGTGGGAAGGCACAGGGTAGTGAAAGAGATGTGTTCAGAATGCTGCTGAACAGGCTTTGAGAGGGGTTTGGGTAGGAAAGTATTTAAATCAGCAGTTTATAGTAGCCAGGAGAAGGAAAAAAAGACAAAAGCAAAGATACCCTGAGTGTGAGAGCCTTTTAGAAAAGAGAATTGAAGTTTAGTTGCCTAAACAGCTCACAGAAATGTGAAAAATGTACAGACCAGGTATACAAATAATTCTAAGGCTTGCTTGAGGTGTAAATTTAAACCTGTTTTGATATTTGTTATTAAGTCTTAGCCTATTTATCACCATTGCTTTTCTGCTGGAAATTCATTCTAATAAACAGTTGACTGCTCTGAATATTTTTTAATTCCTTAAATGTGGAGGGAGGAAAAATCTTAATTTCTGCTGAGCTGAAACCAAGTCTTTGTCTCTCAGCTCTGTTCCATAGTGACATCAGTTTTAGCTGCAGACCTGCCAGAACGCAGAGGATGAGACACTTTCTAAAGTAAGATTTGGAACATGAGGGTTCAAGGCTTGGCCCCTACTTTGTTTCAGTGGATCTCTCCTTTGCCTCAGATTGCTGTGTTTAAAAGTACAAATAATGTCCCCAGTCAGTGATACTGTGAGTTTTAAAACCCATAAATAGTTATGGCTTGCTTAATAGCTGCCCACGGAAGTTCCTTGCATTAAATAATGCAGGGTAGCAATGCAAAGACTGATTTCATTCATTTGGCTAAAATAAGTAGTAATTTTTTTAAGTGACCTGAATAGTCACTTCATTTAAAATGCTGACACCAAGGTGCCTACAGTGAATTCCAGAAAGCAGTTCCCAGTGTCTCCAAGCAAGCACTGCTCTGCATTACAAATGCTGCTGATTTTTTGGTACTACGAGCATGAAAAATAAAAAATGTATATATCTTGTGTGTTTTAGGGAGTGAGGTAAGGTGTTGAGGTCCATGCAGATGTACAGTACTGAGAGGCCCTTCATGGTCATGAAACTGAAAGAAATGCATAATTGTCAAAAAAACCCCATCAGAAATAGGCAGATACTTGCACCTGAACCCTTGCATGCAGAGCAAAGTCATAAAGCTTTATTTAACACCTGGCTGCCCAGTAATTCAGTGACTTGTGTAAATTCTCTGTCCTTGGCTGGCTCCATTGCATTTTAAGCATTTAACATAGACCATGGAAGGAAATAACATTTAATTCCCAGGCTCTGGTTTGCATGCTTGTTTAATCTGAGAAATGAAGGCTGGTTAAGATGGTGATGATTGTTACCTTCAGGTGTTTAAAAGCCACTAATCAATCCTTCTAACTGTATCAGACCCTTCCTGGGGGGGTACAGGGATTTCCTTCCCAGTGTCAGTGTCTAGCATTCCTTAGTGTTCTCAGGCTCCATCTGTAACCATGATCCCAGGAACATTTTTGTTTCATAATGAAGTGGAAGTCATTGGTAATTACATGTTTCCAAGAGGTGGAACTTCTCAAAAGCTTCAAATATTTGCCTTGGATTAAAATTGCTTGCCCTGTAATACTGATTCCTCTAAAGTTTCTGAAGGGTTTAGGAATTCTCTAATTGCACGATATGGGCAGGACTTCAGAGGTAGAAAAAATACTACCCCTTCCTCTCAGATCCTGTCTGTTTAGGTATTCTGTTCTCTGTGCTTAAACACAAGTGCCAGCGAGACTGTTACAAACAACAAATATAAGGCCACGGTAATTTTTAGTGGCTCAGTGTTGTGTCCTCTGTGTGTAAAAGTGCAGGCCACAGCGGCCATACAGAGGAATAGAAAATACAGTCAAGCTAGATCTCTGCCTCTGAGGATTTTGTTAAATTGCAGTAGTTTATTACCTTCACCAGGTCATGGCCACCTAATCCTGTGGATTCAAGCTTTGACCAATAATTTATATGCTGGATTCTGTTAGTGTTCAGCTGTCTTCTTATGTTTCAGTTCAGTAACCTGAAACTTGTTAAATTATTGCTTCTCAGTGTTTTGTGTTGTATTTCTCAGGCAGAATGTGCACTTGGCAGTTCACGCTGAGAACTTCAAATCAGAAATTGTGAGTGTGAAGGAGATGCGGGATATCTGGTCATGGATCCCAGAGCGATTTGCACTGTGCCAGCCCCTTCTGCTTTTCACCACCTTGGAACATGGCTGTAGTTTGAGCAGGTGAGGAGAACCTTCTTCTCTCTTCTCTACTGTAGGGCAGAAAGGAGCAGCTGGTGAAGTATTTCCTGGATTGATAAAAAGGCCATGCTTAGTCAGGACTTGATCTGAAGAATATCATTAACGATGGAATATAAATGTGACAAATTCCTGTTGCCTACAGCATTTGAGTGGGATATTTCCTATGCCAGAGTATTTTAAACTGTTCAAGATCAATTGGAAAGGTCAAATTTGGATCAGTTCACAGATTCTGCAGGTCTGAGTCTGGTTCCTTAAGGGTTTGAATGGTGCAACTCAGTGGCTGTTCTGCAGGCACTTTTGATAGATAACCACATTCATACTGATCCAAGGAAGAAGAGAACTGGAAACTGGAAATTACTGATGAATCTGATTGGGTTTTTTTTTAAGTGAGATAAACTAGATACAAGTTGTCCTTGCACTGGTACGGAGCACTATAACCCTATAGCCCCTAATAATGACTTTGCCATCAGCAGGTAGTGAGGCGGGGAGTGACCTACTCTCCCAGCCTTATGTGTCTGTGAGGAAGAGCAAAAGCAAGCAAAGAGAATGCATCTCAGTTAATTTCCTTGAGAACGACCTAAAGCCCTTCAAGGGTCATCAGTCCTAGGCTGTTTTACAATCCTTTAGGTTGTTTCAATTCAAAATGCTGTAAAAGGCTGCAGATGATCTAGGTAAGCTTCTAGTTATTCTCAAGAGACACAAACTGTACAGGGGACTGAGTAGAGAGCAATTGCTTGATAGTATTCGCTTACACTCAGCTGTATTATTTACATGGACTGTATAAAGTATTTGTAGGAAAATTCTTAGTCTTCAGGTGGTTTTTTGCCACGGCACCAGTTGGAGAAGGAGGCGATGCCTGACGTTGAGGAGGGAAAGAGCTGCAGTTGGTGACAGTCGAGTGCTCACTTTGTTGTGCTCTGCATTTCAGGTTCTATTCCCACAGCGAGGGACACGAACCAACTCTGCTCCTCATCAAGACAACAGCGAAAGAGGTGAGGCAAGAGACAAGTGATTAAACTGGAGTTTGGGCAGTACGTAAAGCTGTGTTGCAACACAGCTGTTTATAATAAAACAAATAAGCAAGATTTGGCTTTGTTTTTTTAAGAATCCATGCTTTAAATTATTCTATTTGTTGGTTATAGGACTATGCATTCTTGGGCAGACCTTGCAAACCAGGTCTTGGTTAACTGCTTTTTCTCTTGCAAGTAGTGTGGGTTGATGGACTAGAGTAGCTCATTTTGCTCTTGGACAGACTCTGAAATGCAGAATCGGACAGAGTGGGAATTGTGCTAAAGTTATGTATTCATAGGAGACATGTTCATTTTCTCAAGGATATGAGGAAAGAAAGTAGCAGAATTTAAATGGTATGAATAATGTTGGACTACATGATGTGAAAACAAAAGCCTTATTCATCTTGTTCTTGATTGGGAAAAAAATAAGCCAAGAAATCTCTGAGAACCTGAGGAGGAGTGCACACATCCCTTTTTTCTGCTCCTGTATGTGACAATATTGGACAGCATAATGTGAAAACAGCAACATGCTTGTTTAAAAAATTAATACATAAAACAAGAAGATTTCCCAGAACCTTTTCAGGAGGCACACAGGAACTTCCTGTAATGGTGGTGTTGTCTGTGCCACTGTACAGGACTTTTAAATATTTTGTATATAACATTAAGCTGTTACTGCAGCCTGTGGGCTTTATTCCTGCCCATACAGAATCACACAGAATTACTGGGTTGGAAGAGACTTTTAAGATCATTGAGTCCAACCCATGCCTTAACACCTCAACTAAACCATGACACCAAGTGCCACATTCAGTCTTTTTTAAACACATCAAGAGATGGTGACACCACCACCTCCCTGGGCAGAACATTCCAGAACGTTATCACTCTTTCCATAAAAAAAAAAATTCCTAATATCCAATGTATATTTCCTTTGTCGCAGCTTGAGACTCTGTCCTCTGGTTCTGTGAGTTGCTGCCTGGAGAAAGAGACCAACCCCACCTGATTACAACTACCCTTCAGGAAATTGTAGAGAGTGATAAGGTCACCCCTGAGTCTCCTTTTCTCCAGGTTAGACAGCCCCAGCTCCCTCAGTCGTTCCTCACAGGGCTTCAGTGTTTCCAGCCCCTCTCCAACTTTGTTGGATGTGCTCAAGCATCTCAACATCCGTCCCAAACTGAGGGGCCAGAACTGGACACAGCACTCGAGGTGTGGCCTCACCAGTGCTGAGTACAGGGGAAGAGTGACCTCCCTGCTCCTGCTGGCCACACTGTTCCTGACACAGGCTGTTGATACAGGATGGTGCACTCCTGATACAGGGTGCCATTGGCCTTTTTTGGCTACCAGGTCACACTGCTGGCTCATGTTCAGCCGGCTGTCACCAGCCCCCCCAGGTCCCTGTCCACCTGGGCCCTGTCCAGCCAGCCCGTCCCCAGACTATAACATTGCAGGGGGTTGTTGTGGCCAAAGTGCAGGACTTGGGGCTTGGACTGATTAAACTTCATCCTATTGGACTCTGCCCATCCCTCTGGACTCTGTTCCAGGGCTCCCTGCAGAGCCCTCCACCTTCTGACAGATGGACGCATGCTCCCAGCTTCGTGTCGTCTGCAGGTTTACCAGTCAAAATCTCAATCCCCTCATCCATGTCATCAGTAAAGATATTGAACAGAGCTGGCCCCAGCACAGAGCCCTGAGGGACAGCCCTGGTGCCTGGCCCCGGCTGGATGCAGCACCGCTCAGCAGCACTCTCTGGGCCGGCCATGCAGCCAGTTCTGAACCCAGCACAGAGTGCTCCTGTCCCAGCCCTGGGCTGCAGCTTTTGCAGGAGTGAGCTGTGGGAGACAGTGCCAGAGGCCTTGCTGGAGTCCAGGTATACAACATCCACAGCCTTTCCAGCATCAAGGGAGACCAGGCTGGTCAAACACGACCTAAAAAAAAACATGTATTTGCCAAAAATAAATAAATAAATAAAAACCCTAGGAGAAAAATATGGGGTTTTTTTCATGCTTATGGATTTGGAGGGTTTTTGCAACGGGTTGTTCATCCTTTATTTGTATGTCTATGGTTAACTTTTAGAATGAGGAGAATTTGCCTTATGATTTTCTGCCTCTCATACCCATCAGGCATATCACATCAAATAGACTTCTGGGTCATTTAGATGTAATTCTAAATCTGAATTTACATTTAAATCTAAATACAGATTTATCTATATAAAACAAATCTGATCTTCAGTAATTTTGTCCTAGGAGCTCTGCTTGTATTGCTTGTGGAGGCCAAACAGCAAATGCACCTTAGAACAATTCTGTATAATCATAATTGTTTTTCTAATTTCTGGGGGGAAAAAGCACATATGCTTTCATCCCACTTTTGTAGCTTCATTGTTTCCTCTGTGTGCACATGGCAATGATGTGTATTGCTGGTAGCAAAAAATTCTAGTGCAAACACAAGACTCCAGAGACCAACTCAGCCCTCAAAGGGCTCGGACAGCAGCTCAGCACGGAGTGATCTATATTTTGGTACCTGAGACTGTGTTAGAAAATTTCTCTTTTAAGGCATCAGAGTATGAAATAATTTATGACACTCTTAGGATTTAGAGGTAACCAACCACTGGTGACTTAAAGCAGCTTAAATCTGTCTTTAGATATAAGTACTTGTGCTGCTTTAATCCACTGGTGTAGAAACTCTGGAACTCAAACTGAAGTAAAACCTGCAGTTTTGGTCTCTGTGTCAGAAATGTCAGTATCAGTGGGTTTAACACTTTCTTCTTCAATGAGAAGCCTGACTGTGCTGTCTGTGCCAGGTCTGTGGGGCTTACCTGTCCACTGACTGGAGCGAGCGCCGGCGAGGAGGGAACAAGCTGAGTTTCTTCGGGACGGGGGAGTGCTTTGTGTTCAGGGTGAGTGAAATTTTGTTGTTGCTGCCCAGTACCAAGACCGAACAACTGTAATGGTTAGCTATCACCTCTCTTCCACTTAAAGAGGCTGCATTATATGCCTTTGTAATTTAAAAACTTTATTGAACTCTTAATGTGGAGGAAAAATTTTACTTTTAAGTTTTGTGATGACTCTTTTTCTCCCCTTGCACAGAACATTTTCTTAAAAGATCATAGAATCATCAAGGTTGAAAAAGACCTTTAGGATCATGAAGTCCAATCACCAATCCAGAAATACTATCATGTTCACTGGTAAACTATGTCCCCAAGTGCCACATCCACACATTTTCTGAACACCTGTAAGGATGGTGTTGTGGTTTGACACTGGACAAATGCCAGGCACCCACGAAAGCTGCTCACTCACCCTCTCCTGCTACAGCTGGGCAGAGGAGAGAAAATTTAACAAAGGGTTCATGAGTTAAGGACTGGGAAAAAACACTCCAAAGGCAAAACAGGCTCAACTTAGAGATATAGAGTGAATTTATTACTAACAGGATCAGAGCAGGAAAGTTAGAAGTAAAATAAACCCTTAAAAACACCTTTTTCCCCCAACCCCTCCCTCCTTCCCACCGACAGTGCAGGGAAACAGGGTTGGGAGGTTTGGTCAGTTCATCACCAGAGGTTTTCTTCCGCTGCTCAGGGAGGGCTGTCCTTCCCCTGCAATGCCATGGAGTCCCTCCCACAGGAGACAGTTCTCCGTGAGCTTTCCAGTGTGGTTCCAATCTCACAAGCAGCAGCTCCCTGCGACCTGCTGCAACATGAGCCCCTCCCAGAGGCAAGCAGTCCTCCCCAAACTGCTGCAGCAAGGGTCACTCTTCCAGGGGGTGCAGTCCTCCAAGGACAGGCTGCTCATAGCCTCCTCCAGTACCCACCCGCGCTGGCCTGGGCACCTCCTACACAGGCTGTGAGTGGATCTCTGCATCCCCATGGACCCCCACGGGCTGTGGGTGGATCTCTGCATCCCCATGGGCCCCCACGGGCTGTGGGTGGGTCTCTGCATCCCCATGGACCCCCACAGGCTGTGGGTGGATCTCTGCATCCCCATGGATACTCATGGGCTGCAGGAGGATCTCTGCATCCCCAGTGGATCCCCACAGGCTGTGGATCTCTGCATCCCGAGTGGATCCCCACAGGCTGCAGGAGGACAGCCTGCTTCACCATGGCCATCACCACAGCCTGCAGAGGAGTCTCAGCTCCAGCACCTGGAGCACCTCCTGCCCCCTCCTTTGTTATCACAGAGGCATTACCACCGTTTCGAACTGGCCCAGCCTTGGCCAGCAGCATATCCATCTTCAGAGCCATCAGGGGTTGTCTCTGCCAGGCATGGTGGAAACTTCCAGCAGCTTCTCACAGAAGCCACCTGTGGGGCCTCCCCACTCCCAAGAACCAGGCTGTGCAAAATTGACACAGATATTCACTCTACCCCTTCCCTGGGCAGCCTGTGCCAGCACCTGACAACTGTTTCAGTGCAGAAATTTTCACAATGTCCAATCTCAATCTTCCCAGGGACAACTTGAGGCCATCTGCTCTTGTCTGTCTCTTGTTAACTGGGAGAAGAGCCTTACCCCAACTGACTCCACCCTCCTTTTATGCAGTTGTAGAGAAAGATGATATAGAGATGAGAGATGTAATAAGGTGACTCAGAAGTTATTGCATCATTTCTTCAACCACCTGAAAAGCAAAGGAATAAACTATAACATCTGGCCTAAAAGAAGGGTTGAGCCAAGCTTTACTTGTGACTGTGTAGGTGGAGACTCAGCCCTTTACCTCTGGAGGTCTGCTGGAATGTTCTTTTCTGAGCAGAACTCTGTGTAGTGTCGTACACTAATGTCAGCTCTGCCCTTTTCTGCCTCTGCAGCTGCAGCCAGAAGTGGAACGCTACGAATGGGTGATCATAAAACACCCAGAACTGGCCTCGACTGGATCAGAGACAGAAAACCATGCCCAACCAGCTTCTAGCGCCCTTTCCTCCAGCAGCATCCCCTCAGATCCTTCAGATCGCCTTTCTCCCTTCTTAGCAGCTAGGCACTTCAACTTGCCTTCCAAAACAGCCTCCATGTTCATGGCTGGCAGCAGCGAGTGTATCATTGTAGGTGAGTCCTTGTGAAAATCTGAGCACAGATCCTACCCCATCTCTTTCTGTCCACCTTAGATACATGGTAACTACACCTGACCCCTTTATCTATGTCGTTGTCACCACAGGTAGAGATAAAATTGCCCAAAACCTGACGTCATTTCTCAACCGAAATTTTCTGTGGGAAAACATGCATACAAGCATTTTAGAGAAGAGAATAACTCATGGCTTTAAGTATAGTCATTCCTTCATACTGCCTAATTCACAATGAGAAGTAGCTCTCAAAAAGGAGCTTACTTCCATCAAGGCTTTTGAAACACAGAGTAAGCTATAAAACATGTTAATTCTCCAAGAACTTTATTGGATCTGTGGTGCTGCTGACTTTGGCAAAAATCTGCTTAGTAAGGTTAGTAAGGTTAAATGGGATTTATAAGGAACAGATCTAAAATCATAGTTGTCATTTTCCCAAAAGTCTTTACTTGACACTTGTTGGGAGAGCAACTGGCCTATAATTTCCTCTGTAATGTCAAGTGTTGGCTGATTTCCCACTTGGCAGCATGTGCTCTAATCATAAAATCATGGAATTGTTTAGATTGGAAAAGCCATCTAAGACCATTGAGTCCAGCCATTACCCCGGCACTGCCAAGGCCACCACTAACCTGTGTTCCCACATGCCACATCTACATGGTTTTTGAACACTTCCAGGGATGATGACTCCACCATTGCCCTGGGTAGCCTGTTCCAGTGCCTGACCACCCTTTCAGTGCAGAAATTTTCCCAATATCCAACCTAAATCTTCCCTGGTGGTTGATGCATTTTCTTCTTGTCCTGTCACTTGGTCTTTGGGAGCAGAGCCTGACCCCCATCAGGTTCCACCCTCCTTTCAGGGAGGTGTAGAGTGTGATGTGTCCCACCAGCTCTGTCTACCAGCTTTAGGTAAGGGAGTCACTTATATTTACTGTGTACTGCACTACGGGTGGTAATGAAATGCAGGCTTGGATAGTAGATACATAGAAGTGTTGTACACAGCTCCAGCTGTGGACCAGAATTCCCACCCTTTTGATTCTTCAGATGGCTTTAGTAACTGTTCTTTGATGGTTGCCCAGTAAACAATAGGGAATCTTCATTTTTGTTCTCCTAACACATTTCTGTCTAATTTTATTTCACTTCTCTGCATTTTCTGACTGGAAGCTCTGTGAACCTTGACATAGGCCCACAGATAACCAAAATGCTTTTAACTCTTACATGGTCTTCAAGCCAGTGCTGTTACTTACTGATCTTGTTCTTCTCCCAGCTTTGATTTTTGACTGCTAACAGAATTATTTGGTTTTCCTTTACTGGAGAAAAATTGGCAGTTGTAGCTTCCAATATTCTCCAGCACTGAAATACAAAACTTAAATGCTGGTAGTTTTTGTTCTTGCTGAGTTCCATTACTTTCTTATTATTGAAAGAAATCATCCAGTTCTGATATTATCATTCAAAACCTATACATCTGATCCTGTACTGTTACATCTGAAGACAGCAAGCAGACATTGCTGAGGGCTTCCAGCTGTTCCCCGTGGGAAAAGCACTAAAGTCTTTGTACAGCTGTTTCCCATGCCAAGAAATGCAGAAATATCCTCACCCTGTCTTTGTCTCTTCCCAGGAGGTGGTGATGGCCAGGCTCTGTACCTTGATGCAGATCTGAACCACGGGAGAACCAGCCACTGCAACACTTTCAATAACCAGCCACTGTGTTCTGAAAGCTTCCAGATCTCCATCCTGGAGGTGTGGGGCTTCAGGGACACCATGAATGGTTGATGTGACTACCATTAATCAGCTAGTTTTTCAGTTGTCCAAGGTAAATTCCGATACAGGAGCTAAGTTAGAACATCCTTTCTGCTGGACTCAGTGCTGTGAGTCATTCCTGAGTGGTGCACTTGGATGCAGGCCTAGTTGTTTACTCTTATTTTATTTAAGATAGGTCAAGGTGAAATAATGTGTCTGGTTAACTGTTTGCCCTTTTACCTCTGGAGATCTGTATTCAGGGACTTTTGGTAAAAATGAAAATGTGATGAGTTCAGAGCCATGCTAGATGGATACAGGTCCGAAACACGGGATAGGTTTGAGTCCACAGTTCCTCGGAGGCACAGCCCTGGCTGAGCTGTGCTGCAGAGCTCTGAGCCACTGGCACCAGTACCTGGCCTGAGCCAGGAATATCAAATGTCTCCTCACAGGGAACACTGGTGACCTCAGATCTGACATAGAATAGTAGTTCGTAAAATCACTGCCCTCCTATGAGCACACGTACAGACAAATCAGTACCATTAAGTTATGAAGCTGTTCTTTCACACCAGAACCATGATTGCTGATCTTCTTGTACCAAAACCTTTGACATGTTCCAGTTAGAGCAGTCTGCCTCTGAGAAAGGCATCCAGGCTGGACAATGATATCTCCAGGTGTTGATTTTGTTTACATTCCTATTCCATATCAGTATGATGACTTCAGAGTGATTCCCTGTGTCAGGCAGCTGAAAGCCAGAGAGTATCTGCAGTGCTCGGAAATGTTCCTTTCCTCATCTTTCCTGGGAGCTGAAATGAAGCTTTAAGTCTGAAAATAACTGTGCTGATATCCTTGTGTGTTTGGGGAATTAGACCTGGTGATAACAGGGACTTAATCCTTTCCCCTCAAGCAAAGAGAGGAAGGCAGGAGGCAAATCTGGGAGTGGATGGATTTCCCAGGAGAACTAGAGGCAACACTGTTTTTCCAAATGTCTTCCCAGTGATGAGATCCCTCCTGAGAAGCTAACAGTTTTCTTCCTGTATACTCTGGTAGGATTTGGGTGATGAAAAGAGGCTGTGCCTCTTTCTTGAGCATTCCTACATTCTCTGCAGGCATGTCCTGTGGCATGTGTTGTCTGGAGGCAATTCCCCAGAGTCCTTATCCAAAAATTGCACTATCTGTTGTGGAAAATCTCCCACATGGAGCACAAATACATAAACGTCAGTGAATAGTCCAGAGCATACAACAGGATGCTCAGAGCTTCAGTGAGTAACTTACTAGTAAGACTTATCACAACAGGGAAAATGAAGGGAAAGAGAAATTGCTGATTTTCTAAACAGTTCAATCTAAAAAATTGCAGTAGAGTGGGATTGCTACTTATTGTTATTGCTACTTAAGCTTGAAGTTCATTAAAAGAAAAAAATTAAATGAATAATGTTACAATCTAGGCTGGACAGGGTCACATTCATATTCAGAGGTCTGAGGTGAGTTTTTGGTCATGCTGGCTTGTCCAGCTTGCCAGCCATGAGAGTACCTCATGGCTTGGGAAAGAGTTGCCTCTTGCAGAGTATGTGAATAAACTTGGCAAAAATAAGATTTGCTTTTTAAGGTGCCATTTTGAATTTTTGTCAAAATAACTCTTTGAAAAATTAGCCTATGTGCAGAACAATTTCAGATGTCTTTTGCACCATTTGTATTTGCACTTGGATTCTGTCACCCTGTCTGAGAGTCAGCATTGGCCTCCCTTTCTCCTTCCCACACAGTGAGTTCTGCCCAATTGTCTTTTCACAGGTTTACCATAAGCTTGATTGAACTGCAAGAGGTAATTCAGTTATACTGATATATTTTGATGTGGAAGAACTCAGTCATCTCTGGCTTTTTGGAAACACTAGCTGATGCTGCCTTCTATTTTTCCAAGCCACCCATGTCTCTTTGCCCCTGCAGGTATCCCACAAGCTTCTTCAGGCAAAAGAAATCACTCAGAAAGTATAGGTACTGCTTAGTGTAGGTGGGATTTCTGTTTGGTTTGCATCTCCTCTTTTGAGCTTGTCTGAGGAGGTGCCCTTGAGAACAAAAAACAACTCAAAAGCACAATAGTATTAATTTCCAGCTTGTTGTCAGAAATTCCCTGGAGCTGTGTGTTGGTAGGATTTGTGGGAGTGTAATGTTCTACTCCAAATGAATAAATTTTATCTGCAAAAACTTGGCTGCATCTGGCAGTGTGATGGGATTTCCTCACTCCCATCCCTGCTGGGTGCAGCTATGTCAGTACATTGTCTTAAGGCATATCTAAGAAACATTCCTCAGAAACATGTTCCTTTCCCTGCTCTGTTCTTGGTGCACAGCAGTTTGGGTGTTTAGAATCTGAAATAACTCCTGGTTCCTCAGAAAGTCGTCATAGGATATCAGTGTGAGAATCCCAGGAGCAGTACTGGACGCCAGGCACGGGACTGGTTTGGCTTGACGAACTACTGCCCTGCCCCAGCCACCATGTGGGACTGATCTGTGTGGTTTGAACTGGAATCGCCTGGATGAGCAAGAAGCTGCAATAATCCAGGGAGAGCAGTTCTACAGTGCTGCAGCAACTTCACACAATCCTTGTGTTCAGCAAAAATGGATATTCCTTGTCATGGTCAAGTCCTCATCCGTCATTCCTGTTGTGGTTGTGAGACACCTTAGATGAGCAGCATTTTGACTTGGTTATCTTCCCAGTAGCAGAGAGGCATTTTTCCTGTCTTTGTAGTTAATGATTATTGCTAACCAACTGTATATCTAAGTTCATGCAAAACTCTTGAGATGGAGGCCACAGGCTGGTTTTGAAGACAATGACTACAATGGACACCTTATCAGAAATTGGAGTTATCTCAAGTACTCCAGCCATGAAGTGCTTTAGTCAGTTGTTACTTACAGCTCTGCACAGCTGTTGAAGTAGGCTGTAATCCCTGTTTGTGATCCTGCTGGCAGCACCAAGAGTGCCAGAGTTACGGGATGGGCTTGGGCTGGGAGCTGCAGACTAGGCATTGGTCACCACAGTTCTGTGAGAGCATCTGTGCTTTCCTGAAAAGCTGCTTTTTGCTTTGTCATATTCCTTAAAGGCAGAAAATACTAGAAACTCCTAACATCAGAAACCTGACCTCACTGTAAATGGCAGCCAAACTGTTTGCAGGCTATGGGGTCTGTATCCAGCTGCAGCCAGGCAGACTTCACTGCACCTGAGCTGTCTTTCCTGCAGCTCATGCACTTTGGCACACTGCTTTTTCTGATGCAGCACGTTAATCAACCTCCTGTTAATAGAGACAAATCAGCCAAGGGAAGGGAAAAATTCTCATTTCCTCTCTGGTGACGTAGTTGAAGTCAGAATGGAGCGGAGGTCAGTACTGTTCTTCGAAGAGTTAAACCATGCCAGTAGAGATCTGTGGTGAGCCGCATACGGGTGACGTGCAGATCCATGAATTCATGTGTGTGTATTGAAATTGTGTACCTTTGTCCTTGGAAATTCATCCTCATTTTTGGAGGAGCATAATCTCTGCCCATGGGGACACTGATGCCACAGTCAGGAGCTGACCCACAAGCGTGGCACTGCGAGAGTTCGGCTCCTGTGAGTCACACCGAGTCAGGCTGTCGGGTACAGCCAAGGCATGGGTACCTGGCTGTTCTGCAGCTCTCTGTCATGGATTTCAGACTATTCATAGTCAGAATGAATGTGTGTGTACTATTTGGGGTGATGTGTTCTTCAGATGAGTGGTGATGTGCTACCAAGTTGGTTTTCTACCCTATCTTGGAATCACTGCCCTACGTGAATGGTATTTTTGTCACTGTGCAGAATCATGGGTATTAAAGGTATTTGACTGTGGAGGCTGCTGGCTTTGTCCTTTATTCTTGTCTTTTCCTTCCTGTAGGGCTCATAGCAAAAGGCATCCTGAAACCAAGAGAAACCCTGGAGCATGTGTTCTCTAACAGCTGTCACTGCAGTGAGGTGGTTACATGGTTCCTGATCGTTTCAGATCTCACAAGACTTCCCCTGAGATCAGGTGTCAAAGTGACTCTGAAGTCTCTAGATAGCCAATTCTGACATGAGCCTTGTTCCCTTTCAGGGCCAGAGAGCATGGTTTGCCCCAGCCCAGCCTAAGCTTAAGTTTAAAAGTTTAAAATGGAGATTAGGGGTGTCCTCTGGCTACCAGCACCTGTAAGTTGTAATCAGACCATACAGTGACCAAGGACGTAAATGAAAAAAGTGTAATTCCACGAAATTTGGGGGTTTAAACAAACTGCTGTCAGGCTAAAGGGGTTTGGGTATTTTCCCTCAAAATAGTCCCACCCCCACCATATCCACCTCATACACAAATCTGGCCACCTCGTACTGCTGTACATTTCCAAGAGCAGAGCCGTGGTTTAAGGCAATGCAGTGTGGAAAAGGGATTGCTGAGCTGGCAGAAGCAATTCCCGGATGATTCATTCTCTGGCCAGCTCTGCTCTGCCAGGAGGTTTGCTGCACAGGAAGCCCGTGGCCACTAGGGGTTCCTCTCAGCCTGGTCCTGTGCCTCCATCACCAGTAAATCTATCCTTGCAATCTAAAAGAGCTTTCTTCGCATGGTTTCCAAAGGTGACCTGAGCCTTAAATACCATAAATCAAAATTTTACACCTCCCTTGAAGTCTGTAAACTTAATCATGAAGGAGCTTAGTAGCAGGAAGGTGTAAGTGAGGGATAGTAAGGGGCTGAGCAGGCAGCTGTTTTGGGACCTTGCAGCTGCTGTAAACCCAGTGACTGAGACCTGAGAGGGGAATGTGCTTGACTGAATCAGGCAGCAGAAGCTTGGTGTCCTGCCTAGAAAGCACGGTGCTGGGAAGGTCCTGGATGATGTCTCAGAGCTGGTAGCAGCTACAGGAGCCTGAGCTGGAAAAAAAAAAGCTGGCTGTGCTGTGTCTTGCTGTGCTGCTGCAGTGTGAGAAGAGCCTGATGTTTGCCAGTTGTGCTTTTTTTTCTTTTCTGGATTTTCTGTACAGGCTTTTATGTAAATGTCTCAGAGACACCTGCTTCCTTGAGATGTTTTATAACCAGCTGTGGCACAACATTGCCTCTGCCAGCAAATTATAGGGTTTTCTGCCTTTTCAAGCCCCTCATTGAGTGTTTCCAGATCTGCCCTGCTATTGCCCTTCCCAAGCACTGGTTGGGCTGCCGAGCCTGTGCCTGAACCTCTCCTTGTCTGTACTCTGGTGATATAGGCTGCTGCTGACTGATTTCAGACCACACAAACTGCTCTTGGGTGGAGCTGGGTACAGACTTCAGCTGGGGAAAAGTGGAGCGTGTTTGTTCCTGCTTTGCAAACCTGCAGCTGGCTGCTGCTGGGCAAGGGTAGATAAGGCAGCAGGACTGTTGGCACTGTCCTGAACGCTGGGATGCACCTCCCATTGCTGACACAGCTTCAGTCCATGGCCTTGTGTTGAGTCACCTCCCTTTCCGTGGTTAAATGTCCTCCAGAGTTATGGCTGTGCCCTCCACATGTCATTGACTGAAGGGTTTCTAACTGGGCTCATCCTCCTGATCCCTCAGCCCTGAGATAAGGAGGGGGGTCTGGAATCCCATGGGGAAAAGTGCAAGCCCAGCAAGCCAGTAATCAGTACCTCATCCTCCCAGCCTGCGTGGTGCTGGATCCTGTGTCCCATAAATGACTGGGAGTACGCATTTTTGATCTGTGGGCATTCCAGAGCAGCACCAGCATTGGCTGTGCCAGCTCAGCAGCCCAGCTGGCTGCAGCCAGAACTCTCCCACTGGCAGTGGCTGGGCCACAGTCTGTTCCTCTTCCTTAAACATCCTCCTTGTGCTGAAATCCTCCTCCTTAGACTTCTCCAGGTTTATGTGAAGACCTGCTTTTGCTTCCTCACTCTCTGAAGCTTTTGGCTGTGCCGCAGGGAGCCAATCTCTCTCCTAGAACATTTTTTTTTTTCCTATTGCATCCTTACTTGCTGCAAGGGTTGGAGTACACCATTCTTGGCACTCTCCACTTGATGGTGCTCTGAATTCAAGCCCAAGAAAGATCACAACTCAAACAAGGTTGGCTGCTCACTGCGAATCCTGCAGAGCAAAAACTTGTCCAGTTTTGTTCAAGGGAGGTTTAGGGCTGAAACTCCACAAACTATCACTGGTGAGCTGGGTCTAGGTGTACATCCAGGCCAGTATCTTATCCATGGACTTCCTGCATGGCAAATCACACCTGCCTGAGGATAGCCCTGCCAGCTCCAGCAGCACAAAGCCAGTGGCTGTGGGGCTCCTGCTGAGCTGTGATGCCCTGCAGTCCAGGTTCTGGCAGCCAGCTGGCACAAGGTGATGCCATCTGCATCAGTCCTTGGCACCTCCAGAGCTTTGCCACAAGCAGCTGTGTCTCTGTACTGCAGCACACCGCAGCTGGACAACGGGATGATGCTTGGGCACAGCGCAGCAGTGGAACTCCGCTTCCTCGCTCCTCCACAGCCAAATGCTGCAGGACTTCCCCATGGCCCCACTCAGACCAAGTTATTGGGGAAAGAGGCAGCAGTGTCTCAGAGATCTGAATTTCCCCAGGTTTGGCTGCCTGTTTCACAGAACCCAGCAGTAAACTCCAGCACTGCTTCCCACAGGGAAGGGTTGTGCTGAGGCTGGAGCCCTGCTGGGGAGCAGAATTCCCCCCCTCCCCAGTTACCCACCCTTCAGACAAAGCCAGAGAAGAATGGATTTCAGCAGCTCCTCAGCTCACAGAAATACTTGTGGATGCTTCTGTAAGGATCTGCCTAACAAACAGCCATAACCTCTCTCTCAGGTTCCTTAGGCTTTTCTTGCACTTCAGAACACCAGCCACAGCTCCTACAGGATACTGTGTTCTTGTGGACTGAAGTATTTCCCAGAGTCATGGTTTTCCTTGTAGCCCACCATGGGTTGTGCCTCAGGGTTGACTCCAGCTCAGAAACTGAACTCAGCAGTTCAGCTGAGTTCAGCGTAAGGACTGCAGAGCTGTAGCTCCCAGAATTCCTGAGGGTGTGGGTCTCCTCAAGATGGCTTTCTTCCCTAATGAGCAATAACAGACTCATGAACAGATTTTTGAAATTGCAGAAGTGGAAACCACAGGAGGAATAACTGACTCACTGAGGAAATCTTATTAATGTGTTCAACAGAGCCTTGGAGTGGAGGCAGGGGCAAATTAGGGCTTCCAAAGGAAGTGTGGGAGCACCTCTCCAGACCAGCTGCCTGCCTTGTGCTCAACCCTCTGACAATGTTGGAGACGCCTCCAGCTCAGACCAGTCTCTTGGGGAGCATTTCTAGCCCATATTTAGGAAGGAAATATGCTATTCCTCTGGTTGGTGGGAGCAGATGTTTGCTCCAGCCTATTCCCTGGGTCAGAGCAACCTCCAGCTGGGTCAGATCAAGTCCCAGCTCCTGGGCTGTCCTGAGAGCTATTTGCAAAGAAAGGGTCCAGAGCTGCCCAAAGGAGGAAGGGCAGGCTCTTGTCCTGTAAACCTGCACAAGCACATGCCAGGCAGAAGCTTTGGGCCTGATTTGCTCACGACCTTTGCCGTGGTCTGTCCCTCAGACAGCCGGAGCCTGCTTGCCGGCGCTGGATCTTTGTTTCCTTGTACACACAACAAGGGTACACTCCAGTCAGCTCCAGCCCTGCCTTTACGCTGGTTTTCTCAGGCAGGGATGTTTTTAGGGGTTTAATATTTAATCTGCATCCTACTGAAGAGGAGAACCTGTAGAGGTTACAAGAGCCTGGGATGTGGCTGCTCAAGGTTCTCATCCTTCCCAGGCTCTGTGTGCCTCCAGCCTGGGAGGTTTTCAGAAGGGCCGTGATGTGAAATCCAGGGATGTGAATCCATATGAAAAGCCACTTGCCAGGGATGATGAAAGGCACATGATGAACAAACCCCTCCAGGCAGGAGAGCTGCACTGCAAGCACGTGGAAGAGGGAAAACGGGGCAGTTTTGAATTTCTGGGCAGTTTTCTGCAGAAACACACTGCTCTGGGCAGGAGCAGCCATGTCCAACAGTGAGCTCTTGTGACTGAAGGCACTGCCAGAGCAATGCCGGTTCCCCTGGTCACACCAGGGCTGTGGGACCAGCTCTGTTCCTCCTTATGCATGGGATCAGGGTCTCCCTTTTCCCACGGCTGCAGAAATAGGGATTATCCAACAGGTCCCACTTGATGCCTGGAGCCAGCCACTGTCCCCTGTGGAACAGCCCTGCCCTGGCCCCAAACAACCCTGGTGTTCTCCAAAAAACTTTGTCCTGAGCCCATCCTCCCTACTGCTGGTCCCTCACCATCACCAAAGCAACCACGGATGAGTCTGTCATGAAAGCCCTTGGGGGTCAAGAATCCCTATATCCCAATCCCAAGTGTTCCCTACTGCCCTTCCTGCAGGCTGTGCCATCCCCAGGGCTGCCTGGTGAGATCCAGCACACTGAGCTGCTGCCTCCCATCCAGCAGCCCCAGCCAGGAGCCTGCACTCCCAGTGAGATGCAGAGATCTCCATCCAAGGGCTGCTGCAGCACTTGGAAGTTTTCCTGTAATCATGGAAATGGGGAGGGAGGGCTGGAGCATGAGAATGAGAAGTACCCAGGGAACAAGCAGTAGCTGTTCCAGTGAGCCAGTGCCTCAGCAGATATTACTAATACACATGTACAGGCGTTCTGAAATAACCTGAGCTCAGCTTCCCCGTGTGATCCTGACTTGTGTCAGCTGATGGGAAAAAATCTGTGTGTGGAAGAAACGGCTGTTCCTTGAAAAGGCCTGGGACTGTGCAGGCCATGCCTCGCCTCTGGGCTCAGCCAGCCTGGAGCCAGCTGTGTGTCAGGGATGGGTGAGGACAGAGCCTCGTGTACCCTGGAGGGAAGATGGAGGAGGGACCAAACTGAGATATGGTTGAGATGTTTGGCTGGGTGGAGGCTCCCTGTCCTGACCTTAGATACGGGGCTGCAACCTAAACACAGTCCCCCTGTGTTGAAGGGAGGTGTCCTCCCTTTCCCAGCATACACCAAGTGTCCAGCTGCTCTCTCACTCCTGGGAGAGGAGAGTGTTTGGAAGGGGAGAGTCCAGTACAGGATCAGGCTGTGAGGACATCGTGTGGCTGCACTCATCCCAGCTGTCTCCAGTTTCCGTCAGGGACTAAAGGTGCTGGTGTTTCCCCTTTTCCCAAAAGGAGTCATAAAGCTGGTTTTATGCTCACTGTAAAACCTCTTGTTCTTTCAAACCCTTGAAGCAGTGCTGGAAAACACAGTGCTTGATTGTCACTTTTATTGTTCCCTGGGCTTCATGCCATGTTTGTCCTTACCTCTGGTTTTCTGAACAATGCCTGAACTTTCTGAACTAAGAAATAAAATATATAAAATCAGCTTCTTTTAATCTGTTCAACATATGCTGGCCTTTAATTTCTGTGCTGTACTTAGGGGATATGGTAGAAAGAGGAACCAATTGTTTTCATATCTCCCCCACATCTTTCCACTGAATCTCCTCTCCCTCTTCCCCTTTTCTGAGCCAACATCCCTGTATGATCTTTTGTCATCTGCAAACACTCTTGCCCTTTTCATCTGCAGCCACTGAACTTTGCCATCTTGGCTGTGTCTTCTCCAAAGCTCAGTGATTAGTGCAGCCATGGCTCTGCCCCAGCAGGGAGCCCAGACTAGAGCTGTCTCTGCATTAGGCAATGCCTGCAGAGCCTGTGACAGCTGCCTGTGGTCAACAGTGGCCAGTGATACCTGACCTGTACCAGCCACGGTGTGGCAGCAGGACCAGGGCAGTGACCGTCCCCTGTGCTGGCACTGCTGAGGCACCTCCAGTCCTGGGGTCAGTTCTGAGATCCTCACAACAAGACAGACACAAAGGGGCTGGAGCATGTCCAGGAAAGGGAACAGAGCTGGGAAGGAGCTGGAGCACCAGGAGGGGCTGAGGGAGCTGGGAAAGGGGCTCAGCCTGGAGAAAAGGAGGCTCAGGGGGGACCTTGTGGCTCTGCACAACTCCTGACAGGAGGGGACAGCTGGAGGGGTCGGGCTGTGCTCCAGGGAACAGGGACAGATTGAGAGGGAATGGCCTCAAGTTGTGCCAGGGACGTTCAGATTGGGAATTAGGGAAAATTTCTCCATGGAAAGGGTGGTTTGGCAGTGGCACAGGCTGCCCAGGTAGTGATGGAATCGCTATTCCTGAAAGTGTTCAGGAAACAAGTAGGCTTAGAGTATTTGGGGACATGGTTTTGGTGGCCTTGGCCAAGCTAGAATAATGCTTGAATTCAAGGATCTCGACTGTCTTTTCCAACCTAAACAATTTCATTATAGATGGGAAGCCTAAAAAGCACTAGAAAACAGAGGGCTGGGCTTTGGAAACCCTGGGGTCATCCAGATCTTCTGCTTTGGTGTCATCAAGGTGAGCAGGTCCATAGCACACAGTAATTTCTCCTATCAAATATCATCTTTCTGGGGTATTTCAGCCCCAAGGGCAGCACATCTCCTGCCAGCAGTGGCAGTCATGGGCTGAGGCCTGGGGTACACCTATGACACAAATGTAAGTAAATGTAAGCTGGTTACCTGCAGGTAACCAGCTGGCCCCTGCTCTACTGAAAACTTGAACTGGAGCCTTTGGGGGTCCCTGAATTTCCCTGTGGTGTGTTCTCCTTGCAAGGACAGCTCTGTATAAGGCCATCTTTGACTAGGCATGATGGAGCTTCCTTCGAAGGAAGTGTTGGATGCCACATCTATGATCGATGATGAGCATAAGCAGAAGAAGTCCCAGTCAGGCTCTGGACACAGGAGAGAGGTGAAACAGCCCCAGGCTGCGGTCCCACAGTGTGTCTGGCCTCCACTTTTCCTGGCTGCAGCAGCCAGAGACATTCAGGGCTCAGTCCCCTTTGCAGTGTGACAAATCCCAGCCCTGGGGCTGGTGGTGAAATCTATGGTTTTTTCTTCTCCATGTTGCCAAGGCAGCTCTAAAATACCGTCTCAGTCTCCTGGGGATGGGTATGTCCCTGGCTGCAGGCACCAGCACTTTGGTCTCCAGAGGCTTAGGGGAGAAGGCAGCATGTGAAGCCAGAGACAGGGCAGACCCTGAGAGCTCAGACCAGCATACCCGACCTCAGGATACGAATTTTGGGTTTGGGTGAGCATTTCTTCCAACCCAAGAGGAACAGAAACTCCCTCTCACTGCTGCAGCCTTTTCTGCTTTCTGGTAGTCTTGATCCTTCCCAACTTGCTCATTCCAGAGGAGGTGCCCATGCTTTGGGAAAACAGGCGCTGGTTCCATGGTACAGTGGGTACCATGGCTGCCCCCCCCGGGCGAGGCTCATACAAGCAGATGTCACCCCATGATGAGCCAACTGTCCTCTCGCCACCGGCAGGACATTTCACAGAGGGGGTTGGAGGAGAGGAACTGCCTGCAAGGGAGACGCTAAACCCAGGAAACACAAAAACTGCTTAAAATAAAAAGGTCTCGTGCCTTTTTGCTCGGCAGCAGCTCTAGGGGCAGCCAGGGCTGGATTTTCCCCAGCAAACCGAGCAAGGAAACAACACCCTGAGAGGGGAATAACCATAACACAGGAAACACATTCCTTCTGCCTTTCAGTTTGTCTTTCCTCAAACAACGTAATAACCAAGTGCTGGTTAAGTTGGCTCATCCACAACATTCAGGTTGAGTGGGCCTGGGCAGCAGGGACATGGTCAGGAAAGGCACAGGCTGCCACATCCTTTGTCCAATAGTGGGGCAGGGAGGTAAGGCCGTGGGATGTCCTGTCCCACTGTGAACTAACAGGGGCTGCCGGGGGTCAGAGCACAGCTCCCGTGGTCCCCCTGACTAGGCAGAGTGAGACTGGGGCACTGCCAGCACCCACACCCAGAAATACATCTGCAGAAAAACTGGTCACCCCAACCCATGAACACAACAATTGTTGGGGACAATCTGACCTTGTATTGGCAAATTTCTTTACCCAGTCAAAAATATCCTTCTCTAAGTGTATTAGTCAAGCCCAACAGAGAATGTGTGCAGGAGGAGAGTGGGAGGTGGGGGTAACACTGCATCCGTGAACTGCAGAGGACAGCAGCTTCAGGGGCTCCCAGACAGCTGCCACTGAGCTGCCACTGGCACCAACACCATCTCAGTCTCATCTCTAGTTCTTGAGGGGTCTGTAGGCATGGGACCCCTGGGGGAGAGGCCAGCAGGCACGGCCTGGCAGCATGCCGAGGTGACGCTCCATCAGAGTGCAGGAGCCAAGGCAGGAGGAGCACAAGCACAGCAGCTGTGCAGGAATACTTAGGAAGTGTCAGAGGGATTGGATTTAATTTGCTAATTGGTAGTGAGGACTCTGATACTCACTGAGCCAGGCAGGGAGGGAGGCAGGGAGGGAGAGGAGACTCCTGCCCTCGTGCCTCTTGCAGCAGTGGTTCTTCAGCACCTCGTTCTCAGCAGCTCTGCAGGAAGGTGCTGTTCTGCCAGCCAGCCAAGGTTTATCTCCCTCCCTACCTGCCAGGGCCACAGGCCAAGGGAGAGCTGGCAGCACAGAGAAGAAACAGGTTGTGGGGGCAGAGCCGTGGCACTGTCCCAGCTCAGTGACAAAGGACACACTGGGACCAGCACAGTACATGGTTCTGAAGCAGCTCCCACCCAGGCAGCAGAAAGTTTCTGCCCTCACGAACCCGGATTTTCTCCCCAAAACTGAGTGTAATGACCCAAAATCATCCTTCCCTTCCTTGGTGCCCGGTGGCTGCCTATTCTCAGCATCTGCCAGAAGCTCCATCCTCAAAAGGATTGTGGCACCCTGGGCCTGGATTTGTCCTGCCATATCCTGTCCCCGACATGCTCCTCTCCCCATGTCCCCAGGGAAGCTCTCTGTGTTGGAAAACATATCAGTTTTAAAAATATTATATATAACTTGAGCCAGGTTTGTTCACCTTTGTCCTGGGAAAGGGAAGGGAAGTGAAGCTTTCTTTCCAGGACATTGTTTCTCTAGGTGAGGCCTAATGGACTTGGAGTAGCCCACAGATACCCAGAAAGATAAAAGGCCATCAACAGAACATCAACGGAACATCCGAGGCCGTCTGCCAGCATCTACCCCACACTCTGCCTCTGGCAGAGTTAGAGACATCTCCTCTGGAAAGGACTTATAAAAATCGAAGCATGAAGATCTAATTAACATCAGAGGTGAGGAGATTCAGATCCAGTGGGAAACTGAACACCGGGAGTTACTCAACTGTGGACCAATGAACTTTGAAACAGTGCATCTCTATGGGTTTTGACTGTATAAAGTTTGGGGGAAATCTTGTAAAAGCATGTGTCATGGAATGATTCTCTCTGCACACCCAGGCTATGTGTGGATGAGATGATTTCTGTGGCACATCCTGGCCAGATAATAAAAGAGTGTCTTGACTCTCTAACATAAAAATATTGTTGGAGGGTTTTTGTTTTTTCCCACAGTCTCAGTGACACCAGGGCAGCAGGAGAATATCCACAGGCAGGAGAGTCGCAGTGGCATCCCAGGCTCTCTGTGGGGTGATGTCTGCCATTGCTGTGAGAAGATAACAAATACTGCCTGCACTCACAAGCCTCTGGCAGGACAAAACCGTGGCTGGAAGGCTCCAGTGCAGGCTAACCCAGGCACGGGGTTTGTGCTCCTCTGGGTGTCTCTGCAGGGAGCCCTGGAGCGCAGCCCACGTGTGGCTCCCAGCCACCAAGCATCCCTCCCACGCTGCATGCCCATCTCACCAAGCATCCTGCCTCCAAAATTGCCTCTCCAGGATATGTCCAGGCCCCCATTTGCAAACCAGCTTCCCAAAAACCAGGGGTGGGATATGGTGGGAGGCTGGTGTGCTGCGTCCTAGTGTCTGCTTCCAAGAGCTCTCAGATGCAGTGTAGGGACAGGCTCTGTGCTGGGAAACCACATTGGCTCCTCCTACAAATACAAACCCTGTGATTGGGGACTGAAAATCCCCAACAGCACTGCACGTGCAGCCAGTGCGTTGCTGAAGGGTGCCAGGGGGAAGGGGGTATCCCATGCAGAGCCCACCCAATGCCCAAGAAATTCCTGCCTTTTCCATGTGTGAAGGTGGAACCAGACAGTGATGCCACAATGGAGAGAATCTTCCCAACCCAACAGCAGGAGCCACATTGTAACTATGGTAACCCAGAGCAAATAAATGCTATTTTCAAACCACGGCAGAACCTCCTCGTGAGTAGCCCTGGCTGATCCCCACTGCCAGCTGAGTGCTGGGAGCCAGAATGGATGCCCTGTGGAAGGAAGGATGAAGACCAGCCCCACACAGTGTGCAGTCCTGGATAGGGCATTTCAGGAAAAGGATGGCAGAAAAAAACCCAGCTTCCTTCCACACCATTCCCAGGAGCTGAAGAAACTGTAGGAACAGGGATATTTTCCCAGCTGCATTCACACGGAAGCATGGTGTTGAAAAGAGGAAGATCAGAGGGTTTACAGAAGGTAGGGAAGTCCTGGAGAGAGAGATGAGAAGGGAAAGAGATTAGATCAGGGTAGATGGGGATAGGATAGGATAGGATAGGATAGGATAGGATAGGATAGGATAGGATAGGATAGGATAGGATAGGATTAGAGGCCCCTGATTGCCTCATGGGGAAGTCCAGCACCGGGGGAATCCCCGGAAAGAGTTAACAACTCAGGGTTGAGTTAACAACTCAAGAGTTAATTAAAACCCAAATAGAGCAAGAGAAACCCCTTTTGCAAATGGCCCAAAATCTTGACTGGGGAGGGAGGAGGAGTGGGGGGATGGGCCCCCAAGGCCCGTGACTCCTGCCCTGTGATTTCAGTGAGGCACTGCAGGAGACACTGAATGAGGAAATGCTCCGCAGGCTTTGCTCTGTGGCTGGCCAGCGCTTGCTGCCGAGACCGTGAGCAATGCATTCACTGCCAGACCTGCATCTCTCATTCCCAATCCCAGCACCAGCTCAGCTCCACTGTCTATCAGACCTCCAGACTGAAAGCTCACCCGGGCTTCTCGTGAGCTGAGCTGCATTTTTAACACCTTAACACAAATTCCCTCATGGTACCCAGGGAACCAGAGCATTCCCTGCTAGTCCTGCAACAATGCAATTCCATGCTGGCATCTCTGTACCCAGAACTGTCCTGCAGGGGCAGGGTGCTCCCACCTTGCTTCATAACATGGGCAAAACCACAAGCATTGCCATGGCTTTTAGAAATAGATCCCCTGGCAAACAGCTCTCCAACTTGCCAAAAACCAGCTGGGTCAGGGCAGGTCAGCAGCTCTGAAGTCCCATATGTAGCATGGAGCAGACAGTGTCCAGCTCCTGCTCACTGGAAGCAGCTGGCAGAAGCTGGAGCCCTCTGAAATTGCTCTCCAGGGTGTTTGGTCCATGCACAGACAGGGCCTAATGCAGTGGGAGAGTCATCTGCCATAAGGCCACTCAGAAAATGCTCCCCAAAAGGTGGTGACACCTCTCCTCTGCACCTGCTGGAAAGCCCACTTCATCCCTCTGCTCCTTCCTTGGCACGGGAACAGGCAACCCAAAATCCCTTACCCTGGGTTTGGTTTGGTTTGGTTTGGTTTGGTTTGGTTTGGTTTGGTGCCATGCCATGTGGTGAATCCGTCTCAGAAGGAAAAGGCAGCACTGGAGGTGCCACCCTCATGTTCCCTGGAGAACGTGGGCGCGTTGGTGCCAGCCTGGCGAGTGCCTGGCGCCGGGGTGAGGGGGACAGTGCTGGTTGCTCTGGGAACAGGAATTCCTTCGGGCTGTTCTGCAACCAAGCTCTGGCCCTTTGCCTTTGACGTTGTGTTCGCCTCCCAGTTCACATTGAATTTTGTTCCTCCTTCCGTTGCCCTCTCCCTGAGGAAGAAATACCCCTGCATCCCCAAAAGGCAGAAGCAGAACTGGCATGAGAGCCTTGGTGTCCCCTCTGAGGGGTGGCAGGGGTGCAGTGACATCCTGGGCAGGGCTGGCTGTGTGCAGCAGCCATGGGCCCAGAGCAGAGCCAGTCTGACTGAGAGCCCCCACCAAGGAGGCCATGGCTCCGGGCCTGCAGGCGCAGCTGCAGCAGCAGTGCTGCTGGCCGTGGGACTGCCGCTGTTCTTTCGGACAGCACTATCATGGGAAGAACCTCAGCTGCTCTTGGGAACCTGCTGCAGCACACCAGGCGTGACAGGGAGCCCAGAGAGGTCACACGTGCTGTTGTCACTGGTATCCAATGAGTCCTTCCCCTCCTCTGGCCCACGCGGGCGTTGTGCATCCTTGTGTCCACTCACTGCAGCAATCACAGCCACACCGGGGTCACCAGTGTGCCTTCACCGGCATCTCAGGAGGATGCTTGGCACATGCTCCCTCCATTGGCCTGGTCAGTCCAGGGGAGTGTGGAGACAGTGAGGAGGACTGGGCAGTCCTGGGTGGGTGAAAGGAGGTGGATGCTCTCATTTCCAGCACCCAGACCTTCCCTCTGTGCAAACCCTTAAGAGTGTTGGCACCAGGATGTGCAGGGGGAACCACACTGACTCCACCATGACCTCCATGGCTCCATCCACCTGGGCAGGAGGAGGCTGAATAAATACGTGCTGCAGGGGAAATGTAAAATGCAATGTTTTGAAAGGAAATTTTGTTGCTAAGAGCTTAACAAAATATCCTTGCTGTGAATCATCAATTTCAGGTGAAACCCAAACAATTTATTGGACCTGTAGGGTTGGAGAACTGAGACCCAGAGACATTGAGTGAGTCGCAAATGAAGAGCACGGGAGGAGGAGAAGGAAGAAGAGGGCTTGGCTCAAGGTGCCGGACCACAATGCAGGGGCAAGGAGACTGCCGGCAGCTCCAAAGGGTGGAGCTCGGGGAGCTCGGCCCTCGGCGCCCCGCTGCTCAGCCTCTCCGGAACACGGCACCCCCAAAGCGCCACCACCGCCGCAACTCGTGAGCTGGCGGCGACAAGGAGGCTCTTTGTCCTTCGGGATGGCCACGGGCCGGCAGACGGAGCGACGAGCGGGGATGGGGCCGGAGGATGTGTGGGAAGCCGGGAGCGGCAGCAGGGCCGGGCCACGGCTGGCGCGGAGCTGGCACAGGAGGAGACGGCAGCGCACGGTGTGCGGCCACGGAGCGGCTCCACCGGCAGCCCCGGCTGCCCACAGTGGGAAAAACATCCTTTAGGGGCCCTTAAAATCCACCCTGGGCCCTGGGTCCCTCCTCCAAATATTGTTGCTGGTGTTGCTCCAGTCTGTTGGCGTCCTTGGGGCTTTGAAGCTCTAGCCCAACAACACGACAGCACCCATCACCCACAGATACGTTCCATGGGGCAGATATCTGGGCTCATCCCCACCAGCCAGGACGCTCATGCCACTCCCGGCCTGGGCTCTGCACCTTGCAAGGTCCCCTCACTGCAGCCAGGCTGGGCACAGTGTTGGGAGAGATGCCCACTCCAGGTGAGGGCTGGTGGCAGCATGGCCAGACCCAGCCCAGGAGGGCACAGACCTGAGCACCAGGGTGGGATGAGGCACCACAGGCCAGGCCCCATCTCCCCTCACCAGCCCAAATCTGGTAACCAAACTGCTGATGCTGCCAGTGGCCTGAGGGGTGAGAAATTCACACAGTGACCAATTGCTCTGGACCCTAGAGGCAGGGATTGTCCTGTGAAAGGTTAATTTGAGCTGCTGGAAACCCTGCTAGCAGTGACAGTCACCACCACAGAGCAATGACAATGATGACCACACTGAAAAAAAACCATGTCCCAGTGTGGAAAAGCAGCAATGGGGGGAGTGGTGCTGGTGGCAGTTATGATGGTGGCAGTGGGGATGCTGGTGGCAGTGGTGATGCTGCTGGTGACAGTGCTGGTGGCAGTGATGGTGGTGACAGTGGCAGTGTGTTCCCCAGATGGGACACACAGTCCCTGCACCCACCTCTGCCAGGGCTCAGGACAGGGTCTGCCTCTGTGGCTCTGACCCCCAGCCCACTGCTCCTCTCTCTGCCTCCAGCCAACCTCTGCATGGGCCATGTGCTGGATGTCCCCGTGAAGACCTGGTGACAGTCTGCCACAAGACAGTCTCCCTCTCAGAACCAGCGTGCCCCAGCACATGCCAGCAACCTCTGCCCACTGATGTGCCAGGGCCCTTTGTGCTTAAGCAGCAGCAAGGGATTTGCCGAAGTAAATTCTGTCCTCAGCTCCCCTGTGGGCTCTAACAAGGCTGAGGTGGCCAGAAAAGTGGCAACACAGGAGAAAAGGCAGGTGGCCCTTGAGTAATAGAGAGACCAGGTGTTTTGGGACATGGAAAGCTCAGCCAGATTTGTGGCAGCAGGAACTGTGAATGACCCCCCAAATCCTGGGTAACAGAATGGCATGAGTCACCCTTCCAGGAGGGCTGTGGGAGCATCCCCCTGGGCTGCTTTGGGATGGGTTTGGCTCAGGGGAGCGCCTGCAGGAGAGAGCAGGTGGCAGAGCCTACGGAGGGCGATAGCACAGCTCAGAGCCAGCCCACCCGCTTGCCTCCAGCCCAGGGAAAAGGACGGGCCAGGGGCTGGTTGTGGCATCCAAAGGAGCAGGATGGATGGATGGGATGGAGCAGAACTCCAACAGACGGTACTGGCACTGGAGCTGGGAGGATGTGGAGTGCAGGAGCGGGAAGGCCCCAGAGGGAACCCCAAGCCAGCAAGGCCCGGCGGGCACAGCCCATGCCTCCGGGAAGCTCACAACAGCTCCCGCAGCTGAGGCCACAGCGCCTGGCAGGAAAGGGGGCACAGCATGCAGGCAGGGCACAAGGGCAGGTGGCAGCTGGCACACGGGATGTGCTGCGGAGGACGTGGCACCGGGACCATGGCACATGGGACACAGGACATGGCACCGGGAACACCGCACACCACGATGGGATACACCGGGGGGATGCGGCACCGGAACACGGCACACGGGCACGGGAATACGCGGCAGAAGCCACGTCCTGGGGTCAGGTAACGGGACACGGCCCGGGCAGTGCTGCAGGGACACGACAAGACACGACACAGGGACAGGACAGGGGGACACGACACGAACGCCGCCGGCCCCGGGCAAGGCCGCCGCCGCGTGGGCGGGGCCGTGACAGGACACGCCCCTTATGCTAATGAGAGCTGAATCACGCTCAGCGGACCGCGGCCGCCGGGCAGGACGGGCTCAACCAGGCGGCGCGGAGGGGGGAGCAAAGGGAGGGCATCAGAGCCGGCTGCCCTCCTGGGCGCAAAGCGCCGCCGCTGCGACCTGGGGGCGCGAGGGAGCCAGGATGCCGCTGACCCCGCCGGCGGCCGCGCCGCGGGAACGGGATCGGGGCGCGGGGAGAAGGAGTGAGGAGCGCGCGAGCAGGCGTCCCCCCTCCGCGCGCGTGGTGTGCGCCAAGGGCGGGGCGGGCGGGGGCGGTGGGTGTGATCACGTGACGGGCGGGCCGCCGCCATTTTGTCCTGCGGAGGCCGTATTTAGGGCGCAGCGCGCGCGCCGCCGCCACTCCTGCCGGGACGGAGTTTCCGCGCCCCGGGCCCCGCCGCCGCCCGCCCTGCGCCCCCACCCCGGCTCCCTCTGCCCCGCCCGCTCCCGCCGCGCTTCCGCCATTTTGTGGCCGAGCATTGCCCGCCGAGGACCGGCGCCGCGGCGGAGCTTTCCGCCTTTCCCCCGCCCTTTCGCGCTCCGACTCTAGCGGCGCCTCGGCCCGGCCCGGCTCCCGCAGCCATGTCCTCCGGCGGCAGCCCCGAGTACGCCTCCTTCTTCGCCGTGATGGGCGCTTCGGCCGCCATGGTCTTCAGCGGTGAGCACCGACCGGCAACGGGAGGGGCCGGGGGGAGGAGGGGGAGCACGGTGTGGGGGAAGCGGCTTCTTTTTCCCCGTCACTCCCCAGCCCCGGCGGGGCGCCCTCGGCGGTGGGGGCTGGAATTCTTTGGGCCTGGGGACGCCTCCCCCCCCCACCCCCTCCCCCACTCCATCCGGGCTCTCGGGGGCAGCGGAGGGTCCGTGCCGGTGACGTCACCGCCGGCGGAGCCCCCGGGGCCACGTGACTGCGGCGGCGCCGCCCGGGCCGCTCCCCCCACCCCCATTCCTCCGGGCAGCCGCGGGTCGGGGTCCCCCCGGTGGCCCCGCGGACGCCGTGGTGGGGGGATGTCGCACCCCCGGCTCTGCCTGCCCCGGCCTCCGCGGCGGCGGCGCTTCTCCCACTATAAATCGGACGTGGTTGGTGTCTGAACCATTCCCCCGATAAAGCAAGTCCGGTTTTTAACGGGATTAAACATAAACGTGCGCTCGTTTGGCGGGCAGGCCGCCTTAGAGACGTTAATGCCGCTGCAGGCGATGGACGGGCTCCTGAGCTGCCCCGCGGAACGGGATGCCGGGGCAGGGGAAGCCCTGCTTGCTCCATGCCCTCCCTCTGCGTCTCCAGGCAGCGAGCTCAGTGCGGTGTAAATTGGGTCATCCTGCGGCACTGCTCTCCCCACTCAAGGAGCACGGATACAGGGTCCATAAATGCTGGGTTACACCAGAAAGGCCGTCCTTTATTGCGTTGGCTCTCAGAGCCTTGTTAAACGTACAGAAGGTGACTGCTGTTCCTGCACGGCGTTTGCTGGTCTCTGATGGGTGCAAACCTGCTGTTCCCTTTGGGATCTAACATGGGGAAGGCTTCAGCTGTTTTTTTCCCAAATGCAGGTGTCACAGTAATTGGGAATGAAGCAATTAGGAACCAATCTGGCCTTCCCTTCTGAAGGCTTAAGCCCTTGTCTCCACAGATGTGAACATACTTACTGGTCTTTGGCTCCCTTCTAGTACTGTATTTGTTGTAGCTCAAGCTATGTAAGTGCTGTTGAGGTGCTTGGGATCTCATTGTGTTAATATGGCCTCTGGGATGGTGGCTGGGTCTGCAGGATGGATTTTGGGAAGCTGCTCTTGATTCATGCGTGTGGGAGATGAAATCATGCAAAGAGCCAAGTAGACAGTGAATTAAAATTAGTGTTCGAGAGGAAGCTGTCTAGCCGTGCTGGTGTGGGCACCATGGACTGGTTCCACACCAGCCATGTTTGTGATTTTAATTTTTGATAAAGCAAAAGCTTGGTTAGGTGTGTTTAGTCTTGCTTAGTTTGTACCTGGTGCTGGGATGCCGATACCCTTACTGAGGGCAGTCAGTGGCCTGCCACCTTGGATTTCAGACATTGTGCTCACACTTGACAGGTCAAAATTTTCCTGAAAACTCAATGGTTGAAGTGATGTAGGAGCCAGAGTTGGGACTGCTGACCTACCTGCCTCTTGGCTACTGAAGATAATGGAGAAAGAAACTAAGACCTAGTTACTTGTTGGGAAAAAATAGTCAGCAGTTCACTGCATTTTGCAAAATGGTCCTAAATAGTGAACTTTCCTTCCAAGGAAGGAGTTGCTGGTTTCCTCTTGCAGAATGGATTTTGGAAGCAAAAGAACATGGCTGTGTGGCTTTAGACACCATGTTTGTGACGTGTCAGTGTGCTTCAGCTGAAACATCAGTGAGGGATGCAGGCTTGAGTCAGCGCTTTAACAGGAATTTGGAATGGTGCTGGCATGCCTGAACCAGCAGAGAGAAGCCTTTCCTAGAAGCTGCAGCATGACAGCGTGGTGCTGTGGGATTGCAAGGGGAAGGTTTGAGTAGGGGAATGCCAAGTCAGTGCATAAGTTATATTGATGAAGGTTTGGTATCTGTTGTGTTGCAGCCAGTTTGTGAGAGGTCCCTGATGCAGAATCCGTGTCAAGTAGTCCTGGATTCATTGAGCTCAGAGGTCTACCCCGACCTCAATGATGTTGCAATAGCAGCAGGTCTGAACCGTGCAGGTACTCTTGCTAGGGCCAGGGACGTGTTCAGGTGCTGGACAACAGGTTATAGATACTGCTGATGGGAAATTGTTTCTTAGATGTGGCTGTTCAGTGAAGCAGTTTGTATTTTTAAGGCAATATGGCAGAGGTGTCAACATAGGATAAACTAAAACTTGCAGTGTTGTGTAGCTTTTGTAACAGGCCTGTTGCATCACAGCATGTTCTGATGGTAGTTGTTAAAAACCCCCTGATTTTGAAGTAAGGAGCTAAACCTGGACAAGCAGTTAAAACCCTAACATTTTCCTGGATCAGTGTTAATTAGTGCGGTGAATCATGCTTGACTCATGCTATATCTAAAGATCACATTCTTGTGGAGCTTGTAGTTCCAAGACATGTTTCTAGTAAACATGTTCAGGTTCTGTACTGTCCAGGCTAGTTTGATGTGAAAACAAGTGACTAGTAGCAGTCCTGTGTGCGATGTGAGCATTACTTGCTGATGGTAAATAGATAGCAGAACTTGTTCTGGTCAGCAAGAGACAAGAGCAGGCTGCTGTGACCTTGGCCATCTTTGAGCCTGTCTGGTTAGTTGCAGATTACAACTTGTTCTCATTGTTGCAGTTCCTTATTTCCCATGTGTGAAATGTGGCGGGTCAGGTGCTGTTGAGTGATTAAATTATTGTAGCTTTTTCATGTGATCTGAGCACACCAGAATGAACAAGTGTGCTGTTGGGCAGAGCTGTCTGGTTCTGTGTGTGCTGGTGCTCTGTGCAAAGCTGTCACAAGTGTGCCCACTGTGCCCTCCATGGTGAGAGGAGTTGTCCTTAGGCCTGAACTCCAGCTGGGCATTCGGTGCCTTCAATACATGCTGCACTGCCAAGCAGCTGGAAGATTCCTCATGAAGAGAACTTTAGCCACCAGTGTTAAATTAGTCCTGTGTCTTCTAATTTTTGCTGCAGTGAAATAGTACCTTTGTTTTAAGCTTGAGCTTTAGATCTCCTAGCAGTTGGTTGGCTTTCAAGGGACCTCCATGGTGAAATAGCTGGCTCAGAACATGTAGTTTGATGCAGCTGACAGCCCTGCACAGTCTGATTATGGAAGGCATCGTGACTATAAACAGCTTGCACCCTCAAAGGCAAATGGCACCTGTGCTTCCCAAAATGCTGTCTGAGAGGTGGGGACGTGGAACAGGAGAGCTGCTTGCAGGTAAAAATGAAATGGTGGAGTGCAGCTCAAGGTAGTTTTCTGCTCCAAATGAGGGTGCTTGTGATGTGGGCAGGTGTGTGAGCTACCAGATTGTCTGCAGCAGAGATTAGCTTAAGCTTTTATCCTTTACAGCAGGTAAAGCAGTGGATGGCTGAGACCTAAGTGCTGTAACAGACGTGAGGTAGGCGATGTTTCTACAGCTTGAGAATGAGGGAAGGCATCTCAACAAGAGCCTCATTTCCTCTCAGTAAATGCCAGTCTTGGGAACATCTGAGAATGAGATGGCTTATCAGTGTAAACCATTGGCTCTGCAGAACATGGCTTAAGCAGTTATGCTGCAGTTTGTACTGTGGCTTCCTGATGGATCCCTCTGTCACCCTGGAGTCACTACACAGCCTGCAGGTGCTTCCCCTGTGGTGGGTACACTGGGAGCAGTAGTGGACATGAATGACAGCTGCCTCAGGACCTCTTGGTCAGCTTTTTTCCTTCCTAGAACTGGCCTCTTCCATCTCCAGAGCCTGACTGGTTGCACACAGATGTTGCAAAATGAACAGCATCCCATCCTGACCAGGCTGTTGGGCACTCCTTGAAGCAATGGTTTACAGCAGTGTGTGCTTCTCCATTGAGACATAACCGGCTGCACTCACTTCCTTCAGACTCTGAATCTTGGGAGCACGAGGCTTTGGGTCAGGCTGCTCTGGCCACAGGAGCATCTGCTGGGTGCAGGCAGGGGACATGGGCTGTCCCATGCCACAGCAATGGGGCAGCAGAGCTGTGGGTGCTGCTGAGTGTTCTAAGCTCCCCTGGACCTGCTGGTTGGGAAGGGGTCTTGCTAAGTGGTGTAACACACTGCTCTGCCAGTCAGTACCTGGAGTACGCTGGTCACCTGGTTTGTGGAACAGGTCATCTTTAAGGTGTTGTCAGGGAGCCTCTTTGATGATAAAGATATGTAACAAGTGTCTGGATAGACTTGGCTGCTTGCAGAAGGAAAGGTCTGTGCTCCATGGTACAAGTGCTTTACCATACTTACAAAATCAAAGAGCTCTGTGTGCTGTGTCACACAATCCAGAGTGCCAGTTGAAGCAGCTCTTGCACAGTTGACTGGCAGATCCTTTATTTTCCTTGAACTGCTACTATTGCGGCAATGTCTCCAGGAGCTGGTGGTTTTTTTAAGTTCTCAGATGTACTGACCCAAGACTAAAAGGCCTAAAAGAATTCTTGGTAGTGCCGTAGGCTGACAGTGCCAGGCCTGGTGGAAATACCCACACCCTTTCATTACATTATGGAAGAACAAAAAGTTATCCCTAATTCTGAACCCTCACTAAAGGATTCAGAGCTTAGAGCTTCTTGTAGGGCAGCTTTGCTCTTGACTCCTTGGGTTTTCATTGGGGAACAGGCTTCAGCCAGTGTGATGGGAATTTGCATAGGCTCCAGTACAGTTCCCCTAACGAAGCTTGTCTGTTCTGTGCAGATGCACCTGGGCAGAGCAGCAGGATTTTTCCAAAAGTATCCATTACTGTAACCTGAGGTGGAGCTGTTGAATGTGGTGGGGTGGGAGGGGGCAGGGCCAACCTGTGGGAAGCAGCCTGTTTCTTTAGAAGTGTCCACGTTTCTGGTATGGCAAAGCAAGGACTGTACTTGACCTGGATGTCACCTCTAACATTTCTCCAGCCTTTTAAGAGCAGCCTGTTCAGGGGTGAATAGATGTTGGTGAATTGGTGCCTGTCCGCTCCCAGGGAAGCCTGCCTACTGCAGAGGGCAGCCCATTTGATAATGATTAGTTTTGAAAGGCTCCAGATGTAAGTTCTCCTGCCAAATGGTCCTTCATGCTTGCTGTGATGGTAACCACTGGTATCCTCATTGGAAATCTGACTTCTGTTACTAGCTCACTTCTCATGCAGGTGAGTTCTGCATGTTAGTGCTCTGGAAATCTCTCACATGCAGTGTGGAAATCTGTTTTGCCATGGTGGGACATGGGAAGAATCCTTGGCTTTGAATGGACCAAATGCTGCTGGAGTGTATGTGGCTGGTTCTGAGCCTGTTCCTGGGCTGAGCCTGTCTGGATGTATCAACTGGTGAAACTGGATCTGTGCTACTAGGTCTCCTGGCTTGGAAGGCTCCTCACAGCCTCTTTCTGTATCAAGGGAGTGACTTGCATCTGATTTAACTGCAAGGGTACTCTTCTTGGTGTGTGACCTGTGAGCACAGTCACCTGCTGGAACTGGAAAAGGTTGGTTCTGGTGCTGGGACTGCCCTTGATCTGAAGAGCAGGATGCTGGCAGAGCCCTATGGAAAGCTGTGGCAGTGGCAAGACTACGACCAGTCTTTAGTCTTTGACACTACAGCCTATCTGGCAAGTGTCTGTCGAGTTTATACTTGATCCTGGAGCTGCACAGCCTCACTCCCTCTGCTATCACTTTTAAAGGGACAGATATGGTGAGGTGCCAGGCAGCATATCCTCAGCCCTGAGGGGAGGGCATTTTACCCCCAGGAGCAGTACATAAATCAGCTCTGAGCTGTGAGTTCAAGGAGTAAATCAAGTATGTCACAAGGGGGTTAACCTTTGAAACAGGATTACTGGCAGTACGTGCTCTTGGGTGATGTGCATTGCAACTTACCTGTATTGTAACACCATTGAACTTCCAAGTGGCACAGTTCCTGGTTAGAGACCGGCATGGATTCAGTCTCTGGTGAACTAGATAGACTAATGCTTTTCAACATGCCAGGTAAATATTTTGACAGGTCTACCTCTTTAAAGGTAGTGTTTGGAGCTTGCTTGGCCTGTATGTTAGAGGTGAGGGAGCTGGATGAGCTGACACAGAAACCCAGAGTCCTGGTGTGTAGCAGAGGTACAGCTCTTGCCCCATTTCCAGTGTCTGCCACAGAGAACTCCTCTAACCCTGTTGACTGAGATTCTGGAAAACACATCCTTCCAATCAATCAGGGATATTTAAATGTAGCATATGAAGTATATGTGCTTTAGTCGTTTAGAGCTGTTGCAAGGTAGAGCTGTAGGTGTGTGGGAACATTGTCCAGGGTGTCCATAGCCCAAAACTGAGTGGCTGTGCCACTGGAGGCTGGGTCATGGTGGGAAGCAGGTATTGTATTTGCCACCTTGCCTGCAATACTGAGATAATGTCAAAGATGCAAGGACAACTTGCCAGGCTAATGAAGCTGCTAGTAAACTTGCCAGACTAGTAAAGCTGCCTTGTAAGGTTCTGGAGATGTCTCTTGGTTAGGGTGGTGGTAAAGCCTTCCTTGGGAGCAGATGTGCCAGGTTCTGAAACTCTGTGTGCCCACCAGTGGGAGTTCAGTAGAGTTTCAGTGACATCTAAGACTGTCATGTGAAGACTGGTAAGCATAGGCTTGCTTTATTTAAAACAAGTTCAAGGCATAAGATCTGGCCTCTTCTGGGATTTTAACTGGGACCTGACAAACTCATGCTGCACTGCCCCTCCACAAAAATTTGAGCAAGCTGACTTTCTTGTAAGTGGGGTTACAAAATCACCTTCTCTAATCCATCACTGCATTGATTGCAACACCCTCGAGTAGCTTCATGCTTGGAGGAAGTGATGACTGATATAATTTAAATAGTGAACTTCCTTCATAAGCCTCTGCATTTTTTGAGAGGTTTGTAAAATGTTGCAGACAGGAGAAGTGGTTTCTGCTAAATTCTATACCCAGGGTAGACAGTGGAACCAGAATTCAGGCTTAGTTCCAGCCCTTAGGAGGTGCTTCATCCAACAAAAAGGTTTCCTAGTTGAAGTTAGTGGTTTCTTTCTAGACTTCTTAAGGGCTAGACCCTAAACAGAGCCATCACTGAAATGGCTGATTAAGTTCATGTGCTAATTTCCAGGTTCATCTTATATTTGCAGATAGAACCTGATCCTAGCTCAAGCTTCCTAAGTTGGGTTCTAGTTCAGAATAGCTCAAAATAGCCTTTTACATCACTTGGTGCCAGTCAAGGTTCGAGAGCTTTGCTAGCACAGAACAAATTGGTAGTTAATGAGACTTTCCCTTCAGGTTTTTGTAACTAAAGCTGAACTTCCTTCTGAGAATGAACCTTGTCTTAGTGCAGCAGTGCTGTTTGTGTGAATGGTGTGGAGTTCTAGTGCCAAACCAGGAGGATGACTACTCCAAATATGGGCTTTATGGGAGTGCTGAGTGAGAAGCAGGGAAGCGCATATCTCAACTCCTCCATCAACTCCCATCAACTCTTCAGGGCAAGATGCACAATCTCATGCTTCAATACCAGTGTAAGGCAGTGACAAATCTTTGTGGAACAAGCAGGTCTCCCTTGGAGAAACCTTTGTTTTCTGTGGGTGGGGCAGACTTAACTATTAGGTCTCAGATCAGTACAAAGACTTTAAATGCCCATGGTTTAAGTGCACTCCAGCAGCATTTTAGAACATATGCAAGAACATTTTCTTGCCAAATAGGATTGACTTCTGAGGACAATCTTGATGGTGTCAGAAAAGGAGACTGCCTGCCCTTCCATATGCCTGTCTCTCCTGCTTCAGGGACTTATTCCTGGCTGGCAGTTGACATGCATGTCATCTCTGGATGATGGTGAGTGCAGTACGAAGCTGTGGAGTTCCCAGAGTACTCCCCAGTAAGGCTGAAAGGAAAGTTGTCTGTTCAAGTACTGCAGAATCAAGGAATGAGGTATTTGAGGAAGCTTCTGTGAGACAAATACATTTCTTTTCAAGGCAGAAGTTACTTAGGGGTAGTTCTTTGGACTCTTCCAGCAGGTCTCAGGTACAGGTGATAAGCCCATCATTCTGTGCAGGTCTCTGCATGCTCAAGTGTTGACAGAGATGATGAGTAAACCTTAGGTGTAAGGTGGATGTGGTCCTCTGTAACCTGCAAGCCAAACTCTTCTTTGTGGTTCCAGTGGTTGGATTGACAAGTGTTTGGACTGGAATCCTTCATAGGTGAGGTCGCACTCTCCATGTGCCAGAACCTTTCTCCAGTGAGTGATGTGGAGCAGTAATATTTGAGTTGGTTTCTATCTCAGTGTGTCTGATGAAGATGCAATAGCACATTTAACTCCAGGGCCAAAGCATAGGCAAATAGGTTTTGTGGGAGAACAGGCTCCATGAAGGAGATCTGTGCATCTGAATTCTGTTCATGTGGCCCAGCTCTCAGCTGTGTTCTGCTGGGGTAGACAGATGTGCTTTGCTGAGCCTTGCAGTGTGGCCTCTGGGAGGGCACAAACACTGGAGTTCCCCTTGGGACTTTGGTTTTGGCCCCTAAGCAGAGGCATGGATGGCTGCTGGGGGTGCCCTGCTGTGAAGCTGGCCTGGGAAGATGTTCTGCTGTCAGTAGTGTTTGAACAGCACCTCTTGTTCATCTTTGGAGTAGACTGTGGGTAGGTCACTTCCTCATCCCTCAGGGGAGTATTCCTGGCTGTCATGTGACCGCGTTAGTTTTGCACAATCCTTCCTTGTGCTGACTTAGCTGTTCTAACTGCAGCCTTGTGAAAGAAATGGTATTTGGGATGTGTGTAATGCATTTTTTTCTCTTCCAGCCTTGGGAGCTGCATATGGAACAGCAAAGAGTGGCACAGGTATTGCAGCCATGTCTGTCATGAGGCCTGAGCTGATCATGAAGTCCATCATCCCTGTGGTCATGGCGGGTATTATAGCGATCTACGGCCTTGTAGTGGCAGTGCTCATTGCCAATGCCCTCTCACCTGAAATCACGCTATTCAAGTAAGTTGCTGCATCTGGCGGTTCCGTTTCACACTGTCCTGTCACTGTTTGATGCTCTGTGTGGGGGTGCTTTTGGCTCAAGGCCCCTGGAAGGGCTGGCAGTGCTAAATGCTGCTTGGCCAGGCTTAGGAGCATGGGCTGGATTCCAGCTGTCCTGCCGGATGCCTCAGCCCCAGTGGAGTTGGCTGTACTGGCTGTCACAGATCAATCGGACATCCCACTGCTCCTGTGGTGGGGCTGTGGCTTGAAAGAAGCCACGTACAGGCGGCACTAGGATAGGAGGCAAAGCTTGTGTCATGATGCCAGACTCTAGACCTGGGTGTGCAGGTGTTTCCAAAACTGTCTAAATAGATCTGCTGTTGCCTGGGAGATGCAAGTAAATAATTAATATTGCTTTTGCTTTGGTAAGTCAATCCTTGAGCTATACATTGGGCCTCTAGCAGCTACGGTCTGAAACTTAGTCTGCTCTTGGCTTCTGAGAAAGCTGGAACTGGTGTGATTGAGCCCTCTTGGAATTAAACAATGCTGCTGAAGTGTGACAGGTATCTGTGTTGCTGTACAGGCTGTGCCTATGAGCAGTGTGCTTGGCCTAACAAGACATGGTCTAAAACAGCAGATACAAATGGTCCTTTGCAATTGCCAGGTGAGCAGACACTGATAGGGACTGCTCCACAGGACTGCTCTCCTTGGAAAACCAGACCATTCCTGCCCAGCTCCTGCAGTGCAAGACACCTGAATGTGCTGTGGCTGTATATAAAGTTGCTCAAGGTTGGAGATGAGCAGCTACTAACAGGCTGCAAAGCGCCGTGGGACAGGCATTGCTGCAAGTGCTAGTAAGCGCTGTTCTGACAGCACACTGAGCCTGCCGGTGGCCAGATGAACCCACTAACTCAGTTTCATGTATGAGCCACACATGAACATCAGGTGAAGATCCTTCACTGTTGCCTATCTTTAAGTATCAGAGTTGGGAGTGTCAGTAAGCATTGCTTTGAGACACATGGGGCTTGTTGAAAGAGTTAGGGGCTTATGGGTGGGTGTCCTGTTCCTTGCCACTGAAATTCTTCCATCTCTGTCCTACAGGAGCTTCCTTCAGCTGGGCGCTGGCTTGAGCGTGGGTCTCAGCGGTCTGGCTGCTGGCTTTGCCATTGGCATCGTGGGCGATGCGGGTGTCCGGGGCACAGCACAGCAGCCCAGGTTATTTGTGGGGATGATCCTCATTTTGATCTTCGCTGAAGTCTTGGGTCTCTATGGCCTCATTGTTGCCCTTATCCTCTCCACGAAGTAAATGTTGCAGTATGATGTAAAGAGATGTAACAAATCTACGTTTAACAAAAAAAAAAAGCTCCAGAATGAAAATGGTTTCTCCAATGTGTACAGTTGTCCCAATTTGGTAGTTGATCTCTTGTAAATGCGCAATATATGTTAGTGACTTGTCTGTCCTGTGTGTACTTCAATATTAACTTGGAAGGGTTGCTCCAGGCCTGCTGCATGGCTTGGGGTGGCCCGTGTGCAATTTTCCACCCATTGCTGTTAGTATTTTATGTATAAATATGAACTAGAAATGTAATTTTTTCTCTTCACTGGATGTTTATTTATAAAAGACTTGACATGTTCATACATCTATGGAGCAAGGATTTTCAATTTCCCATGCTATATATATTAATCTTATATATAGGTAGATTACACTGTGGGGTAAATTGTAAGTGCAGAGAATTCCTTGGATGTAATTTTGATTCTAGAGATTGCTGTAGTGTCCTGGTATTGGAGTATGAGAATTTTGTGTTTTATTACAGCAATTGTCTGAAACACTCCCGTGTTTCAATAGTAACTGCGTATGCTCCGGCATCAGTCATGCACCCAGTGTTGGGTTACAAACTTCTACCATGTTTCCGAATAAAACTTCCTCACTACATTGCTGTAATGTGTCCCTGGCTCTGATTTCCAGCTGTTGCTGCTCCTTTGGGAAGAGGCTGAGGTCTCTTGAGGCAGGCAGGTTCCTGAAGTGACTGGGTAGCATGCCGGAGTGATGCTGCCGCCTCTGCCACAACTTTCGCTTTCTCCTGGCTCGTGGCAGTGTGGTTCCCAGCTGCTGCCATGGGCCATATTTGTGGTGAGCAGAGATGCAGGGCTGTGCTCACTCTGATCACATCTGGCTCAGTGCAGTGCTCTGTAACCAGGGGTCAGGTAGCTGCAGCCTGCACCAAGGGCCAGGGTGAGAGGGTGCAGGCTGCAGCCTGTGCCCAGGAGAGGAGCTGCCTTGTCAGGAAACAAACAGCCTGTCCTTGTGCTGGCCCTGCAGAAGCTGAGCTGCTTGGAAGCTGTACTGTGAATAGTAATTGCCTCTGAAGTAGCTCAACAATAGTCTCATCAACAAAATGGCTTCAGTCAAGAACTTGTATTTTTATCTTTCAAATCACAGGACCATTTGAGCTGGGAGATTTTGATGCTGCAGCTACTGAGTGCTGGAGCAGCCTCCTCTGGCCTGAAGACTTTTGAGTACTGCCAGGCTTATGTGGGAAATAGGTGTTGGACCCTTTCAGTGGTAAAGCCAAAATGTTACTCCTCAGACACCTGGTGCTAGCAGTACCCTTGGCATCAAATCAAGCTGATGTATTTGGAGGGATGTTTCACCTGGCTGGGAATGAAAATGCATATTTGTGTTTCACCAAGGTACCTGTCCAGTAAATGGTGCAAGTACCATGAAGAGTGGCCAGAACACAAGGAATTCACTGAAGTTGTTTGGAGCTTCTAACCTGGCAAGGGCATTGCCCAGCCCAGGCCTGGTGCCGCTGTGTGCACCTGTGGGTGTTCAGGAGACTGTAGCTATGAGCCGGTTGTCCTGTCAGGGTCAGCAGTAATTGTTAACAAAGGAATGCGCTCATTTTTTTGCTGCTTGCTAGAGCACTGATGTCTATGCAGTCACCTCTCAGTGGGCTGGCTCTGGGCTGGGCTGGTTTTGCTTGGGCATTGCTTCGCCTCGTGGTCGAGGCAGTGTGAGATGGGGGTGGGGCTGTACAAAGGTGTAAGCTGACTGAAGCAAAATCCTGCGTGCCTGCTGAAGCGGTGGCTGGCAGAAGGAGAAATTCCTCATCTGAATGGTTTCAGTTATTCTTTTCATCAGCAAAAGTAGACTAAACCTCTGAATTAGGCTTTCTCCAGGGGCCATAAATGTTCATGGAATCTGTAGGTTAATTGTGTCTCACACTGACTGCAGAGGGGGCCTTCCTGGTGCAGTGTGGCAGCTTGCAGCTGTGTGGGGTGAATCCCAAACCCAGATTGTGGAGAGGATGCTGCATCCAGCTTGCAGTTCTGGTGAGAGGAATTTAATTTAGCAAGTAAAATTGTGTGCAAGGATAGGAGAGGGTCCTGTCCGCGGCTGCAAACATGCTTAACATTCAGTTCTACCTTCTGTAAGAGGACCCTACTGCCAGTCTTGCATTTGACAGAGAAGCTAGGTGCTCTCATCTCCAAGGGCCCCCTGTTCCAAGGGACCCTAAGGTCCCTTGTAGGTTGGTGACATCATGCGGAGACAGTCAATAGGTACTTGCAGAACCAGTGCAGGAAAAATCCCTTCAATGGCGTTTTCCTTCACGCCTTAGAACATGAAGCCTTTGTCATTAATATGTAAAGCCATGCAAAAAGAACAGAGCTGGGGTGAGCATGGATTGGGGGAGGATCGATTTGTGCCAAGTACCTGCAAATACACCCAGAGTCAAATTAACCGTCTGTAGTGCCTCAGCCATGACATGTGATGCTCTGAATCCTCTGTGATGACCCGCGGCTGAAAACTCCCATTTCAAATCCTTTGCCGGTACTATTGCATCAGCACATTTCTCAAGTGACTCGCGGCATTAAGAATATGAGGGACCTTTGGGGTTTTTGAAATTTTTTTACTGCCAGGAGCATAGCAGCTCAGAGGGCAGTCCCACCTGGCAGGGATTGACTCGGTGGTCGGTTTGGAAGAGGGGAAGGGGGTGGCTGTGCTGGCACAGCCGTGGTGCTTTTGTGTTCTGTGCGTGGCTGGGAGCGCTGCAGTGAGTCAGCCCTGCGGAGAGGAGAGGAGTGGGGCCTCTGCAGCAGCAGCAGCAGCACCACAGGGACAAGGCCATCCGCAGTCGGTGCAGGCTCAGGGAGGTTCAGGACCAGATGCCAGAGCTACCAGCACGGACAATGCCTCCACAGAGCCTGCTGACCTTGTTCTTTGTTAACACTTTCACACTGTTTTTTGGTTTTTTTCCAAAGGCTGCAATTATTTTTTTTTCACTGCTGTTGGAGAAGCATTTTTCAGCACCAGCATTTTGTCTGTGATTGCTCAGAGATTGGCTTTCCTGGGGAGAACTGAATTACAGAGAAGCATAGTAACCCATAAAAGTAAACAAGCTTTGGGGAAATAAAGAAGACCTTGCTATGAGAAACTTATCCCAGAAACCAAGTCACTGTTTTCAATTACAGAGTAACCGTAGAGCTAATGACTACAGCTCTCAGTAAACCTTGTTTCCTTCCCAGGCTGGCCACAGGATACTGATTGTAGGGCATTCTGCTGTTTCCAGGCAGCTGTACTGTCCAAACCATCACTGTGCTCAGGTGAGAGTTACTTGTATTTGATGTACAGGACTTGCAACCTCTGGCCTTAGTTTTATAGCTATTAACCATCTTTTTCTCTTAACATTATTAAATTAAACCCAGAGCACATCTTCGCAATGCCACTTGCCCTGGAGTGGGAATCTTCTGTTTCACGGTCAAAGGATTTTGTCCCAAAATGCTTCTCCATTTTTCTTCCTGTTAAAACTAATAATTGCTGTTATTTTTTCTTCAGTGAGCTCCTGAGAGCCACAGCTTTGCAATTCGTATCAGTGGTTTTCAGCCAAGCTGGTTCTTGTGTCACAACACAAAAGCACACAGGGAAAGATCCTGCCCTGACCTTACAGTATTTAGGGACCTAGGCTTTTGGCACCCACAAGGTACCTGCAGACCCCTGACAGCTCTCTCGGACCTGAGAGAGCACAAGCTGGCCAGGATGCAGCTCCTGGAGAACTGGTGGCTTGTCTGCCATTTTCCTTTTGCTGAGGGACAAGCTGCCCTCACCACAGGAGGTCAGGTTTGAATCTTCAGGATTCCTCAAGGGGATACCAGGGACTGTGTAAGTTCCAGAGCCTTTTCTGGCACTTTGAACTGCCCTGTCTGTGCTGTTACACCAGTGCTTTCTTCCTTTGCCTTTGGCAGAGGGGAAAAGGGTGACTTGAGTGGCAAAGAGTGAATTCAGCCACCCTCTCCTAATGGCTGTCTGCATGAGGTAGGCTAAGGACAAATCTTGGGAAATCATGTATATTCCCAAGACTGGCAGTTTGTTCTAAGCAGCCTCCATGGCTCCTGTGTGCCTTGGGACAATTTCTTACACATCTTTGTGAATGCTTGTGAAAATCAGAAGACAAGGCTATATTTCAACAGCCCCTCATGCAGCAGCAGTGCTGGCCCCAGCCCCGCTCCTGCAGCTACTCCACATGCTCCCCAGCTCCTCCCAAGTGCGCAGGTACAACTGCTCCTGCTGCCAGGCAGCGAACCTAATTTGGGAATTGAGCCAGATTAAAAATAACTCAACCTGAAGGAAAAAAAGACACGTTTGCTAAAGAAAATGCAAGCAAAACTACAGCCTGTGATTCCTTCCACCTGTTACTGGGGCAGTGGAGAGAAAGAATCTGGAGTTATTATCAGAGGAGTGTGCAGTATTGGCGATGCGAAAAGGGCTAATTTAATGCTGAGAAATAAAAGGAGAACATCCAAAGGATTAAGACTTTAAGAGAACATGCCATAAGCTGGGCTGGATGATATGATATACCTGTAGCCTCCAGGAGCAGATGCCTGTCACTTGGCACAGGCTGTTCGGTTCCCCAGCAGTGCAGACAGGAGATCTCATCCAGGCTTGGCAGTGGCAGCCTGAGGATCTGCGTGGCTGAAGGGTTCTCGGGTGAAGAAGCTGTATCACTGCTCCAGGTGGGCTCAAGGCAGGATGTTTATGGTGGGTGTTCCTACCTCTGCAGTCAGTATTTGCCTTTACCTCGGCATCTCTTCCACTGCCAGCTCGTTACTGTCGCAGCCCTGTCACCTGTGTGTTCCTGGGGAAGGGACCTGTTTTGGCCACAGGCAGTTTGGGTGCTACACGTGTCTTCTGACATCCAAATTTAATTTAGCAGCTTGGATGGGTCCTTTCTTCTTCACAGATTAGAAGGGTTGAGAGCTGTTTTTAGAATTCATCTTCTCAACTTCTAATTTTGGGGTCTCCTCAGCTCCACCTGTATGAAGATAAAAATCATTCCCAGCAATGCAGTGCTGTGGGTGTCCCAGATGTACATAATTTCATGAGGAAAACCTTACAGCTCATCCAGTTCCACCCCCTGCCATGGGCAGGGACATTTTCCACTATCCCACGTTGCTCCAAGCCTTGTCCTACCTGGCCTTGGACACATCCAGGGATCCAGGGGCAGCCACAGCTGCTCTGGGCACCCTGTGCCAGGGCCTCAGCACCCTCACAGGGAAGAATTACTTTCCAGTATCCCATCTAGCCCTACCTTCTGGCAGTGGGAAGCCATTCCTCTTGTCCTGCCCCTCCATGCCTCTGTCTGCAGTTCTCCCCAGCTCTCCTAGACCCCCTTTAGGCCCTGGAAGAGACTTCATGGAGCCTTCTCTTCTTCAGGTGAACTCCCCCAGCTCTCAGCCTGGCTCCAGAACGGAGGGGTTCAGCTTTTGGAGCATCTCTGTGGCCTGAAACCATTTTTAGCCTCAAATTCCCAAAACAGTGCTGCACGTTGTTTTCCCAGCCTCTCCCTTTCAGTCCCCTTTCCCAGCATCCTGCTGACAACAGGAGCAGCTTGTAGCTACAAGCACTGACATCATGGAATGATGTGCATGGCTCAAAACTTAATAAAAATCCAATTCCAGGCCAGACAGGGATGTTACATTCATACACAATTACATTCTCCATCACTTTTCTTTCCTAGGAGAGATTAATGAGTAGTGCCAGAGCCCACAACAGCTGGGTGAAGCCATGCCTTGTGAGCTTCCCTTGGGTACACAGGGGCCAGTGGGCCCAGGGTGTCACAATGGGGGTCTTGGGATGGAGGTGTCGAGATGGGGATCTCAGGATGGGGTTTCTGCATGGATTCTCAGCATGAGATCTTACAATGGAGCCTAGGATGGGGATCTCAGGATGGAGTCTCACAATGGGTGGGGTGTCAGCATGGCTTCACAATGGGGTCTCACGATGGGATCTCATGATGGGGTCTCACGATGGGATCTCATCATGAGTGTTCAGGATGGGATCTCAAGAGGGGGGTTTAGGATGGAGGGTTTCAGAATGGGGTCTCATGATGGGGTCTCGGGGGAGGGTTCAGAATGGAATCTCACAATGGGATTTCATGATGGGGGTTCGGGATGGAATCTCACGACGGGATTTCATGATGGGGGTTCGGGAGGGGGTCTCACGAGGAGGGTTTCCGCCGTCGACCTTCTCAAGATGGCAGCGCCCTTCCCGTGATGGCGGCTCTCCGGGGCCGGTCACGTGCCGCAGGGCGGGCGGGGAATCCCGGCACGTGCCGTGCGCGCTCACGTGACCGGGAGCGGGCGGTGCTGCGGGGCGCGGCCGCGCCCAGGCCACGCCCCCGGGCCCCGGTGCCCCCGCGGTGGGGACAGTGCCCGGGGCCCGGCACTCATCGGGCACCGTGGCGGCGCCCGGCCTCGTGGGGCTTGTTCCTCACAGCGTCGGCTCCGAGCACCGAGTAGGGGAGGGAACTCACCCTCCGCCTGCCCCGGGGGCGGTGCTCCGGTGCCTCCGCCCCTCACCGGCTGTCCAGTCCCGCAGCAGCCGCTCGCACCGGAGCCGCGGCCTGGCCTTGCTCCGCCACGCCCGGTCCCTTCCCCTTGCGCCGGCCACCGGGGGATTCGCGCTTCCCGCCGCCTCCCGCTGCCCCGCTATGCCGTCCAACAAATCCGTCTCGGACGCGCCCATCGTGCAGTTCACCAACTGCCGCATCCTGAGGGACCACCAGCTCCAGAGGTGAGGCAGAGGTACCAGGGCTGTTTGGGGTAGCAGGGCTGTTTGGGGTGCCAGGGCTGTTTGGGGTACCAGGGCTGTTTGGGGTGCCAGGGCTGTTTGGCGTACCAGGGCTGTTTGGGGTGCCAGGGCTGTTGCGGGTACCGTGATGTCCGGCGGTACCAGGGCTGTTTGGGGTGCCAGGGCTGTTGTGGGTACCGTGATGTCTGGCGGTACCAGGGCTGTTTGGGGGTATCGTGGTGTCTGTGGGTACCAAGGCTGCGGCGGTGCCAGGGCTGTGGGGGCTCCCGGACAGGCTGCGACCTGAGCGGACACCTGCAGTGCCAAAGGACGGTGGCCAGTTCCCCCTGTGCACCGGCTATTGGCCCTCACCCTGCCGTGCTCTACCTCTGCCAGGTTTTGGAGCGAGATGGGGCGGGTGTGGTGTACGGTCCCTGTTGTTTTGCCTCTTCTGCCAGCCCCCTGGTGCTTTGGCAATCAACACCACCATCCCCTTTGAGGAGCAGCCCGTGAAAATCCCATATCTGTGAGTTTGTAGAGCCAGAGCCAGGTAGAGAGGGCTGCTCACTGTGTCCCAGCTTAAAGAGCAGCTGTGCTCTGGCAGACATCGCAGAGCCCGTGGTTGGAGGTGCCGGTGGGATCCACTTTGCTCAGGATCACTGTCACTGGGGCATGGCCACCTGCTCCGTGTGCTGCAGATGGCACCAGAGCTTGGTATGTGTGACTGTCCCTCCAGGGAGGACCTGTGGGTGCGAGAGGGGAAGATCCTCAACCCAGAGAAACTCTTCTTTGACGAAAAGGGCTCTGCTGATGTCCAGCTGGACTGCAAGGACAGCATCATCGCCCCAGGTTTCATTGACGTCCAGATCAATGGTACAGTGAAGCTACATGCACTCATGGACTGGGGACATCCCGGGTTTGTCCATCCTTGACCCCCAGCCCCACTGTTGGGTGTCCTGTCCATGGCCACGTTTCAGCTGCTCAAGGGAGGTGTGAGTCACCCAACCAATGACAAAGAGCAATTTTACCTGTGGTTGTTGCTGTTGTGTAAGTGATCTCCTTTGGCCAGGTGAGGGTTTCCTCTGAACTCATTTTTCTCTATATTTTATCCTGCCCCTGCACTGGCAGGATGCCTGCCCTACCCTTTCAGGATGTGGGTGGAGAGGGCACGACTTCCCATAGGAACAATAACAAGTAACTGCAACAGCTCTCTTCAGAAGGAAAGAGGGGCTTGTTCTATGGTAGGTAAAGTTGGAAGTCAGTTCCCTTTTCAGATGGGAATTGTCACATTTTGCCCTGCATCAAAATAAAAAGGCTGTGCTTGCAAAACACTGGGGTGCTGCTGGGAAGAGCACTTCATGAGAGCAGTGATGGTGAGATTTGTACTTGTGGAACCTTGGAATGTAGGACAGAAATGCTGATGGAGCCCTCTGTGTCAGCGCCCTACAAATGGAACATCTCCCTCTAGTCACATTAAGTCTTTCTTCAGTGTTTCTGGGTGGAGCATACTCACTGGGGAAGCAGCAGTTTCACCCCTGTTTTGTTTGTGGTGCAGGAGGCTTCGGGGTGGACTTCTCTCTGGCTACGGATGACTTCAAATCAGGTATTGACCTGGTCAGTCAGAAAATCCTCTCCCATGGAGTGACCTCTTTCTGTCCTACCTTGGTGACCTCTCCTCCATCTGTGTACCACCAGGTAAGGGGCCTTCTCCTCTCCCGTCCGCAGGGTGATCAGGGACTGAGGTTGGTATCAGGAGGTGGGTGGGCCAAGACAGGGATAGCGTCAGGGCAGAAAAGCCATGGGCATGAGGAGCTGGACTCTACCCTGGGTTTCTTGCCCTCAGCCTTTAGAATGCTGAGACAGCCATGCCTCCCAAGCGAGGTCTGCACACCAAGGCTTGGAGACAGCTTTTCCTTTGTGGGCTGTGATGGTCCCAAGTGGTCCAGCTACAAATCTCCCTGCAGACCTGACATTTGGGTCTGATTCGGCAGGCTTGGGGGGCTGTGTCTGTGTTGCCATGTCTGACAAACCTCTTTCTCTAGATTCTCCCTCAGATCAGTGTAAGAAATGGTGGAGCCCATGGAGCAGGAATCCTGGGTAAGTGGATTCATCCCTCTGTGGTGCTACTCTAGGTGGGCAATTATCTTGCTCACAGTTGAGGTGAAAGAAGTTACAGAGTGCAAATAGGGGCTGGAACTCTCAGCGGGAGGGATGCACACGTGGGCACCTTTTCCCTTAGTCTGTGCCTGGCTTTTACCGTGTTTTCTGTCTTCGTACACACACTGCACGAGCCCCTTTGGAGACCCTGGAGCAATGGCAGTGGGGTGGCTTGGATTGGCCAGTGGCCAGCACTGCATCTTCCCTGTGCTGAGCTCACAGTTGCCTGGGACATGTTTTGCTGCAGAAAAATGGCAAGAGTATGACAGGAGCAGCAGGTTTCTTGGTCCTTGGCAGGGGGAGGAAGGGTCATGGTTCTTTGTTCCTGTTTGGACAGGAGCCCACCTGGAAGGGCCGTTCATCAGCAAGGAGAAGAAGGGTGCCCACCCAGAGCACTGCCTCCGCACCTTTGAGGCAGGTGCTTTCCAGGACCTGCTTGCCACCTATGGCTCCCTGGACTGTGTCCAGATAGTGACCCTGGCCCCTGAAATGAGGAGGAGCAGTGAGGTGATCCGGGAGCTCACCAAGCGGGGCATCTGCGTCTCCCTGGGTAAGGGCTGGGGCACCCAGGGCTTAGGGGAGCTCTGGCTGCCCCTCCCCTGGGGCTGTGGCATGTCTAACAGCGTCTCATGAATGCAACTGGACAGGGTGGGATTCTGGATGGAGGTGACAGACCTGTCACAAATGGGGACGCTGCTTGATGCTGTCAGTCTATCATGGCAAGGGCCAAAGTTTGTATCGACTTAGGAGTCCCTGCAGTAAACACAAGGTGCTGTTCTAACACAGGGAAGAACAGCAGTCTTGGTTGGAGGTTTGATGATGTGGAAGGGTTCAAACTCTGAAGTTCCACTGCTTTAGGCCTTATGTGACAGGTGAAATCATTTTCCAAAGGTTACTTTCGGTTTGATAACTCTGTTTTTCAACCAGAAGTACTGTAGAAACCTCTCCCTCCAATATATGGATGGCTTCTGACTTAAAACTGGCTGTGTTTTTCTTTTCCTTTGCTTCACAAACTCTTCTTTGTCTCATATCATTGAAGAAGTTTGTTTTGTTTTTTAAAGGAGGGAGTTACTCAGGGTGAAATTAAACCTCAAGTGAGAAGGGCATTCATACAGCAGACTATCTCTTATCCCAAAGCCACATAAACAACTCCAGAAAGGCAAGGTTAGCCCACAGAGCTGCTGTCCTGTTGGGGAAACAAGTTTCTTTCTGGATAGTTTGATTCCCATATGTTTTCCTGGCAAAGTTCCCACTGTTGTGAGGGTGTCCTCTGATAATTCTCTACAAAACATTTAAGTATGTGAGGCCAGCAGAAAGGCATATCATTGGACCTCAAACTCAGCCTGAAGACAACATGCTGTGAGCAAGGCAGCATTGTGACAGCTGTGATGTGAATACTGAAGGAGTTTAGGTAAGCACCCACCCCCAGAGTCCCTCCAGGTCATGGCCAGACACATCTGTGTCGAGTCTGCACCTGAGACCTCAGGCCAGGGTGGCCATTAGAGCATAGTGCAGTGATGCAGTGTCTTTGCTCCTGTAGGGAAATCAGTAGAAAGATGGGCAGAGGAATCAGGTGTTGGTCTGTGTTCCCAGGTCACTCAGTGGCTAATCTGTCCCAGGCCGAGGAGGCTGTGCAGCACGGAGCAACCTTCATCACTCACCTCTTCAATGCCATGCTGCCGGTGAGTCCCCAGAGGCACCTGCCCTCCTCCATGGCTGCTTTTGGGCTTTTTCTCCTGCTCCCCATGGGTCTGTGTTCTCCCCAGCTGGTTTTGTACCATGCTTTGCAATGAGGTTTTGGCACTGAACCTCTGGCTTCACATTCCTACTGCTGGATCTGAAAGAGAGGCAAGGCTGTAGCAGACTTTCGAAGTTCATCGCTGAGAAGGACTAGGAAGTGTTGGTGGGTGAGAGGTGGACATGCCCTTGCTCTGTGCACCCAGACCCCCTCCTGTGTGTGAGCAGCAGGGAAGGGGGAGATTCTGCCCCACTCAGGTGAGACCCCACCTGCAGAGCTGCCTCCAGCCCTGGGGCCAACATCAGAAGGACATGGAGCTGCTGGAGAGAGTGTAGAGGAGGCCACAGAGATGCTCCAAGAGCTGGAGCCCCTCTGCTCTGGAGCCAGGCTGGCAGAACTGGGGGTGTTCACCTGGGAAAGAGATGGCTCCAGAGATCTCAGAGCCCTTTCCAGTGCCTAAAGGGGCTCCAGGAGAGCTGGAGAGAGACTTTGGACAAAGGCCTGAAGAGGCAGGACAAGGAAGAATGTTTTCTCCCTGCCCGAGGGCAGGGTTAGATGGAATATCGGGAAGAAATTCTTCCCTGTGAGGGTACTGAGACCCTGGCACAGGTTGCCCAGAGGAGCTGTGGCTGTCCCATCCCTGGAAGCATTTAAGGTCAGGTTCAACAGGCTTGGAGCACCCTGGACTAGTGGAAAGTGATGCTGCCCATGGCAGGGGTTGGAACAGGATAAGCTTTATGGTCCCTTCCAACTCAAATCATCCTGTGATTCTGTGATTCAAGGCAATGCCCAGGTTTGCCTGGTAAAGCTGCCAGGCACTGTGTGATAGAGTTGGCAGCTGCATCCCCTGAAGTGAAGTCTCAGCCAGTGTGTCCTGCTCCTCCACAGCTTGTCCCCTCTCTCCCCTCGAGCAGTTCCACCACCGTGACCCTGGCATTGTGGGGCTGCTGACAAGTGACAAGATTCCTGCTGGGCGGAGGGTCTTCTATGGCATGATTTCTGATGGCATCCACACCAACCCCGCTGCCCTGCGCATTGCCCACCGAGCCCACCCCAAAGGTGAGCCATGGCAGTCTCCACAGTGTTACCAGCCACTCTGAGCACTGTGCCATCTCCCAGAAGACATTTGTGCCGCCCTTGCTGTCTGGCAGGTCACAGCCAGATGTGCTGATCCCTCAGTCCTCTTGCTTTGGTGCGATGTGGCTGGAGACATGTGGTTCCTCTCTGGGAGGGTCAACAGGACACAGTGCTTGGAGCTGCAGGAAAATCAGCAGCAGTGTTGACAAGCCCCTTTCCTTGTGTTCCGCAGGGCTGGTGCTGGTGACAGATGCAATCGCTGGCATGGGGCTGGCACCGGGTCGGCACACACTGGGTCAGCAGGTGGTGGAGATCGATGGGCTGAACACCTACATCGCAGGTAAGTGCTGTCCCTCTTGCTGAAGAGCTGGGGACAGTGCTGCCACTGGCAACGTTTCTGAGGAGCGGAGCACACCTTGCTGTCTCTGTCGCTGTGTGGCAGCGTTTGTGCCACCCTCTTTGGTTTTGATAACTGGTGGATCTGCAGTGACTTGGCCTTTAGGGTAATGAAACTCCTGGTAAAGACGAGAAGTGTGCCACCCTCATGGAAGAATCTGTCCAGTTATAGCTGTCTGCAACATCTTTGAAAGCTTCATTGTCCAGTGCTAAGGGTGCTAGAGGTTCAGGGCATCAGTAAGGACAGAGAAACCTTAAGAGACATTTATTGTCCCTTTTCTTCATTGTAACACTAGCACCTAATGCTAGCTAAATTCCCTAAGTTTCAAATTCCCAAGCAGATGAAGACTGGGAAGGTATTTCAGTGAAGGAGCATTCCTTTCTTCATTCCCTTCCTCTGGCAGCAATTGCCTGTGTTGTAAGCAGGTTTCACCCAGTCCAGCTGGTCTGATAGTAGAGCTGGGGATAACACCCACGTACCTCTTCCTGTGCTCCAGCAGGAAGTGGCTGCAGGCCCTTCAGCCTGCTCCTCCTGCCACACAGGACTTCTGCACTTCTGGTGCCATTATGCTTCTCTAGTGCCCTGCTTCTTGCTGTGAGCTATGGGCGCTGCTCAGTGCCATCCTGTTTCTCTCCCAGGCACAAAGACCTTGAGTGGCAGTGTGGCAACCATGGACACTTGTGTTCGACACTTCCAAGAAGCCACAGGTAAGAAAGCCTTGTCCACAAGTTGCTGCTCCCTATGTTGACATGGGAGGAGGTCTTGCTTTTGCCAGATGTGTCCATTCCACCAGGAACATTCCCTCTCACCTGAGACATGGCAAGGGCTGGGATCAGTGCCTTCACGTGAGCCCCTTTTTGAGGGGGAAGTTTCATTTTAACCCACAGAACTAATAAGCGGTGAACTCTCCTGCTTCTTCCTCACAAAACTGAATGGTTTTCTCTTCTCCATACCCTAGGTATTCAGTTTTCCTATGCCTGCTCTCTCCTGTAGGGATATTTCCCTCCTCAGCTCCAGCTGGCTGTGCTGAGGGTGTTCCAGCTTGGGTCCATCAGTGGCCTGGCTGGGTGTTGCTTTGTCCAGGGGGATTTGGGCTGCTCTGGCAATGGGGCTCTGGCTGCCCTAACATCTCCCCAATTCTCTGTCCAAGGGTGCTCGGTAGAGACCGCGTTGGAGGCGGCATCTCTGCATCCCGCCCAGCTCCTGGGGATTGAACATAAAAAGGGGACACTGGATTATGACTCTGATGCAGGTATTGGTGTGGGCACAGCATGTACTGGTGTGGGCACAGCACGTACTGGTATGGAGATGATGGTATCAGAGCTCACAAGTGCTAGAGCAAAGCAGGGGCTGCTTTGTAAGCATATGCTCATCCCCTGCTTTTGTGGGAGCTGCAGGGAGACTTGCTCCACCTGGGATATGCTCTGGGCTTTTGCTCCAGTGGTTTTTCCCTTGGATGCTGGTGGTGTTTGGGAAACCCTTTGGAGTGCCCCCTACATTTCAGCTGAACAGAAAGCAGAGCTGCCGTTTCCAGGGTTGCACTGCAGTGCCATCCTGGGATGGGGAGAAGCACTTCCCCAGTGATCTCAGCTCTCCCCAGCTAACTCCAGCAGCTCCATTCTGACAGCTGCTTTCTTTCTCTCTTGTCCAACACAGATTTCCTAATGCTGAATGACAGCCTGTATGTGCAAGCCACTTACATTGCCGGCGAGGAAGTCTGGCGACAGGATGTGTCGGGCATGTGACACTGGGCTGTCCCAGTGCCCTCCAAGGCTCACTGACACTGTGGTTAGCAGCTCTGGCAACCACCCCACTTCTCTCTTTTGGTTTTTTTTCCCCAATTCCTTCCTGCAACTCCCTCAATGGAGCGTCATACCAAAGAGCTGCATTTTCCAGCTTCCAGTTACAGCCATGCCTGCCACGAATTTGTTGGTGCTCAGTTGGTGATATGGGGAAAGAAGGCAGCTGTGTGCTGGCAAGGATGCCAGTCCTGGAGTGACCTACAGGACTGTACAGCTGACCTGCTCCCCAACAGGTGCTTCTGTCACCATCTGACAGCAGTGAGGAGTTGTCCCAGCCTTTGCACAGTTTATACAGCGTACACTAACCTGCTCTGTACCTGAGGCAGGCTCAAGCCATTCCAATTCTTCTGCCTGCTGTTTGTCCCAGGCAGCCATGACTTGTTAGACATCAGCTTCCACCAGCTCAGCTCGCAGCTCTTCCCATAACAAGGTTTCTGTTGTGTAAGCAGAAGCTGAGGATCATGTTTGGATCTCCTGACAGCCCTTCTGTTGTGTGTCCTCAGAGCAAGGCTGCCACAGCTCGCTTACTCGGTGCCCTTGTGGGGCTGAATCCTCAGGGCAGAGATCAAACCCAGGAATACCAAGGCATTGCTGGTCCTTTGTGCCTTTTCCCTGCATGGGCATTGAGTCCACAGAGCTGGAGATATGGACAGCATCCTACCACATAAAACAATGTTCCTTTCACTCCTTGCGCTGTCTGGGTGGGTTCTGCAGGCCATACCAAGAAGTCTTTGCATCGCCTGATGGGTTTGTGCATTCTTCAGGCTATGGATGTGAAGCTTTGCTTTAGGGGATGCATCCAGACTGGTGGTGACAGGCTCACAAGCCCTTAGTCCAGCTCAGGCACCGAGGGAGAGGAAAATTGCGGTGGAATTCTGGCCTTTCAAGATAGATATGATAGCTCATTATTTTGTGCTCATTATCTTCTACAATACTTGACTGTCATACTTTTTCCTGACGCTGGGACACTTGTATATGAGGGCTGAGGCTGATTTCAACCCTCCTCAACCACTCAGAACAAGCCTTGAGATGAAGTCTCAAGACAACCTTGGACAAGCCTCAAACCACTGAGATGGTTTTTGTAATGAGGAGAGGGCTCAGACAATGGCTAAGTCTCAGCGAGGGTGGAGATTGTAAGACAGACGGAAGTCTGGTTGGGATTGGCAGAAGTGTACTGATTTTTCCAGTACCATTTTATAATCTTTAGCAGCATCATTTGGAAGTGCTTCCCCAGCACTTTAGAGCCCTTCTGTCAGCCTTGGACGATTTCTAACATCAACTGCCAATGTCAAGAGAAATTACAACCTCCATGGTTTGAAGCACTGGAGAGACAGCAGGCCCTGTGCAGTGACACGCTGTGCTGCTGCAGTACTGACCTCACGGGGATCTTCTGGCTGTTGTTGGAAACAATCCAACAGGGAAAAATGCTTATGAAACAAGGTGTCTAACTTCTTATTTACAAAATTAAATAATCAAAAGGAAATCTAAAATAGAAATGGGATTAGACAGTACCAATAGGTGTGTATTAACCTTTTTTGCCTGCGCTGGTGCTTGCTGGCATGGCCTGTGTCAGGCTGGCATGTGAGGGGTACGGGCTGCTCTGGGCGCTCCTGCGGGGATTTGGCCCAGGGAAGGCGGCACCGCCGGATACCCGCGGCCCGCTCCGTGGGCACACGTGTGTGCGGCACAGTGCGGGGCTCAGGGGAGCACGAGGGAGTCGCAGGGGTCACAAACGCGCCGCCCAGGTGGGCGCTGGGGACTGCGGCCCGCCGGGCCCGGGCGCTCTCGGGCGGAACGGCAGCGCGGGGAGCGGCCGCGGCGCTGAGGGCGGCGCACACCGGCCCGGCCCCCCACCCAGCCTGAGTCCGCGGCCGGCGGCGGAGAGAGGCCCCGCCGAGGGTCCGGGGGCTCCAAGAGGCCCAGAGCGGGCCCCGAGCTCCAGTCGGTGGTGGCGGCCCGGGCGGGGCTGCTCCCAGAGCCCACGCGAGGCCCGTGACCGGAGGTGGGCGGTACGGCGGGGCCGCGTCTTCCGGCGGCGGCGGCGCGGGGAGCCCGGCGCGGAGCAGGTAAGGCTCGGCCCGTGCTGGGCCCGGGGCCAGCTCCCGCAGGTTCTCCTTAAAGGCTTTCCCAGCTCTGGTGCCTTTCCCCGTCCCTGCTCATCTCCTTATCCTGAACGTTCTTTTGGTTCCCAGTGTCTTAGTGTGCCTTGTTCCCAGGCGGGCTGCAAACCTTAACTTCCACCTGCGTATCAAGAGGCAGCCAGCGTAGACATACAGCACGTGGGGCCTCAAGGGCTTGTGTTTAGGCTAAAGATAAATTCTGTTGTTACCAGAGCTGTGCTAAAGGGAAATTTCCTGCCGTAGAGACGTTTTGCTATTGCCTAAGCTTCAGCAAAAATGACAAGTTTTCCATTTGGGGCTTTTAAAAAGGGACACGTGGAGAAGAAGATGAAAAAATAAATCTGTGGGAAGTCCTGGCTTGCCAGGAGTGGTGGGGTTTCCTGCTAGTAAGAGCTGCAGTGCAGAGGGCTCATTTGGTGCTCTCCACACAGGACACGTGTCCCTGTGCTGTGCTGATTTAGGGTATCAATGAACTGTTGCACAGCACACCTCCAATGTAAAGACAGGTCTGATCTCCTGTGAGAGGGGAGGAGGCCTCAGAAAACTCAGTTTTGAAGGTGAGAGATTTGTGGTTCTGATCATTCTGCCTTTCCCACATGATGTCCAAGGCTCCCCAAGGTGTATTTCAGGAGGAGCTGGAGTGGTGCATTTCACAACTGGAGGCCAATCTCCATCTCACTCCACACCCCAAACCAGGTATTTCCTCTTTCCCAGCCCACACCCCCCATATTCTGGCCTTGGGTGGGATTTAGCAGATGTGGGTGTTTTTCTGTTTCTTCTCTCCTTTATGTTCCCTGTTCTTGTGTTATTTGGGATTTGTTCTAAACACAGGACAACGCTGGGCTTTAAGGACTGTGTTTCTGGAAGCAGTTTTATCTTTCAGTCATTGAGTGTTTGTTCTCCCTGTTTTCTGTATTCTTTGTCATGTTCTTTTTTTCCCATATAATGACTTGTTTGGTTCTGCTACAGCAGAACCTTTCTGCTCTGCCTTTGTTTTTCATCTTAAGGAAATACTGTGCGAGCGTGTTTGGCCCTCAAACACCAGTAGGTTTATTTTTGTGAAGCTTGTTCCAGGGAAAAATTACATGAAAGATAAAATTCTATAAGGTCATAGTTTGATCTCATTAGTCCACCAGCTGCAGACACATGTCCTGCTGCTGGTCAGTACCTAACATTGGAAGAGGATTGTGAACCCCATGTAAGATGCTCAGGTGAGTGTTTGCTGGTCCACCTGAGGATGGAGTAGTGACTGATAGGTGCCTACACCTTGTGCTTGGGCATCAGGCTCCAAGAAGAATTAAGGCTTGTGGGAGAGGGTTGTGATTGTTCATCCTGGAGAAGAGGAGGCTCTGGGGAGACCTCAGAGCCCCTTTCAGTGCCTGAAGAGGCTCCAGGAGAGCTGGAGAGGGACTGGGGGCAAGGGATGGAGGGACAGGACATGGGAATGGCTCCCACTGCCAGAGATAATGCTTAGATCAGATACTAGGAAGAAATACTTCCCTGTGAGGGTGGTGAAGCCCTAGCACAGGGTGCCCAGAGAAGCTGTGGCTGCCCCTGGAACTCTGGAAGTGTCCAAGGCCAGGCTGGATGGGGCTTGGAGCAACCTGGGATAGTGGAAGGTGTCTCTGCCCATGACAGGAGTGGATCAGCTTTAAAGTTTCTGCCTAAGCTATTCTGTGATCAGACCATTTTGTTACAAACGTGTCCTGTGCTGGACCCCAGTGCCCAGCAGCAGAGAAGGCAGCTCCTGGAGGGGAAGCAGGAGCTGAGTACAGGAAAGAGACAGCAGAAGCAGTGCCCTGGCCAGAAAAGGACCCTTTTGCACAGTATGTGACCCAGGAGAGCTGAGCAGTGCTGCTGATGGTACCCAGGCTCTGCTGGAGTCCCAGTTGCTGGAGAAGTCTGGTGAGGAGGCAGATCCAACATCTAGCCAGGAATTCAGGGTCTGGATCAATGAATTGTTTGGCTGTAGCACTGTATGCATAAGGTACTCAGCTTAGAGTAACTCCCAGGTGAGGGAGGGAAGCAGCTCCCTGGAGCTTTCTCTACCTCGTGTTGTGTAACTGGCCTGGATTGCAGCTAGCCAAACCCCTTGAAATAAGAGTTCATGTGGCCAGGACCCTGACACCCCGATGCTGTGAAGGTACATCTCACTTCTGTCCCACCACGACTGGGGGTGTATCAGGCCCAGCATTACTGGCTGAGACAGGGAGGGGATTGTCCTGCTCTCCCTGCCCTGCCCTGCCCTGGGGCAGCCTCACCTCCAGTGCTGCGGGCACTTTGGGGCACCACAATATCAGAAGGGTCTGTAACTGTTAGAGAGTGTCCAAGGGGGGGGGATGTGAGGATGGGAAGGGTCTCAAGGGGAAGCCATAGGAGGAGCAGCTGAGGGCACTTGGTTTGTTCAGCTGGAGGAGAGGAGATGGAGCACAGAGCTCACTGGGGCTGCAGCTCCTCCTGAGGGGCAGCAGAGGGACAGCTCCAATCTCTGCTTTCCGTGACCAGGGACCGAACCAGGGAACGGCTGGAGCTGTGTTAGGGGGTGATTATTAGGCTGGATGTTAGGGAAGGGTTCTTTCCCGAGAGGATGGTTGGGCCCTGCAGCTGGGAGAGGTGGGATGTTCCCATTCCACAGTACTACTCTCAAGTTGTTCTGTAGTTTAAAATAAGTGGGACAAACACTACAAGACTATATTTAGGGTTTCCAGATTGAGATCTTGGGAACCACTGTCACAGAACAACTTTGTTTTTTAGAGAATTTGTTCTAACACAAAAGCTTTGGATTCTTGTTGTGTTCAGGCTGATTTGTAGGCAAGAGCAAGAGTCCTGCTTTTCAGGGTATACCCTCTACTTAGATTTTTTCCAGTTTTCCAGAGAAGAGACACTGAGTTACGTTCTGGGATTTGTCTTCACCTTGAGGGAAAGATTGCTAAGCTCTCTGTAGCTTCTGTGCCATTAGCACTGCACTCACTGCAGTGTAAGAGTCCAACTGTAAGTAATAAGCAGTTATGATTTCTTTTTCTCCTCTGTAGGAACATCTCACAGTATTTGAGCTTCTGGAAGCACTTGGAGTTCCTTTTCAATTAAATGCTAGTTATGGATTAGACAGAGGTGGTATGAATACAGAGCACATTACTCTGAGTCAGTCATCAGCATCCCACAGTGTGGATTTTAAGGCCCACTGTAAACTGCTTCTTGTCTCTCTTGGTGTTTTCTGAGTGGAGCAGAAGAAACCCAACACATTTTCAAGGTCCTGCACTCCCCTGAGACTCCTCTTGCAGAGAAGCAGCAAGTGATGAGCAATGAGTTTGGGGATTGTCATCTCAAAATGGATGAGGGTCAGAAGAGCATGGAGAAAGGTGAGCTTGAGCTGTCCCTCAGGGGATAGTAAGATTTGGTTCTTTTCTGTAGATTACTTAGGTTGCAGCATTAATTGAGTCACCTCTCTGGGCAGTGCCTTAGAGTGGAGGCTGCAGTGACACCCCCATGGTAGGAAACTGGTGCATTGAGCACACCAGTATTGGTGTTCTCAAACAAGTGTTCTTTGTCTTTTCTAGGCATGACCCCTGATGTTGTGGAAGTACAGCCAAGCAAGGGGCAGGCTGCAGATGGTGTGAAACAGTCTGATCCAACCCCTGAGGTAAAGCCAGAGTTGTTCACGTCATCTGGCAGCAGCTTCCGATTTGATTTTACACTTTCCAAGACTGAGCCAGAAGCTGACCCTGGTGACAGTGGTGATGAGCAGGTACAAAACAGAGCCACTAAGCAGGAGAACTGGAATGGCGCCTTGAGGTTTGCTGCCCCTGGACAAGAACCCAAGTTTGCTTTCAACTTTGCCATCCCAGATGAAGAGTGTCCTCATCTTCAGTTACTTCCAGCGAGCCAACATACAGAGCACACAGCAGATCCTTCACTGCCTGCTGAATCAGCAGCTCTGCCACAGGCTGCAGCCTTGCAGAAGCCTGAGGTGACTCAAGTGACAGGGAATGCACCCGAAGAGGACAGAAGCCATGCCACATCAAAGATCCCCCAAACAGAAACAGCCCCTGCAGATGAGGCAATGACAGAAAAATCAACAGGAGGTGGAGCTGCCCAGAAGAAGAAAAAGAAGAAGCAAAAAGCACCTGTCAGTAAAAACAAAACAGAAGAAACTGAGACCAGCAGGAAGGCAAAGGCAGAAGCTAACAGCTGTCAAAATACAGATACTTCCCATCAGGATGAGAAGACCTCTCAGGTAATTAAATACTGATGGGATCCCATTATTTATAAACCCTTGAGCTGAAGAGACACTTTATCTCTTTGCACAGATGAACAACTAGCATACTGCCCTGAGATGGAAGCTGAAAGCCCACATTTGCTGCTTACATGTTCCAGCAGCTGTTTGCTTTCTCTGCTACACAGCTGAGGAACCTGACCAGAGCAAAGGAAGTTAATGGTCCTTCAGATTTGTGCTGAAAGATTTCATGTTTAGGCTTGTGACAGCTAATCCTGGTGAGCTGGATGCTATGTTTTTTTAAGAAAATAAAAATAGGAAATGGAGGTAACTGTCTTCATTTGGTGCCAAGCTGGTGCCTGTGGGTGCTGAGCCAGGCCCTGTAGCTCTGATGTGTGTGTTGCAGGATGAATTGCTTTCGTAGTACAAGGAGCAAAGCCAAGGCAAAGAACTGCCACCTGGTGTAGCCAAGGACCTGTGGTAGAGCTCAAGGGTGCTTCCGAGAAGGTTCCTCTGTAGGGCATGGCCCAGAAGTCATCTGAAGTTGCAAGTTATGTGTAAACACAACATTAAGGCACACCCTGAGGTTTTCTGTTCTGCTAAGGTCCAGGTCTTCATTTTATTTTACTTTCCAGCACTGGTGTAGGTTTTAGTAACAAACAGTGCCAGCTGATTCATTCTGTAGCACAAGATTGCACAAAACCTTCCTTTTCTTAATATTTTACAAGGAAATTGCACTGAGTGTTCACCTGCCTCTGGAACATTTCATCCAAAGGTCTGCTTCGCCTGCAGTCCTACCAATAAAGACTGCTGAGCACCAGAGACTTAGAAAAAGTTGAAGGTCAGGTAAAGCCCTTCCAGTCCTTTAGAAGGACACTGTTGTAGGTAAAAGGAGACAGTGTGAGGGCATTTGTATTTACATGTATATAACAGTTAAGAACTGCTGCAGTTCCAGGATGCAGCCCTGTTTCCCTGTCCCACTGCTGAGTTAGCCAGCTGGCTTTGCTCAATGGCACTTGGCTTCCTTCATCTCCATGGGCTTCATCTTCCTTGTCCCTCATGCATTTCTGGTTGAGCAAGCACAGAGGAGCTGAGAAGAAAGACTCAGCTTCTAATTTTGTCCATTGTTTGCTTTTTTGGATTTTGTGCAGGTTTGAGGATAGGGGTTTTTTGTTGTTAATGTTTATTTCTCCCATCTGTAAGTTTCTTTGAAAGCTGTACGGCTTTCCAGAAAACAGCACCTTCTGAATGGCAGCCACATTAAATCCATCTAATAGAGACAGTGAGGTGCAACTAAACATTTGCACAGTGCTTTTAGTTTATCTGATGAAAAACACTAGAGGGAAGATGTCATGAAGTCTGTTAAGTGGTCACCAGAACATAATGGTTGGAATAGTCCTGACTTTTTGGAGTTCCCTTTCATCCTGTGTAGCAACTGCTGCTGTAATTTTTGGGTGATTTACTTCCTCTTGCTCACTGTGCCTCATGTTGATAGCAGTCAGATGAGCAGCTGTGGAAAGAGGTGGACTGGTGTGTGAATCAGCTGGAGCTCGGCTTGAAGACACAGAAACCCACTCCAAAGCAGGGTAAGCATTGAAGTAAAGAAGAGCTCTCCTGGGGGCAGCATTGGCAGGAGTGCAGGGGCAGAGCCAGCAGGGAGCCTTAACCTGTGTGTTGTTGCTCCTTTGCTGCAGCTGAGGAGGCTCTCAGGGCGATCAGGACACTGCGCAGTGACAAGGCTCCACTGGTGAAGAAGCGTCAGCTCATGAGAGCCATGTTTGGAGACTACAGGAAGAAGATGCAGGAGGAGCTGTGCAGAGAGCTGAAGCTTATGGAAGCAGGTAGGAGAACTTTGCATGGTGAGGAGGAGAAGAAAGCGGTTCAATCCTGCCCTCTGCTCTGCAGACTGAGGCCTCACTATATGAGATGACTGAACATCTCTTATTTTTTCTCCCCTCTTTAAGCTGCAAAATCTGCCAGGATCGTGGAGTTGACGGGAAGCATCCACAAGAACGGCCAGTTCATCCGGAAGAGCTTGGGAGCTTGCAGGAAAAGCCAAGGCTCAGCAGAATCCCCTTCAGAGTCACACAGGACACTTAACACAGGCTTATTCAATTTCACAACTCCCCAGGAATTTCACTTTAATTTCTTCTAGAAAAGTGACTTTGATTAAAAGTGTGCCAGACCTCCTGTAAAGTGAAGAACGGTGGAAAAGTGCTGTGCAGTAGGAAATGTCGTGCATGAATCTCTGGATATTCTTCCAGGGTGCCTTATCTAGAAGTTTAAACCAGATCTGCCTACTATGCATATGACCCCAAAACTCAGCATACATAAGTGCTCCTGTGTGCTCACACTGGAAAGAGGCACCTTTGAAAAGGTCAGCAGTGTGGAAGGATCTGCTTTCTTTCCTGTAGAATTGACATTAACTGTGGAGTCTGTCTTCTATACCATGAGATTTTCCCTTGCTCCCATTGCTTTTAAGTAGAGCAGAGCTTTTCTAGCAGCTGAGGTAGCAATGCATATAGCAGGGAATGGTTTGGAATAAAGATCCAGAGCAGTGGATAGCTGGATGCTTCCACTCCCCAAGTCTGTGTGAATGCAGCTTCTGGCATCCAGCAGATAACCAGCAGTGTGTCATCCCTGACTTGGAGGAGCACGAGCTCAGGGTCTTTGGGGAAAAGTGAGTGAGACCCATTTTTGCTCATTCATCTCTTTCACTGACAGGTACAGACCTAGAATAAAACTGCACATCATGATTTAATCCAGCCTAGAGATGTAAAGACACTTGTTTCTAGGAAAACAGGGAAAAATTTTGTTGCTGAAGCCAGGTTCTGGACAGCTAGGAAAGATATACAATTAACTCTTAAATAAAGTTAACTTTATAAGTAGCTCAGTTACAACCACTAGTGCCTCAGAAGGAAAATTAGCTGCATGCCAGCCTTGGGTGGTGGTAAAATAAACTGTCACAGCCCAAAGACTCTCTTCCATTTGATTTGTATTAAATTTTGGCTTTTTTAATGTGTGTCTCCAGTCAATACTGCTTGAGTATTGAACCCATCTCTTAAGTTCATGCAGAGATTTTCCCACCAAGGGTAAAAAAACACAGAAGAAAGAGAAGTGCTGTGGAAAGGCTACATGCTATCAGGTGTCCCTAGGGAGCAGTGCTTTCCTGCCTTTTATAGTCCAGTTAGCCTGTGTAAAAAGTGGGAGATGGGAGTGTAGCCAGATTCCAGGGAGTTCTGAGAGCAGCTGAGAGATGGTGAAAAACATTGGCTGTGAAATACTAAAAACCTGATTGTTGCTCTAAAAAATTAATTTTGTTGCTAAGCTCTGATGGCAGGCAGTTGCATCTGCAATACTTCTTCATTCCTTTTAAATTTAAAAATTTTAAAAGAATATTTTAAAGAATTCCTGTCTGGGCATGAGAAGAAACTGAACCCGGGTAACATATGTGATGAGGAGAAACAGGTAACATACATGATGAAGAGAAACATGGAGAAATGAATTTGTCTTTTGGAAGTCAATAGATGAAAACTGGAAATCGAGGTTGGCACACTTTATTTGCCAAGGAGCACAGCTGTTACTTCGAATGTGTAGACCAATCTTAGTATTTTTTTTTTAATTTCCAGGATTTTAAATTCAACATACAAAAGCTGTGTTCTTGACATGCTTTTTGTGTTTTCACGCTGTTTACTAGCTTACTGAGATTCAAGAGCATTGTCTACATGACCTTGGAGCTACAGCTGTTTGCTTCCCTGGCTGATTATGCAGGAGATATCTAGGAAATAGGTTTTTTTTCCTTGTCATGTCTCAGGTAAAGCTAGAGCTGCTAAAATATAAAATCCTTGCTGTAGAAGGCTGCAGAAGTATTCTGGAAAGCATTCTTACATAATTGCCTCATGTTCATGCTGCTCATGAGGCATTCACAATTCAACTAAAGATACCAGTGAGGTGGACATTTGGTGTAACCCGATCCAGCAGTTATCTTCAAAAGGGTCAGAGAAAACTCCATTCTAATACGAGAACAACTCCTATGTTTTTCCAGAGGTCTAAATAATGCTGACCTGTAAAACCAGTTCCTTTTCATTTTTCTGTTCCTTCATTACTGGAGGACTTAATGCATGTGTTTGTGGGAAGGCAAATGTTTATCAGTGTGACACATCGTGTTCCCGAGTGTCGTGTCGGCTCGGGTCCATGAGTCAGCCATGGAATCTTGGACGAAGCGTTTTGCCTTTTTCTGTCTACTCCCTCTTTTTATAGTCAATGTGATGCCTCCTGAGTTTTTGACAGATGTGCCCAAGTCACTTCATTAGTGATTGTATCGTGAAGAGGTGTCTGAAACTACAGCAGTCTGTACTTCACTTTTAAGCTTTGCTGTATTATAATTGTTTGAAAAGAAAAGCAATGATATTAGAAGTTAGGAAATGTCATGGCTGCTCCATCCATCCTTTCCCCTTTTACAGGGGCCACAGTGCAGTCTTAGTGATATTTTTTAAACACTGTGTTTTCCCCTTTTAGCATTTCTTTCTTTAGGATTTCAGTGCTATTTGGGGTTTCAGTGATGTCTCATTACAGCAGTGTCAGGTTGGGATCAGGGCTTTGCTTTACTAGTAACTGTAATACCTGTGGCTGGAGGTTTGGTCTATGACCCAAGGCATTAATGATACGTAACAGTGAAGGAGAAGGGAAATATTCTGATCTACCTGGACATCTCTGACCCACTGTTCTTGCTTTAAGGAATGTATCTCAGTTTTGATGAAAAGTTGAGCTCAATTCTGACCTGCTTGTTTCTGCATCCTCTCCTCAGCTTTGTGTCTGGCTTTTGAGTTTGGTGCCACCAGGGTGACTGGACTGGGAATACGGTATCTCTGCTGATTGGCCACCTAAATGTAGAGCAGCAGGGCCAGGCCCAGGCTTGTAGGCAGCAAACTGCTTACAGAAGTATCCAGCACAGCTGTGAGCTCAGGAGTGAATAAAAGACAAGGCAAAAGGGCATGGGAAGTACCACAGTGCTTCTAGAGCAAAACTTGCTTCACAGCATCAGTCTTGGAGAACTAAAAGCTGAGGATCAGCTTCTAAAGAGAATAGGGGGTTACAGGAACACTGTAACTTGTCTCAGACCATTCACTGTAGCAAAGCAGGGGAAATGTCTCACTTTTGGGAGCAAAGTGAAGAATTTTAGGGTTATTTCTGTGACAGGGTGAGGCCAAAAATACACACAGAGGCAGCAGATGTCTGGGTGTGATCTCTGCTCCTTTTAGGTTTTTGTAAACATCCCTCGAGAAAAGGTTAGGAAATGCAATCCCGTTCCAGACAGACCCTGCCTTCAGGGGATGGCCTGCCAGCCCCCTCACAGGCTGGCCCTCGTCCCAGTTGGCATTTTGGCTGTTACCCTGGACACTGGGCACTAAATAGACATTTGTCCAACCCCTTCTCCTGAGCTTAGTCAGTAGAAATGCATTTATTGGTCTTTGGGCTGCCCATCTCTGAGTAACCAGGGGGCAGAGTCACCAAGGAACAGCCCACAAAGAATCTCCAAGGGATCCCTACAGAGTTCAGCTAGAATTATTTTCAGAATCCCAGCAGGGACTTCCAAGACCAGAAAGAAGCCAACACTGGTCCTGCTGATCCTATGTTTCAGGTGACTGATGTTACCTTGTCTCACTTTGATTTTCTAGACGCTGAGACTGTGGATTTAGCATCCAAACACTCCTAAAGGATAACACATTCTCTTCATTTGGGGAGGGAAATCCTAACTTTTCTTTGAATTAGAAAGAGGAAGAACTTACCATTTCAGGAAAGACATCAACTGGAACATTCTAACAGAAGGAAAGTTAAAGATCAATTAATCTGCAGCTCCATAACAAAAAAAAGAGGAGAGATGCTGCTATTTTAAGACCATACAGAACTGTGCTAGATGATCTTGTATTTTTCTGCTGCCTAAAATGTTTCTGCTGCTCACTGTTTCTGCTGTTTTCATCTTTAGAACTGTGGAAGGTTTGTAGGACATGCTACTTTAGAAAATCTGGCAGTGACATCCCCAGTGGTTTGATTCCTGGCACCAGTCCTCCTGTGCATGCTGGCAGCTGGGAGTTCTGACCAGTGGCATTTGGTCCATGGTTTGGTCCATTTGGCTTCTTCCCTGTGAGTACATCAACAGGCATGACCAGCTCCTGGTGTCTCACCACCATAATGGAAGAAGTCTGGGTTGTGTATCTCCCATTATCATCATGCTTGTTCTAATGAAACAAAACCCAGATGTGGAAGAAGCCAGGAAGGAGAGGAAAAGCGAACTGTCCCTGGCACCCTCTTCTTCTTCCCCCAGTAATGTTGGCAAACAACTGGAGTATACTCAAGAAGAGCTGGATAGGTATGGAGAAGCTGAACCATGTCTTCTTTGGCACAGAAGCCAGAAAAAGGGATGGCCACCATGATCAGAAGTCCCTCCATTGCAGAAGCGCAGCTGTTGTGTCAGAAACTAAGGAATGCTCAGGAAAGGAGGTGGGACAATCTCAGCATCTGTCAGGCTACACAAAAGTTCAGGTAGGAGACTTAAAATGACTGTCAGACTCAACCCAAGGTAGAGTTCTTGGCTAAGGTGGTTAATCCTGGCTGATACAGTGAATCCTGATGAAATGCATGGTCCGTGAACTTGGAGGGGGAAGAGGTGGGAGGAAGTCTTGCTATTTTTTGCGCTGCTTATTTCAACATTATGCAGGCTTCCAGAGAGAGCTCTGTGACTTGTGTGGTGTATATGTTACACGAGAAAGATGTAAATGTTGGCATTAGCATCTATGCATGTGTGTGTAGCTATTATATAAATTACTCCCTCCTGTAGAAACAGGAATCATTTCTTCAAGAAATTATTGTGCAGCTCTTCAGTTGTTACAAATCTCCCACTTTCCCCTCACACAGCAGTGTTTTGCCAGTTTTCCCAGCTAAGGGTCTGGCCCAGTTCAGTACAGGAGCTCTGCAGACATTTATCTAGAGCAATAGGAAATACTTCAGGAATTTTTCTTCCATGCACAGTGATCATGCAGTGTACTCTGTAAACATGAAAGGCACTACTGGGAACTTGCAAAATTCTCTTTGCCTTGACCAAAGCCCTTTTTTGGGGGTGAAGCAATGTGGGTCTCTATATTTTAATTATTGGCTTCATTGCAATACATCAGATTTTGCCCTTGAAATGACATTTTTCATGGCAGCTCCATGAGGCTGTGTCACTTTATGCCAACAGCTGTTCCTCCCACTTTCTCCCCATCCAGCAGCTGTTTCTGTTCTTCATTCCTGAGACATGGATCCCTTAGTGCCAGTGCTCCACTGTGTCATGGAGCACCCCCTGGGTCCGGGTGGGAACGCCAGCATGAAACCTTCAGTGCAGAGGAGACCTTGCTGTCAATAATGATGCCCTGCCCAAGAATCAAGAGACAGATGTGAACAGCCTTTGCAGTGAGCTAGGATGTTGTAACTTCCTAAATCCTCCAGAGCTGCCTGAGCTATCTGATGGAATTAGCACAGCCAGTTGAAGGCAGAGGGACAGGTACACAAAATGTGTGGCTGTTTTTCGAAGCACATAGGCAGGAAGAGTAATTCAAGATTACTTAGTAATTCAAATTTATTTAGCAGCCAATTTAATTTACTGAAGAGGATGCTAATTTATTAGATCTGCTACAGATAAAAAAATAGCAATGATTTTTCATTGTAGAAATGGATCATGTTGCAAAGTAACAGTGTTGGCTTATTTTTCTGCTATGGTTAAAGATGTTATCAGAATACAGACTAGGGAGAAAAGGTGCAGTGATCACTTTTCACACAGTTTAATCTAGTGCTAGCTAGCTTCAGGGAATATTCACTTGCTTAGAAAAAGGAAGTTTTCACACACAAATCACAGTTCATGCTGGAAGGGCCCACAGTGGCTCATCTGGTCTCACCTCCCTGCTCAAGCAGGGTCATCCTGGAGCACGTGACACAGGATTGTGTCCAGATGGTTCTGGAATATCTCCAGTGAGGGAGAGTCCACTCCCTCTCTGGGCAGCCTCTTCAGTGCTTGCTCAGTGCACAGGAAAGTTCTTCCTCGTGTTCAGGTGAAACTTCCTGTGCATCAGTTTCTGCCTTTGTCTCTTGTGCCATTGCTGGGCCCTGGGGCAGAGCCTGATCCCTGCTTGGAGCCCTCCCTGCAGACAGGGACACACAGGGATTTTTTTTGTCATCCATTAGACTCATGTAAGCTTTTGCCTAGTAGGGTAGAATTCATATTTTCTTAAGAATTCCTGTTTGTTGCTATACCTTATTATCTAAAAATCCTTTCTAGATTCCCCCCCATTTCCCACTTCCTAGCTGTTCTTGTGGAAACTGGGCAGTCCACTCATTAGAGCCAAAACAGGAGCAAATGAATGGATTCAGAAGGAGGGATAAGATGGATGTCTGTCACACACAGCAAGAGTGATGGAGCAGTAAGCAGATTATTTGGGAAATAAATTTACTCAGAGGGTTTCCTGCTTCATTAAATTTAATCCGAGTTATTTTTCAGGTTGCTTCAGAAGCAACAAGAAATGAAAGGTGGCAGATGGCAGAGAGGCGTGGGCCTCCCACATGCTGGAAGAATAGATTGCCATCCAGTCTGCAGGATGTGCTATGGGTGGCAGAGCACATGTGCCCGCTGGGACAAGGCAAGAGGTGGAGCTCTTTGCGTAGCTGTGGATTTAGAAAACCCACAGTGCCAGCTTTGAGCCCCACAGGAGCAGGAGGTCTGTGCAATGCCCCGGCTGAGGGGAATCAGGAGTCATTTCCAAAGGGCCTGTGTCCTGTCACAGCAAGAATGGGAGTTCAGAAGAAGCATGCCTGGAGTGTCTGTCATCAGGGACTGTGAAGTACCCAAAGGTAAGTTAGTGGTGGCTTGCCCAACTCTGATGGGCCTGTAATTGTGTATGCAGAGTTTGACATGGGTCAGCCTCTGCTGGAAGTGCTTCACAGTCAGCAATCTCCAGTGCTGTCCTTAACCCAGATATAGAATCACAGAATAGTTTGGGTTGAAAGGGACCTTAAAGCCCATCTTGTTCCAAACCCCTGCCATGGGCAGGAGCATCTTCCACTAAACCAGGTTGCTCTCAGCCCCCTCCAACCAGGCCTTGAACACTTCTAGGAATGGGGCAGCCACAGCTTCTTTGAGTCCTATCCATGGAAATCCTCATGGTGATGTTTCAGAATCAGCAGATTCATGTGAGCACAGCAGAATGGACAGAGTTGTGAGGGAAAAAAAAAATTATTCACCTGCACAAGGTTCACTTCTATTGTGTAGTACTGGGCCTTCTCACTTCTCCAGGTCTGACAAGAGTAGCAAACTTTCTGCAGTGCATTCCTGGTGCATTTATTGTGGTTTTCTTTATGCTGCAAGAGCCTCTGCACCTGATTCAGTCTGCTTCCTCAGCCCATCATAGGCCCTGAAAACTACCTGGATGACTAAGCCAGTCATGTGATTAAATCTCTGTGAATCTCGTGGTGCAGCGATAGACACCTCAAATGACACTGCCCGAGGTCATACTGTTAGCATGTTTCTGTAATCCTTTCAAGCCCTGCTGTCCCACTGCTCTGGGAGGTCTGTGTTGCAAAGCAGAGAGGTTTGTAGACAGAGGATGTCTGTCATTACACCTGTGCAGCTTCTCTGCCTGAAAGGTATCATTTGCTCTCAGGAAAGATCATCTGTCTGCCACATGAGTGTTTCAGAGGGCCTCTGATCCATGTTTGATAGAACATCCTGAGCTGGAAGGGACCCACAGGGATCATCCAGTCCAGCTCCTTGGCCCTGCAGAGACCCCCCAACAATCCCATCCTGGGCACCCCTGAGAGCATTGTCCAAATGCTCCTGGAGCTCTGGCAGCCTCGGGGCTGTGATTCCCTGGGGAGCCTGGGCAGTGCCCAGCACCCTCTGGGAGAAGAACTTTTCCTGATATCCAACCTAACCCTCCCCTGGCACAGCTTTGTCCCATGTTGTCTCTTGTATAACTACAGAGGGGAATGAGGTGGGAAGGATGAGATCAGCTAGCCAAGCCCCCCTGGTCAATGCACAGTCAGCTAGAGCATTTTTGCCCAGGGCTACATCCAGTCAGATTTTTAGTATCTCTATCTGGATACTAGGTGTCTTCTAACATATGAAAAAGTGAGCATTTGTGCAGGAAAAACAAAACACTGTTTCTTTTGAAGTCTCTACTTCTCTTCAGGTCCTCCATCTCTGTATTGCATCTAGATGTTTCCCACTGTCTTAGCTCTCCAGCGCACATTAACCTCAGAGAAGTAATTTAGCAGATGACGGGATGTGTATCTGGAAAATGAAGTTTCATGTTTGTGCCTCAACCTTGACTTTTAATCAGATATATTCCAAGCAGAATGAGCTTCTGATTGTCTCTTTCAACATGAGAAGACCTTTCTACCTTCTTTTTCTTGCTGGTGAGAAAACCTAGAGCCTTCCAGCAAAATGATCAGAGGTTCAATACGTTTGGAGCCCATCATCAGTAACAAGAATTTATTTACAAGTACAGAATTCCCTTCTTGAATCTCTTTCCTACCTCAGCAGCTGGTGGAACCTAACAGCTATATTTGTAGTCTAGAAGATTAGGATTTCTTTTACTTGCAAGATTTAGCTTCCAGTTGGCTGAGCAGTTAATTGTGTCACAGTCTTCGTGTGATTCAGAAGCTGTGTAAGGACCCAGCTTGTCCCAGCAGTCTGTAATGTGAGCCAGCACTCAGTGATGTGTGCGTGGATCCACATCATGCATTCAGAGAGAAGGGCTGATGACTGGAGAGGAGCACTGCATTGTTCGTGCTTTGTTAGGCAGCATGTGGGAGGTTTTTGTGGACTTGCTTTCAGGACTTGATAAAAGAATATTCAGAGAATAAGTGATTCAATATTGTCATCCTATACACATTTCCATTTTTAGGCTTGTTGGGTTGATTTCCCATTTCAGAGTGAACGTAGGATTCAGGATAAGGGAGGGTATAAAGTCACAAATTGGTAGAAATACTGAAATGGCAAAGGATTGATATTTACAGCCCTCTGTGGACCTTTGCTCTCAAAGACTCCAAGAGCTCTGCCCCTGGATTTTATTTGTTCAAGGACATTGTGTAAATAAGTTTCAACCTCCAAGTTATTCATAAGCTGACTGGATTGCATACGTTGCCCGTTTGGTATCGCTGTGGGGCTTCGTGATGAGGCGTTTTTAATCATGTGGCACATGCTCAGAGACCTGGGTGAGTCAAAGTGAAGGAAGAGAGAGAGAACATATCTACTTAAGAAGGTGGTTGGTTTTTGGAGGAAAAGAGTGGAAAAAGTTGATGTTATTTTCGGGAAATAATAAGCAAGAGTTCATTGGAAGAGTCTTGCCAGCTCTTATTTCCTTTCTTGGCTCTTTGAATCAGGCAGTGTTGATGCACATCCCCTGCAAGTGAGCTGAGTTGCAACTGAGCTGTCACCTAAAGTTTTGCCACCTGCTTATGGTGCCACCAGTCATGGCACAACCTGTTTATTCTTTCCCAGATGGGGTTAGGGAGGTCATAGTATCTGTGTCATATTTGCCATGTTAAATCTGGGGATCATTTCAGTGTTCCTGTGTTTGATTCTGGTTGTTAAATAGGACTTTGTAGTGTGCTTTAGAGACCCCCAAAAGGAGTTAAGAGCAGCAGGAGAAAATGACCATCAGCAAGCAAAATGGTTTTTCCTCATAGCTAGTCATGCCCACCAGTGTGCCCTGCTAGTTCTCATTTCAGCAGTTTGTCCTCCAAGCTCTGCTCCACAGTGACAGCATCCGAGCCCTTGGCAAATAGGAATCTGTTTAACTGTGAGGGATTTTTGATCACTGTGTTCTCTGTACTCTCCTCCAAGTATCTGGAGCTGTATCCCTGCCAGCCTCTTATGGTGAGCAGAAGTGGCCTCAGGCATATTCACACTACCTAGCTGCAGACATTAAATGTAGGTGCCCTGGAAGAGAGGTGTGGTTTGGAGCACTGAAGGTAGAAGCAAAAGTAAAATACCTAAAATGAGCTCAATTAATTAACTATACACCAGCTCCCTTCCATTAGCTGGCCCCTAGCCTGCACCACTCCAACAAGCCATGGCATTGCCACTGGAAGAGCTGTGAGTGCAGATGTGCAGCTCAGTAGTGACAGTCTTCAACAGTGAGCAGCCTGCAAGTGCTTTAAAGAGATGAGCCTAAACCTTTATTTTGTCTAATGCAAGACATACATGGGAGGAAGATTCCTGTGTGCAAACGGAGGCACCTAGAAGTTATATATGCAATCCTGAGCTGCCCCTGTGCTACCTCTCAGGAGGATGGTGAAGAGCTCAAGGAGGTCTCCCCTCAGTTCTGCTGCACACTCAACACACCAAGTACCCTCAGCTGCTCCTCATATGGCCCCTCCAGGCCCTTCCCCATCCTCATGGCCTCCTTTGGATGCTCTCCAATGGCTTAATGTGTTTTTTATATTGCACATAGGATTTGAGTTGAGGCCACCCCAGTGCAGAGCACAGCAGGACAATCCCCTCCCTGGTGCCCCCCGGACAGTTTTCTCTTGGCTTAGCTGCTGGTGGAGCATTCAGGTGTAGTGTGTTGATCCCTTGGAGAAAGTCTGAGGAAGGATGGAGCAAATCACAACTTACACTTGGTTGCTCCAAGCCCTATCCAGCCTGGCCTTGGACTCTTCCAGGGATCCAGGGGTAGTCACAGTTGCCCTGGGCAACCTGTGCCAGGGTCCCACCTCCCTCACAACCAAGAATTTCTTCCTAGTACCCAATCTCTAGTCACCCTTTTTCAGCTTAAAGCCAGCACCCCTTGTCCTGTCACTCCAGGCCCTTGTCCAAAGTCCCTCTCCAGCTCTCTTGGGGCTCCTTTAAGGCACTGGAAGAGGCTCTAAAATCTCCCAGGAACCTTCTTTTCTCCAGGTGAACACCCCCAACTCTCCCAGCCTTTCTCCAGAGCAGAAGGACTTCAACCCTCAGAGCATCTCCCTGGCCCCATTCCTGTCTGCTCCTGTTCAGCTTTGGCCTCAAGTTGTGGGCATCTCCACGGAATGGTGTTCCCAGGAAAGCCACAGCTCTTGTTTGGAAAAATCTTGGAAAACCTGTCTGTTGTTTAAAACCTGTCTCCATCCAAGCAATGCCCTCCTGCTGCTGCTGCCTGCCCCCCCAAGGGGCCATTCATGGGGCACCTGGCTCTGCCATGGCTTGGATCCTGCTTCCAAAGGCAGGCTGCTGCAGGGTGTGGACAGTCTGACATGGGCAGTGTTGAGTTACAGTCAGGCCCCTGCAGGAATGCAGGACTGTGCCAGTATGACCAGATACCCCAGCTGAAAGCAGGAGCCCTTGGCCGTCCTTTAAGCAGAGAGGTCAAGTTAATGTCACAGCACACCTTTGCCAGAAGGAAGGTTCCTGAAAGTGCAGTCTGGGAGCTAACTGGATATGATTTTCCCATCTGTTCTGTATTTTTCCATTCGTTTGTTTGTTCCCTCTCACCTGTTGGACCTAACCTGCTGGAGAAACATCAGGGTTTGGATGCTGGAGGGTGAGAGTGAAGCCCAGATGATCCAGCCTTTCCCTGGGGTGGTTCAGGTGGTCTGTTTGGTTGATTTAAAGCCCTTGGATGGGTGATGAAGTTCAAATACCCCTCTGGAGAGAAGGCAGTGCTCTACAAAGAGCCCACATAGCAGGCCCCCAGCCAGTGTTGCCTTCAGGGAGATCTGCATGCTAAACAGGAGTTCTTGCAGCTCTAGGGTCAGGTCTGTTCAGCTGCTCAGACTGGCCATTCCAGTAAGAAACACAGATGCTTGCACCAGCTCACGTACAAGGAAACCTGGTGACCTCCAGGAGCTCCTCTGAGTTCAGAAAGGGTAATTTCTCAGGCATACAAGGAGTGGTCCCAAAGGGTACCTGCTCACAGGAAAGCCTGTCTGTGACCCAAAATGCTATCAGCTGTTTGCAGTACCAGTGCCAGGGTGTAGAATCACAGAACACAGAAGAGTTTGAGTTGGAAAGGACCTTAAAGCTCATCTCATTCCATGATGCAGTAGGTTCCTGCCACGTGGGACATGGTTGCTCCAAGCCCCATCCAATCTGAACACTTCCAGAGATGAGGCAGCCACAGCTTCTTTGGGCAACCTGTGCAGGGGCCTCACCACCCTCACAGGGAGCAATTTCCTCCTAATACCCAATCTAAATCTTTCCCAGCTTAGTTTAAAAACATTGCCTTTGTCCTGCCACTGTTTGCCCATGTAAAAAGTTGTCCTGCCTCTCTTTTGTATTCCCCCTTTAGGCACTGGAAGGGACTCTGAGGTCTTCCTGGAGCTTTTCAGCCCCAGCTCTCCCAGCCTGGCTCCAGAGCAGAGGGGCTCCACTCCTTGAAGCATCTCCATGGTCTCCTGTGGACCTGTTTGAGCTGGGGCACATATTTCTTACACTGAGGACCCAGAGCTGAAGGCAGCTCTGCAGGTGGGATCTCACAAGGGCGGTGTAGAGGGGGAGAATCCCCTCCTCTAACCTGCAATCTGAACTCAGCCCATTCCGTAAAATCAAAACAAACCAATCAAAAACCACCTTAACATGGATGCTCCCATGCAGCCTTAGCATGAAAGCTCCAAAGTCACACGTGTCCAGTTCCTAGTGTGTAGCTCTGTGGAGAGACTGCAGAATGCTGTCAGTGCTACCTGTAGTCACTGAGAAGGAGCAAAGCAAACTTCAGCCCTCAGACCTGCAAACTGATTCCCACTGCTTGGATCTTGCTCCAGCTCAGCTCTCCTCCCTCACTCATCCTCATTTACCAGGTTAGGTACAGGCAGGATGACTATAGGACATGTGAAACAACGTGGAAAGTAGGGAGCTTTGGGCATGGCTCCAGTAGGGAGCTTGTGATGAATTAAAATGAGATTTGTGCACTGCATTCAGATTTTTTCCTACCAAAGACATGAGATTTTCTGAGCTGGATCCTGTGGTGGGCAGGGAAAGAACAGCAAGCACCCAAACTGATGGAAGAGAGGGCTCAGCAAGAAGCTACCAACAGCAGAGGGCACAAAAGATAGTGCCAGCAGGGATTTGACATAGCATTAGACTACAGGTGATAGTTTTAATCTGAATTAAATCAAGTCAGAGTTTTTTTATTTCCCCCTTATGACTGTAAAAAGGGTTTTTTATTATGATTTTTGAAAGGTTCTTAATTTTTCTCTCTCTAAATTTAATTCTTTTTCATAATGTATAAAATTTGCTTCCACTTCATGGATTCTGTGTTGTGATTTCTATTGTTATCCCAAGTAACAAAGCATCAAATACTCCAGCACCTGTGGGATCAATGTATTCAGTCTTGCCATTGATAAACTCAGCCCCTGAGGAAATTTGTAGCATCATTTTACCCATTTTCTTTCCAAATTCACCTTTTTTTCCAGATATACCGTGGCTGCTGAATTGAATTTATTAGAAAATGACATCTGCATTTTGAGGTATTTGCATTTATCATTCAGCTGGAATTAGGAAAGCCTCATCAGGCATTACAGGTGCAAGTGAGCAGGTTCCTGGATCTGTTCTTTCAGTGCAGGAGGGTGAGATCCAGCTCCTGAAGACTTGGACATGTCTGCAGGCAGCTCTGATGCAGCTGCAGGAGGACAGTGTGTGTTTAGATGGGTTTGAGTGCCAACAGTTTTGTGTTGTTAGAGTTTACTCCTTTCTTTTACAGAAATCTCTAATATTTGCTTATTTGAAACATATCACTCACAATAACTTTGTTTACAGGTTTGGGGGCAGCACTGTTCTTCTCTGTGTGCATGTCAGTCACATTAGTGGTGTTTATCAGAAGAATGGACTGTGCTTTTCTTGCTCTTTTTTCCAAACTCTGGAGCAAACTGTGCCAATTTGTACAGTTATCTTTCAAGGGAAGTTACCTATTTTAAGAAAAAAAACCACCCTGAGGAGAATAACTTAGCTCTTCATGTGGTTTCACAGCAGCATAACTGAAGGCCTTGGGCTGGGTGGGTTGGACACCACGCTGCTGGGTGGGGTGTCTGGAAACAGCCATGGTGGTGCTGAGAGCAGGAGGTGACAGTTCAGTCCCCATGGTGTTGGTGTTAATCAGAGCTATGACCAAGAAAGCTCCACTGCTTCACAGAACCATAGATTCACAGAACATGAAATCATTAAGGCTGGAAAAGACCTTTAAGATCATCAAGTCAGTCATTAACTCAGCACTGCTACTCTAACCTATGTCCCCAGGTACCACACCTATAGGTCTTCTAACTCCCCACCGGAGACAGTGACTCCACTGCTGCCCTGGGCAGGCTGTACTAGGGCTTTACAGCCCTTCCCCAGCACAATTCGGGGCTGTTTCCCCTCGTCCCCTGGGAGCAGAGCCTGAACAGCCTCTAGTTGCAGCCTCCCATCAGGGAGTTGTGCAGAGCCAGCAGGTCCCTGCTGAGCCTCCTTTTCTCCAGGCTGAGCCACTCCCAGCTCCGTCTGCTGCTCCTCATCAGAGTTGTGCTCCAGAGCCTCTCCCAGCTCTGTTCCCTTCTCTGAACATGTTTGAGCTCCTCAGTGTCTTTCTTTTCTTCTTCCTCTCTCAGACCCATGGGGCAGGTCAAGAGGTGCTTGATGGGTTATTCCTTTCTTGTTTTGTTTTTGAGCAGGAGAAAACGCTCCTGGAAACACTGAGAATATTGTGGAAGAGATTGGAGAGTCGAGCCAAACAAGATTGTGGCTGCTGAAATCTCCTTCTCCCATGCAGGCATTTGCTTCTGCTACTTCAGCCAAGAGTGATGGGTACTGCTTCTGGCTTTGCCATCTCATGCATGAGTATCTGTATACCAAGTATTCAGGGTCCTTCTTAGCATCCAGAGTCCTGCTCTAAGTGCTTGCATTATACATCAGGCAAGTGGACATTTCCCTGTGGCCCATTTGTTTTTGGAGGAAGCAAACCTACAGCAAATCAAAGAGCTGTCTTTGGGCATTGGTTTAATGAGGCTCAGTGCAAAGGGATGGTTCTTCTGAACACTGTGTCTGCAGAGCCCCAAAGTGGGGTCAGTAGGAAGGTCCCAGTGGCATGGCAGATTGCTGCTTGTCCCAGCTAGATGATGACAGACAGGGGTGTGACATCCCCCTTCTGAACCCCACAAAATCCCAGCTACCAGTGGAAGTTCAGCACGGAAACAAAAGAGCAGCCCCATGGGTCCTGGCGTGGAACATCCTACTACCTTTATTCAATGTTAAAACTTCCCTCTCGGTGTCCCAGGACCCCAAACTGGGGGCAAACAACAACTTATATACAGGGGCAGGTCTCAAGGGAGGGATACAGTCTTTAACTAATCAGGAGAACTGAGAGTGAAAAACAAGGCGGGGAATACAATGTATATACCAATAAAGAATTTCAAGGGAGGAAAACAGCTTCAGTGAACTAATAGAGTCTGGAGAAATACAAAATTGACAGGGAAGTTTCTCGAGGGAAGGCAGGTTTGGGGAAAAATTGACATTTAATGAAAGGAGGAGTGAGGAAAGTTCTGGGGAAAGGGCAGGGACAAAAAGGACAGCATCAGGAAATTATAAAATTGCAAATCAAACAGTAAGCATACTAATAAAACAAAAAACACACCACTGCAGCAGATAACCCTGGAGACACGTGGCTATGTGGCTGGCACGCTTGGCACGTAGCATCTGTCGTGTGCCCGAGGATGGTCTCTGACTGCATGTGGGACCACATGCAAAAAGAGAGGGGGTGGCAGTCCTCATCCTGACCCACCATTGCCAGAGACTCCTGAGGGAGCAGGTACTCTTAGTCTTGCCTTCCCTTCCATTTTGTCACTCTCCTCCAGCCCAACCCACTCTGTGGGTGATGGATCTCTTCCCTAAACTTCTCCTGCTCAGCCTGAATTGCACATAGGTCATTGACTTCAAAATCTAATTTAACATTCTCCCCTTACAAACTGCCCTTCCTCCATGTGAGAGCAGAGGGCCCAGAAACTGAGGTCCAAAACTGCCCTCCACAAAACATTGCTGGCAATTACTCCTGATGGAAGCTTTTGGAAACTTTTGTTGCTTCTGTCTACAGGCATAACAGGCATTTTTGACAAAAACCTCAAATAATTAAATCTGACCTTTGTTTTACCACAAATCCGTTGCCAAAATGGATTTGACCAGCTCTACAGCCATGTAGTATTGTGCGTGCTGAAGGGAAGGAAACCTTCCTAATTTTAGTTTTCTCTATTATATCACATCCAGGTAAAGCTGCTTTATTAACTTCTCATCCTGCAGATTTAAGCTTGGAAACCACAACTTATTTGTATGCCACAGCTTGTTTACGTACCTCCTTATGATGCTAAGCGTACACATATTTAACATAATCAGTGTTTACAGCAGTTCACAGTGGGCTTGCTGACACCTGCACAGAGTTTACAGGGCTACAGCTCTCTCTGCTCTGCTTCCAGAGAAAGCAGTTGAGCAGACAGTGGACACAGAGCAGGGTGAGAGAAGACACCAGTGGCAGTCTGCTTCCAGGAGATACCGCGAGCGTTACCGGTAAAGATCATTTAGATCCGTGGCGTTCTTTTCTTGGCTGTTGCTCTTGCTGCCTCCCTTTCCTGTCTTTCCCTGCACTTCTGGACTCTGCCAAGCTCAGCCATGTCCTTAATGGGTTGGGGTGAGAAAACAACTGCTCCTCCTGGTGTTGGTGGCTCCCCACGGGAGGTGTGCTTTGGGGCAGGATTCTGCTGGGGATGGGGGAAGCTGTGGAGATAGGGATGTGAAGGAACACGAGGGGTTCTGGATATTTTCCCTGTTAGTGTGAGGCAGGAGCTGTGACCGTATGGGAGGAGAAGAGCTGAGGAAGGGGTGGTGTCATTTTCTTCCTGTGTGAAGGGGGTGTCTCATGAATGGCACAGTGGTTTCTGCCATTCACATGGTGTCATTGTGTGTCTGAAGGATGGGACAGGGTCTTGTCTGGGAATCTTCATGGAAATGGAGAGCCCGTTCCCAGTATGTGGTCCCTGGGCAGCAGAGCCCTCAGTGGAGCCTGGAGTATGTCCAGTATCCTATGGCCTGGAGACACTGCAGCTTGTTCTCTGTTATCTGAGCTGTCTTCAGACAGCGTGCTGGGGGCTACACCTGAGGGGAGAGGGAAAGGGGTTTTTTTTCTGTTGCTGAGCCACTTCACAGCAGGCTTAGGGACTCAGAGTGAGCCAGGTTGATGGAACAGAGCTGAACATCCTGTCACAGAGAGTTTACCCAGCTCCAAAGTTTACAGTGATCTAAGTGACAGGAAAGGAAGAAATGGCACTTATGGAAATCCAGTGTGGGTCCTACTGCCAAGCAAGGAGGAGAAAAAGGAGAAGGGTAAGGGGGATATAGGGCTTATAGAAAAACAAAGAATGCTTGTTGTGTTCTTCAGCCATCAAAAAGCATCTCCTTGGGATTTTATTTCTTTTTGTTTCAGTGGTGAATGCTCATACAGTCTGAGAATGATCCTCTAATCCACAGCTTGGGAGAGATGGTTTCACACCTTGTATAGTGCTGTGTGCCCAGTATGATGCACAGTGCATGGAGGAATACATGTGCACATACAGTGTGTGTGTTTAGCTAGAGCATCCTCTCCCACCTTCTCCAGCACAGGTTTAACACTTGTGATGATTTCAAGGAAGTAAGCACAGTTGAAGAAGCACACTTATGGTTAGGTATCCCCAATATATTACAAATATATGTATATACATTAGCTGCAAGAATGCTGTATATGTGTATATTATTATATACTGTTACCTCCATGTACTGACATGGTCTAACCTTGCTTTGGCTCTGCCAGGGAGGTCACACCAATGCTCTGTCATGGCAATTTAGCATCAGGTTATGTTGGCAGCTGAAATAACCTCCCTCAGGCATCCAAAACATCTGCTGATGTATAACTGGAACCCTCTCCCTGGCAGCTGAAGTTCAGAGGAAAATGGGGAGCAGGGAGGAGGGATGCTCCAGACTTTTGACATGGGACCTTGATGAATCATGTCAGCCTCTGTCCACCACATCAGGAAGAAGGTGGATCAATGGGACCTGCTTCCACAGAGTGCTGCTGCTGGCAAAGCCATGTCCTGAGTCTCAACAGGGAACCAGGGCCCAGCCCTGCCACTCCATTCTCAGCTGGTGTCCAAGGCCAGGCAGATGCTCAGGCACCTTCCTGTCTGCCTTTAGCCCAGAGTAGAGTAAGGAAGTATATTCAGAGAGTCTTATCTCCTAGGAGCTGCTGAGCAGAGAGGAAGGTATCCTTTTCTATCAGGGCCACGTGCAGCAGAAATCAAGAACTCCTCATGCTTCCTGGTGCCAAGGGTTCTGTGCAGGTGTCAAGCCCCTTTGGAGTCTGTTCAAGCACTCACTGGACAGGCTCAGCCTTTCATAGCTGGGATGTCCCTCAGGAGTGGGTACTGAGCCCTGCATGCTGGAAAAGCCATTGACAACTGCTCTGCTGTGGCTGCTGCTTGTTCACAGCATGAACACAGCTCACTGTGCTGTCACAGCTCACTGCTGCAAGGTTCAGCTTGGGGGACTGAAGGCTTTGGACTTTGCACCAGTGACAAGATGGGAATTTAGGCTGGACCCATAAGTGAGCAAAGAACTCTGTGACTAGTTTGTCCCAAAGCTGTTCTGCACTCCCCAGGCCTTGGGTAGGCTGAACTGCTGCATCCTCAGCCCATGAGCACCAAGTTGAGACCACTGGTGACAGTGTACTTCTCTCCAAGGGTGACACCACTGTAGTTTTTCCTTTCTTCAGTTGGCAGCTGTTATTTCCCATTCACTGAGTGGTTTGGCTTTGGTTCTTTTCTTGCAGGCTTGAAGCAGCTGTTCAGCCTGAGACTGTGTCACAATCCACTAGTACAAGTGGGGGTCGTGATGGTTCGTTAACTGATCTCAGAGTGCAAAAAAACAACACAGAGGGGATTTCAGTATTAATCAAAACAAATGCACCTTTTATTGAGTGCCCACAGCAAATGTGGTAGAGGGATTAGAAAGGAAATAAAGGATAGAGAGAAAGATTGAGGGGGGGAATAGCTACCAATGGAGAGATGAAATCCTCATGGTCTGGCCAATAGATCTGTCTTGTCACAACGGGGAGAACCTCAAATTCTTTGGTTAACTCAGGGGGTCTTTTATAGTCTGCTGCTGGTAGAGGAGCAGCATAGTATGTCAAGGGAACAGGTACAGGACAGTGGATAATAAGTCTGTTGAGAACAAGTACAGACAGTCCAGTTCCAACAAGACAAACCAGTCCCAGCAGTGAGCGGGGCCCATTGTTTCAGGACTGGTTCCCGTGGGAAACCAGTCTTGGTCCAGTGAACACATCTGCAGGCAACACTTGGCAGACATCCCGCGCCAGTCAGGCCAGTGCCCCCACGTTGGAGTTTTAAGGGTCTCTGTCTCAGGCCTTGGTGGCAGGGGGGAGGGGGACTTCATGAGGCAGATGAGGGATTTTCTGTGGGGGATCACCAAAGTTACCTCAGAAAGTTAGACTTTCTCTAAAGCGGGTGGCATTTGGCCAAGAGGTGGGGAAGTTCATGAGCTATTGTGATGAGCGGGGATCGTGAAGCAGGTGTAAAACTGTGGTGACACAGCAAGCACACCTATAAAACAATCACTTGGTGAGCATCCACCTCAACGAGGCCAGAACTCCAGCCAGGGTCTTCAGGGTCTGAGTCTCTGTCCTTGCAAGGGTTACGAGGCAAATGAGGGAAAACTTCGGACTGTCTCTTACAGACTGACACTGCTTAGAGCTGTGGCTGGTAAGTGTCCCCCCAGCACACACTGCCTGTTTTATATCACTGCATTGGCTGAAGGGGTGAAGTGGCCATAGCCTGTGACACCTGTCTGCTGACAGTTCTATCCATCCTTCATGTCCCATGGATCAAAGAACTGCAGAGCACAAGGGCTGGCCTGATGTCCTGGGGGTACTGGTGACAGCCGGCTGAACATGAGCCAGCAGTGTGCCCTGGTAGCCAAAAAAGGCCAATGGCATCCTGTATCAGGAGTGTACCATCCTGTATCAACAGCCTGTGTCAGGAACAGTGTGGCCAGCAGGAGCAGGGAGGTCACTCTTCCCCTGTACTCAGCACTGGTGAGGCCACACCTCGAGTGCTGTGTCCCGTTCTGGCCCCTCAGTTTGGGAAGGACGTTGAGATGCTTGAGCACTTCCAACAAGGCTGGAGAGGGGCTGGGAACACTGAAGCCCTGTGAGGAACGACTGAGGGAGCTGGGGCTGTCTAACCTGGAGAAAAGGAGACTCAGGGGTGACCTTATCACTCTACAATTTCCTGAAGGGTAGTTGTAGTCAGGTGGGGTTGGTCTCTTTCTCCAGGCAGCAGCTCACAGAACCAGAGGACACAGTCTCAAGCTGTGCCAAAGGAAATATACATTGGATTTTAAGAAAAAGTTTTTTACAGAAAAGGTGATAAAGTTCTGGAATATCTGCCCAGGGAAGTGGTGGTGTCACCATCCCTTGATGTGCTTAAAACAAGACTGGATGTGCCACTGGGTGCCATGGTTTAGTTGAGGTGTTGGGGTTGGGTTGGACTCGATGATCTTTGAGATCTCTTCCAACCCAGTGATTCTGTGAATTCTGTCTTGAACCTCCAGCTGTGTTTTGCCTTGCACCATATCTCCTGATGGGTTGGACTCACAACATGTTCCTCTTCCTGCCCAGCTTGTTCCTGCCTGGAGCTGCCAGAGGATAGGCTGAACCCACCTGCCTGTGTTGCCCACTCCACAGGGTTCCCACCTCAGCCCTAGGTTTGGGTGGTTCTATGGGTATGACCTGTTCACCAGCTTTAGATTCTCATGGTGCTGTCAAGCACAGTCTCTGTGAGAGCTGCAGAGCTGCAGAGGATTTGTTTGGCCCTCTGGTGTCACTCAGAACCAGAAGTGCTCTGTGTCATCATTGTTGTCCTCTGCCTTCAAGTGACATTGGTGCTGAGTAATACTTTCTTTCCTACCAGGAAACCCTGTCAGGGCTTGCTCCTGCTCCTCCTCCTCCCAGTCACTGTCTACATCCCATTCTTGCAGTCTTCAGACAGGTCTGGTTCCCTTTTCCTTTGGTCTCATTCCCTTTTCCTTTCTGTTTCCTGACAGCTCCATCTTCCACAGTGTGTGGCAGCAGCTTGCAGCAGTAGTGCCCTGCATCTCTCCTGGAGGGGGCCTGGAGTAAACCAAGGAGTTTGGTGTGGTGGGGTGGGAATGGGATTGAGATTTAAAGGTTCCTATCCACCTGGGTGCTGCAACACTTGGTGTTGCAGTTATGTTGCAGACAAGGCAAAAATTTTTGCTTGTGCCAATGCCAGGACAGGTACATTTGCTGTTTCTTGGGGATAATAGCTCTTTTTTTTTAGGACAGCTGCAGTCTCTATCCAACCAGGCACTCACTGACTGGAGATAGATGGCTCCACGGCAAGCCCTTCCCTGCTCCTCTCAGCAGCCATTGCTTTCCACCCAGCCCATGGCCCTTGCAGCAGCCCATGGCACTAAGAGAAGAGGTGATGCCAAAAAAGAGGAGGCAGCATCTCGGCAACACCAAAGCTCTGGCCTGGCCGGCCTCTTTGGCCCATTTGGCCTGTCCCAGGCCACCAAAAGCTGTCCCACAGCCTGGGACTGATTCAGCTGGGGCTGCCTGGCATGGCTTTCCTGGCTAAGAGGACACAGGGTTTGTGTGAACACTGGTGGAATCAGGGGTGGGCATTGTTCGCACTCTCAGGGTCCATCCCAAATCTGTCACCTTTGGCTCCATTCATGGCTGTGAGCAGAGAGGAAAGCCAGACTGTGCTGGCGCTGAGCAGTGCTGCACAACCCTCATCAGAGCATTTTTACCTGTTCAGTAGTTCTGCAAAGAGCCCTCCTACACAGCAGCAATTGGAAGTCACAGTAGCTGGCTGTGTCACTGGAGGCTGTGGCAGATGCTGAATGGGGGAGAAGAGCCAGTGCAGACAGTAGAAGTATTCTGGGCTGCTGATCCACTCCATTGCCCTGCTGAGCCCCAAGTGCCACATCTGCTTGTTTTTTTAATCTTTCCAGGGATGGGGACTCCACCACTGCCCTGGGCAGCCTGTGCCAGTGCTTTACAACCCCTTCTGTGCAGAAATTTTCCCAATATCCAACTAAATCTCCCCTGATGCAATTTGAGGTTGTTTCCTCTTGTTCTGTCCCTTGTTACCTGGGAGCAGAGCCTGACCTCGCTGTGGCTGCCCCCTCCTGTCAGGGAGTTCTGGAGAGTTGAGCAGGTCCCCACTGTGCCTCTTTTTCTTCAGGCTGAGCCCACCCCCAGCTCCATCAGCTATTCCTGTATTCCTATTCCTATCAGACTTGTGCTCCAGAGCCTTCCCCTTTCTCTTCTCTCGACACACTCCAGCTGCTCAAGGTCTTTCACATCATGAGGGATTCATCTATTTGATGTCATTAGCCTTTCTGCCTCTGTGCCATGACCTGGCAGAGGTGGGAGCAGAGCCTTCCTGAAAGCTGCTATAGGGATGCTCCTCCAAGATGAACGTGGAGGCTTTAGTCTCTGCTTTGGTTCTTGAATGTCCTTGGTTTTCTTGGCTGAGGTGTGAGTTCTATGAGAGTCCTACCCTTAGCACAGATGAGTGGGAGGTGAGAACTCCCCACAGTTGGGCTGAGACACTCAGCCAGTTAAAAGTCCCTGCTGCTGGGCTGGCAGAAAGGTGCACAAAGGAGCATCCACTGTCCTTTCCATGGTATAGGTGCCAGGAAGAGCCTGTGGGAAGCACAGCACCAATAAGTGTCTACTGAGAGAAGAAAACAACTCCCAGCAGAGCTCTCAGTTAATGGCTGGGGAAGGAAGAAGGTTGAAATGGATAAATAATAAGGATTTCCTCATGATTTCGTCTAGAATAGATGCAGGTGACCAGCATAAAGATACTGAAAATAGCCTTCAGGCAGACAATAACAGCTCACCCTCGAGAGCTCTTGGAGCAGGAGGGGTGGGTTCAATAGGAAGGAAAGGCATGGGCCGCACTTCACCGGTGGCAGCAGATCCTGCTGGAGGGACAGTCTCACCCAGAACCGGGCTGATCAGCGTGGGAGCGTTACCTGTGTTCCATGGGATGTGATCAGTCCCACGTTTTCATTCGTTGCCTTCTCTCATCCAGCGCCAGCGGCAGTCAGCCTGCGGTGGGTGCTGTTGCTCGGGGCAGGATGCCGTGCTGCTCGCAGCACCCGGCAGTCCCTGGCAGAGGAGAAAGGAACAAGGGAAGGCTGCAGCTCATCCACCTCTGCCCCTGCGGGCTCCCCGGGCCCTGGCAGCTGATCCCGGGGGTGGGAGCGTCTCCTGGCGAGTGCTGTAAAACCCCATCTGGGACCTCACCCCTCAGCCCCCTCACTGGTGCATGCCCCCCTGCCCCAGCTGTAAGAGCCCGGGCTTTTCCAGCCTGCAGGGGACAGGTGCCTGCAGCCCCCAGATGCTTTGCTGTAGGCAGCGAGAGCTCTCTGGGCGGGAGGCAGCACGTGTTGGGCTCGCTTTGCGGAGCAGCCGTGGTGGCAGCGCTTGCTGAGAGGTGTGCAGTGTAGAGTAGCCATAGGATGAAATCATCCTGTAACTGCAGGGTGGGAGCTCAGAGGCATGTGTGTCCTCTGCATCTGCGTGTGCAGCGGAGTCGGCTCATTCCTTGCACAAAATGTTTGGATCAAACCTAGTAAACTGTGCCCCTCACTAAGCTGAGCTCCCCACACCCTGTCCTGCACCATATTCCACTAGCAGCTCTGCCGTGGCCACCCCACCAGCAGGATGAGGCACCCACGGTCACAGCTGACTGTCCAGGTGTGACATGGCCACACCCTCCACACCCCTTGGTGCTGCTGAGCATCCACAGCCAAGCACCCAACCCAGGCAGGCTCGTGGTGCTTGCTGTCACTGCAGGCATTGTTGTGCCTTGTGTTAGGTCTGAGCTCGTCCCTGCCATCTCCTGAGCCCAGTAGTGACACCCCACATGCCCAGTCTGGGCCAGGGGTAGGAGTGTGGGGAGGACACAGTGCACCATGCTGGACACAGACTTGGCCAAATAGCCCCAGGGGCTTTGCTGGAGATGGTTCTGCTGTGGCCGATCCTGCACAGGTCCCTCCAGTGTCCCCCAGCCTCAGCAGCACCAACAGGTGCTCCTTCTTCTCCCCTGTGCCCTCAGAATCAGCCATCTCTGATCACCCCACAATAAGACCTTCCACCCCAGCACCTGAACAAAGCAGCTTCCTCTGCTGAGCGGGTATTTCTGTCATGAGAAAAATCTCCACTTGTACAGTATTTTCCTGGATTTCCTGTTTTTAACAGCCTGACCAGCAGAGCTTGTTCAGAACACAGGTAGGATTCACATTCCAGCAGTGGGATGTGTTGTCCTAGAGAAGAGGTTAAAGGTTTGGCAGGGCTCTACATGCTCAGCTCTCTGAGTCCTGCCTGCCCTGAGGACTAGGGAGCACAGCCATGGCTGTGCCCAGCCCAGCCAGCAGACACGGACCCCACAAAGCAGTGAGACCTGCAGCTTTCCTCCTGCTGCCTGCGCGGCCCAGAGCTGCCCTGCGCTGCAGAGCCACCTCCCAGCCAGACTGGACACAAGGGGAATTTTGGCATCCGCCCACGTGCCTGGGCAGAGTGGCCATGGACTGGGGGTGCTGCCTGTCACCTCTGCTCTTCTCTCTGGGGGCCCAGCTCTCCCCCAGCAGTCCCTGCCCATTGTGTGAGCAGCAGCTCCACTCACTGGTGGCTCCACAGAGGCTCCCTGCACCTGCTGGCAGGATGTTTGGTCTCTCCCCAAAGCACACTTGACTGTGCCTCTCCACAGGCTGCTGGGCCATGGAGAAGTCAGAAATGAGAGGAAGCAGCTTTCTGGGGATGCAGAAGCTCCCCACCAGGATGTGATGCCAGTGTGTGCTCTATTGGCACAGAGCAACAGTGGGTGAAGCAAGTGGAGCACACAGGGACCAGAGCAGGTCTGGGACCCACCACAGGCACGATAGAGTCACTGAGTCCTGACTGCATCGTGCGGATCCAGCAAGGGATGAGTCAGGACCCTTCTGGGTAAGGATGTTTCCCTTCCTCCACCCTTTGCAATTCCAAAGCCTTATGATTGCAAAAGTACAATGGCTCAAAAATGTGATTGTTCAACTAAATAAACTCTCACAGAGGGATTGTTGACTTCACTACCCTGTCATGGAGAAGACCCACAGGGCACTCAGCTCCAAGTGCTCAGGGAGTTTGTTTTTCTCAAGTTGGAGGTGGGAACTGCCCCAGCACCACTCAGCAGACTCCAAACTGCCTGAGACTGTATCTAGGTCACTGGGAATGCTCAGCCTGCCCCTCTCTCTCTAGGGACAGATACCAGTTGCAGTGTTTTACACTCCAAGGAGCACTGTAGGGGAATAACTGGATCCCATGAAAATACTGAGGCTGTAGGGGCAGAGGTCCAACTCAGCCCAGCTGGCAAGACCAGGGACAAACATGGCCCCTCTGGAAGAGTTTCTCACTTACTCTGAAGCAAATAGAAGAGGAGGGCATGAGACTGCTGAGTCATGAGTAGGAGTTGGATCTGGGATAGCAGCAGGAGCAGCTGCTGTACCAAATGGGTGTTCAGCACCAAGTCCAGCCCAAGCAGGATCCACAGGATCTCCTTCTCCCTCCAGTCCCTGTATCTGACAGAGTGAGACATACACTCTGCAGTAGTCACACACATCTCCCATATGGGGATCCAGGGAGGGGCTGGGCAGCAGGACCTGAGAGTTGAGGGGGAGAGGAAGACCAGGCCTGCCCTTTCCCCATCTCCCAGGGAACAGGATCCTAGTGGAACTCCAAGGGGCTTCAGGCTTTCCCTGGCCAGACCTGCTGGGACCTGTGCAATGGTGTTTGCTCTTCCCTCTGCACCTAGACAGGCTGGGCACTGGATCCTGTGCAGCAGGAGCAGCACAGTGGCTCCTGGAGGCTGCAGGGACAGTTCCCTGGGAAGGTTCTGCCACTGTCACTGGGGCAGGCTGGGCACAACTGTGCAGCCCTTCAGTCCTGGCTCAGCGTCTGAGGCTGGGGCAAGGATGGACAAAATGTCATCTGGGAAGGTGTGCTACTTCTGACTAGGGAGTCCAGTGGAGCAAGGGAATGGATATGAAACCAATGGACATCCCTCTGTCCATCCATCCATAAAGTCACAGAATCATAGACTAGTTTGGATGGGAAGGGAGCTTAAAGACCATCTTGTTCCAAAAGCCTGCCATAGGCAGGGACACCTTCCACTATCCCAGGTCGGTCCAAATCCTGTCCAACATGGTCTTGGACACTTCCAGGGATCCAGGGGCAGCCACAGCTGCTCTGGGCAACCTGTGCCAGGGTCTCCCCACCCTCACAGGGAAGAATTTCTTCCTAATATGCCATCTGGATCTCCCCATTTTCAGTTTAAAGTCCTTCCCTCTTGTCCCGTCCCTCCAAGCTCTTGTCCACAGTCTCTCTGCAGCTCTCCTGGAGCTCCTTTAGGCACTGGAAGGGGCTCTAAAATCTCCTCAGAGCCTCCTCTCCTCCAGTCTGAGCACCTCCAGCTCTCCTAGCCTGTCTCCAGAGCAGAGGGGCTCCAGCACTCGGAGCACCTCTGTGGCCTCCTCATGACTCGCTCCAGCAGCTCCACGTCCTTCTGATGTTGGGACTCCAGAGCTAGAAGCAGCTCTGCAGGTGGAAAATCACCAGAGAGGAGCAGAGGGTGCTCTTGCCCTGCTGCCCACGCAGCCGGGGACGCGGCTGGGATGCAGCTGGCTTTCTGGGAGCGCATCTGCTCGTCCGTCCATTCATCCCCACCTCAGGAAAAGAGCTGGGAAAAGCCAGAGCGGGGTCTTTTGTGACACAGAGACTAGTGAACTGACTTTGGGGATGGAGCCCGTGAATGGCTCCCTGTTCACAGCCTCCTTCTCCCCTTCCTCCCTGGCCACCCCATCGGCGGCAGCGGGTGGCGCGGTGAGCGACCCGCGGGGGCTTCTCCCGTCCCATCCCTGTCCCCATTCCTTCTCATCCCCTTCGACCACTGCCACCTCCTCTCGGAAGTTGCGCCCCTGCCCTTCCAGCCTGCCCAGATGTGGGGGATTTGTGCATTTTTTATCCTGCTGTTTCTCCCATTCCCGGTGGGTTTTCTTCCGTCCCATGCCCGCCCCTGGACAGGAGCACAACCTGTGTGTTCCTCCTGTTTTCTTCCTACTTTTAACTGAAATAGCGAGGGGTGGTGGCACCTTGTGGGTGTGGATCTGGGGAGAGAATCTGGTCCAGTTCCTTTTCCTTGGAAGACTGGGCAGGAGCAAGAGCCTGCCGGAGGAGGATGTTGATGGTGATTTTGGTCGCAAACTGTGCCTGAAAGGGAGAACAGCGCTGGGCTGGGTTCTTAGGGGAGGCAGAAGGTGTGTGGTGGAGGGGCTTCCCCATCCTCTGTGGTCTGAGAGCAGCCACTCGAAGGGCTGTGGGGCAGAGCATGCCAAAGCAATGTTGCTCAGGGGCACCTCTCCATCAGGGCCTGCTCTTTTGTGGAATTCCTGTCAGCTTCATTCTCTGGAGTTACTGCTGAGTCCTCATGTTGGTGAGGAAACACCAGCCCTGGCATCAGCTCTGCTGGCCATGACAACAGGCCACAGGCTCGCTCACAGCCTGGGTGTTGGCAGCCATAGCTGAAGGGTGTGATGCTGTATCCCTCTGCAGCTGGCACTCTCCTAGAAAAGATCAAAGGTGCCCATGTCTTGGGACTGCCGTGGTCAGCAGCCCTGATTTTAAGCAGCAGGAGGACTGGGGGCATCCTTGATCTGTCCCACTCACATGGAAGTAGCCCTGCATTGCAGGAAGGCAGCAGGTTCTTACTGTGCTGGTACTGTTGCATGGGCTGGAACCCTCCCCAGGTTTGATCTCTACTGGTCAAGGGCTGCAGGGAGGTCACCAAAACTCAGCAGGTGATGATAAAGATGTTTGGGGGAAGAGCTCTGGAAATGGAAAGACAAATCTCACTATTTTCCCAAACAACTTAAATTCCAGGTTCATCCCCGCTACATATTCTGCAGCCTTGGCATCTGCAGGAGCTGCAGCTGAGTTTGTGGTGGGGGAATCAGTGGACCTGCTCTGCCATGTCTGTGACAGGAATCAACCTTCTATATTCTCCTTCCCACCTTCATCTTGATGAAGAAGATGGTTACTATCATCTTTGTGCCATTTCATATTCATTTCCATGGAATAAATTTGACTCAGGGAAGTACTATTAACACTGACATCTAAAATTTCCATTGTTCACATAAGTCTCAGGGGGTTGAACACTGCAGACTTCTGGGTTTGCCCCACTGCATCTTGATAAACCTCTGAAGAAACATGGAGGGGAAATTATGGGGCTTTAAGGCTGTTAAGTGTCACTGGTGTGTTTCTATGTTTCCTAACACAATTCTTTTTTCCCATACCCTCCCTCCAGCGTTCAAAGGACCTGAGCTGGGAATTCTCTTGTTTAAGCCATACCCTTCAGGTTTGTGTGGGGTTGATATTTTGTTTGGCAAACCTAAACTCTGTGAAGAAGAGTGCCTGCCTCTGCCAGTGCCTCTGCCAGTGAACACCCAGGTCAGAGGCTTCATGTACTTTGCCTGCACAGCCTGTGGTAGCTTCTGCTGTGCCCTCCTAGTGGCTGTGAGAAGAACAGGCTCTCTCTCTAGACTTGAACTGTAACAAAAATCCCAGCCTTCATCATGGGAGGTACCTGACACATTGGATTCATGGTACTTCTGCACCTCTGCTTTTCCAAGGGTGCTACTCAAAATCTCATAAAACCCAGCAGGGGCCAGGAAACTGAGCACACCCTCCTGACCAACTAAGTCAATGCTGACAGCGCAGGAGTAGACACTGCTGAATTTGTGGAGCTCTATCACACCAGTGAGCAAGCAGCCCACCTGGATGGCTGCTGCCTGCTCTTGTACAATGGCAACGGGAACGAGCGTGTGAGGCGCTGAACCTCCAGGGCAAAGCCACCGACAGCCAAGGGTTCCTTCTCATTGGCTCCTCTTCCCTGAACCCTGCCCTGGTTGTCCCTAAGAACACCATCCAGAACGGCCCTGATGCCATTGCTCTCTGCTGTGGAAAAGGGAACTACAAGGAGGGCATGAGCATCATGGTAGATGCCCTGGTCCATAAGACTAAGAAGACAGACAGACAGAGCAGACACTCTTGTCAGGGTGCTGACCCTGGCAGAGAGGCTTTCCTGGAGGACCCTACCTAGAGGACTGTGGATGAGTCAATAGAGAGGTGCCATGGGAAAGACTCCCAGTGCATCTTCCAAGTGGCCTTGCCCACGCCAGGCAGGGACAGCCACTGTGAGCTCCTTCCTTTCCTGAGCCATCACTGAGGTCCTTCCCTCTGCTTCTTCTGGCAAGTTTGAGTTCATAGAGCTCTAGGGGCCCCACTCCACCATGCTGAGGGACACTGTCTTGGTGCTGATTGATGGTCACCCAAAGACATTATTTCACTGTGAATGTCTATGGCCAAACCTCCCTAGGTGGACTCCTCCTGATCGGCCCAGCACAAAGCAAAGCCCCAGGTAAGGACTGACGTGTGGATGATGACCTCAGGGCTGGAGGAGAGATCAGTCAGGCTTGGGGCTGGGGGATGCTGTTGTGTTTATTGTTGTTTGGCATTCTGAGAGAGCAGTGAAAATGTGACTCAGAACTCAGTGGCAAATAAAAAAACCGATTCAAATGTTAGAAATTATTGAAAAAGTAACTATATAAAGCAAAGTGAATATCAGAAATTATTAGGAGAATAGGAAAGAATGGAGGACAACTATTATGCCTCTGTATAAAATTTGTGGGTTGCTTGGATGTTTAACTGTGCCTTGTGTGGCTCAATATATCAATCTCAAAAAGGATGTATTAGGATTGGAGGCATTCAGACAGGTTAGTCAGGATGGGTAGTGCTGTGGAAATGCTTCCACAGAAGAATAACTTAGAACACCTAGAAAAGGAAAAGTTGAGGAGAGCCCTGGCAGAGGTTTTAGAAATGTGAGCAGCCCAAAGAAAATAAAGAGGGCTTGATTGCTTCCTCTTCTGCCTGGTGCGAGTGCTAAGGGGCAGCAAAAAGAGGCAGGAGGCAGTTTCAGGGCAAACAAGAGGAGGTGGTGTGGCAGTGGTAGACCTGCAGAGCCCCAGGTTAGGGATGGAGGTCCCCAGCCCATGTTTATTTTGCCTCTTGGGAAGACACAGTTCCGCTCTCAGCCCTGCAGCCACCCTGCCATCAGCCCTGGTTGTGTCACATCTCCTGGAAGTAACCCTCTTCTCTGTGTGCAACATGGTGGTCACTCACAGCAAATACACACACTCCTAGAAAAACCATAAGGGCTTTACTTCCATGGCACCCGCTGCAAGCACAGGTCACACGTGTGCCAGCTGCATGCAGCTGCCCTCTTAAGTTCCTCCCAGTGCTCTCAATTTCTTCCAGGCCACCAGAGAATGAAGAAATATTTTGTTATTTTGGGCACCTCAAAAGAAGATTCTGGGGATGCTGACTCTGCAAATGTCTTGTGTAACTCACTGACTCATGATTTCTGGGATACAGTCTTCCTGTACAAAATTGGTTCCCATAAAAGTACTTTGACAACTGAATCTTTTTTTTTTTTTAATGGTTGAACTCCTTGCAATTCAAATTGCACTGAATATTCTCACACCACATGTAAGAGATCTGATTGTCCACTTTAACTCTGCTTTTTCCCCAGGAAAGGTGCTCTAATTTCCCCTCTGAATGAGTTGGGCTGTGAGCAGTAAACGACCAAGAGGGTGGGTCAAGGAAAACAATGTGAAAACACAACCAGTTTTCAGACTAAGCAGGAAAATTGTAAGGATTATGTTTAACTCTTCCTCAAGACTGGTGCTAGTCAAGGAGGTGACTGGAGATAGGCTTTGACATAATTTTCTGATGAGGCTTTGTTAAGATATCTCAAGCAGTTAGGGGAAGGTTTTCCTTCATTCCGCCCAAAGACACTGTAGGACTATATTTTAAGCATCTCAAAAGGCATTTTTAAAGTTACTCCATGCTGAGCACCCTGTGAGAAGCTGATTTAATTTTACCACTTCAGATTTGGGACAGAAGCTTATAAAAATGTCCCAGCTTCTAGTCTTGTCTTTGTATAGCTCATTTGTCTCATACTGAAAGAACTTAAAGCTGTGAGAGCACTGGAGCAAAAGTCCTCCCTTGAGAGATGCCAATGTGGAAACATTCCACTGAATCCCTGAATGGTTTGGGTTGGGAAGGACCTTAAAGGTCATCCTGTCCCATCCCTCTGCCCTAGGAACACCTTCCACTAGACCAGATTGCTCCAACCTGGCCTTGGGCACTTCCAGGGATGAATGAGACAGCCACAGCTGCTCTGGGCTACCTGTGCCAGGGCCTCCCCACCTTCACCATAAAATTTTTATTCCTTATTTATGTAATCCAGATCTAGCTTCTACCACTTCAAAAACAATACCCCTCATCCTGTCAGTGGGGCTAAAAAGTCTGTCCCCTTCTAAGTACTAGAAGGCCACAGTAAGGTCTCCCTGGAGCCATCTCTTTTCCATGTGAGCACCCCCAGCTCTCCCAGCCTGGCTCAGAGTAGAGGGGCTCCAGCCTCTGGAGCATTTCTGTGGCCTGCTCTGGTCTCACTCCAGCAGCTCCATGTCCTTCTGCTGTTGGAGCCCAGGGCTGAGGCAGCTCTGCAGGTGGTGCTCTGGAGCTCTCACCTGAGCAGCAGAGAGGGGCAGAGTTCCCCCCTCCCCTGCTGCCCACGCGGCAGGATCAGCCCACACACGGCGGGTTCTGGGGCTGCCAGGGCACCTTGCCTGGTCAGGTCTGGTTTTTATTACACCAGTGTCCCGAGTTCCTTCTCCACAGGGCTGCCATCAATCCATTAACCCCCCAGCCTGTACTGGTACTTTTTTATTGCCCTGACTCAGGTCTAGAACCTTGTACTCGGCCTTGTTGAACTTCACAAGATTCCCATAGGCCCAATCCTTCATCCTCCAAAAGCCATCTCTACCCTCCAGTACTGTTCAGCTTGGTGTCCTCCACAAACTTGCTGAGGCCGCCCTCAGTCCCACCACTTGTGTCATTAAATTGAGGTACTGAACCGCATCAGTCCCAGCACAGACATCTGATGGGCACCGCTTGCTGCTGCTCTCCATTTAGGCGTAGACATGTTGGCTGGAACACTTTGGACGCAGCCATTCAGCCAATTCCTTAGCCATTGAATAGTCCATTCTTCAATTAAGAGACAAGGGTGTTGTGTGGGATGTGTCCAAGGCCTTGCAGAAGTCAAGATAGATGACATCAGTTCCTCTTCCCTTGTTCTCCAGGACAGAAGAAAGCAACTAGATTAGTCAGGAGGGTGAAAAATAGTTCCCAGCACAGGGCTGTCCGTTGGTATGCAAGTGTCCTGGAGGCACTTCTCAAGGGGTAACCACTTCTCCTTGCCCTTCTGCCTTTCATGCGATTCCTTCTTTAATGTTTGTTCCCTGGAGCCACTTATAGAGCTAGAAAGGCTGTTTCTGAAAATATGAAAGACTTTTTCTGAATGGCCTCGGCAATTCCTCCTGGAGAAACAGTCTGTGAAGGGAGCAGTAAGTAGAAGGAAAAGAATGAGGAAGCTCATGAAATTGCAAAACTCCACCAAACCTCCACCTTAATTCCGTGTGCTGGTGTCCTGGGCCTTGACTATATGTGTGTGTGTAGTTTATGTTTGTAAAAACCACAGATTGTTAAATGCTAAAGTGTAAACTCTTAAATACTGTTGTGTACTAACTGCTACCTGAAAGGTTAGTTGAGTTTGCAGATCTCTTTAGAACTAAAAGTTAATGTTACTGTACAAGGCCACATCAGTACTGGCTTCCCAGTTCGCCTGCTCACACGTGGATCAGCTCTCTGCTCATAGAACCAGAACATCAGGATGAACTCTGCTCAGATTTCCCCCTCCAGCTTCCTCCACATTGTGGATCTGGTCACGAATGGGGAAATTCAGGCTGAGCAAACATGAGAAGTGTTTGTGAGCAGAAAGATGGGGCAGCAGATCCCACATTTGTACTAACCAGACAATCCCAGCCACCTTCTGAGTCCTTGTATGCTGCTCTCCAGGACCAAAGAGATGTGAGTATTGCCCAGGTGTTGCTTACATGCCCTTATTTTTCCTTACCTTGGTGTGCAGTGGGCCTGCAGAGAACACCAGAGAACACCACCCATCCTGTCCTCAGAGGTGGCCCTGCTGCCATTGCCCTGTGCAGAGGCCACAGCAGCAGTTTTGTGCCAGGGAAAATGCTGCTGGAGAGCAGCCTGCTGGATGCCTTTGTGTACCCCAGCAGTGAGGAACGGGACCTGGAGCTGCTGCAGACCCTGACCCCTGGCAGGCCTGCCTTCCTGGAAACGCGGGGAGGGCCGGGCTGGGAGCACAGCTGGACACTAGAGCTGCTCCTGCCAAATGGAGTCACCACAGCCTTGTGCCCCAAACCCTGATAGCACTGGGAGACAAGTGCCACTTCCAGAGCAGGGTCTCCTCATGGCAATATTGAGTCCCACCCTTGTCTAAGGCCACAGATATTCCCCTCTCCACATGGGTCCCGGTGCAGCTTCAGAATGAAGTACTTGCGGAATTTCCTGATCAGGGGATTGCTGATTGTAACATTGATATTTTATTGTTTATGAAAGTGTAATGGTCAGTTTCATAAATGCTTCAGTGCTGCTTTCAATTAGAAAAGGATTTTCTTAGCTTCAGGATGGAATTTCAGGTCAAAATGAGGGTGAGGAAGGGACCTCAGCACTGCTTGCCTGACTCAAGAGGAAATCCCTGTTTCATCCAGACCAAGGACTGGAAGCAGGATTGCTGCTCATTCTGGGTTCAGTTAACATTTTTATTTTGGGGTTCCTTTTTGTCTTTGTGGGTTAAGGGAAATGCTAGAATCCTCAGATTTTTGTGAGATGAGAGAACAGTTTCCTTCTCATTTTAGGCATGTTCTAGTAATGGGAGAAAGAGGACACAGTGGGTAGAGGGCAGTGGAGCAGTGAAGGAGCAGAGGCAGTGAGGACCCAGGTGCCTGAAGAGGAATGAGGAGTGTTGGAGACAGGCAATAAGCAAGAAACCATCTGGGCACACTCTTGCCTGTTGTCTTCATGGCCAAGCACCAGACCTGACACCTCTGGGGGTAACTGTCAGTACCGAGGTCATGGCTTAATGGCTGGAAGAGATTCACCCTTTCTGGATGGGCCTGAAGCATGATTTGAGACTGCAGTGTGGTCAACCACATTAGGAGAAGGTGTAGCTCACAGCCACGTTGGGGTCACCACTCATTCACAGCACATTCCTATTCCTTCCTTTGTTCCTCTTGCTCCCACATCTGAGACTCAATTGTCCCTGGTCCCACAGGGAGGTGGTCTCCTTCCCCAGGGAGCTCTGAGCAGCTCTGCTCTGTGCAGCTCCTCAAAGTGGGGCTTCACAAAATCACAGAAAAGTTTGGTTGGGAGGGACTTTTAAAGGTCATTTAGTCCAACCCCCGATCATTTTCTTAGCCTTGAGTTGAGGGCTCTTGCTCAAGCATTTCATCCTCAGATGCTGCCTTTTCAGCTTTTCCAGCTGCACCCACTGCTCTTCCCAGTGGTGCCAGGCTGAGCACAAGTGTGTCTGCACCATCTTACTTGTCTTCGGATCAGTAAAAATGCAGCCCATGCTAGAAGAGAAATGGTTGTATGAAGCTCATGCTACTCTCAGGTTTTTATTGAACTGTTGAGGGGTTTTTTGTGAGACAAGGAGGTACTGGTGAGGATGGGATATATCTCCAAACCCTGTGAAAGGAGAAGGCTGCAACCACAGTTTCACTCTCTGGTGGAGGTGTGTGTGACTGGTAGCAAGTGGCAGGTCATGTTTTGTCTCTTGCAGACATCAGCCAGGAGATGTGTCTATGAGCCAGTGCAACTGCTGCTCTGTGACCCAGGACCCCACATCTTCTATCTTCAGCAGGCCCACCCCTGGAACACTCAATGACTGCCCCAACAAACATTTCAGCCAGGCTCTCTCCTTCTGCCACCATGTAGCATGTGGGCATTGGTTGCTTCTGTAGGACCTCCTGAGGGCCAGAGCACAATGCCAGGGTGACCATCCAGAGTCCTGGTGGGTTGTGTGAACTAACCCCAAAGGAAACTAAACCAGGACACCTGACAACTGCTTTCAAAAATTGCACGGCAGCCCATGCCAAGCTGATCTTCCCCAGTCTTCTCTCCCACCTCCAACTGACTGGGTGAAGAGAAGCTTGTGGGGTCCACTGGATGATAAGCAGGAGTGGACCTGCACCCATCCAAGATGAGCTGTATCCCATGACCAAGCTGGCACTGGCCAGGTAACACTGGGCTCTTTGTTTCCTAGATTGCCAGGAGTGGCTCCTGAAGCAGGAGGAGATTCTGCTGACTCTGGTCCAGGCCCTCAATGCATCCAGCAGTGTTGGAGTCTCTTCTGCCTACTTCAGAGGTGAGCTGGGCAGGAGCAGAGCAGTCTAGGGACCTCCCATGGATAATGCCCACCTGCTCTTGATCTTCAGGCCAGTGGTTCCTCTCACATTGTGTCCTCCTGGCTTGAATCCAACTAATTTGGTCTTGGTGCTGATGACAGAGATGTCCAGGGTGGGCAGAGCATGGTGCTCCTCCTCCACATTCTGCAGAGCATTTCATCCCCAGCTCCCTCAGCACACAGACCACCAGCTGCTCTGGCCTTGGGCATTGCAGCCACAGAGGTGGCAGCAGGACTGACATCTCTGCAGGGCATTTGTTGTCTACTTGACCTTCTGATCCACATGATCTATAGATCCTGCCCATGGAAGGAGGATTGGAACAACACGGTCTTTAAGGTCCCTTCCAACCCAAACCATTCCATTCTAAGTCACAAAGTCATCTCCATGGCCTCTGCTGGACTTGCTCCAGCAGGTCCATGTCCTTCCTGTGCTGGTGATCCCACAGCTGGACACAGCTTGCTCCCAGGATGCCTCTGCCCCAGGCACAGGCAGAACTCCCAGTGCTGTGTTGATGGGATGAGCTGCCCCGAGTCAGTCTGACCATGAGGATGGTTCTGGTGGAGATGAGCTGGTGAGCCCTGGGCCAGTCCCAGGAGGAATTGTGTCTTTGGTGACTTGGGGAAACCGGGGCATTTCCCTGCTTGCCTCTGCAGAGCCAAAAGCAGCCTGCCAGGACCTGGGGCTTGTATTTGCCACTCTGCTGACTGCCAGGTCAGAGGAACAGCTGAGCAGTGTTCTGCTGGCCTTCCTGGAGACACCCAGATTTGTGAACTTTGATGGAAGGAACATCAGAGCAGAAAGGTCCTGCCTCAGGGATATGAATGTGCTGGACTTGCCTCCAGGTACTGATGATCATTTTTGCAGGATGGGGGATTCTTGTGTTTGAGAGTGGACATGTGGATCTGGCTCTCCTAGAAGAGGGAAATATTCTTCCCTCCCTTTCCACAACCTGACAAAAATCTCTTCCAATTCCATTGCATCCTGCTACTAGAGCCCGTATTGCTCATTGTCTGAACTAACAGCAAGCCCTGTTGTTACAGCTGGTATTAACCAGTGTGTTGCCTGTACTCCTCTTCTAAGGACTATAAAGGACATGGATGATAAAAGTGTGAGCCAACATCCTCAGTCCTCTGCTACATTTTGTCTCATCCCAGCAAAATACTGTGCAACATTGTCTTGTTTCCTTGGAGCTCAGTGCTTAGGCCCATATTTGGGACATTTTTGCTTTCCAGGTGTCCCATCAGAGATACCAGAAAGGACTCCAGGGCCTTCTGGAAAACTTGCCAAGCTACTCATCAATGAGGTGAATGCAGACAGCCCTGGGGAAGGAGAGGATGCAGTATACATTGAACTCTTCTATACTGAACAAACATCTTCGACCTCCAGGGATACTGGCTGGTCCTCTACAATGGGAAAAGCAGCCAGGCCTACCGGTGTGAGACAGAGTCACCACATCCTGTACTGCCCCCAACACAAGAGAGACAGGGAGCTGTTGGAACAAGTCCAGATGAAATCTGCCCAGAGATCCTCTGAGGACTGGAGCCCTTCTCCTATGAAGACAAGCTCAGAGAGTTGTTCAGCCTGGAGAAGAGAAGGTTCTGGTGACACCTTAGGGTCCCTTCCAGTGTCTAAAGGGGCTCCAAGAAAGCTGGAGAGGGACTTTGGACAGGGGCTTGGAGGGACAGGACAAGGAGGAATGACTTTAAGATGAAGGAGGGCAGATTTAAATCAGGTATTAGGAAGAAATTCTTCCTAGTGAGAGTGGTAAGGCCCTGGCACAGGTTGCCCAGAGCAGCTGTGGCTGCCCCATCCCTGGAAGTGTCCAAGGCCAGGTTGGATGGGGCTGGGAGCAGCCTGGGATAGTGGAAGGTGTCCTTACCCATGTGGGACAGGATGGGCTTTAAGATCCCTTCCAACCCAAACCATTTTGTGATTTTGATTGTATCCTCTTGCCTCGCCAGGGAGCCTCAGGAGGTGTTCAGGTGAGCAGAGGTAATGCTGTGAGCAGCTGTGACTCCACCTGAATGAAATGACAGTGTCAGTGGTGGCAACAGCTTTTGTGTCTCCCCACAGGTGACCATGGGGACACCACTGTGTGAGAACTTGTGCAGCAGTTTCACAGTGCTGGGCCCTCCTGCCATCTGCATCAGTGAGCTGTGCCTGGCCAGTGGCAATGCCCACATCTGCTTCATGGAGCTGGAGGGGAAGTCTGGCACCAGCCCCAGAGGGCTCAGCTTGGTCTTCTCAGGGAAGGAGGGGAAGGCACATGCCAGCATCCCTTTGCAGGGCACTGTTGGAGTCACAGGGCTGTTCGTGTTTGTGCTGGATGAAGAACGTGGGCATGGTGAGTCCAACAAAATGTGTCTCCATCTCTCTGGGGGTGCCTCCCAGTGAACCCGGGTCAGCCCCGGGTCGGCAGACAACGGGGGGGGCAGCCCCGAAGCGACCAACAGCGGGGGGACACTCTCTGGTGCCCCGAGGGTACTGAGGGCAGCTGGGCTGGTCACCTTTGCATCAGAGGAGACACTGGAGACATCGGTAGAGGGTAAAGAGGGTAAAAGGTGACTCTCATGGGCCTGGTGTGGGGTCTGTCTTCATACACATGGGCAGGGGCTTGAGCAGTTTGGAGGAAACAGATGAAAGAGGGTGCACAACATGGGGAACAATTCTGCCTTGCCTTTCCTGTCCTTCATTCCTGGCTTTTCCTCTATTTGTTCTGCCTGGGCTGTTCTGTCATACTCCAGTTGAGAAGGTGATAAATCCTCCCCTGTGCCTCTACTAATGCAGGAAAGTGGGAGGACCAAAAATTCCTCCTGCTGGTACCAAGACAAGGGGATTTCAGGAGAAGCAGGACGCACTAGGGCTGTGACTTGTTCTCTCATGTTGTGTTCACTGATGCTCACTGAACCCTGCAGTGGTGCTGCCTCCTCCTGATCCTCAGCTGGTGCTTTGTCAGCACATTCCTTTGTCTTATTCACCTTAACACATTCGTATTCTTACTCAAGTTCACCTTAATTTCTGCATGAAGACAACTGCATCTCAGAGGAACCTTGATCTTTTTGGAAACATGTTCACAGCAAGCAGCTTCCTTGCAGCTTTACTTGGCCTCAGTCACAGCCATTACTGTCTTTCTCATTTCTCTTCTTGGAGTCCTCCTTGTTGCCAGCTTGTCCTGTCAGGCTCAAAGTTCAGCCTGACACCTTCTAGATATTAATCTCATCTATTTCCCTGGCATTTCCAGATGGGACAAACCTGACCTCCAAGAACATCTCTGTTACTAGTGAAGGCTCCAGCACTATAGCTGTGTACAGCACCAATGGGAATCCTGCTGGCAGGAAGGCAATGCCAGAGAACTTGGTGGATGCCTTGGTTTACACGTGTGAGCCTGGCACAGCTGGAGGACACTTGGGCTTCCTTGGGCCATCTTCACTGTGCCCTGCAAGCGTGACAGGTGAGGTTACTTCTCTAGGAAAGTTCCTGGTGTGAAGAGAGAGCAATAGGTTAATGAAATGCAGGGGCAGGTATTGTGTAGCTTGGAAAACTATCCTGGAGGACAAACTCTTAGGTGTGGGAGTCTAGCTGTACTGAGGCAGCAATCTTACTCCTGCAGAAGCCAGTCAAACCAAGTACGTTTGCTTTGGCCAAGCTCACATGTTCTCCAGCTGGAGGGGCTGGATGGACCCATCTCTACAATGGGTCTGTGAAAGCTGGCTTCAGCTCCAGCTTCAGCTCCAGCTTCAGCTCCACCTCCCGCCAACTCTCCATCATCCAGCACCAGGAACTGGGGCCCAGGGTGGGATTTAGAGGTGGGAAGAAAGATGTGTGACATGTCAGTGAGCTTTGACTCTTCTGGGGACAGGCCTGTGTCCCTGAGCCACTGTGGCAGTGCCAGCACAGGCTGCAGTTTGCCCTCTGGGAGCCCTCTCCCGGACTGCTGAATCGCTGTCCCAGCATGGCTGTGCCACAGATCTCCACCTCTGCTTCCTCACACCGAGGGAGTGGAGCAGGGCATCCCACCAGGCTGCTGTGGGCAGGCTGGGACAGGGGCTGCCCTCAGCTTTCCATGGCGTGGGAGAGGGGCTGTTGGGCAGCCTGCTGCTGTGAAAGGGGATGCACTGGGAGAGAACTGGTGCACACACCAATGTGTGGATGTGGGGCTGCCAGCCCAAGAGAACACCAGCACCTACAGCTCCAGAGTGGGCTTCTATGGACTTGGAACAGGCTCCCTGGAGAAGCTGTGGCTGCCCCATCCCTGGAAGTGTCCAAGGCCAGGTTGGAGGGGCTTGGAGGAACCTGGGATAGTGAAAGGTATCCCTGCCCATGGCAGTGGGTGGGACAAGATGAGCTTTAAAGTCCCTTTCAATCCAAACCATTCTATATCTATTCTATGATAGGCAGGTGGCCACGTATTTCATTTGAGTTGTCTCTGCTCAGGCCAGGCTGAGCCCTGATCAGGATTTCTTTCTGCAGGGTTAGATTTGCAGCAATGGCAGGAGCCCCCTGCTCCAGGTCTCTCATGGTGGTGGGGGCACAGACAGGGAAACTGCCAGCATACCCTCCAATCTCAGCCCCTCTATGGAAACCAATTCCTGTGCCTCAGTGCTGACCCAGAGTCAGCAAGGAAATGTACAGGGGGTCTCCAGCCTCTGCAAAGACCACACTTGGATCAGCATGCTAAGATCTGGCAAAATGGAAATTCCTCTTCCGTCTTCATGAGAGGGACAAGAGTGGGTCTCTCCCTCCTCTCCCAGCATGAGAGACTGCTCTGTACTGGCCCTTGTGGTGACATGTGGGACATGCCCCTTCCCCACTTCCCTGGGAGGCTGCCAAAGGAGCCAAGCTGGTGTACAGTGGTAGGAGACCAGAAGTAAAGACTCACCTGGCAGGAGACGGCAGAGGAGAGTGGGAGGCAGAAGAGGTGGGATGAAGCCAAGTCTTTTGGAAGGGATACAATAGCTAGGAGCTTACTAGCAGTCCTGAACTGCACCCAGAAAAACCACACATCCTCTTTCCCTAGACTGTTCCATGTGGACTCTGCACCACAGGAGGATGCTGGATTTTGGAGAGGGTCTTGGTGAACTCCTTGGAGGAGGAGTGCTCCTGCAGTGTCTCTGACCTCTACCTGCAAGGCTGGTGCCCATCTCCTCATGCCCAGTTCAAATGCCCTCTTCCCTTGTAATTGCTCATCCACAGCTGCCTTGCCAGGACAGTCCCTGCTCCAGCCCACCCTGCAGGCTGGCACTGGCATGAGGGGACCTTGAGGAACAGTAGTGGGCACTGGGATTTCAGTGAGGGGAGCAGGAGACAGTGTGACCTGGGCTGCTCCTGAGGCCAAGCTGGAGGGCCCCATGAGGAATGGCAGTCTCTGCTGATCCTTGTGGTGTCTGCCAGACAAACCTAAACCCACAAAGCAAACAGCCCTTTGCAGTCCAGAGAACTCTGGTTCCCAACTCCTCCATTTATTCAAAGTACCCAGACCAAACTGTCACTTCTAGAAGCCTTAAGGACTACAGCTTTTGAGGGACAGGAAAAATGTTTTCTGGGGTTTGGCTGGTTTTTTAAGGAAGACTTTGCTGCCATGCTCTGTCTCCCTAACCCAAATGCCTTTTTGCCCAGTTGAACAATTTCAGTCAATTCTGTCCAGCGGGTAGAGGTACAAAGTGTAGTAAAAAGTATTCTGTTGGGTGGGATGACAATCTCAAGTCCCTTTTGTCACCAAAAGCAAGGTTGAGCATGTGCTCAAGTTACCAGTGATGCGGCATGGCAGCATCATTTCAGAGCAGTGGGGGGAGAAAGGTGAAGAGCATGGGAGCAGGAGGGCACAAAGTCATGGGAGCAGTGTGATCCCTGACACCAGAAGGTTTCTGACCACCCAAAATGTGCTGTTGTTTCTTGGCAGAGCTTAACATGACGTGTGTGGGCTCACTGGTGAAGGTCTGGGGCCAGGTGTGGGCTCAGCATCCAGAGCAGCAGCAGTCCATCAAAACCTGTCTCCAGGGATTCCTGGCCAGCCCCCATCCCTTCTCCATGGATGGGAGAGTTCTGAAAACCCCCCGAAATATGTGTGTCACCCCCAAAAATATGCCATTCATATCACACAGTGGTGGTAAGTAGGAGGTACTCTGCTTCCAGCACAGTGCGCGGGGCTGGGACCAGGGTCAGGCGACATCTCCACAGGAGAGGGCACATGTGGGCAAGCCACTGGCCTTCAGTGGGGAGGCCCTTGCTTTTGGACCTGTTGCTCACACAGCCAGCAAGCTCTGAGGCCCAATTGCTGGGAGCAGCTACTGGCAGCCAGGCTGGAACTGCCCAGAGGTGGGATGCCACAAGGGCTGTAGCATGGCAAAAAGAGCCAGAGGCTGAGACAGCCCAAGCTGTTGTTGCCCGGAGAAGCTGTGGCTGCCCCACCCCTGAAAGTGCCAGGCCAGGTTGGGTGGGGTTTGGAGCAACCTAGAATAGTGGAAGATGTTCCTGTCCATGTCAAAGGATTGGTCTATATGGCCGTTAAAGGTTCCTTTCAATTCAACCCAACCCAACCTGGCCCAATCCAACCCATTCTGTGATTCTGAATGTGTGACCTCCTAGGGCCCCCCCATGCTGGGAAAGATCATGGCTGTAATGCCTCTTCTCTGCCTTTGTTCCCTCAGCTTCCTTCCAGGGCTGGGAAATTTCTCTGTTATGGGATCTCTCCTGCTCCTGTTATTGTTTGTTGGCCTGGCTTCTTATTTCATAAAGGTGAGAAACCACCGTTGTATCTGCTGTGCATCCCCCACCTCTCCTTCCCCAGGGCCTCCTCTGTAACTGCTGCACAGAGACACTCAGCTAAACACCTGCACTGCCTTCAGACCGTTCAACATGCCGCTCCTCATCCTTGCAGCCAAGTCCCTTCCTTTTCACAAAGCCTCTGTTTCTGACAGTGCAGACTGCAGGTTCTGCAGGAGGTTAAGGTAACACCAGTAAATCCTGGATCATGCTGGGAATCTCAGTAGGTGCAGTGTAAGGGCCATCAGTGGTACTGACAACATGCTGTGGTGGGAGAGCAGAAAGCTGAAGGCATGTAGCACACAACAGGTGATGCTGTGGCCACAGGGAAGAGCTCTTCCTTGGAGCAGGATGGAAATGACAGACACCTTAGGATTACCTTGGTGGGAAACGCCTTCCATGCTACAACATGACACTACATTAAATAATAACTTGGTGTTCCCTGATGTGGTCAGGAGGCAAACAGCAGCTGAACACTCAGGCTGTACGTCTGTCTGAAATAAATGTTACAGTGGATGGGTCATTTAACCAGCCCAGGTAGTTTATTTTTATAAATTTTGCTGGGTTTTTTTTTTTATTGCTGGATAAAGAACTGATATGCAAGAGTTAGAAGTGAGGAAAGTTCTTAGAATGCATTTGGGAAATAGAAAACCCAGTATATATATATATATATATATTTTTTTTTTTTTAATAATTTAAGAAATAGCCCAAGTCAGATTTAGGGAAGCTCTTTCAGAAACCAGCGCAGTTTTAAGTACACATGCCAGGGAACAGCAGTTGTTCTGCTCCTCTTTTTCTCTGAAACATTAAGAGAGACATTGGAAAACTGTGCCTGCTGAGTGCTGGTCATCCAGCCTCTTCTTTTCAAACCTGAGGTGCAGATTAGCTGCCTTGTGCAAAAGAGCAGAGCAACTGATCACGTGTTTTTCTTCATCTGTTGCTTTTCAGACATTCTCAAAATCACACCACGATCAAAATGAGTGACCTCAGGCAGATGGCAGCAGACTTCCAGCTCTCCTGGGCACAGCTGGGTCTGACAGCCCTGGGCCAGCCACGTGTCCCGGGGAGCAGAGCGGGTGTCCAGCTCCCCCGAGCACGGGGTGCTGCACAGACCTGCCACAGGATCTGCATCTGTGCATGCGTGTACAGCTCCGTGTGTGTGTCTGTGCACAAACACCTCCATTGGTTTTTACCCTTCTTAATTTTGACCTTGGACTCAAAGAGACCTCAGAAACAGGCTGGGGACTTCTCATAGGCACAGGCTGTGCCGGCACAGACAGAAGCCTGCTTGGCTGATGAGGAGGAAGGACACATGCTCTGCCATCCCTTGGGATTCACTACTGGGTGCTGAGCCCAAGGCCACCCCATCAGACCTTTCCTGCTGGCAGGCATGGCCAGTCTCTGGTCCTTCTGGACTCCACTGCTCAGTGAGGGCCCATCAGCCTCCCCTGTGCCCTTCTGGTTCAGGCAAGGGAGTTCTCAGCATCATGACCTGCTTTGCTGGAGCAGCTCTGCAACACCAGCAGCCTGCTCTAGGGACAGCCCTTACAACTGGGGATCACAACCAGGAGGGTATCCTGCCCAGGAAAACCGGTTAGAGGAGAGCTGAACACCCAGTTAATCAGGTCCTGCCCAGGTGCAACTCTTACTGGTATGGTCCTGCCCGTATCTTGCCAGACAGTGGGCAGCAGCAGTACCAGACTCCAGATCTGCTGGGTTTGTGGGGTGAGGAGGGTGAAATCTGCTCAGTAAAAGATTGTTTCCTACAAGTCTGATCTATCCCTAATGGTGCAGCAGCTGATACCAGGCTCCAACATCATCATGTGTGGAGCGCTGGTCTCACCTCATGGGTTTCTGCACCCTGTGCAGTTCCATGCGTGGTGATAGTGACCCAGACAGATCCAGCCTGCTCACGGGCTGGGGTGAGGGGTAGGGAATAGGCAGATACTGATCCCACACTGATTCTGAACCGTGGCATAGACACATTTTTACTGAACAAGCTTCTGTGGAGGGGAGAGCAAGATTGATCTTCATGGCATTGACCCTCATGGGAAGGAAGCTTTCTGTATCCTTGGAGTCCCACCTCCCTTCTGTGTCCATGTTAGCTGCATCTTCTCCTTGCAGGCAACTGCCTTCTGCTCAGGTCCATGGGCCCCAGTCAGCTCCAGTGCCACAGGATCAGCAGCACAGGAGGAGCAAGGCCTCAGTCTTCCACTGTCCAGCCTCTCGTGCCAGGCAGTCCCTTCCAGTCAGCAGGGCTGGGAACATGAGGCACCAGGAACGTTCTGCTGGGTGCTGCATGTAATCCTTGGCAGCCTCTGAGAGACGGTTCTTCCAGCCGGCTCCACTAGCACAGGCCTTGTGGGGGCTCACATCAGCTCCATCTTGAACTGGCTGAAGTTTGGCATGCTGGGTGAGGGCTCGGCCATGCTGCTGAAGGGGCCGCAGGACTGGGTGGCTGGCACAGAGCCGTGGCTCATGGTGGAGCTGAGCTGCTGCAGTGTCATCAGCACCTCCTGCTGCAGCCGCTGCTGGTGCTCCTGCTGGCGTTCCAGGCGGCACTGCCGCTCCAGCACCGCATGCAGGGCCTGGCTCAGCTTCTGCACCTCCATCTGTACAGCATCCAGCTTCTCGGTGATGGCAGGGCAGCTGGGAGCAGCTGGGGGCACTGCTCCGCCCCAAGCAAGGCTGCGATTTTCTGGATCCACAGAGTTTGGCAAGGCAGTCTGAGTGCTGGCATCTTTGACCTGGAATAGTGAGAGGCAGGAGAGAAGGGAATGTGAAATATTACCAGCTGCACGTTCAATGGCAAATTTAACAAGGGATTTATTCTGCACTTAGCTCCAAGGCTCAGAGAAGAGCTCTCAGAGAAAGGCGTCACCTCGCTGCAGACCTCTAGACCTCACCATGTGCTGTGCTTCAGCCCCACCCAGCCCCTAAGCTGCTGCTCCCCTGCAGCCCCTGGTGCACCATGTTGTTAGCACATGCTGATCCATCCTGGGTGAGTGCCGCTGAATGGCAGGGCGGCTGCCCAAGCTGATGCCAGGCTTGTGTTTGCTCTCTGCAGGGACAGAAACAACATATCCTGGATTTTGATTTATAGCCTTGGGTGGCTGGAAGAACCTCCTGAGACGGTACTGACACCAAGCCTCAAAAAGAGGTTTGTGAGCTGCCAGTTGGAGGCCAGGCCTGGCGTGACTGGCATCTCCATGGCCAGCAGCGAGTGCTGGCTGGAGGCGGGTGGGCGCGTGGCCTCCCCCCACCCAGAGGGGCTTCCCAGATATATTTGCCAAGTGTCAGGGTTAGCACTGCTGGGGAGTGCAGCTAGCAGAGGCTGGGGGCACTCTGGGAGCCTTTCACCCCCCGAAGCCTGCCCCACAACATGGTGTAGATGCAGCAGGGTTCTGTGCAGGGCTGGCCAGGTGGCAGCAGCTCCTGGCTGGAGCAGATGGACTCTCACATCCTGCCATCCTACCTTTTTCTGCAAGAGGATAGCCCTGTCCACTGTCTTCTTTTTCACCATCAGAGCTGAGTTCTGGGTGGGAGGCATGACCAGCTGCCCTCGGCTGGGCAGTGGCTGGGGCAGGGAGGCAAGGCCCCCCAGAGCAGTCCCTGGAGCCAGGGCTGTGCCTGAGGAGCTGTCATCACCTGCAACAACAGAGAGAGAAACACCTTAAAAGGAGATCCTTGGGGGGTCTCCAGTGGGGAATGGGGCCCTTTCATGAGCCCACCAGTGCCAGGAAGTGGCCATGGTAAACCCCAGTGGAGCCAGGCCTTACCATTTCCAGGGGCCAGCCCCGTAGCCACAGTGTCCCCAAGCTGCCCACCGTCCTTGCAGAGTGAGGCCACACTGACAATCTGGATGCCTTCCTTGGTGTCCTGGCTGCCAGCACTGCAGGACGCCCGGCTGCCCATAGGATCCCCGGTGGGCAGTGCAGGGTGCTGGGTGCCCAGCAGCCTGGGGGGCTCAGCCTCATGCCCCTGCAGCGGGGGCCAGGGCTGGTCCCCATCCCAGCCAGATGCCACTGACCCCGGCTCCACACTCTTCCTCTTGAGGAAGAGGTACACGGCCTGCGGCGTCACCCGGATGTCATCCAGCTCCAGCACCTTCTTGATCTTGCGGAAGCTCAGCCCAGCCCTGCGCAGCTCCACGATCCTCCTCTTGGCGTGGTCATCCAGCCGGCCCATTGCTGCCAGGACTCCTCCTGTGCCCGGCACCTACATCCCCGGAGTGCATCCGTGGTGGGGATGCTGGCACCCCCCAGGCAGCTCTATGCCCCGTGATGGTGCTCAGGCTCAGCTAGTGCCTTGCTGCCAGGCTCCTGGTCCTTGCTCTGAGTCCATGTGGTGCCATCCCCAGCAGTGACACAGTTCCCAGGTGGAAAGGGTGAAGGAGGTGGCTCTTCCCGCCAGAGTGAATATGGACAGCCCCACGCCTGTCCCTCGCTCACGTGGAGCCCCTTTAGAGAGAGGGGTCCAGCTTGGTCCCCCAGTCTGCCAAGGGCACAGAGGATGGTGACGGGCTTGGCTCTTCCCAGTGTCCTGAACTGGATATCAATCCCACCCCGCCAGCAGCAGTGAGGAATCAGAAGCAGCAACTCAATGTCTCAGGAAGCCTGGAGAGAGTCCTGGCAAGTGATGGGTCATCGCACGAGGCTGGCAGGACTCCACTGTGTCTCCCTGGTGGCCCAGAAGGTCACGGCAAGCAGAACTGTGGAAACTCCACGTGGGAACTGCTGGTGCTGCAGAGCCTGCCCTTGGGTCTGGGGAGGACACTGTCCTGTACCTTTGGGAGAAGCAAATGCAATCACTGATACACTTGTAAAGAAGGCACAACTATAAATATAATGGCTGCACTTCCTGTGCTTCCTCTCTCACACCAGGTACATGCCTGTACCACAGAGGGATATACCTTATATATGTCTATACATGCACGTGTATGTGTCTGCACAACTATGGTGGAGAGTATTTTCCACTTTCTACCAAATTCCTTAATCTGCAGGCATTTCTTGGACCCTCAGTGCTGCAGCTGCTCCCTAAAGGACATACTTTTAGGTTTCACTTCACCAAAATAAATATCTTCCAGGAATTCACAGAAGGCAGCAAAACGCTTCCGATTAGAGACTACCTCAAATGGCTGCTGCCAAGCAGATGTGATACAGGAACTTTTTCCAAACCACACGCCCCCAAGGTACATGTGGATCTCAAAAAAGACAATAATGTGTTATGTTGGCCAAGAAGGCACAGAGACATCAGCCTCAGGGAGAAATTGAGTCAATTTGATAAGAGTTTTGCCCCTCTGCATCTTACTTGTTCCATGGCAAAAGAAAGACACATTAGCTGCAAAGATGTAGGCTCTACTTTGATTCAGCTCTGTTTATGTCTAGAGGCCACCCCATGCCCTGCTTGTGTGCATTAGGGACTTTGTAGAGAAGAGCTGGGGCAGTGGTATTGGAAAACACACATCCTTGGATGCGGACAGTACAATTGCAGAGCAAGAGCAAAAGGTCAGAAATTCTCAACCTTCCCCACATCAAAGGAAGATGCTCCAAGGAGACCACCACCTTAAAGCTGCAGGTGTGAGGAGTTTGAGCTCTGGCAATATACTCTGCCCTCCTCCCACAGTGTCTCCAGCCAGAGGACTGGAGTATCCGAGCAGCTGGTGACAGAAACATATCATTTACATAAATGCCAGGAAAGCCAACAGCCATGGCTGCAGCCTTCACCCAGCCTCCACAGGGAAGATGAGGAGAGCACCCTGGAGGAGCACCAACTCCACACTGCATCTCCTCCAGCTTCTTCTCCACTGAAGGTGTTGCTCTCTGTGTACCAGACCCATGTCCCAAATCCCTCCTGCTCATCCCCTTCAGCCCTTCCCCAGCCCTCGACTGAGATCCCACTGCCCTGCCCTGGTTTCCTGGGCTTGGGGAAAGTTCATCGGAGGCACAGACCATCCCTGCTCCACTAATCCCACATAAGTTCAGCATTCCCAATTCACAGTGTTCCCTCAGAACCCTCCATTTGTTGGAGGAGCAGCAGGATGAGGAGTTTGGCCAGGATGGCTTCAGGGCATGGATATGGACAGCAGCTCCCTGGAGATACCATCAATGCTCAAGGCTTCACCCAAGCTCCTTATCCTTCAAGAACAGCACTTGCCTCTGCAGCAGGGCTTTAAAAAAAATCTATTTACTGATCAGAGGTAGACCAAGACCTGAAAAGAGAAGACGCTGCAAAACAGGCTGCAAAACACCTTGAAGGCAGACAAAGTGCACAACAGCTACTCCACCCCTGTCAGGTATGGGAAAAGGGTTACCAGCGAAAGCAACATGAGTCTATTCCATAAAATACAGAATCACAGAAATCAGCTAGGTTGGAAAAGACCTCTGAGTGCAACCTTTGACTGATCAACACCCTGCCAATTAGACCATGGCACTAAGTGCCACATCCAGTCTTTTCTTAAACACCTCCAGGGATGGTGACTTCATCATGTCCCTGGGCAGCCTATTCAAATGCCTGACAACCTTTCCTGTGAAGAAATTAGAAATTTTTCCTGATGTCCAACCAGACTCCTCCCCTGGCTCAGCCTGAAGCTATGTCCTTGTCCTGTCACTAGTTCACTGGGAGAAGAAGCCTTTCAGGTAGTTGTACAGAGTGATAAGGTTACCCCTGAGCCTCCTTTTCTCCAGGCTAAACAACCCCAGCTCCCTCAGACATTCCTCGTAAGATTTACCCTCTAGATCCTTCCCCAGCTTCACTGTCATTCTCTGGACTCACTCCAGCACCTCATTCTCTCTCCTGATTTGAGGAATCCAGAATGCTTTGGATGGAAAGGGACCTTAAAACCCGCCTTGTTCCACTCCCTGCCATGGACAGGGACACCTTCCACTATCCCAGGTTCATACAGGCCCCGTCCAACCTGGCCTTGAACACTTCCAGGGGCAGCCACAGCTTCTCTGGGCAACCTGTGCCAGGGCCTCACCACCCTCACAGGGAAGACTTTCTTCCTAATATTTCATCTAAACCTACTCTCTGACAGCTTGAAGCCATTCCCCCTTGTCCTATTTCTAGATGCCCTTGTAAAAAGTATCTCTTCATGCTCCTTGTAAGCTCCCTTCAACTACTGGAAGGCCAACTCATAAGATCCCACAGTCAGCCCTTGCAACAGCCTGGCCTGGCTCCATCTCTATTTATAACTTTATTTATCAGGTCTTGCTGCAAACTCACAGTTTTCCTGTACTAAATGTGCTCCCCATTTCCACACTGAGTCCATCACGTTCTCCTCTTTCTCCCTCTCCAGAGGGTATTTTCCCCAGGGAGCTGCAGCCTGTGCTATGCACACACCTTATCAACTTACACATTCACAATAGACATGAGATCTTTACACTCACCTGGCCTTCAAGGTGTTTGTTACTCTCCAATAATTTTTACACAAGGAAAAACAAAAATCAATTCAATGAGAGGGAAAGATTCAAGGGTTTTCCTAGACCTGTGACTGATGAGGTTCCCTTTGCTTTCCACAGCCAGGCTGGAAGTGACATGGTTCCTATAATGGTTTCTTACACCACTTGGGAAAAGTTAATTCCAGTGCTGGTTTTGCAGGAGGACAGGAAAAAGGAGCACATTTGTGTAAGAAAATTCACAGCAATTGTGGGAGCTCACCCTCTGCATCTAACGCTTTCCATTTCTGTGGATATCAGGAACACAGAGAGGGTTCATCTCCTCCAGAAAATCCTGAAACAGTCTCACGTGGACTGACTCAACTGCTGCTATTTCTAAAATAGAGTAGCACCACAAAGTTGGCTTGGCTGGCATTTCCATACAAAGACTGGGTGCCATGAGCTGAGTGTGGGCAATAGAAGTCCCCTGTTCTGAAATCCTGCTTGCCTCTGCTTCCCTGGCTGTCACACTGTGTTCCAGCCACAGCTGCAAGCCCTTTGGCAAACCCAGATTCAGCAGCCACAGATTTTTCCCCTGCAAGCTGCAATGGCTTTTCATGGTATGAAAGTGTCTTCCTGCCACACCCCTTGTGTTTTGCAGTGGGATGAGGATCCCTGGGGGAAGATGCAGTGACTGGATCACTCAGTTTACTTAGTTCCAATCAGAGAGGGCTGTCATGCAGCACCACAGGCTACAAGTTTTTCCCTTTAGTGGGTTGGCTTCTGAGACCTCACACAGCCAGTTGGACATACACATTTGCCTTGTTACACCACCACACCTGCAACAGGAATTTTACTCCAGCCTGCCAATTTAGGTGTCTGTCCAAATTTCAGATTAGCCACCCTTTCTTCAGCTGCTGCTGAATGCTTGCAATGTCTGAGGTCTTTATGTACTTAGTTGTAGCTGAGGAAGGCCCTTTACCCCAGTATTACTGCTGATAACTCTGCATGCAGCTATATCCACAGAAACACAGCCTAGAGCCTGGAGCAGCCTTCCCATCACCAGGATTGTTTCCTTAGTTCCCATACGCTCTGGCCTAGATAATACATACAAAATGAAACAGCCTCAAGAGAGGAGGAGAAAGAAGACAGCATGCTCCAGACTTCCTTTCAGAGCAGAGTGGATTTAAGGTCTAAAAAAGAGGAAGAGCATGAATTCAGTCTTCCTGCAACTCAAGTGATGTAACCACTAGCCTTAAGCCAAGCAGGCTCTTCCTCTGCACAACCTGTTGCTGTGCTTGTGCAAGCCCCCACTCCAGGTGAACCTGAGAGAGAGGACCTCCACAGTGTCCATTCTGCACGTCCTTGGGGTAGAGCTCCCTCACCTGCCTGCACACACATCCACCCCAGCCACTGCACCTGTCTCTCCCACAGTTCTTCTGGCTGATTACCTGGCTTCGAATGCCAAATTCCCCAAGGGCAAAACATTAGCTGTGTGACCGTGGAGCTGGCTCATGTCTGGGAAGATTAACTTCTCCCTTTTGTCTCACAGCTGCTCTTGGACACAGGCAGTTTTTATCCTAGGGTACAAGCAAAGCTGCTTCTAGAATTCATGCTGAGGTAAAGCAAGGAAGACTTAATCCTTCAACAGACATGGCAAAGGTCACTGTGCTTCCCTGGGGCTGTGTTTTCTCAATGGCTGTTTCAGCTGCATCAAACCTGTGGCCAGCCTGGCCCACGAGATGGAACAGCCTTGAAGACATGGAGGCATTTATGTACGGATGGCCCTAATCAGAGCAACAAGCTCCCATCCACTATTTCAGGAGCAGCAAAGTCATGAGGCAGCAGGAACAGAGGAGCAGCAACAGGTTTCACCAGAGAGACAAACTGCCGATACTGAGAACAGATGTGAATGAAGAGGAGGAAGGAGAGAAGCAAAAGCTGTGACCCACAGGGAGCATGAAGATGCAGTGCAAGAAGATACAGCTCATTGTCTGGTCTCAGCAATTGAAAACAGACACTTTATGTTGTTAACATCCCAAAGCATGTTGAGCTTAAGGGCTTGCTGTGCCACACAGTGCAAATACTCCTGCCCTAAGAAGGTCCATGTCAGATCATGAAGAACAAAGTTGGATGTGGCTATGTCTCTTTCCTTTCAATGTTCTTTGTACAATGCAAGGCCGGTTTACCAAGGCATGGGAAACAGTTACCATTCACAATCGATTCAGTGTTGCCAAAAGGGGATCGATCCTCATGGACCTTGTAAAAAGACACAAGCCAAATCTGTCAGATCTGGGCCTTGTGATTACGAACAGCTCGACAAGGTTCTCTTGCCCACACTCTCCTTTGTGTCTGATTTCCAGACCTCCTTCTCAGACCCCCAGCACAGCCTGGAGCAGCTGCAAGCAGCTGGGGAGGGACACTCATTCATCTTGTTTAGTTTTCTTGCTTTCCTGTAGTGTTCGGAATAGCTGCTGCAAAACCTGGCAAGACAAGTCCTTTTTCACTCTGCATCAGCTTGGAAGGGAAAATAATTATTATAAACATCTCCCAGAAGCACAGGGAAGACAGTGCTGGTTTACATGGGATTCAGATATAGATTCAGACAGCAAGAAATATATCAAGTAGAGCAAAGGAACTGTGGAAGGAGTGAGTCTGCTAGGGATGCCCAAATCCTCACCCTGCAGAGAGCTGTGTCCATGGGGAGGACAATCCTCCACTGGGCTTCCTGCCCTCCGAGTCCTGGTCCAGAGCCTGCCTGGCACAGCTCGGAAGGGACATGGATAGTTCTTTGCTATTAATGCAGAGAACAGTTTCACTGCAGTAGGGACAGACTGGGAAGTCGTAGCTCTGCAGAGACAGGTAATCAGAAAAGGCTCACAGAATCACAGGACACCCCGAGTTGGAAGCGACCCACAAGGATCACTGAGTCCAACTCCTGGCCCTGCACAGGACAGCCCCAAGAATGGCAATGAGCTGCCCAAGGTGGTTCAGTGGAACTTAGCCTGGAAAAAGATGAACGGTATTAGGTGTCCAATGCTGAAATGTTGCCAAAGCAGAAAGATCTGTGCCAGGAGAAAATGGTCATTTCTCCTAGGCTACAATTTTACTCAGTGCCACTGTTCTGTGGGATTTGCCAAGCCTTATGGAAGCAATAACATTATCTAACAGCATGCAGCATCCCACCTTACCTGTGTACCTGACCCTTTCTTTGTAAAACTGGTGAAGGAGCAGCTCTGTTACAGGTTTTATCAAAAGGTGATGGGTCAGATGAATTTACACAGTGCTGCTGCTACCTGAGCCATGCTGGCTCCCCTCTGAAGGGATAACCTCAGAAGAAGATTTTAATCAAGTTGTACTTGAGACATGAGAATGGCAGATAGAAAGGGTTGGCCCAGGATTTGAAGTGAGCTGTTTAGAGCCCATAGCTCAGTTTGCTCCATCACCTGCTCTGACAACAGCTGTGCTTTCAGAGCAGTTGAGGAGCTACCCCTGCCTGGCCACACTTTAAAAATCAGATCCTAACATGGAAAACATAAAAATTTATGGTTCTACTTTAAGATTTTCAGAATGTGAACAGTGAAGAAAGCTGGATCTCCACAAGGTTTTTTTAACAGTTTTGGGGGTTGCAAAAAAAAAAAAAATTGAGTACAATGGTACACATAGTTTGCCCTTGCCTCAGACAATGCTACTGCAGCCTGGATCTCATTGGGAAACAGGGTATAGAGATATGGTGGAAAGATAAAGTGTGTTGGGATGTTTGGGATCACAGGGATCACAGGTAACAACACTGTGTTAGTGTTGTTAGTACTGTTACCTCACCTTTGAGGGGAGAAAGGGAACAGTATCGGGAATACTGGAAAATCCTCCCTTATTGGTGAATGAGTCCCAGGCCATACACCACAGAGCAGAGACACTGTATAAAATCACACTGATAGCCTTGAACAACAGGCTTTGCACTGGATCAACTCTCCCACAGCCCAAAACCCAGCGGTCACCCTCAACATTTTTACCTCGTGTGACAAACTCAGCATGGTTGTGATGCTGTGTCTGGTAAAGGTTAGGTACGTATTAAGAAATTATTTGGAGCATCCAAACTGGAACCACAGCTAGAAGGAACAAGATGCTTTCACAGAGCACCTAGTGGCCTGTGGGAGAGGAGCAGGCTAGATTTCACATTCTGGCTCCAAAATCTATCTTTGCCCTCACACTGAACAAATTCATCAAGTGAACTTTAGTATTCAGACAAGAACAATAAATGCCAAGTATCTCACTGTCCTGCCTTTACCTGTGCCTCTCTGGAAAGCATTAGGTACTCGGATCACTGCTCTCCACAGACACAGCCCTTCCAGCAGAGAGAGCTGCACTGGCTGCACCACAAGCACACCTTGAATTTCTAGTCTTTCACGTGCCTTAAGAGCAAACAAATAAATCACTGCAAAACGTAACATACTATTTATTCCTTGTGGTGAAACCAGGACATTTGTCTAAGTTTAGCATTGAGCAGGTATATTCCAACAGCATCAGGACAGAAGAGTGTTGCAGGAAAATGAGCATCAAGGCACAGTTTTTAAGCTAAAAGCCCTGAAATATACAAATGTATGCACTGACACATCCAGAGACAGACAGTCATGAAGTCCTAAACCTGTTCATGGCCTAGCTACCAGTGGGCACTGCAAGAATAGCCTTAGAGCTCAAGAGAGGGCCAGTTGTTCAGAAACTACGGCAGATACTTAACAGACCTGTAACTATTTCAACTAAATTGCTAAATTCACTCCCTTCTGTAGATTAGAGAAATGCCAAAATGTCCTATTTTTGTTGTTCCAAATCTATGTAGCTACTCAACAACTGGAAGCAGCCATTGGAAACTCTCTCAACTCCCTGCAATGACAACTAAGGCTGTTTCTACACATTTGGATGAAAAGTTTCCAAGTCCTCAGAAGACAAATGCCCCACCCTGCAATTCCTCTAAGGAAGCAACACAGACTGTATCCTCTGGAGCCACACACACACCTACCCCTACTCTCACAGAAGTGCAGGAGTGACAGGCTGAACAGGAGGCAGGCCAAAGATCCCGCAGCACAGGGAAAACAGCAGCACCCGGGGGCTGTGGGCTGAGCTCGTGCTGCAGTGCAATCCCCACGAATGCTAAGCAATGCCGGCTACAGGGGGCTCACACCTCGCCGTGATAAAGGAATGCCAGTGTTGCTGCGGGCAGAATGACCCGCTGATCACCTGGATCTCCGGGGCCTCAAGGAGAGCTCTCTGTAGTTGCCACCAGAACCCAAAGCCAATTAACAGGAAGGACAAATGAAGCAAGTTGCAAGTCGGCGCAGCACACGGGACAAGCGCGCTCAGCCTCAGGCAGCGTTTAGCGACAATCAGCTCCAACTCACGGGCACCGGAGCAGAGCAGCTCACCTGCGGAGGTGGCTGTAAGTGGCCTGTCCTCAGCAGAAGCCTGGGAATGCACGAGGGAAGGGACAAAAAAGCACTGAAGTATGAGCCAAAAGCAGCGCTCACACAGCTCTGTTACTTCACCTCCTGCTCGTCCACCAACACATGGGCAGTATCTAAAGGAATCTACACTTCGCTGGAAAATTGCTGGGCAGGCTTCTGAGTTTAAGAAGCGGCTGGAGGACAGCACTTCAGATCGGGCATGCCACTCCCAGCTCCGACACCGAACATCAGCACCGCACCAGCCTCCGCACGGCCGCGGGCCCGGAGCCCTGTCCTGCTGCACCTTCCCTGTGCCCGCACCACTGCCGGGAGTTCCTCTCAGCCTTCCCCACGCCACTCCCAGCACCCAAACGAGCTCAATGCACGGAAGCAAATGGGCATAGCACCCACGTACAGGGACTCCCGACGGCTGCCGGGGTCCTCTCAGGCGACGGCACCAACTCGCTGCCGCGTTCTCCGGCGGCCGGGAGCAGCCAGCGCAGCCCAGCTCTACCGCAGCCAACTTCAGGGAAGCGGCTGTTTGAAAACCTCCTGTCGTCTTTGTTCGGTTGGGGCAGAGCCAGCAAGGGCTGCCGGGAAGGTCACCCAAGCGGACACCGATGTACAGGAAGGGCGGAGCCCTTCTCGTAACCCTTTCGGGGCAGCCGCGCTGCAGGGCGGCCAGGAGCGGCTTCTCCTTAGGGCACAGACCCGTCTGTCCCGTCCCGGAGCACAGCCCTGGCGTGGCTGGTCACACCCGTGCCAGAGGATGCAGGAGAAGCCTCACAGGAGGCAGCGCTGCCGTCCCCACAGGTCCCCTCCAGCCCTGGAAGCAGCAGCTCGGTCCCTGCGGGGGATGGCGGCTGCCGTGCCAGCCGTGCTCCGGCGGCGGGCAGGGGCCACAGCGGGGCCATTGCCTCTGAAACTGCAGCGGACAGTGCTCTGAGCTGCTCTCATCTCTGCTAGTGCCCCCAAATGAGATGTTAAAACGTCTCTCCTCGTTCACGCTTGGCTTAAAGGCTCAGTCCTGCCAGCTGCTGGCAGCCCCTGGCAGCGGATCAGAGCCCCCGGCCCCCGTCCTGGGGCTGGCCCTGCTTCAGCTAACCGCTGCCAGCAAACCTTTTTTACAGCACTGTTACTTTTCTGCTGGGTCAGTGACCTTACCCGCCCTGGAGAGATGATAGCTGTTATGAGAATAAGGGTGTGCAGGATTTTGGGATCAGTTAGCCTTTATGGCTTTGCCATAACTGAGAGAGAAAAAAGTGTTAAACACTGTGAGTGCAGACAGGTTAGGCTCTGCTCCCAGCGAACACGGGACAGGATAAGGGGAAGTGGCCTCAAGTTGCACCAGGGGTGGTTTCGTTTGGATATGTTAGAAATACATATTATATTGTTGGCTTTTCACAAATATTAAGATGAATACTACGTGTACAATGTTAAAATAACTTTGCTTTTTTGCTATTAACAAAAGCTTAGACATGGTAGTAGTGGTAGCTGATATCGTTAAGAGTGAGCTGTCTCTTTAGTCGGGATAACATCCAGTGAACATGTCCTGAGGACCTTGCTATTGATATGCCAACTATCAGCATCTGCCGTCTGAAGGAAGCATGGATAAAGGCCCAAACTGGAAGTGACAAAGAGAAAGGACCAAAACCACAGCCAAGAAACACGCGTACTCTAAAAAGGCAGACCAAGGCGGGACCATGCAAAATAGTTCCTGGAATAGGTAAGCTAGTTTATAGAGAAATATGAATATGCTAAATTCTGTGAATACGCAACACACTGATTTAATGGAAAAGGTATTTGAGAGGTCTCTCTGAAGATAAGTGTGCTCTTGGCTGATTTTAACCCTTTCCTTTATTTCTGTCTCCTACTGTCTTTTTATTAAACTTTTTAAATTTTACCAGGAAAGTGAACCTCGTTTTCCACAGATAGTAGAGATATACTCCTCGCAGAATGCTTCATTCAGGCACTAGAAGAGGCTGCCCAGGACAGTGGCAGAATCACCATCTCTGGAAGTGTTCAAAAAATGTAGATGTGGCATCTGGGGACGTGGTTTAGTGGTGGCCTTGGCAGCACTGTGGGAATGGCATTGGAATTAGACTCCGTGATCTTAGAGGACTTTTCCAACCTGAATGATTCCATGATTCTAAGCTCATCACGACAGTCTACTAATAGTCCTCATTTGACATAATGCACTTTCTCATTGAACCCATGTAAACTTTTAGCAGACTACAAAATTGCCTGTGAGAAATCTGCCCTTTAACAAGATGCTGTGGACAGAACAACTTCCTTTTTGCTTTCTTTGTGGTTTTCTTTGTTTTCTTAACCTGTTCCATGCCAGGTTTTATGTAATACCCCTTGGTTTTGCAGCAGAACAGAAAATAAGCCTGTTTTTCTTCTTGCCACACACGAATTTACAGACACCTGCCCTGGTCTTGCTCATGTCCTGTGATGGAGGTAGACAGGACATATCCTTCCACTGCATTCACGAGGTGAAGATTCCATCATTAGGAATTTAACAGATGTCTCTGGCCACACACATAAGCTGATCAGCACACCTGCTTCTCAGAAAGATCTGTCTCTTTTAAGGCCCTGCATTAGGGATGGGGTCCAAATACACTTCTGGCTTTGTTCCTCTGAAGTCAAAAGTCAGGCAGCCAGTGTGGTGAGAAGGTCAGAGGTTCAGTGTCTGCAGCGGCAAATCTCCTTTTAAGTTCACAGCCAACACATTTGGCAGGGAGAGAGAGAGAGGATATCCATCCCACGACATTAAATGCCACTGTGTGGTGCTCCATCTTAAGTCTTTCATTCTCCTCTTCCCAATTTTCTTGCTGAGTTGAGAGGGCAAATCCCCTCACAGCAGCGCCGTCCCTACACCTCCCCCCCTCAGATCAGAGTCCGCCTGCTGTGAACCTGCACCTGAGACAGGGCGGGCCACAATTCACGTGCGGGAGCTGCAGCCTGCTGGGTTGTCAAGCTCTTAAAGCCCAGAGCTGAAGCCCCAGCCGCTACTGTCATTACCGTGCAGGACGGGGTTTAGCAGAACCTTTATTCCAGCCCCGGGGTAGCGGCACCCTCGCCCCGCCCGCTCCCGTTCGCTTTAAGCCCTTCCGCCCGTCCCGCCCCGCGCTATGACGCCGTCACCGCGCGCCGGCGCTGCCCCTTCCCGCCCGCTCGCGTCAAACTCGCGCGACGGGCGCAGAGCGGCGGCGGCGCCGGAGATGTGAGTGCGGGGCGGGGGCTGCACCATCCGCGTCCATCCGGCCAGGCCGCGGCACGATCGGCCCCTCCGTCGCGCGGGGCGACGGAGGGAGCGCGCTGGGGCCGCCGAGAGGCGATGGCGGCGCGAGGATCAGGGATGCGGCCTTGGAGCCGCGGCCTCCCGCGGCCGGAGGCGGGGAGGGCAGGGGCGGGAGGGCCGGGGCGGGGCCGGCCGGGGAACCGGGCCCGGGTGTCGGCGCCGCCGCGGCCCGGCCTGCGGGAGGAGCGTTGTGCGGGCCCGAGGGCCGGGTTGCTGTGCTGATCTCGCGGGCCCCTGCCCCACGGGGCTCTAGCGGAGCCACGGCGTGCGGGTCTGGCTGCCCCGCGCTTCGCCGCCCGCAGAGCTGGGCCGAGCGGCCCTAGTGGGCAGACAAGTGCCGGAACCCTCCGCACGCCAGGTGTTCTGCCGTTTTGCAGCTGAAGACCTGGAGTAAACTGTCAGTAAAGGACTCGCCTGTAGCCTTACGGGAGGCCTGAGGGCGAGCGAGTTTGCTTCCTCTGCCGCAGAACTGCTGCTCTGAGTGTGCAGATTCTGTCTCTAAAGCCAGAAGCGTGTGTGGGATGGTCATTTGGTTTGTGTCGATTGCTCTTTAGACTTTCTGTTTTGTGGTGAATGCCCCTAAACCAGCTATTTTTCAGAGAATGAGAGGTTTTTGTAAGGAAGAAACATGTTGCTTAGAAATGCAGTGTTGTTTAGCCTTGTGTGAGGACTGTGATTTGTTCTTTCCACATTTTCCAGTGAATGCCTGAACTTGTGCAGGTGAAAATGCCCACAAGGTAGGTGAGGTTTCCAACTGAAGTGAGTTTGGCCAGTGGCATTCCTGAGAAAGGATTAAAACCACTGGTTAGTTTGGAGACTGCTTAAATGTAGCATTTGGTGAATGACGTACCAAAGCCATGTGGCTGATCTGCCTGGTAGGTAAGTGCCTGTCCCAAGGAGCAGTAAGCAGTGAAACCTGAAAGGAGAATGTAGCCAGGTGGGGGTCAGGCTCTTCTCCCAGGCAATGGGCAACAGGACAAGAGGACACAGTCTTAAGATTCACTGGGGAGGTTTAAATCAGACTTTAGGAAGAATGTCTTCACAGAAAGGGCGATCGGGCCCCTGGAAGGGGATGCCCAGCGAGGTTGTGGAGTCACCATCCCTGGAGGTGTCTATAGAAAGACTGAGTGCTCTGCTCTAGTTGACATGGTGGTGTTGGGTCAGAGGTTGGACTTGATGGTCTCAGAGGTCTGTTCCAATGTAATTGATTCTGTGATGCTATGTCCTGCCTCAGCAGCAGGCTGGGTAACAGCAAACATGCTGGTCTTTATCTGTTTCCTCTTCCCTTCTCCCAGGAGGGGCAGAACCAGATCTGACTCCTGAGCAGTAACAGATAGTTTTGTATGCCGATAACATTATGACTTTGATAGTCCACAAGTGCAGGAGGAGCTGATGTGTAGGCAGAGATAAGCCAAACCTGGCTATGGGATATTGAGAAGAAGAAAAATGAGCTCTGGGTGACCTAATTGCAGCCTTCCAGTACCTGAAATGAACCTATAAGAGAGATGGAGACAGACATTTTACAGGGGCCTGGAGTGCTGGGAGAAGGGGGAATGTCTTCCCACTGACAGAGGGCAGGTTTACATTAGAGATTAGAAAAAAATTCTTCCCTGTGAGGGTGGTGAGGTCCTGGCCCAGGATGCCCAGAGAAGCCCCCATCCCTTGAAGTGTTCAAGGCCAGGCTGGAGCAACCTGTTGTAGTGAAGGCCATAGCTGGGGGTTTGGAAAGTGATGAATTTTAAGGTTCACACCGTCCCAAACCAGTCAGTGATTCTGTGATTTTATGAAAGGAAAATCTTAGGTTTTCTGGTCTTGTGAAACCAGGAGCCTGTCTGTTCTGTACTCCCCAGCTGGCCTCATGCAGTGGCTTTGCGAACTGCATCCCTCAGACCTTGCACTGGAGAGGCACAGAGCTGGAGGGAAATGTCCTGCAGCTGAGTGACATACAGGTTTGCTTGCCTTGACTCCCTTCGTAACGCCCATGGGACAGTCTGCTTTCTTCCTGGTGCTGGAGGAGACATTTCCTTTCCCAGCAACTTCTGCCAGTGGCACATCTGTGGTGTGGGTTTCCTGTCCTCCATGCAGGAAGGCCATGGGTGTTTCTTGGTTTCTGCCGGGAGCTAGGTTTGTGAATATTCATTTGTGTTGTTTCTTGCAGTTGGTGTATTAGGGAAAACTGTGAAGCTGAAAATCAGATAAGCAAGTTTGGCTGTTCAGAAGTAATCTCTTCCCAACCATACATTTAATTGCAATTCAGAGAATAAAGTGATTGCTTACCAGAAGCACAGAAGCAAAAAGATTGTTGGATGCTGGAGAAGTTTTTTTCTTGTTCACTGAATTTGCCTGTGATGCACGTGGGGATGGAGATGTTTCCAGCATCCCACATTACAGTGCATATTCAGTGCTGCTACAGATAAGGCTGGCAGCTCCAACACACTTCGACTCGTTCCCTGAATGTTTAATTCTTTGGTAGTTGAGGGTGTCACATTCCTTTAGAGGTTATTAAAATGGTAGAGGCAGGTCTGTAATGCGGGTTTTAAACAATCGCCATGGAATAATCAAAATGCTGCATGTTTATAGATGTTGCAGATTTTGTGATGGAAGCAGCAGATGGATACAGTAAACATCTAGAAGTCAGCTAGTGCCCAGCATTTCAGTGTAGATAGAGAGGTGTTAAATCTGTGTCCTTTTGGATCTAGAGCCAATAGAGAACTGGTTCTCTGAATCCAGTAGTTAGAAGTGAGATGTGAGACATGGGGCCCCTTCTGCTGCTATGGATATCTCTGAAGGAGAAAAGGAGTTAGCAGGATTGAAAAAGAAGAGTTTGCTAGAACTTTTTCTAGAGTGTCTGGAATTGCCTAAAGCTTTAACTCCACAATTTCAGTGATCCTGAGTTACATTCAAAGTTCAGTGGCTTTTTTTACTGTCCTGTTCTTTATTTGTGTGTGGGGCTTTTGTTGTCTATGTTTTTTTTTTAAATTAAGCAATGCTTTCTGTAATTTGTTGTTAAAGGGCTCCCTCACCAACCAAGCGCAAGGACAGGTCAGAAGAGAAATCGAAGGACCGGTCCAAGGACAAAGCAGCTGCTAAGGAATCGAGTGAAAAGGATCGTGGTCGGGACAAGACACGTAAAAGACGCAGTGCCTCCAGTGGGAGCAGCAGTACCAGGTGGGTACTTCTGTGGGAGTGTTACAATGACAGCATTTTCGGAAATCAGTGGCTTTATTTGTGCTAGTCCTGGGCCTGTTGAAAGCTTGTGTGGTGTCAGTCACTGTGCGATTTTGTCTGACTTAAGAGGGTTTATATTTTAGGTATGAATTTCTTTGGTTCTCTGGTGAGCTGTGGAGTTTCAGTCGCAGTTTCTCTAATTGTCAGAAGTTTCTCAGCCATTGTTTTTCTGGGTATTCCACTAATTTTTATTCTTCTCCCCCTTGAAACAGATCCCGTTCCAGCTCAACTTCCAGCTCAGGGTCCAGTTCCAGCACTGGTTCTAGCAGTGGCTCAAGCTCTTCTTCTGCCTCTAGCCGCTCTGGGAGCTCCAGCACCTCGCGCAGTTCCAGTTCAAGCAGCTCTTCTGGCTCTCCCAGTCCTTCTCGACGGAGACACGACAACAGGAGACGGTCCCGCTCCAAGTGAGTTTTATTTGTCTTCTAGGAATTGCCAGATGTCACGTTAACTCCATGTAGAATGCAAGATTATGATCAGAACAGATTGTTCTCTCAAGACCATTTGCTTTCTTCGTAACTTAGAGATGTGAATTTTGTTAGAATGTGTGTGCTCTGTTTCCTGTGTGTTCTGTAGGAACAGAGATTAAAAACCTAATTTCTAATAGTTTAAAAAATTTAAATACTACATTTTTTAGAGGCGGTTTTAATCAGTGTTTCCTTAGTAGCATGGGTCTAGATCAGAGTAAAGCTGTTCAATTCCTGTCAACTACAGCCATGACTAACAGAAAAGTTAGGGCTAAAACCGGCATATATGTGTACATATGTATATTTATATTCTTATTTATAAAAAATGAAATAGGAAGGAGGGCAGAGGAGGCTCCTGTGAGGGTAACATGGGGAATTAAGCTGTCTTAATGTCTGTACAGTTTTTCCTTTGCGTAAGGCGATGAAGGCTGATAAAAATCTGCGTAAGGCTGTGTGGGGTTTTTGTATCATTCAATTTATGGACTTTAAGATTAGGAAGAAGCAGAAAGATAAATTTTCTACATACTGGTTTTGTTAGATTTTTTATTTTACAGATTGAAGTTTCATTCCAGTTGGTTTTTTTTAACTGCAAAGGCATTGTGATATGCAGCTAATTTTAAAAAGATTTGTTTACATTTTTGGATCTCTGTAGTGAGTGGAAGATACAGAAACACAAATTGTTGAATCTGTTAATTTGCCTGGTTGTGGTATGCTGTGATCTTTGTGGCCTTATTTTGCCTCTTCAGTTGTTGAGGCAAAGAATGTTTTTGCGTTCACAACTGGGAAATGCTTTATCTATGACCACAACTTCATAGAAGTGCTTGCTAGATTTTGTGTTTGCTACCCTAGCTGCAGTGAAGTTGAAAAGTTGCAAAAAAAAAAAGTTCTCAAATTTCAAAAGGTTTGAAAGCAAAAGCAGACAAGACAGATGCAAGTTCTGAGGTGTTTCTGAGTGGAACACCCTTACCACCACCCCAACACTGTAACTTCTTCAGGACAAAGATGCCCTTCAATAAAAATGGTATTTTTAATCTTGTGATAATGACTGACTTTGGTTAAGTCCTGCATGTTCCCTGAAAACTGTAAATGTTTACTGTTGTCCAAATCAGGTCCAAACCACCCAAGAGAGATGAAAAAGAGCGGAAGAGGCGGAGCCCATCACCCAGACCCACAAAAGTGCATGTTGGAAGGCTCACTAGAAATGTGACAAAGGTAATAATGGCATGTACCCTTGCAGTCAAGCATTCATGTTCTTCTGTGAGGATGTGTGAGTTGCTCTTTCAAAGCTCTCTGAACCTTGGTTACTAGGGAGTTGCCAAGGTGTTGCTGTTGGATATTGTTTCTTTGTGTCCAGGTTGACCGGTGAGGAAAATTTTCATATGATTTCACTGAGTCAAATACTATGAAGCCTTCTGAAAAACTGTAGTGCCTAAGAAGTCTACCTGTTTTGTCAACATCCCAGACCTTATATCCTGCTTTACTAGGAAGAAAATGATAGAATTTGGGACAACAGCTGAAATTACCTTGGAGGCATAAAGGATATTGGGCAGTTCTTGATAAAGGATCTGCAGAGAGCTGGGCTGGCTTGAGTTGTCTTTGCTAGAATGTAGTTTAAAGGTCTTCACGGGTAAAATGTTTAGGCTGCTGAAAAAATTATGTGATGTGGATTTACTGCTCTGTGCCAGCCAGACCTGGCTGGTGAGTGTGCTCTGTGTTCATAAGTCTTGGTCTCTCTCTGCAGGATCACATCATGGAAATTTTTTCCACTTATGGAAAGATTAAAATGATTGACATGCCAGTTGACAGGCTAAACCCACACCTCTCCAAAGGTTATGCTTATGTGGAGTTTGAAAACCCTGATGATGCTGAGAAAGCCCTGAAACACATGGATGGAGGTAGGTACTGACCTGCAAGGAGCCTGTGGGCTTTAAAAAAGCTTCAGAGTAGATGGATTTGATCAGAAAGTGAGTTAGAGGTGATAGGGATGTCTTTGGTGAACAGATGTAAAGTACTGTCAGTTTTCAGCCCAAATGGCTTTTGTGAGGTTCCAGACAGATCCAAGAAATCACAGAACTATTAAATCTTTTTTTCAAAGCAGTGAAAAAAACAATTTTAAGCTTCTATGGAAACCTTCCCAGGTTTACGTCTGAGCTGCAGTTTGGTGGGATTAGATAAAGAAGTCTAGTAGGTGTGTCAGAATAGCCCCTGAGCGGGGGGAGCTCCGTGGGCTGACCCCACTTCAGTTGCTTGTGACAAAGCAGTGAGTTGCAGTAATATGAAGTGTATGTGTTAATGTTGAAAAATACTTACTTCCTGTTTCTGTGGTGCTCTGAAAAGGCCAGATTGACGGTCAGGAGATCACAGCCACAGCTGTGCTGGCACCGCGGCCTCGACCACCTCCCAGACGCTTCAGCCCCCCCAGGAGGATGCTGCCGCCGCCGCCGATGTGGCGCAGGTCCCCCCCTCGCATGAGGAGGAGGTGAGAGCTGGGACAAGGCTTTTCTTCTCAGTAGCAACTCGTTATTGCCGAAAGACTTGGCATGGGGACAGTCCTGTTGGGCTTCACTTTCCGCTGCCAAGTGACAGTAACTCATTTTGGGCATTGGTTGAACCTGGGTTGCAGTTCCTAACTCGTTAGCTCCAGGGTGCCTGCTCTGGTCTGCGCCCTGAGCTCAGTCTCTGGGAAAGGTGTCATCCTTCCCAGCCTAAGTGCCTTCTGCATAAAGGCTTCAAGATGAAGTGGGAACAGACTTTGGCTGACAGAACACTTGTGGCAGGCTGTGCCAGCTTCTTGTATTTTGGAAGCCCTTGTACCTCCCTCCCTTATTTCTGAATGGGCACATGACCAAAAAGCAGTTCTGTGTCAGGTGAGTGGAGCACACTGGCCCCAAGGTGTGATCTGACAGTTGTGCAACTTGGAGCTGCCTGATTGTGCCCAGGTAAGTTCTGAGTCTTTGGTGTTTACATGTCTTCAAAATATCTTACTTGTCAGTAGTAATTTGATTACTGAACAGCTTTCAGCCACAGGTTTAAAAATGAGCTGTACTTACTGTGGCACAGGATCCAGGAGGATCCAGGGGGCTTCTTGGTGCTCCTTTAAATACACCTTTTGCTGAGATCTCACAGATGCAGGTTTGCCTCCTTTGTTATCTTTTCTACTCTACTTTTAACTGTCCTGTTAGCTCTGCTAGTATGCTGTGCCTGGAACCTCTGTGTCATAGCAGCAGCTATACTGATACGACTGTTGGTTGTAGTACTGAGAAACTTGAAGCTATGCTACTTCTGGAGTAAGCTTCCTCTAAGGAGCTTCCTTGTAATTTGAAAGGATTTGGATAAATCCTTGCCCTGAATATCACTCTTTCAGGAGTCAAAGATGACTTCAGGTGAAGGAGGATCTGATGTAGTATCTGAGCTCATTTTCCTGGAGGAAGAAGATAAGTTTCTTGTCTGTTGTTCAGGTATTAGTCATTTTTTCCAATTCCTTAAGCAGAGGGAGGATAGCCAGAATAATCCTGCTGTGTCCTCTATGGAGCTGTGTTTTGCTCCAGCTCTTTTCCCATGCTGTGTGAGCGATTTTGGCCGGAAGCAGGGAAGTGTTTTAAAAAAGTTGGTAGCTGAGCTGACCAATTAGTTGAACCTGTTGCTTGTCTCCTAACGAAACTTTCTCGTGCCCTGCCAGGTCCCGCTCTCCTCGGCGCAGGTCCCCTGTTCGCCGGCGATCCCGATCCCGGTCTCCTGGGCGAAGGCGCCATCGCAGCCGCTCCAGCTCCAACTCCTCAAGATAAAGCAAAAGGACTGGACAGCTTTTTACTTTTTAACTTAAATCCCATCAGATGGAATATTGTACCTTTTTTTTTTATAATGAGTCTGGGTGAGGAGGAATGAGAGATAATCCTGGCAGTGAAGGCAATGTAAGAGGAGAGAACACCAGTTCCTGGCCAGTAACCTTTACTGTGAGGCTTCTGGATTCCTGGCATTGAATTGAAATTATTTAAAAATGGCTTTGATTTTAAAGGCTGAAGAAACATCTTTTCCAGACAGAGGGAGGGAAAGATGTTTCAGCCTCTCCTTCTCCAGTTAGCAGCTGCTGCTTGGTGATTGTAAACGTTTAGCACGCTGTACAGACCAGCATGTAAATCTTGAGCTAGTTCAGAACCCTAGTGAGTAAGACAGTGAGCCACATATCTTGATCTCCAGGTGCCAGCACAGGATTTTATCAGGGCAGCTGGAGCCCAGACCTGCCTGAGACTTAGTTCAGTTCAGAATTGTTACTTTATTCCAGTTCCCCCGGATGGTTAGTTTCTGCAGAGTAAGCTCTTCTGTAATACTGACACCAGGCAATCACCACAGAAACAATGGTCCAGCCCAGTGAATATGACACTGTAGAGAAGAAGCTGGAAAGCCTAAGAAATGTTCTGTAGCTGCCCTCTTAAGTGATTTCTTTCACCTTTTCGTTGAGAGTATTGGTAAAAACTTCCTACTCAGCCCACAGTGAAATAGTGTGAGTGCTTTTACAAATCCCAAATGAGCAACTGAGCACCAACCCCTTGGAAACTGCAAAGCAGAGAGGGAGGCTTGAAGCCATTATGCTGGCTGGATTAACTGGGGTTCACGCAGGGAAAAGTAAAGAATGTACCACCTGTTGTACAGTCAGTACTATACAGATTTTTTTTGTTTGTTTGTTTTGTATAACTTTGTATCCTTTCGGGCCCTGTTGTGTTTGTACTTGTGTAGGACAAGCAGTTACTGAATAAAGCAGTAGGGTTGAGAACGGCTGTGCTGCCGCGCGGGGCGGGGCCGCGCGGGGCGGGGCCCGGCCCCCTTCCGTGCGCTCGCGCCGCCATTGGCTGCCGCGCGGGGCAGGCGGAAGCGGGGCCGCCGCGAGCTCCCTTCGGCGTGATGGCGGCACTGGCGCCGCCGGGGCCGGGACTCGCTCTCGACAAGGGGCTGGAGCTCGTTCTGCGGGAGGCCGTGGCGGCTCTGGGCCGGGCTGGGGAGGGGTTGGTGGCGGCGCTGGGCGCGGTACGCGCCGCTCTGGCGGCAGCGGGCGGCCCGGCCGCCCTCGGGGAGCGGGAGCGGGCGCTGTTCGGCGCCTTCCTGCGCAGACTGGTCGGGGCGCCTGGCGCGGCGCGGCCCGAGGGCCTGTGGCAGCGCTGCTTCCTGGAGGGCCCGCCCGGCCTCGTGTTCTGCGTCTTGCTGGAGGCCCTTGGCTCTGCGGGGTCAGTCCGGCTCCCCGGGGCAGGCGGGCGGGGATCCCCAGGGCCGGTCTCAGCGCGCGGCCGGGTGTCTGGGGCTGCTTTCAGCCGGGCCGAGGTGCGCAGCGGGGCGGAGGTGTGTGTGGGCGCGGGCAGCCCTTACCCCGCCCTGAGTGCCTTCAGAGCACACACGGTGCTGTGCGTCCCGCAGACGCAGGGCTCTGTCAGCCGTGGTTGTTGGAGGTCCTGAATGCTTGGAGCCGAGGAAGCTGCAGATAAAAAGATACTAAAATGGCTGGGGTTTATTTTGTTTGTTTTAAACCCAGAGTAGCAGAGCAGAGGCATTTCAGTAGTGATACAACAATAGAAAAGCAGTAGCATGCAAATCTTATTTTTACCATTTTAAAGAGCCAGGAACTTACAGTTATTTTCTTCCAGCTCTGGCCTTGACCCGAGGGAGGTAGTTGGGGTCCTGGAGCAGTTCCTGCAGCAGGGCCAGCTGTCAGCATTACTGTGGGAGGTCTGTCAGCCGCAGGCACAGGCAGGCTGCCTGGAGCTGCAAGGCACCCTGCTCAACAAGATCGTCTGTTTGCCCGAGCATGTGAGCAATAAACTTCAGGGGAAAAACCCACCAGTGTTCTTCCCACAGAACTACTTCCCTCTCCTGGGTGATGCAGTTATCCAGGTGCTAGAGAAGATCTCTGACTCTCTGCGGGGTAAGACTACAAGGATGACTGTGCTGTAAGGTCTCTTTTTCTGAAGAAGTGTTTTGAGCATGGACCCCATGGCTGCTGCTTGAAATGCAGATGATAACTGAGGCCTTTTGGAATCCACCAAAAGCCTCAATCTTCCAAACAATTAAACAGCATCATCTGTTGCTAAAGCTTTGTTGTGGTGGCTTGGTGTGTGCTGAAGGAATTGTTTGGGAGGTATGAGTAGTACTGAATCAACCAGTGGCATTGCTACCCATGCCATCACATTAAAGTGGGACTGAGTTGCTTTAGCCTTCTGCCTGTCACTGTAACTAATACTGAGTGCTGGTTTATGCATGAAGGCAGGTAGTGGAGGGAGGAAGAGATGATTCTTGAAGAGAAAAAGTCAATGCGTTTTCAGAACTCAGCACTTTTGGAAGTCTCTGCACCTCCTGCTGAAGGTTGGTTGGAGGATGCTGGTGCCACGCTTACTTAAGCTCATGTCTGTTTTATCCCAGGTGGCTTGGACTGCTCCATCTCTTTTGTTTCTCATGTCCTGGGGAAGGTGTGCATTCATGGACGGCAAAGTGAGTGTTTTACTGTGTTCTTTTGGAGAGGGGGAATGTGTTTTAGTGTATTAGCATGGGAGGATGACTGTGATGATCAACGGAAGGAATGGGAGACCAGCAATTTGATTTGGAGCTGTTCCGAGCTGAGCAGGCTGCTCTCTGTGGCTGCTCAGCTGTGTTGGTAGATACATCTTGTGGGAGCACCCGTTGGTCTGGCACTGCTTAGAATTCTGAAGCTACTGAATGCAGTAGTTAACAGGGCTGGGGAAGATGAAGGAGGAAGATTTTCTGTCTCTTTACTGTGATGAGGAATTCTGGCCAGTTCCTTTGGCTGCTTAGGGTGGTTCTTACCAGTCAGTTCTCCATTTCTGTTTTGAGCATGAACAAAGAGGAGCAGCAGAGCTGGGGAAGATCTGAAGCATAAGTCTGAGGAGGAGCAGCTGGGGGGCTCAGTGTGGAGAAAAGAAGTCTTAGCGGGGACCTTCTCACTCCACAACTCCCTGACAGGAGGGTGCTGCCGGGTGAGGGTCAGCTCTGCTCCTAGGGAACAAGGGACAGGAGGAGAAGAAATGGCCTCAGACTGTGCCGCGGAGTCTTAGATCAGATATTAAGGAAAACTTCTTTGCGGGAAGTGTGGTCAGGCATTGGAACAGGCTGCCCAGTGTAGTGGTGGACTCACTAAATCCATGGAGGGATGTGGCATTTGGGGACATGGTTTAGTGTTGGCCTTGGCAGTGCTGGGTTGTAGTTGGACTCAGTGGTCTTAGAGAGCTTTTTCCACCTAAATGATTCCATGATTCTAGTCATATTTCTACTGCAGGAAAAAATTAGAACTTAAAAGTGTACGTTGTATTTTTTTCATGTCGTGAAGATCTTGAAATTCTCAGGTTATTCTCAAATGCCTTTGTACCAGTCCTGCTCATCTGGGGTATTTACTGTTTTCTCTTGTGCTTCAGAGGAAATTCTGGGAGTTTTGGTTCCCCGCCTGACAGACCTCACCAAGTCAGACTGCATTTGGCAGAGGATATGCTGGCAGTTGGTGGAATGTGTGCCAGACCGCTGGATGGAAGCAGTGGTCCTTGGTTTTGTGCAGAGTGCATCTGGGTAAGAACTCTGCTTTCTCCCTGATCCACAGCAAAGGCAGGAATTGTCACAAATACTTGCAGAATCGGTCTCTGAAAGGTGCTATGTTTGTGTAGGTGTTTTTTTGCACTGTCATTTCCTAAAAGACTCAAGGGATAAAGTAGTTGATTGTTGTCTCTTCATCATGACATGCAGTGGTAAAACAAGAAAAACAAGTGAAAGCATTCTTTGCCATTACTGGCTCACTATCTGATTTTAGAAGTATTCTACAGACTTAGTTGCAAATAGCTGCTCTCACATTTTCCTATGATTAGGAGCAGCATGACAGCAATAACATGGATTCCTGATGTTTCATTGTTGTCTTGTTAGGGCAGATGTCTTGTCCAGATTGCTGGGTAACCTGGTAGTGAAGAACAAGAAGGCTCAGTTTGTGGTCACACAGAAGATGCTGCTCTTGCAATATGGCCACACGGTGAGGACTCTGTGGGGAACACTAGTGTAGTAGTGCCAGGTTTTCCCTGGTGCCAGTTTGGTTTTTAGCTGAGCTCTTACTCTGCCTGAGTAAGGTTTAACTCTTCATTCCAAAATGAGTCCTCAGTCTCCCCACATTTGTGCGGCTGTAACAAGAGTGGGAGTGGTGAACAGTAGCTTTGAAATCATGGGATTCATGTTCTCTCTCAGGGTTAATGGTGATTAGCAAAGTTACTGTACTCCTCTGGAACCAAAAGTTTCAGAATTCTGGGGAGCTGAAGGCATTAAATTATTTTAGAATCTGAAAGAGAAGATGGAAACAGCCAGGATCAACCCTCAGGAGTAAGAATTAGATTAAAGACGTGAGACAAGGACTGTTGGGTTTTTTCCTGTGCACCTAAGTTTGTTGTGGGATGTTATGAACTGTACTGTGGCTTGTGATGCTGTTGTGAGAGATGTTCTTTAGACTTCATGGTAAAAGTCTTCAGACTTCGTTGGTAAAACACTGTACTCTATTTCTGTCATGGTTTTCCATGTATTTCATCAGTAACTGCATATGTGTTCTTGCTTGTTTTTTTAAGTTTGTTTACTTTTCTGTCTCTGAATGTTGTCAACCAGTCCCTTAGAATTAAGTTTAATGTAGTAAATAAAAACACACACTTGTCATTGCTGGATGAGAGCTTTATGACCAGTTGAAGCAGTTGTGGTTTTCCTTGCAGACAGCAGTGCTGCAGAACCTCTTGGGCTACCTGTCCCTGGACAGCGTCCGGCGCACCTTGTTGCTCAGAGTAAGGCTCACTGAGTTGCTGATGAGGTGTCTTATGGGGAACGTTCTGCTCTGTGTCTGTCTGGGAGTGCACAGTTTTGGGTTTTCTCTCAGGCTTTCTGGTTGCTGTTCATGAGAGTGAAGGAAGCCCAGCTATATCACAAGTGAGCTGTGATAAATGAACCAAAGCTTTCTGCACTGCTGGCATTAATTTTTCATATTTAATTGGTAAATTGCCTTCCAAGTAGCAAAAGGGTTGGGTTCTGACAGATGTCCCATGTCCTCTGTCCTTCTCAGCTTCCTCAGTAACCCTGTTTATGTGGCTGGGCACATGGCAACAAGGGATCAAATTGGTGGACAGTTGTCTGTTTACCAAATGGTTGATGTTTCAGAATCTCTCTCATGCACATTTTCCTCAGTGGGGATGGCAGATATTCTGTCTCTCCAAGTCAGTAGTGTGATGAAACTTTTGTGAAATCTGTATATCTGGAAATCCCTACCATTTTGTCAAATTTTTTTTTCCCACTGTTTACATGTTCTAAAATGATCTGAAAGGACCGACAGTTATCTAAAATTGGACCAAACTCAGATAAAACCTTATAAGATCATACTGTTTTTTTATAATAATACATATTGCTTTGCATATAATGTTTATTAAGGAGAAATAAACACCACGTTTAAATTTAAAAACTCATTTTATTTAACAATATCTTAAATGAAAGTGCAGTTCTTGGGTGGTCAAACACAGCAGGTTTTGGGCCCTGAAATTCAAAATTTGTATTTTTTTTCCCTCTTTGTAGGGAGAGTAAAAATGTGCTTCAGAAATTACCTCTGTATAGAAAAAAATCCATTTCAGGCCAACCTGAGTTCTCTGGTGTAGGTGCTGCAGGAGCTGTTGGAGACCTGGAGCAGCAGCAGTGCTGTGAAACACTCCCCAGCTGAGCAGCAGCTGTACATTAGCAAGGCCATCCTCATCTGCCTCTCCCACCTGAAGGAGCCTGAAATTGCAAGCTGCAGACAAGGTGAGGCTATGTGAGAAGCAGGGCTTAGATTTGTTTAGCAGAGTGTATTACTACGCATAGAAAAATACCTTGTTTTGATCTGTGGATAAGCAGAATTGTCCCATATTCACCTTGGCAAACGGGGTAACCTGCTGGAGTCCTCTTTAGTATTGACATGATAGAATTGAAAGTGCATAACTTTAGGTTATGGAATTGAAGAAGGTCTGTCTTTGCCTTAAGATTCTTACCTGAGTTATGGTTTGAAAACACTGAAGTTTTGTCACAGGAAAACAAGGACTGACTCTGGGATTAGTGAGAGGAATGGTGTGATTTGTGATTTATAGGCTTAACCTTGGAATACGGGTGCAGCTCCAGAGAGGCAGGGAGGGTAACTGGGGTTAAAAAGCTGTTAGCTTGATGTCTGACAGTCCATGGGCATTCCTCAGTGTGAAGTGAGGAGGTTAGTCACTGGCATGGACCTCCAGTTCTGTACTCACACAGTGCATAGCACACTGGGGTCCTGGCCTTATATATGTGTTTCTGTTGAAATAAAAAAAACCAAATCTGTAAAATGTCTAGAATTACTTATGTGTGTATGTGACTTATGGGGAATGTGAAGGTTCACTTCAAGACTTGCACATCTGTTTCATTCTAGAATTAATTGTTCTTTAAGTGAATAAGAGATTTGATACGTATTGCCAGTTCTCTAGTTTTATAGTCAGTTTTTTGTCTGACAGCTGGCAGAGAGATAAGCATTCTGAGATGAAGGAGGTCAGTCAAACAGCAGTAAGTGTGCCTGGTGAAGTTGGCAACCAGTATTCCCTGAGGGCTGAGAAATACTTGTGTTACCTGCCTGTTTGAGCTTATCCAAAGTTAGGCAAATATCTGTCTCTATGTGATTGTTGTAGTGGTCAGAACTGAAATGTCCTCAAAACATAACATTTACTTAAGTGACTCTGAAACACTCTAAAACCAAACTAAAGATTGGTTTGACTTATCATCCTTTTTTGTTTTAGTGAAAACCAAAATATTGCAAATTTAGAACATATTGTAATGTTTTGTTGACTTTGTAGCTCCATGGAAGGGTGTGGGTTTGCTGTGCTGGTGCTGAAGGGCACCACTGACTGCAGGAAGGGAAGCCACAGTTCGGGGACCCTTTCTATCCATGACTGTGTGGTGGGTGGGTAAAGCTGCCCTCAGGGAAGCACATAAAGATAGGTGTTTCTGACACTGTTTCAGAATTTCAGACATGCACTGTTTGCTGGTTGTTCGTTTCAGAGCTTCTGACAAGCATGATGGAGGGTGTGAAATGCCACTTGGAGAGCAGTCTGCCACAACTGCGGCGTCTGGGCATGGTGGTGGCAGAGAGCATCAGCTTGAGCATAAACACTGAGGGGCCTGTCCTGAAGTTTGAGGTGAAAGTTTCACTGAAACTTATGACTGGTGTGCTAGGCTTAGAGGAAGCAAAAGCTTTAAACCAGATGATTCCGGGCATTATAGCACTTTTTTATATGGAAATAAGGAGAGGCAGTCACACCTTCAAAAAGAGAGAATCTGTTTACAAAAAAAATAATTGTATGTAATGGTCAGGTGGCTGAGAGTTACCTCAGGAGTGCAATCTACTGGCAGAGGTTAGGCTAAACTTGGTAATTGAAGTTTATCTTACTGCATGAGGGAATCAGAATCTGATTCGTGGGAGTTGAGAGGGAGCTTCAAACCTAAAGCAGTGGTGAGCATTCAGTCCCTAACATGGTGGGAAGACCTGTTCAGAGCTGGGATTTTCAAGACTGACATGGAGATATTTGCTCTGCTCTTTCCAGTAGAATTTGTGTGACTTACCTGAATAAATCACATTAATTCTGTAAAAGCCTTCCACATTCCTCCTGTCACATTGCCATTTATTAAATGTTTGAAATATGGAAATAACATTCAGGCAAGGTGTCATCAGGTACTACTCTTAAATATAAGGACAGAGATTACAGCTGCCTGCTGTAATCTTTGTCAGCACAGGGATTGAAACAGGATTGCTGAGGGTTTATCTGCTAATGATTTAGTCCATGTGCACTACAGTGGTGAATGTTGAATGCTGGGCATATTTGCAGTAAGAGTAAGTAACAGAGTGCAGCAACAGTTATTCTGAATGTCTAGTATGAAGAGGACGATGAAACAAGAGAATTGAAGTCCCTTCTGGTGCAGACTCCATCATTCTCTGTTGTCCCCAGCCTTCCAGATGATGAGTAAGTTGTTGCTACTGTTCATGATGTCTTTTTGCCCATCCATGCTTTTCCCCATTACACACAAGAACTATGTACAGTATTCAAGATTTTTTGTGTTCTTGAGCATCATAATGCACCACCTTCTTACATTCATAATTCAGTTGCTAGTGTGTATTAAAATTGCCTGTTGATAGCTGCATGTGGTGAAATTGTGGTGTAGGGGTCTTGTGTGCCCTTTGGTACAATCAAATGGACATTTCTGGTTGGTTCTTGGAGATCTGGTATTTGTGTTGTGTGCCCCCAACCCATTCACCCGTGACTAAAATCTACTGCATCTGTCACTCTAAAGACTGGCTCTTCAGTGCTCTTAACTTCCAGAGCATCTGCTGGGGCTCTTTGGAGCACTTTTTGATCAGCAGAGGAGTGAAGCACTTTATGTTATTAGCAAATAAAGCTGTCCAGCTCTCTAGGGAAGTACAAAAGATTCGTTGCTCCCATTTTAGGGACGTGATCAGCATAGACAGCTGTTAGAGACTGGTTTTGAGAATCAGAGAGATGAAAGGACAATGCCAAAGTCCACAGAAATAGGTTAAGACAGAAAAAATATGCTCAATTATTGTATTCATCCTATGCAAGACCTAGAAATTGTTAAAAATGGGGGGTTTTCCCATTTTGAAGAGTCATTGAATGGTTTGGGTTGGAAGAGACCTTAAAGTCCGTTCTATTCCACACCCTGCCATGGACAGGGACACCTGTTAAGACCAGATTGCTCCCAGCCCTGTCTAGCCTGGCCTTGAACACTTCCAGGGATCCAGGGGCAGCCACAGCTTCTCTGGGCACCCTGTGCCAGGGCTTGCCCACCATCATAGGCAAGAATTTCTTCCTAATATCCAATCTAAACTTAGTTTCATTCACAGTTTCAAATCTGGTGCCATTCAGTGTGATCTGGCTATTGGAGTTTTTCCTTAGCAGTCCCAGGTATTGTGCAGGGGAACACAACAAACTAGCCAGTTTAATTTTTTTAATCCATTGCTCTTCTGTTAGAAGATTCTGCTTCTTTTCTCCCCTTACTCCGTTCTCCTTCCCAGTACTTTGTTCTTTGTCAGCCAAGCTGGGTGTGAAACTGCAGCAGGAATAATTATCTACTGTTCTGTTTAGGCAGCAAGGGTTGGGAGGGTGGGTAGTTTCTTCCTTGTAAGAACTATTACTGTAGTCATTTTAAAATTTCTTGTTCCTCACAGCAGGAGTGAGAAAGCAGGTGCTGCGCTGCCACTGGTACCAGAGAGTAATGAGAAATCCTCTACTGCAGCCCCTGTGATGCCAGATGAGGAGTCAGATGCTGAACTTGACAGGTATGGGGCAAGAAACAGGAAGGAAATGGAAAATAAATGGCAGATGTGGGGGAAAAGGATCTGTCAGTACCTGCATTTCTTGGCAATTGTTGTGATTTCTTTTTCAGCTGAGCGGTTTGCAGCAGAGCAGGGCTTTGTGTAGGAAATTGCATAGTCAGTAAATTAGGCAAGGCCTGTGTTGCAGTGTGCAACCACTGTGTTTGTCCTGTTTGACTTAGATATATATTTCCTGGAAATTGTGGATGTATTTACCCATTTTAATAGTGGACCTACTTTATTCTGTCACCATATGAAGAAATATATCTATATATATACGTTAATATGTATGTATGTGTGTATATATATAAATAAATCTATAATGAAATCTCAAGAGTCGGTTTCTAATCTCTTGGTCATCTGTATCCTGTACTTGACCAGGACATCCAGTTCCAGTTCTGATCACAGAACTGCTCTTTCCCTAGAACTCCCAAGGATCCCTCTCAGGCCAGGCTCCAGCAGTGCTGCTGAGTGATACAGGAGTGATGTGGTTACAACAGTGTATGCACTGGTTCTTTCTCTGTGTGTGGCTATCTAGGTAAAGCAAGAACATGTGCACCCCATAAACTAACCCCTACCTTTAATTGTTTTACAGTGATGATGACCTCATCCCTTACGACATGTCTGAGGATAAAGAGCTAAAAATTAAGGCTCCTATGTATATCCGAGACTGTATTGAAGGTAGGAGATTTGGGGCTGAGTCTTTATCTGTTTCTTACTGAACTTGGGAGAGTGAGCTCTTGCATAGGTGTATTTTTTCTGATCTAATTTGAAGAGGCTATAGAATTTTGGTGTAATTTCAGTTTAGTTCCTAGTGCTGGTCATGCTGAGTGTCTGTACCAAGACAAATGGTTGTCAGAAGGAATTTTGGGTATATATCCATATATAGCCATTCTGTTAATAACTTTTGTTTGTCCTTTGATTTTAGTTCTGACTGGATCAAGATCTGAAGATATGGGCAAATGGGAAGCTACAATCAAGGCACTTGAGAGCTTGGTTCGGAGGAATCCAGCAGCAACAAGAGAGGTGAAGTAATGTGAACTAGGTTACAAGAGGGCTGTATTGCCAGAAGGCCTATCCTTTTGCTGTCGTGGGGAGACTAAACATGCCAGTGGAGCAGAAGGCCTGGCTAATGTGTAACTGGGTTAAAGATACACATTCACAAGCTTTCAGCTTGGAAGCAGAAGGAAATAGTTGCCTTGAAGGTAAAGCAATAGATCACAGGGGAACAGAGAAGTAGCAAAAGTGCTGGCAGCACCCTGCCATCTCCAATGTTCAAAATAAAACATTCTAAAAGTAGTGCTTGCTAGTGTGAGGAAGCTCCATGCTTTGTGCTGGGCAGGAAAAACACTAAAACATGAGATTACAGAGCAGCCATTTTTGATTTTGGATTGAAATTCAATTTAATTGTTATTCCACAACAAAAACGGAGGCAAAATCAAATGCACTTTTGTATTTTTTTGTACAAGCATAATGTCTTGTGGAGGGAGTAACTGAATTGTACTGGTCAAGATAAAAAGCTCAGGGCAGAGGAACCTGGGGCAAGGTCACTGTGCAAAGAGTGCTTGCCACTACCTGCTAGTGAACATTTGCTCGTGTTGGAGACACCAGCTGAGCAAGAGAAGGGCTGTGCTGCTGTACCCTTTAACTCATCCCTTACAGTGACTACTCATTCAGTGTCATGATGCTACTACTTCTCTGAAACAGTCCCAGTGAAATGTGGACAGAGAATTGGCAGGTGAGGAATCTGTTCCGGGTTTTGGGAAATAAGTCTGATGGCATCTGGCTTAATGTGTTTTCTTTCCCTTGTAAGGAATGGACGTGTTGCCTAAACAAAAGACCTCCTTGTCTTTGTTTGACCATTAGAAGTGGTCCATAATTCCTATGAGGAAAAAACCCAAACACCATCAGGGTTTTGATTCTTTTTTTCACACTTTGAGCAGGTTAGTGTGGAGCTGGCAAAAATATTGTTGCATCTGGAGGAGAAGACCTGCATTGAAGGCTTTGTGGCACTCCGTCAAAGAGCTCAAGTAGCTGTTTTAACCACAGACCCAATACCTGTGAGTTCCTCCTACTATTTTCCTTTTCCCAGTTGAAGCACAGGCAAAAATTGAAGCAGCTGAAGTCTCTTTCTCATTTGATAGAGGGAGCTGTTTGTGTGGTAGAACAGGTAGTTCAGGTCTAACAATATTTATGCTCCTGAAGAATCTGCAAGGAATGTCTGAACCAGGGGGGAAAAGAGCACCCTGTCAAACAGAGGAAATGTTTGGAGGCTGTTGGTTCGTGTGAGTGTACCTGACAAGGCAGATCAGATAAGAACTTGTTTTACTGAAGGGTTTCACATAAAGGGAGGCTGAGGCACAGAGGGCTTCTGCAGAGAAAGACCTGACTGGTGACTGTAATGAGGGAATCACGGACTGATTTGGGTGGGAAAGAATCTTTAAAGCCCATCTTGTTCCAACCCCCTGCCATGCCAGGGACACCTTCCACTATCCCAGGTTGTTCCAAGCCCTGTCCAGCCTGGCCTTGGACACTTCCAGGGATCCAGGGACAGCCACAGCTTCTCTGGGCACCCTGTGCCAGGGCCTCAGCACCATCACAGGGAAAAATTCCTTCCTAATACCCCATCTAGATATATTCTCTGCCAGTTTAACATCTTTATCTTTCAGGCTAGCCAGGCCCCAGTAAAAAGCTCCATCCATCTTTCCTATAATGTTCTTTAAGTACTGAAAGGCCACAGTGAAGTCTCCTAGCTGCTGTGGTGGTTGTTTGAGTACCTCTGCATAGGAGGGAGACAAGAATGATGCAGTCTCATCTGTCATTTAGATTTTTTGAAGTGGAAGTGTCTGAATTTCCCATTTACACTGTGTGTTTCTTCTCTTCTCTTGGAGGCTTGCTGTTACTTAGCAGGAAGCAGAACCTGTGCAATTAAATGCTTTTAGAGTTAATAGGAAGGCTGTCTCTACCATGGGTCTGTGTTCATTGTACCCTGATTTTTCTGTACAGGTTGCAGAGTACTTGACATCCCAGTTCTACTCTCTGAACTACAGTCTCCGTCAGCGCATGGACATCCTTGATGTGAGTGCTCTCACTTCCCACATTCCTTCTGTCTGCTGTGCCAGTGCTGAGGTGTAATGGATTTACCTTTTATTCCTCATGGGAGGAGGCAGAGGCATGGGAATCTCTTACATTACTATTTGTGTCTGGCACTCCCCTCTTGTTCCTAACCCTGCTACACTCCATCACACAGGGATCTGTCCCCACAGAATGCAGAGCATGTGTTGGACATTTGCCTGGGAGAAGCCACTGTTTGCTTTCACATCATCACTGTTTTATCTTCCCTTTCTGGAGGACAGTGATCTGTCTGTGACTGCTTCCACACTTGAGTCTGAAGGAGGAGCCAGCACTCTGTTTCAGGGCTAAGTGACCAAGTGCTTGGTCAGTACCTCAGAGCCAGGTTGGAGGTCAATTTCCTACTGTTCTTCACTCTAAAACTGTTGTGCCTTTCTGCCTTGTTGCTCCTGTCAGTTTGGATGCAGGTAACGCTTTTGTTGTTCCCTAGGAATTACCCATTTTTAAAGGAACCTCTCTCTGTTTTATCTAGGTATTGGTTTTGGCAGCTCAGGAACTGTCCTGTCCCAAATTCCATGGGAAGACTACACATTCTGATGTCCAAAAGCCTTGTATCCAGCTCCCTCCAGGAAGTGACAGCTCTAAGGGCTGGAGAAGAATTGTTGATGAGAGGATCAAAAGCAAGACTCGGAGATTTGATAGGGTGAGGCCAGAGGCAAACTAATGTAAAATCCACCAGAAATAGGGACACTTGGAGTTACTGTAAGCTCTGTCTGGAAAGACAAAAATACCTATGAAAATGGACCCAATCCAAAGGAAAGTTTGGATTTCCCTTCTCCAGCAGGGAGAGGAAGATAAACCTGAAAATCCTTACCTGGCTTTGAGGGATAATTGTTCTGTGCTTGTTCTGAGCTTGTGTGGCCACTGCAGGGAGCTGTGACTTCACCTCGCAATCCCAGGGCCTCTGTCAGACTAGCTGCCTCTGGACTACACTGTCTCAACCTTCCTGTTTTCCAGAGAGATAAATTGATGCCAGTTTCCTAGTTTCCAGAATTCCCCTGTGGTTCAGCCTGGAGAGTTTGCCTTCCAAAACTCCTTTATCCCTCCTATGTTCTTGTTCCTTATATCTAACTGAGCATTACTGAGGCATATTGTATTGAAATGTTTAGATGTGGAGAAGATCCAAAGTGGGAAGTGAGCAATCCAGTCAGAAACTTGTAGCCATAGGTGTACAAGCAGTAGTTGACGATGGGCTGGCTGCAAGGAATCTGTAGTTTTGACAGTGAAGTGGAAGAGCTGGATGCTGTATCTTGTGCCTAGACTTCATTTTTCTCTTGGACAGGGTCAGTCTCATGTGGAACTGGCTTCCCACCCAAACAAGTTCAGTTCTGTTGCTGGGTATTTCTTTTTCCCGTTGATTCAGCACTTTGACAGGTGAGTGTGAACACCTTAGGATGTGGGATGTGGACATGGCCACTGCCCGAGTGAAATTTTCTGCTTGTCCTACTTGCCTCAAAGCAGCAGGCTACAGCTGAGGAGCTGTGCAGGAGCCCAGTGACACCACACTGACACTTGTGTCTTTCACAAAGCTTGGGGAGGAGAGGGTTGTGGTCTTTTGGACTTAACCCTTTGAAGTCTTGTGGGGCAGGAGTATGTAGGACCCTGCAGAAGTGAAGATCCATCTGCAGGTACACAGACAAGTAATTCTGGCAGTACCACACCAGTTGTCTTGGCTGAGCCTCTACTGTGGGAGGTTCACACAAACCACAGAGCTCAGACTGCAATCTTGAACCAAAGTTAGCTCTGTCTCTGCTTTGGCCTATCACCTGCACTGCACTTTGAGGCCACAGTAGAGGACACAGGACATACTTTATTGTCAGTCCCTTAAGTCTTTGTGAACCTAAGGAAGGCTGAGTAACCAGTTCCATGATAACCAAGATTATTGTAATACCAGTTGTAATAGTATGGCAGTGGGGGCAGCTTTTGCCTATAGGTCTTTACAGGTAAAGCCTGTTGGTAGAATGTGTGATATCTGCTGTGCAAGTAGAGGATATTGCTCTGTGGGATACTGGTCTGGGAGAAAAGATGAGAGCAAACAGCTCTGATTTCTGTTAACCTGGTAGTGCCTGAATAATGACTGTTGTTGTAGGGGTTCAGGCTTTTGGGGACAATTCCCCCTGCATAACCCTCCTGACTGTTCCAAAGAGGCACTGATCATCCTTCTCACTGCTACACAACTCTGTGTCTTGTACTTGCAGGCCTTTAACAACATTTGATCTTCTGGGAGAAGATCACTTAGTCCTTGGAAGACTGGTTCACACTTTAGCAGTTCTGATGTACTTGGCTGTCAACACTGTGGTAAGGAAGGGCAGAGGGCAGGGGTGACTTCCAGCCTGGGAACTTGAGGTGTCTTCTGGATTAGCCATGTGCTTCAGGGCTTGCTGCACTGAGACTGGCAGGAGGTTGGAGTTGAGTGGGCTGAGAAGTTGTGAAGTGGGCTGGGAAGAAATAGTTGGAAAGTAGACATGGGATTCAAGCCATCCCTGCACTGTCTTTTGCTTTGTGTCGACTTCTTGGGGGGATTGGGCACATTACTTCACTTTACTGCCAAAGTTTCCACATCTGTAAAATAAATTCAGTTGTATCTGATCTTAACAAAACCTTTGTTCAAGCATTTGGACAACACTCCCAGGCTCATGATGGGATTGTTGGGGTGTCCTGTGCAGGGCAGGAGTTGGATTCGTGACCCTTGTGGGTTCCTTCCAGCTCAGGACATGCTGTGATTCCATGAGCAGCATGTCTTGAGGCCCAGCTCTGCAGGGCAGTGTGGATGGTGTTCAGTGCTGCTGTCACAATCCTCTTTTGCAGGCAGTGACAGCAATGGGAAAGGCACTGCTGGAATTCGTTTGGGCACTGCGTTTCCACACAGACTCGTGAGTTACTGTAGTTGTATGTTCTCATTTTTAAAGATCAGCTGTGAGCCAGCCTCCAGTCATGGTTTGTCTTTGTCCAAGATGAGCATCTGGCTCAGAGTGTCAGTGACTTAATGCATTTACTTTGTGCTCTCCTCCAGCTATGTGTTCTTATGACTGTGTTTAATGTCAGCCCAACATGTGAACTTTGTGGGTGTCTTCTGGTGTGGCAGTACAGCCATTACCTATAGAAAGGTTAACAAATTTCCTAACTACCCGTCCACATGATAGTTTCATCTGTGTTTACCCAGGGAGCTCAGAAAACTTTAGATTCAATTCCAGCATTCAGTCTTGGAAAGGAATTAAGAGATGTAGCCAAAAGTCTGTAAACATCCAATTTCTGTTTTGCTCTCAGATGTGTCCAGGACTCTGAATTCTGCTAGGCTCCTGTGCGCAGCATGACAGGGACTCTGTATGTGAGACACACTGCAAAATTACACCCCGAAGCAGCAGGAATATGACAAAAGTTGTCATGCCATTTGAAACTGGAGAGCCCCTGAGGTGAGGAAATCAATGCAGAGCATAAATTTACATGACCAGTTCAATCCTTGTCCACAGGTACGTGCGCCAGGGCCTTTTGTCCTGTATCTCCTCCCTGCTACTCAGTGTCCCTACAGAACGGATGCTGGCAGACATGACAGAAGAGCTGTTGGAGACTCAGTCCTGGCTGGGAGGTAAGACCTGGTGGGGTACAGCAGTGCTTTTCTGGTTAGTGATGTGGTCTTTGTGCAGCATCTCTTTAATTGTGGTGGCAGCAGTGATGTCCTGGCATTGTACACCAGAGATCTGCATGATCAGCAAGTAGAGTACCACGTGTGCTGTAGGGATGCAGCACTGGGGTACCTGAGGCATAAGCCGAGAAGTGGGTATGGCATTACAAACTGTGACTGTCTTCACAGGCCACCCAGAAAAATCCCCAAGGATAGTGTGTGCCCCCTTTCTCCATCTAAGCAGCCAACCACCCACCTCAGGAAGCTGCAGAACGTGTTGTCACGTTGCCTGTTACACCCAGGCAGTGACTTTGGCCAGCAGGAGCACACAAAGCTTGTACAGCCTGTTTACACCGTGTGCTCACAAGGGGGGTGTTAGAGCTGAAAACGGGAGGAAGAGGAGCATGGCCTAGTCTCTAGTTTCCTATTATTGATGCAAAGAAAAAGCTACAAAAGACAGCAAACTACTTTAAATGCTGTACCCAACACACCTTACACCAACACAAACTGTGTCTGTAGGTTCTGGCAGGCTGGAGCTGCACAGATCAGTGCTCAGGTACTGCAGTGAGCTGGAGTGAAAAGAGCAACTAATGTTGAAGCCTTCACTGTGTTGTGAGGGTGATTCTTGTGACTCCCTGGTCTGGTTTCCTTCACCATTCTCAGTTTTGGTGAGTTGCTTCCCACAAGGAGCAAGCAGGAAGCAACACTGACCCAGCTGGCCTCTGATCCTGGCAGGTTGGGTTGCTCTGTGCCCTTTGAACGGAAGAGAGCTGCCATGTGGGGCTGAAGACTTCACTTTTCTCATGACACTGTGTACTCTCAGGAGTCTGCTTGTCTCTGCATTTAACACTGCTATTACCAAGGGAAGCCTTTCAAGAATGTATTTCCAGCATGAGGGTTTGCATAGTCTGTTTTCAGTGAGTTATTTTGGGGAGGAGGAGGAGGAGGATGACCAAGATAGTAGCAATTTTTCATGCTTGTAGGTAGTGTAATAGCCCTGTCTTTTCATCTGGTGCTTTTGCATGAAAGCTGCATGGTTATTCCTGGTGAGAATGAGAGCAGGGTAAGATAACTGTTGTGGGTATACCAGAGAAAGGAAAACTGCTGTAAGAGTTGTTCAGAAGCCTTAAAGAATTCAGCTTCACATATGGTCAGGTGCAATTTAAGTGCCATTTAAAGGGCTTCTAGAGCTGCTTCCTGAAACCCACCAGCTTCTTGGGCTGTGCCTTTGCTATTTATTGTAAGGCTGTTGGGGAAACAGTTGCACAGGGAGGTATAGGGCCCTCCCTGCTGCTCTAGGAGATCAAGTCTGGCACTAGAGACCTGCTTCTGTGACTGAATCACAGGTCTGTGCTCATGGACTTAGCTGTTGCTTCAAGGCTCTTCCAGACAAGATTTGCAAGAGGAGTCACATATTAGCCGTGTTGTAGCTGGGGATGACAAACTGTCCTGCATGGCAGTCTTGACTACTATGCCTTTTAGCTGCTTTGGGTTTTAGCTTAAAGCATCTGTGTTTCTCCTGCCATGGCCAAAGCACAATGATGAACAGTGGGATAGGAAATGTTACACATTATGTGCTTAGTAGAAATCCACAGACTTCTTTCAGTTTGTTGTTACATCTGGACCTCTGCAAACTGCTGCAGTGTGTCCTATGACTGACTGTTGGCCCTTCAACCTGTTGGCTGCAGCCCTGGCCCTGTCTGCTTACTGGATGCTTTGGGACTTACCAGCTACAGAGAGAGAGGAGAATCCACTTTGGACTTGTCCATCATTACCCTTACTTGCCCTGCTGGACTTGCCAGTGGGCAGCCTGATCCTTCCTGTGGGAGGGAGGGAATATCTAAATGCTTCTAGGAAATGCCCTAGGAAAGAGCATTCCCTGAGGAACCCTATGATTCCTTAGCAGCTGCTTTAGAGGGAATTCCCCACCCTTTGCAAGTGCTCTGCAGCTATGTCATGGGTAAGTGAGGTTTATGTCAGGACCAACAGGACACTCTGTGTGCCACACAGGTGCCTTGTGCCTCCCATGCAGTGCCAGCAGTGCCAGGTCCATACTCATGGAACAGAAACAGCACCAATAGTACTCTGAGCTTTTGAGCTTGTTCCAATCTGCCTTGTAACCTTCCTTTTTGTCTTCTGCAGAGGGAGTATGGAAGCACCAGGGTGCAGCTCTCTCTGGATTATAAATAGCTGTGCTCCAGTGACATGAGTCATGTGTTTGGGCTGACAGTGCTGGGCTCCCAGCACACTACTCGTGCGTACAGGATATCCTCACACAGGCTCCCTGCTCTTCCAGGCTCCCCTGCTCAGACATCCTGCATGCATCCTGGTTGTTACTTTGCAGGCTCATTAAGGGCCCCTGGAATAACAGCTGCTGGGAACAGCCTCACACTGCCCTTACGTGCTGTGGGAAATGTGGAACCCGTTGATCAGAAGATTGGTTTCTCAGAGTGGAGAATATGCTGAAGCTTGGGGCCTGTCTCTTTCTTTCCCCGTTGGCATCATGACCCCAAATTCAGGAAGGAGCACTGACCATTTTAGATTGCAAGAATGGCAGAGTGGAGACTTTAGACTGTGAAGAAAGTGGATTTCTAGCTACAGACTTCACTCATCCTTGTAGCTCAGCTGTATAAAGCTTTTGTGTAGCTCTGGGTGACAAGTACAAATTCTGGCATGGAGATTATCCCATGGGATCCAAGGTCAGACAGTTTCTACAGTGTTTCAGACCAACTGACTGTTTCTCCTAAAAAACTGAAGCACTACCCCATGTGACAATCAGGGCTTGGCTGAACTCATGCTGCTTTACATGATCAAGTTTGTGCATCTCTGCCTTCTGGCCTCATGCAGTTCCTGCAAGTCCTGATGTCCAGCCCAGCCGAAGGTGCAAATGCTGTTGTTTAGTTCTGTGATTGTCAGTAAAATAGTGAGAAGTGTTAAGGGCACTTTTTCCCATTCCCCAATTAACAGTGGCTGCTTCTTTTGTAGATGTGATGGAGAAAGACCCTGATGAAGACTGCAGAAGGCTGGCCCTGCAAAACTTGCTGCTAATGGAGAACCTGAAAAAGAAACTTGAAGCTGTTCCTTCCTAGCTGAAGGGTAACAGAAATGACCTTTACCTTGTGCTCTTGCCAGCTGGATGTATTTGGGCACTGCTGGGGCCTTTTCAGCAGTCACCTGGCTGGAGGAGAGGAAGAAGGGGGAAGGGTGCTGAGCTGTAAGCCAGCGAGCTTGACTTGACATCTGGACTTTGTAGTGGAGGCCAATTGAGTGAGCTCTGGGTATCCGGTACAGCGTGTACAGATGCAGGAAGGTAGGCAAGCGCTGCCATCCTCCCGCGCCCCCAGCCCCCACCCCAGCTATTTATAACCTTGGCAAGTCTGAGCACTCAGCTAAAAATACAGGGAAGATCTCACAGAGCTTCTTGTCAGAAAAACAGGAGGGCTGGGGAGGGCCCCTTGCCACTATGACCTGCCCCTTATGAAGGCTCCCACATCCCTGAGCAGCTGGAGTTCAGGGGACGAGCTGTTGGTCTGCTGCTGGAAGGGGTGGAAGGAATGGCACTACTGATGGGATGCAAGCACTGGATAACTACACTGAAGTGCTGAAAGTGTGCCAGACTTTAACAGCCTGAGCTAGAACTGGGCTGTGGTTAGGAAGGAATAGGACAGGGATTTCTTTTTGCATTATCTTAGTACAGAAGTAAGTTTCTACTAAAGAATAAATAATGCTCAGATTTTGACCTTAAAATCTCCCCAAACCTTCTTCCCTGAAAGCAATTTAAAAACTTCATGTTCACCCCAAGTTTTGAAGCAAGTCACAAAACATGAAAAAGAAAAATCATTCTAAGTGTAAGGGCTAGTTGGTAAGAAAGGTGAGTATCCTGCTACCTACTCCTTGGCAGGGCACGGTGACAGGCAGAGAGGTGAGGAGAACCTTGGTTCTTACATTAAGCTTTACTTCTCTCAGTCGTGCTTGTGCCAGGGAAGAAACTGACCTCCAAAAATCTGACTAGTACAGAGTGGTTTGATGTAACTGCAAGAGAAGGAGTTTCAAAGTAAGACAGAAGCTTCACTCGCTCAGAGTGATCCAGCTTGAGCAGTGATTGGACTAGGGGGCATCCAGGATCCCTTCCAACCCAGGCATTCTGTGACTCAGATTTACCCCAGATGTCTGTAAGGAGTTGCTCTACCCCACATGACCCTCTGATTTATTTAAACACAGAAGCTTTTGTTGGGGAAACTCTGCCTTCAGCCAGCAGGAGTGGGTAGTTTGACTTTTAACCAAGCTCCTATACAAATGGGATGGGAATTGTTTTCAGAAGGTCTCACTTCTAAGGAATCACAGATCTGCACCTTAGCAGATCACAGTTGTACTTGAAAGGCAACTCACAGTTTCCACCTCAGTTATTCAGCTCTTCTGTACTGAGAAAAAAGTCAAGTTACAATATGCAGTTCTTACTGGGTTTTTCTGCCTCAAATTTATTAAAATACTAAAACCAGCTTTCTAACAGGATGTGAATTCTAACATGTAAATTGCTGTATGCTGTGCTTGAGAGAACATAATAACTCTAATACTGTTGCTTGTACAGTCAAGCAGGAAAAATAAATTTCTTGGTAATAACCAAAAAGCTGTGTGGGAACAGCATGTGACTGATCTGGGCCCCCTAATGAGGATGGAATAAATGAGCTGATAATAAAGTCAGCTTTGCATTTGGTAAATCATCATTGTCAGGGGTCCTCCACTTCATCAGCCACTTCTTCCTCCTCCCTGTTGTCCATGCTGCCATGGCCAGAGTGTGCTGGGGCCAGGGCTTGGCTCATGGGAACCCCAGCTCCTCGGTGCACAGCCTCCATGGTCTGTGGGGACACATAGTAGCTCAGGTTCGAGGCTGGAATTCTTTTCTGCATCTCTTCCAGGTAGCGATAAGCCTAAAGGAATGCAGAGATCACTGTCAGAGGGAGCACTGCTGCAGGGGCCCCAGTAAACCATTTATTGTACTTTGCACATTAAAAGTGAAGTTCATCAGCACAGCTGGAGGAACTGGCACCCTTGTGTTTCATTGGAGCAGCAGGCACTGGACCTGTTCAGGGGGTGTGTGGCACATCTGCCCTGAAGGACAGATTCACTGTTTCCTCAAATAACTCGCCATTTTACAGTTTTCTTTGGCAAGGTAACAAACACAGTGTGTGGTGGCATTGCTGAGGCACACCCCCAGCCTTACCCTCTATTCTCATTGAATTACTGGGAATGGTTAAGAATCTACCACCATTTACACCCTGTGTCCTGTATGCTTTCCTTTTCTCTTCTCCCATAGAATGAAAAATAGAGGTAAAGTTCCTCACCCTGCTGTGCATTTAGGCTTCTACCATGGAACATCTTCCTGTGTGAGAGCCACGCTCCACCACGCTGCACAGGTGGACAGTATGGCTTCTGTAGGTTAGAAGAATTAAGACTTTACTTACTGTATGGAATTCCTCCACTTGTGCATAATGCTGAACCAAAAATCCCAGGACATCGCCATGCCGGATGGCATTGTCAAAGTCCTGTTCAGCCAGGAGCAGTTCACACTGCCTGACTGCTTCTTCAGTGTCTTCAGGGTAAACTCTAGGAAAGGGAAAAAGGAAGTGTCACAGCCCAGGGAGAGCATTCAGCTTATCCAGCCAAAGGTAGGGAAGAGTTTTCACTGCATTAGGTTTCATGACAGAAGCCCAAACAAAACCCAGAAACCCCTCCTTGTCCTGGGGCTGATTGGCCAGTGTGGGCAGCAAGGCAGGTGGAGATTCTGCTGCGCCCTGCTCGGATGATGCCCCCCCCTGCAGAGTTCCCTCCAGCCCTGGGGTCCCAGCACAGGCAGGATGTGGAATTGTTGGAGCAAGTCCAGAGGAGGCCATGAAGGAGTTCCAAGAGCTGGAGCCCCTCTGGACCCAAGCTGGGAGAGCTGGGGATGTTCATCTGGAGAGAAGGCTCCATCGAGACCTTAGAGCCTCTTCCAGGGCCTAAAGGGGCTCCAGGGGGAGCTGGAGAGGGACTGGGGACAAGGGCCCTGAGGGACAGAACAAGGGGGAATGGCTTCCCACTGCCAGAGGGCAGGGTTAGATGGAATATTGGAAAGGAATTGTTCCCTGGGAGGGGTGGGGAAGCCCTGGCACAGGGTGCCCAGAGAAGCTGTGGCTGCCCCATCCCTGGAAGTGTTCAAGGCCAGGTTGGAGGTGGCTTAGAAGAACATGGGGTAGTGGAAGGTGTTCCAGCCTACAGCAGGCTTTTGGAACAAGATGGTCTCTAAAGTCCCTTCCCACCCAAACCAGTCAGTGATTCTGTGATTTTATGATAATCACCTTTCTGGCTTCACCTCCCTTGGTCTATATCTTTCTCTTTCAGGTTACCTTTCCATCTTTAATGCAACATTTTAAATGCACTTCTAAAAATCACATTATGGTTTCCCTGCTAGAAAAATGTATCAGCAGCTTTACTTTTTGCAGCAAGCTGCAAATTATTTATTAAACTTTAGGTGCTCTTACAACTTCTATTCTGGTATGATATTTCTGTCAGTTTCTGTGCTATCCATGCTGCAGCTCACCTCTGAGCATGGATGAACCGCTTCATCAGACTCATCCTGCTCTGCAGGTCAACAAGTTTGCTTTCCTGTTCCACAGGGCTTCTGGCCTTAGCTTTGGAAAGGCACTTGTATGCTTCTGTCAGTGCTCTGTGGGCTTTTTCATAGTTCTGATACTCATCGATTTCTACCTGCAAGAGGAGAAAGGAGATGGTCTTGCTCCAGAGCCAATAAACCAAACACCTTCAGCAGTCGCAGAAAGGGCAGTACCTGAGCACATGCATCATAGAAACCTGCCAGGAGATCAAGGGCCCCTCCTTTGGTGTAAAAGCTGATGATATTCGCAATAATCTTTGCATCCTTACGCCAATCCAGTGACTGCAGGTAGTTGGCTGCCATGATATAAATTTCTCTCTGTCTGGAAACTCCCGCAAAGAAGATAATTTTTTCAGTATCTCCAGATTTCAGCAATGCCCTCATAGCCTGGCAAGGGAAAGATTGGCACAGAGGGAGAGAGGGAAAATACTGTGAATGCAAAAACACCATCAAGATGGCTCAGAAGTTTCATCTGGGTAGCTACTGTAGGAAGTCTGCTTCAAGGTTTACTTTTCAAAACAGCCTTGTTTTGAGGCTATCCAGGCTGACCTTTAACTTGTTTCCTGCTTGTGTGTATTTCTTGGTGGCAATGTGGTAGTTGCCTTGTCTCATGCAGCAGTCGGCAATTTGCTCCAGCAGCTCCCTCCGGGACTCCTCAGAGAGATCCTGGGATTCCTTGGAGACTGTCATCTTCTCGGCCAGCTCCTCGGTGATGGTTAGGTTCTGCTCCAGGCAGAGCTGCAGAGCTTCGTGGTACTGATGGGAGCAAGAGAGCAATTAGGTGTTGCAAGCACTACCACGATACCTCACGTTTGCTTGTGGCGTAACCTACAGAAATCAGCTAGAAACACAAGTAGCTGAGGATGCTCTGTCTGGAACATTGGGCTGCAGTTACGTGTCTCAACATAAGCCCTGTTCAGGCACACACTGTCCCATTTGTTTCCTAAGAAGAACATGTTTGTTCTTCCATGACAACATTGCTCTCACACAAGTGTGCCACTAAAGATTCAGCCATTTTGACTCTGAACATGAGATTTTCAGAGACATACAAGTCAGGTTTGTTAGGCATGATCAATAGTAACATTTTCAGGAAATACAAATAAATTGAAAGATTTTGTTAAATGTTTTGGTACTTCTCATACAGGAACAAATTCTGAGTAGGCTATACAAAAGCTTGTAGTCCAGAAAAGGGCTATGGTACTCTTGCAAAGTGTAGAAGAAAGCCAGCCATAGGAGCTTGTTAAAGAGGAGTGAGCACAGACTGGTCTGGTGCCCAGCATTTTGGCAAGGCTGAGCTGCCAGTGCCTCTGAATCACTGGCTTAGGAGGAATCTTGAAACTTTACAAGTGTCTCTTGTATCTGTTTATCTGCACAGATGAATGGCTGTGTGCAGGTACACACCTGTTGTGCTCCTCTACCTGTGCAGAGGGGACCAGAGGGCTCAGCTCACCTTCTTGGCTGTGAGCAGCAGCTCCATTGCCTTCTCATACTGAGCATGTTCAATGAAGAACCCGGAGCAGCGGGCGAGCAGGGCTGGGTCAGATTTCTCATCCAGGTCCTCAGCAATGAGTTGGAGGGCCCCGAACTGCTGCGTGGCAAAGGCCAGCTCCAGGGCTTTGGAGAAGTGTCCTGCCTGCAAAATTAGGAATGAGGCTTCAAAGACTAGAATGAGCACTACAGAGCCAGTTCACAGGACACTGTGGTTAATAAAGCATTACTCACCATGAAAAAATTGCTTATAAGCAGGCCATAGTAAGCACCGCAGCTGATTTAACATTCCTTTGCTGTAGGAACTGCTTCAGTGTAAAATTCGGGAATTTTTACTAAAAAACATTTACCTTGTGGTATAGCATAACAGCTCTGTCCATTTGATCCCCCTTTTCCTCATAATAGCAGGCTGCCTCTATCATGTCTTCTGGTGAGCTCAGGAGAGCCAGGTTCATCAGCTGATCATTTAAATTATTTGCCTGTTCAAAAGCAAAGGTTTGGCTCTGGGTGTGCACACAAAAATTTCATCATTCCAACTTCTTACAAGCCTGTGTCTTCATGCTGTCCCATAGTATTAAACTCTCACCCCCTTCTGTGTAAAACCTCTACAACCCAAGTGATTTTCAGCTTTGATTATGATTATTTCTTTCAGGGAGTTTCTGATGAGCTGTTTACGAAAATACATTTCCAAACCACCAAGGCTTTATTGATCCACCTTTGGTAGAAGATGTCAGCAGAAACCAGAAGCAGCTTCATCATGGGCTGAGTGTCTTACGGGACAGAACAGGCACAAACACCTCACACTACCAAAGGGCAGAACCCTGTGCTGCTGTGGGCACGCTGCGCCTCTCCGCGTACCTTGCACAAGCGGATGGCGTTGTTGAACGCCTGCGCCCGGCTGTAGAAGTGCACGGCCTGCTTGATGTCCTCCTGACTCTCGTACTGGCGTGCCAGGTGATAGGAGGCTGCCCCATTCCCCGTTTCATTCGCTATTTCAGCAGCCTGCAGAGGAATTGTACAGCTTTACTTCATGTCCGTGCTCCTCCCAGGAATAAGAACTCTGGAAGCAGGTGGAAGCAGGCTGCCTTACCTTCTCTATGTTGCCTTGAAAGCAGTGAACACGGACTAGGGAAAAGTAATCCTGAGCCAGTGCGTAGTATTTTAATGCAGACTCCATGTCTGACTGGCTCTCCAAGTACTGTGCCCACCACTTCCACAGGCTCCTGGAAAAAGAATATTAACTGCAGCAGTGAGAACTGACAGATGCTATTTTTCACTCCTAGAGAGCTTGAACTAAAGACTCCTTAGTGTGTTCATGGTTTACCCCAGCCCAAGTGTGACACTGCCAAGATCTGCACTATACAGGAAGTCAGCCTGGATAACCAATGTGGCAGTTCTTGTGCAAGTGCAGCATAAACCTGAAAAGCTGTTGGAGGATCATAGTGGATAAGGCAGGGGTTGAATGAGACTGACAAGATTCACACTCTGTCATCCTTGCACTCATCACAAATTGTATGTCAGACCTGACTGACAGCCCCTGTAGAAGGAACAAGCATGACACTGACTTGTCTTTCATCTTGTTGATGTAGTTCTCCAGGGCTTGTAAGTCTTCAGAGAGCATTCGAGGTACCTCAAACCTGTGTGTGTCTGACTTTTCATAGCTGTAGAGAAGAAGAACATATTAGATGTGAAATAACAGCCTCTTTATTAGCTCTCTATGTGTAAAACATCTATTTAATCTTGTTTGCCAGCCATCAACAGACAACACTGGCAACAACTGCTTCAGCTGTGTAAATAAGTTCACTGTAAGACCAGTTGCAGTCCACCAGCACCACCAAAAATTAAAAGTTCAATGGTACTGCCAGGCACTTGGAATGAGGGAGGTGTGATCTTCACAGCACACAAAATACTTTAAAAGTGCCAATGATGGCCCAAATAAGTATTCCAGAAAGTTCCCCAAGCATCAAGCACACCTGGCTGGACAGGTCACAAATGGCCCAGGCTCCACATTGTAGCACCCACTGCAATATCAGCCTCTGCCACTGCTGAGAGGTCACTGCCCTTCCCCAGCACCCACATCTCCTAACCCCACTGCCCACCATGGCCATCAGTGGGTCTGCCTGAGCACAGCAGGTTCTGCTTTGATTCTGAACAGAATTGACCTTATTGGATGATGATGATAATGATGATGGGAACTTTCATATTGGAAAACTCATATAAAAACAAGATCTCAAACAAGAAATACAAGACTAACTTCTCATGGGACTTGGCAGTCACTGTAGAGGATCAGCCACCAGAAGCAACCAAATAAAACTAAATTCTGCTGCAGCAGTCCCAGTTGTGTCTGGGACTCTCGGGAAAAGCAAATAATTGTTTTTTTCATGGAAAAGGGAGGAAAAGATGGCAGTGGTCTTCCAGAGACAAACACAGGACTGGATATGAGTGGGTTTTCACTACTGGCCCAAACAGACTCTTGACTTTTAAGACACTACGCATTATTTGCATGGGCGGGTGCTGGGAGCTTTCACTGGGAATGCTCTCACTCTGTGAGATAGAAGGCACCAGAAACAGGAAAAGACCTTAATTAATTTTTACTGGTCATCGTCAAACATCCTCCTTCACCCATCTTCGCAGGAGAAAGAGGCTCCCAGTCCCTCAGCTACACCCAGCTGGTGCTTACTGGGTGAGCGCCAGGTTCTGCTGCCCGGTTGCCTCCAGGTGCTTCGCGTAGTTGTAGTGGGTGGTGCGCAGGTGAACGCGGTCGTGAGCCTCGGCCGTTTCGATGGCTTTCTGCCACTGGTTGGAGGCCTGGTAGAACTTGTTCAAGAGGTCATACCGTTTACAATCCTTGTACAGCCGCTCTGCGTCCTCCTGGGAGAGGAACACCCAAAATCTCCGTCAGCCCCGACCACGCTGCGTGTCAGTCGCACCAGGCACTCCTTGGAGCAGTTTATTAGTGCGGGGCTTGCGATGCAATTAAAGCAACAATCATTCAGTCAGAGGGTTTGACCAACTAAATATATGTGGCCTGCGATAGCATGTTATTGGGAAACAGGATGGCTACATAAAAATAAGGAAAGCACTCTGATCCTGACATTTATTGTACAGGATTGCCTGGGAGGGAGGGGAGTGACACAAGCAAGGCATCAATGATGAAATGCTGTCATGAGGAGTGTGAATCACCAAAAATGGAGACATGCTTAGGTGGGGGTACAGCTACTGATCATGCTGCCCACCCAGCGGTGAGGCTTAAGAGAAGATCCTGACACTCAGGATTTGAGAATTAAGGTGTTGCAAGCGAGGGAACCCCTATGGCCTCCCAGCAGATCTCAGAGGTAGCAATGCTGTTTGTGGACAACTGAGCTCCATTCCTGGGAATACATGTTAGTCATTTATTGCAGAATTAGAACTGGAGGGTTTTGCCAGTGCTGACGCAAGGGTGAGCAAATTTGGAACTATTATTTTTATTCTCTGAGAGGTTCTAACTCCTGTGGAAGGAGCATTTTCCTGCTCCACCCAACTGCTGTCCAGTTGAACACTATATTTAGTAAATTGAGATTATCTGTCCAAGACAGAAAAATGCTTTCTGTCTCTTATTGTTTCAAATTAAAAAAAGCACAGAAAGTGGAAAAGGAAGATGCCTGCCCTAAGACTCTGTACAAGATGGAAAAAAGCAGTTGAACTGCATTTATTTTGCTGTAGTTCCTTTCCACCTCTCGAAACAGATCTAAATATCCAAGAGAAGAAGCACTGACACTTTTCAGCCTCAGAGTTTTCTCTGCCAGGAAGCCTTTACAAACATTTCATTTGAATTTTCCTTTTTTCCTTACCTTTAACTCAGAATAGTTACTCTCTGTCTTTTTCTCTCTCATACTGATTAAGTAACTACAGATTGCTAAATACCTTTTCAAACCAAATTCTAATGATTTGGCCATTTTCAAGACTTCCTTTTCTGTGAAATCTTTCCAAGAGCTGAGAAATTTGCATTGATTTTGTCTGAACCCTTTCCAGTTCATCAGCTATCTTTTCTGTAATGAGATACTTAAAAGCTGGAGGTCATCATTCCAGCTGTAGCTGCCCTGAATACACAGACAGGAGTTACCAAATCCAGGCCCCAGGATTTGGCATCTCCTCAAACATGGCCCCAAACTGATTTTTGCTGTCATAGCACCTTGCTATTTTTTTATCTAATTCAGTATTTCCTATAGTCTGTGGGTTATTTCATAAATTCTTTTCCAGTTTTTCCCTCTGATGGATCATATGCCTGGATCTCTTACGCTTTCCAAACTAAAAATTTCTGGCTTTCTTATGGATCATTGCTGAAGGTATTAAATTAGTGGAATACTGATTCCCCTCTAACTAGCACCAGTTTTCAATCCATATGAGAGTTCTGGTCTCAAACCCAGCTTCGATCTCACTTCCATTGGCAGTCAAGGGGAATGAAGGCAGACGTGAGACACAAGGTCCACTTTGGGCTGTATTTGCTGCCACTCTGGGCTCCAGATGGGGCAACAGCTAGATCTTGTCCTCTAGTTGAGCTGGATCCAGCCAAGTTCCTGCTCACACAGTGGGAGAAGTCAGGATAGAAATCTGTGTGACTAGGCATCCCTGGGACAGCACAGGCGATGAATGTGACTGACCAGAGCTCTCCAGCTCCACAGGAAAAGTCTATTTTCCTTAAACTCTTTCAACAACCTCAGGTCAGCCCTCACTCTGTGACAGCACACAGCTCTAGCCTTTCACTCTAGAAACAAATAATTTAAAAATAGAACTTGTGTTGCATATCAGAGCTTAAAACATGTTTGTTGAAACATTTTAACTATAATAAAATACAGGCTTTTTTAAATCCAGTGAGACCTAGAATGATTAAGCTTGGAAGAGGCTTATGCCCCAAGAAGGCATCTTTTTGTTAAATGTTTCAAACATAAAACAATCTTTAAAAGATGTCTCCTTTAGTCAGCAGTTTCTTTCACTCAGTAATTTTTCAGAGTCTGATATAAACCATTCACAGCTTGGCTGTGGGATTTACCAGCATGCCCAGCTGGATGGCCAGCACAGCCACCCTGGCCTTCTGCTCTGGCTCTTGCTCAGCCTCCCGCAGTGCCTTGGCTCCTCTTGCATGACCCATGTGCCCCAGGCAAATTTTGGCAACATCGAGCCTCTGAGTCTTCACACACATGCGAGCCATGTTCTCCCAGACAGCCTCACTGCAGAAAACAGGAAAAAAGAGGAGAGCTGTTATGGTGTCACCTGGAAGGCAAGTGAGGTGTGAGGAGGGAGAGTGTGAAAGTGTTTCCTCTCACTGGAAATCTCCCCATCTGTACCTTGGGAATGGGGTGACTGTAACAGAGACTCCAGCAGCTGTGTGAAGACTGAAGACAAACAGAAGCCGGCTCACACACAAAGGTCAGTTCTTGAGCTAAATGACCCCAACCTTAAAGAAATATTGTGCACTCTGATTGACACCAATGTCTAAACAACAGCAGTTACACATCTGCTCTGGAGACAGGGTAAGAGAGCTGGGGATGTTCAGCCTGGAGAAGAGAAGGCTCTGAGGAGAACTTAAGAGCACCTTGAGTGCCTGAAGGAGCTCCAGGAGAGCTGGAGAGGGAGCTGGGATGAGGGCCTGGAGGAACAGGACAAGGGGGAATGGCTTTAAGCTGCAGAAGGGGAGATTGAGAATGGAAGAAATTCTTCCCAGTGAGGGTGGGGAGGCCCTGGAACAGGTTGCCCAGAGCAGCTGTGGCTGCTCCATCTATGGAAGTGTTCACGGCCAGGTTGGATGGGACTTGGAGCAACCTGGGAATAGTGGGCATCCCTGCCCAAAGCAGGGGTGGGTAGAACTAGATGGTCTTGAAGGTTCCTTCCAACCCAAACCAGTTCATGATTCTATGTTTGCATGTACATAAACATTTATCATGTGCCCATCCTGCTGTAGCTGCAACCTATAGACAGTCACAACTCCCACACTGATGTTCAGAAATCAAAATTAAAATTATGAAAAAAGTCTTAACCTCACTGGAAATCTCCTGTTGCAGCCTGGAGTAGTTTAAATACTGAACAACTATTGGGAGCCCAATTGTTCTACTCAGTAATAGGGAATAATGTGTAGAAAAATTACCAAGCAACCACGTTCTAATTTAAAACTTGCATAAAATGGACAAAAAGAAAAGCTTTTTGATGCTCGGAACAAGAACTCAGGGCTATGAGCTTGGAGTTAACACTGCAAAGTCCCCTGCCCAGGCAGGGCAGGACGGGCTGAGGACCATGCTCCCGGCTGGAATGGCTGGCAGAATTGCTCAGGAGAAGGAGCACAACAGAACCGACCATCGCAGAGTGGGACAAGCAAATATTCTCACAGATTCTATTCACTTTTGAGACTCTTCAAAATTTCATGCAGTATGTTTGACTAATAAAAACCATGAGCATTCAAAATAAGGGTTTTTCCAATGTCACCCTCAGCAGAGGTCAGTCTGTGCAGTTCTCAGGCACCAACATAGCACAAAGTAAAGATCTACATTTTAAAAACAAGGAAAAAAGAAGAAAATTGTAGAACAGAAAGACATTTTATGACCTGCCACCAAATTCCCTTCCAGTTTTCCTATGATTAAAATGTTTTTCTGTTTCCAGTGGTTGTACGAAAGGCCTGCATACACAGGAGAAAGTGACTAACTGGGAAGCAATGCAACAGGTGAACCACGACGTGCTCTTCAACACATACACTAAGAAAAGGCACAGGAAAAATTCTTTGCATAATTTACTCAAGAATTAGAGCATCTTTTACTTGAAGCGTAACTCATGAAGGTTTCAGGTATTAATCAACATAAGTACTACGGACTTCACTGAGACAAACGGCATAGAGAAAATAAAAAAGGAATGGACGTGATAAATCAAGGACATTTTAGAAAGATCAGAAGTGTTTCTGGTTTAGAAAAGCAAAAATGCACATCTGAGTGCCACCTTTCTTACAGCTGAGTGGTATTCAAACATAGCCTCCTCATGCTCTTCTCCCACGTGTCCAAGCTGAGGAGCCAAAAGGAACCTTGAAATAAAGCATGGTAATTTCAGACCTGGAAGGGCCTGGCAGAAACCATCACCACTCAATACAAAAATGCTACCTTGTGTCAGCAGATGTAACCTTCCTAATTTCTGAAAAGTTGAAACAGCTTTCTCTTTTATTCCAGACACTATCTGTATCCATATTTGGGAAAAGTAGGAAAAACAGCTTTAAACAACATTGACACGATCAACATGATGTTAGTTATGTTCACCTGGTTTCGACCAACACAGCCATGTGAGTTCTGTCCTTAGGAAAAGCTGCTCAAGGCTGCATCTGGGCACAGCTGTGCTTCACAGCACTTGAAGAGAAGTACATTTCCCAAGCTCTGCAGTGTGCCAGAAGAAGCTGCCAACAGCCAGCTGGATTAGGGTGAAGGAACACACGTCTGTGCTGGGCTTTGTCAAGCTGACTAACAGCGAGTTTCTGAAAGGAAATCAAAGTCTTTCTTTTTTGGAGCTCTGACAGCTCTCAATTCCCTCCATGCAGGAAGATGAGAGTTCATGGGCTCAAATAGGCAAGTGGATGAGATTCTTATTTAGACTACAGGGAGTGGAAACTTTTGAGAGAAAACAGACTACACAGTGTATTTTAAAGAAAAAAGTTAAAAGATAACGGCATGCAGAGAGTCATAGCAGGATTCAGGAGATGTTGCTCATTATCTCTCAGCTGTTTTAGGCTTTCCTGGATGGCAACAATTCCTGCCAGTGTCAAAATTCAGCAGGAGCTGCTGCCCCTAGGACTCCTCTTTGGGAGCTCTTGCCCCTGCTACACCTGCCTGTGGGCCACGCAGGCACCCAGGCACCTCTACCCTGAGGAGCTGGAGTTCTGCCATCCCACCTTTTTCTCCTACACTTCAAACCATTTGCAAAATGAACCTGAGAGTCTTGAGCCATGGGTATGCTGCAGGCAGCAACAAACACAGATGGAGAAACATGTGCAGTCCATGTGCTCTGCAGTTGGTTTTATTCTGGCAGGCACTGCCTTCTCCCACCCTGGCTGGGCAGGGGATGAGCCCACTAGGCTCAAACTTCACCCAAGACACTGAATTTGGGAGTGTTCACAGCAGAGCACAGCTTACGTGCACTCACCCAGCACGGAGACCACAGCAAGAGATAAGAGGGACAGTAAAGAAAGGTGTCCCTGCCCATGGCAGAGAGTTGGTGTTAGATGGTCCTTAAGGTCCATCCCAAACTGTTCCATGATTCGAAGATTCTGAGAGACATGATCAGAGCAGCTCACCAGCACAAGAACCCATGGGAGGTGAGACCACTGACTCCCTCTGACCATCCCTTCTCCTGCTTCTACCCAGCAGAAACACCTGAAGGAGTGTTTTACCTAAGGAACCCTTGCTCTGCCCAGAGCAGTTGCCATACCCCACTCGGTTTGGTTAGCAGCTGCATAGGGCAGAGCAACAGCCATGGTCCCCATGGACCTGCAGCAGACATTGGTTCTTTCCAGGAGACACATCTTTCACAAGAGGGACAGTGCTCTGGTAAGGTACACGGAGAGGAAAGGGTAGGGAAGGGCAGGGGATCCTGGCAGCACCCACAATCCACTTCCTTTTCTCTCTGTGTTTCACGAAGACCAACCTCAGCCACGAGATGCACAACCTCCCTGGCAGGCAGGCACACACCTCCTGCACCAACTCTGGTTTTGCTGCCCTTCAGAAATGTGGGCAGATGGATGTGGGTCTGGTGAAGGAACAAAAAACAGGAGGTGCAGAACAGGCTCAGTTAAATCCCAGGGAAAAGCAGCAACTCTACTTTCCAGGCCTGGCCCTGCTGTCCATATAAAAATGCCAAGTAATATTTTTCCCTGCCCCCAGCTGTGACTCCAGGAATTTCCTGTTCTTCCCCTCCTCCTCCTTTCACCCCCGCCACCCCCCAAAGCCTCTCACATCTGTACTTCATCAGCCAAAGCTGGAAATTTAAGGAAGCCCAGGCACAGCAGCAGTGGGAGCAGAGCCATGGAAAGGCATCCCAAGCAGCCTGGGAGCCCCAAGCCCCCTACCAGGCACAGGGATCCACTGCTGCATCCTGTGCTCCCAGGCTCCAGGCCACATCCACAGTGCCAGGGATTTGGGAAGCAAATGTTGATGCCTCTTAAGAGTGGACACAAATCACATATTTGATCTAAGTTTCCTTGCTTTGTATCTGACCTTTCACATCTGTTTTTCTGTGGAACTGTGTTTACAGCATCCACAGTCCTCACGAACCGTTCTGTTCCCATATATTTTTCATTGCCTAAAGTACTAAAGTTTAAAGAAAAAATGGAATATTATTTAGAAGTACTGAAAATTTATGTCTGAAGCATCTCACTGAAAAACCTTTTCTCCCTCTATTTAATGGGCTCTATTTGGAAAATGAACATTGATCAGGATAAAAAAAAATCGCTTTTCAATGTGGGCCGCACTTTGTTGAACTGGACTCTATAATATACACATTATATATAACAAATTAATATTGCATTCTATAATGTTATATTATAGATAATCACAAAACCACAGAATAGTTTGGGTAGGAAGAGACATTAAAATCCATCTTATTCCACTCCTGCCATGGGCAGGGATATCTTCCACTAGACTGGAAAACTCTAAGGTTTTCAGAAAATGAGGTTTTTAGCTGATGTAGTTAAATTAGGTTTGATGCTTTTAAAATAAAATGCATTTATGGGATCCTCATTATAACTTTCCATGGGGCTAAAAGACAAGAAGGAACTAAGCAATAGATGAAAAGTTGTAACAGTTCAATGAGACTCTTGATAGTGTTCATGATATTATATGAGCTACTCTAAAGTCAGGCATTTTTCATGTATGATCCAAACACTGAAAGCTGATGAGGCTACTCCTAAAAACTCTTCCATTTGATAAAGCAGCTTCACAGAATGTATCTATAATATCCCATTGAATACATAGCTTTGTTCCACTTACCCTCAGAAAACCAACACCAAGAGATTGCTCCATGTGGGTTGTATGACACCAACCCCGTGCCCACAGAATGCCGTGAGTGCTGCAAAGTGCACATCCTGCTGCCTGTTTGTCTGCAAAGAAGCATTCACTAAGGCAGTGTTTTACTAAGGATCAGGATTCCCATACTGTTTAAATTGGATATTAGGGAAAATTCCTTCATGGAAAGAGTGGTTGGGCACTGGCACAGCTGCCCAAGGCAGTGGTGGAGTCCCCATCCCTGGAAGGATTTAAAAGCTGAGTGGATGTGGCACTTGGGGACATGGGTCTGTGGCTAGGGCAGTGGTTGGACTTGATCTTTTCCAACCCTTTTGATTCTATGACTAGACTGATTTGTTCAGCCTTTGTAAAATATAATTGCTGTTGTTTTTAACGTTACATGAGAAGGAAGCTTGGACCCTCCTGAAAATACACACTGAAATTTCATCAAATGGGGGGAGGCAGAAGCAGGGTGTGACATTTCCCTAAAGGTAAATCTGTCCTGGCATTATCTGCACAAAAATCAAATGGGGGGAGGCAGAAGCAGGTGTGTGACATTTCCCTAAAGGTAAATCTGTCCTGGCATTATCTGCATGTAAACATCATCTGCCTTGCTGCTGAATGCCTGGCTTATAATAAACACAGAATCATAATAACAAGTAATCCAAGGGGTTTAAAATATGCAAAGACAGTCATTGCTGGAAGGAAATTTATTTGAAGAATGGCAGACACTGCTGTGCTTATACTGGAAGTTCTAAAACCAGAAATGTACAGGAACATGACCAATCACAGGGAAAAAGAGAAACCAAAGATGCTACAGTGCTCTCAAGGGATGAAGATGCTCAAAGTACTTAAAACTTAATTTGTTTAAAAGATTAAAAATTATCAGAGCACATGGAGGAGAGTTGAGTTCATAGCCAGGTTAGTACATTGAACTTCAGCAGCTGAAAACTAATTATAGGAGTATATCAGCTTTTTTGGAATTTCCGCCCCTTCTCTCACCAACAAGTCTTGAAAAGAAAAGGTTGTCTTGCAAAAAATTTCAGACCAGTTTCTTTCTGTGTATCGGGTCAGGGCAGATTGGTTGGTTAGGGGCAAAGTCTCTTGTCTTGGTAAGATGGAGCCGCTATGAAATGAAATCAGTTTGTAACCTAATGTATTGATTAGCGGGATGTGAACTCCCGTGCCAGCCCCTCGGGTGTGGCAGTGCCCAGCGAGGCAGGTCTGTGCCAGGTCTCAGTGCTGACCGCATGTTGTGCCTTCAGTTCAGTGCGTACAAGGCAATGCCACACTCGTGCGGTATTTGCGAAGCCTGAAGAACTGTGCCAGGCTCAGCTCAGCAGGGGCATAACCCCTGGCAGTGCCACCCGGCTGCAGGGTAGTGCCCACCAGAATCCCTGTCCTCCTCCCGGCGCGGCCGAGGCAGCTGATGGGAGCAGCAAAGAGCCGCCTGGAGCGCCAGTCTGGGCAGACCGCTCTGGAAACATCCAGGTTCAAGGACACTTTGGAACACCCTCAGCAACTCTCTTTAACGGGTTTATCAGAGAAGCACCTGCCTGTGGAGAGAAGCCGCTTGCCCTGTGGCAGTCTATTCCCACAGGGCTGTCAGCAGGGACATCCCACCAAGCACACGGAGCAGGGTTTTCACGCCCTGGGCACCGAGCGGGGCGGGCAGCGTCCCTGTGGCTCTCCACGCCGGGACGCGGGCTCGCCACGACTCCCAGCCTCACTCACAGCCCAACACCTGCCCGCTGCCTTTGCAGACACCCCCAAACTGGGTTGTTACCGGGCTGAGAATCTGAGGTTTTACACTTCCTATTTATCTGCCACGGTCCCTCCCGCGGTGCAGAGAGGACGCGGACATCAGGGCACCCCCGCAGCGCTTTCGTCGCGCTGTCCAGCAGCGAACCCCAATATTGTTTTGCTTCTAGTAAAAGGTATTTCAAAATCCCTCTCCTCGATCCGCTTCCACAGAGCTGATACCCCGAGGGCTGACGCTGGGATTTCCTTCTTTCCTTTTCTTGAGGAGCTCTGCTGCGCTCCCCGGGCTCTCCGAGACGCTGCGGGTCCCGGCAGTCCTGCTGGGGGCAGCGGGGAGGGGAGGAGGCGTGAGGCAGGGAGGGGGCTCTCCGAGGGGAGGAGGGACAACTTCAGAAGTCTCCATAGTCTTTTCCTTTCAGGAAACGCATCCTGTTAATGTTTGACTGCCGTGGCAGTGGCTCTCTTTTTTTTGCAGTCGACTACGCCCTGAGGCTCACCAAAACGAGCCACAAAAACAGCCATTTCCTCTTGGTGCGGAGGTGGGGGGGCCTTTTCCTCACCGCAGTGGCTGTTCTCGTCCCGGCACTCACAGCTCGGCTCTTCGGAGAGGGACAGGGCAGAGCAACCGCCTCGAGATACTTCGGACTTGCAGATCACGTTTGGGATGCCTGCATTCCCTTCTGGCTCGGCTTCACTTTGAGATGATGGTATCTGTCACCGTTTGCAGGATATTCTGAAGTTTGCACCCAAACCTAGGCTTTTGGAGCAGCACTGCTTGGCTTGGAGGACCCGGCGTTCGGCAGGCTACAGGGACCGTCCCATCCCACCTCTGCCCCACCTCAGTTCAGGCTCTCCTGCCCCGAGACTGGATTCTGACTGGATTCACCCCATCCAACACGGAATGGACCTCCCTGTCATCCAGTTCACCACGAGACTGGCATTACTCATCAAAGTGCAAGAAGGCGGATAAGTCAGCGCTGGGAAGGACATAACAAAGCTTCTTTGTGTTCTTATTTTATGGAATTCTCCTATCTACCTCACAAAATTCTTATTTCCTTGGTGAGAAATCCCTCAGGAATTGACTTCAAGAATGAACGGTGATGTCCTCTAGCGCCCTGTAACATCTAGCGCAGCCGCCTGTTCCCAGCCCAACTTCAATGTGCTGCAGCTGACTGGGACCTCGTGTTGTCTGAAATTAGAGTCTGGCAGCAAGCTGACAGTCAGATATGACTGTCCAGAAACTGGTAGCCACAGCTGTGTTGGTAGCTCTGGTCTCACTCATCCTTAACAACGCGGCTGCCTTTACCCCCAACTGGGTGTACCAAACGCTGGAGGACGGGCGCAAGCGCAGCGTGGGGCTCTGGAGGATGTGCTGGCTGGCAGAGCGGAGCAGAGCGGGCGCAAGCACCAGTGCCAGGCATGGGCAAGGGGACGAGCACGAGTGTGAAGCCCTGGGCTGGGGTTCAGAGTCGGCCGGGTTCCAGGAGTCACGCAGCACTGTCAAACGTAAGTGCAGCCTCTTATCTTCTCTGCAGACACAACTGATAGGGTGCATCTGGGTCCTCAGGAGTTCAGTGGCCTAACCCTGAAATCATGTCATCAGTCTAACCATCTCTTCACATTCATTCCCAAACAAATTAATTTCAGAAAATAAGAAGTATGATGTCCACCAGTGAGCTAAACGCCTCGTCACCCCTCAAAACCAGTGATCTGCATGATGCTGCCTGGTTTATATAGCTCAGGAATTAATCTGCTTTGAAAAAATTAACCAAGAAGTGTAAGCCCAAAGTTCAGACACATCTTGGGCTCACTTCTCCCTCCTGGACTCCTGTCATAAGATATCCCTTCCACCTCAATACAACAGCAACCACAGTTATTCTGAATACCCTAAAACTGAAAAAAAACCACAAACCCAAACCCAAAAAGATATTGCAATGAACGACATGTTGAGTTCTTTCTCCCTTCTGTTTGCTTTTGTTGGAAATGTCAGGTGCAAAAATGTCCGAAATAGTTGTGGGTAAAAACATGTAAAATTGAGAAAGGTCTTAAAATGTGTAACTATTCTTCTTGGTGAAAAAGTACAATTAATATACAACTTGGTGACTACAAAAATTTACCCATGGTGTATTTTTCATTTTGCACTTTCACAGACTGTGGGATCTGAAGAATGCAAATAGCTTACACCGAGCTAGGGAAAATTACTGGATGACATGAGAATTACAGAACTGATTAGTAAATAATAAACTTTATGTATCACATTCATAGCATTACTGGTGCAACCCTTCTCTCCCAGAGCAGATCTGTGCTGGAACAGGATCATAGAAAGGCTTGGGTAGGAAAGGACCTTAAAGATTGTCCAAAATACCTGCAGACACCGTGGCTGGGAGCACAGCTACCCTGGTGCCAAGAGGTTTCTCCCCTAAAACCCCTCCACTCCCTGCAGCTGGGCTGTGAGCAGCCCCTCAAAGGGGAATCGGTGCTTCCACTGCACCCTTCAAGGCATGGAATTTGACAGAACAAATGGCTGTAAAGTCCATGCCTCAACAGACTACAGGATTCTCCCAAGATTTCAAGGATGCTCAAAACAGCTCTGGCACCTCTGAGGGATGGTATGTTACAGCATTTGTAACATACATTATTTCAAACCAGGTTTTTTTCACGGTTTGAAATGTGGAGAAAGAAAAATTGGTCCTTGGAGTTTCTCAGATCCCTCTGGAGAGAAACCAAAGAAATATTCGAGGAATTTCTTTTTAAAATGCTTTAATGTGAACCCATTACAGATTATATTTTCCAATAAAATTATACAGAAACATTTTTTGAACATTTGCTAATATTGAGCCTACATAAATCAAACCCAGAAAATTTCTTGAATGTTTTAAAGTCCTTACCGTTTCAATACTACTAACTGAAAGAATTTTTTATAACAATAAATAGTTATAAAAAGAATTAGACTGTGGGAGAAGTTCCTTGATGTGTTTTTGCAGCTTCATCTCTGGAATCACTTCCCCAGTTAACATGATAAGCCATATTCTAACCTGAAGAACATGTGTACCATTCACAAATGGTAAAAGGACATGTTATGTACTCAGCACTGGAATGAGCTCCTACACAGCGAATTTGGCTCCTGCAGCATTTTTAACACACAAATTTGTATTTCTTGCTGTGTGCAGGCCAGGTGGTGTGTGGTACCTAACAATGAGAGGTATTAGTTTCACAGTAGAACCGTCTGTGCAGCAGTTTCTGATGTCAAATAGTAGGATAATGACAGAAAATTTGAAAATTTCCAAGTAATAATTATAGCATGGTCAAGTGCTCAGAAGAATTCTCTGACAACCACTGTTAAAATTCTACTTTAAAGGAGGCTTTTCAAGGGACTTGATCTGTATTGGAGTAAAGCATCCATTCCCTATTTAATCTGGAAGCAAAGAGTAATCAAAGGCCAATTCTGACTCTTGATAAAGCATTTAAAGCAAAATCCCTCCTCTGACAAACTCAGCAGGAAACACGACTGCGGCATTTATGTTTAAGACAATTTTGTTTCCATGGATGTACACATGGTTAGTGTGAGCCTGATCTTGCATCCAAGGATTTGTCATTCTAAATAATTTCTCTAATAAGAAATCATACATTATTTTAGTAATACCTATGGCAATCCTCATCTGTCAGTTGATAAATCACAGACATGCAGGGGTGTGTGTGTATGTATATACATACATACATGTAAAAATAACTATATGAAGGAAGAAAATACCTTCCTCAATACTGAGTTACCACAAAGTATTTTGGATGCCATTTGTAGAACAATACAGAAAAGCTGTTCTGGTAACAGCAATGCAAACGAGGCCACAATCTGGCTCACGTAAAACAATGTATTTATATACTCACACAGACATACTTATTTGAGAAGTAAGCTATTTATGTCACAGTTCAACAGAAAAACTGTAAACTCTTTGGGAATTTGCTTGTCCATATCCTAAATACACATGTGCATGCAGTCTGTATCTAACAGCCAACTACAGGCACTACTATAAGCTGGCTTCCTCCCTGGCAGAGAGAAGTAGATTCTTCTTAGAGTTCTTCTTAGAACCTGCTTTACACCGACTTTCTCTGCCTGCTCTTTTCTCCCATTGAAATCACAGAATCATGGAATGGTTTGGGTTGGAAAGAACCTTCAAGCCCATTGCATCCCAACCCCTGCCATGGCAGGGACACCTTCCACTGTCCCAGGTTGCTCCAAGCTCCATCCAACCTGGCCTTGGACACTGCCAGGGATGGGAAAGCCACAGCTTCTCTGGGTAACCTGTGCCAGGGCTTCACCAACCTCACAGATTAGGATTTCTTCCTAGAAATGTCAAAAAAATCAAAAAGAAAACCAGGGGCAGGAGTAAATTATATTAAAAATACAGGGAAATGAAGCGTTGCAATGTGAACTACTTCTGCAAGGCACAGCATCAGAAGCACAGGCAACTGATTCCATGGGAAAGCACTTCAAGTCTGTCCTTCAAACTTCACTGCTCCTGGAAGTGGAGACTCCAGGCCCTTTCACTTGTCTTTATCTACCTTTCTCTTTCTCCCTCTTGCTTTGCAGCCCTGCACCTCTCTTTCAACTCCATGTGATGCTGAAAACTTCTGTGATGGTTCATATGACTAAGAGCAAAAGAATCCCCAGGTTAGGGTGGAACTTTTGGACATGGGGTGGGAGAGGGTTTTTGGTGGATATTTTTCCATTGGATTAAGCAGTGGTATCAGAGTGCTGCTGCTAACACTAAGTGATAAAAGTGTAAGGAGGGGTGAGATCGCTCCTTTTTTAGTGGTAATAAACTCTCAGATCTGAAACTTTCACCTATGTTGAGAATCAGCCCAGCTGTGAGGACATACATATAAGCTTTTATAGCTTGGACAAGACACTGAATGATACAAACTTGAATGTTTCACTGGGAATTCAGGTTGTACAGCCCCTCTTCAAACACTTTAAGGAAACCTGGCCAGGTAGCCTAACTCTCCTGTTACCTGAGTGTAGGCAAAGATATTTGACAAAGATTATGGAGCTGCAGTTTCACAGCTGTTGAAAAATTCGGGGAGATTATGATCTTGCCTGCATCTCTTTATGCTTCAAACAAGCCCAGAGTTAGTAGCCTCACAGCCTCAGTGAGAGCTGGGGTAAAACAGCATGTAGTCAACACTGAGCTTTGTGCCCAAGTGACAAGGTGTGAGCAAGGGCAGCACACCCAGCGATGGGGCCCGCAGAGGGACACGTGAGCTGCCTGGAGTGGCAAGAACACGCAGCCACACCACCAGTGATGCCTCTCAGAGCCAACTCCTCTCAAAGCCACCTAGGTTCTGACCGAGTACCATGCCAGGAACACTGCCTGAACACACTAGATTATTTGAAATCAACTTAGATATTTTTAGCCACAGTGGAAGGTACAAATATACCCTTAAGTTCTGCTGTGCTCTGATGCTGTCTCTGGATGGGCACAGGGAGATGATTTATTCATCAGCCGAGGTCCCAGTTTGTCCCTCTTTGTCTAAAGAACATTAGGAACAATGTGGAAATTCAGGAATAGAGAGAGGTTTAAAAGATATAAATCCTCACTGGGTTCTTCAGGGCTGCAGGAGACATAAGGAAAATTGCAACAGCAGGATGCTTGTTTCAACTTCTGATGCTCAGGGCTGGACTGCTGTGGGAATTGCAGCTCCACCAAGTGTAATTCATGCCAGAGAGAGGCACAGCCTCAGGAGTGGCTACGTGACTGCCACAGTGACATCAGGTAAACACCCATCCAGCCTGGATGGGTGATTGTTGCACACATGGACACAGGGACATTTGCTGGCTGAGGCAGGATGCTGCTCAGGGTGGGAATGAGGAGCTGAGGTTTGATACAGAGGCAGCCATTCACCTTAATGTCCATGTCTGCATTTACGTGAAGTTCCAATGTCTCCAAAATGTCCAATTTCTCTGAAATTTGGCTGGCTGGAAGCCAGGCTGAGTCAAGCAGTGGAGTGTGCTGTAAATGTGTTACTTGTCTACATATATATATTTCCATACATAGAAACCCAGAAAGGAGGCCAAGTGCATCTGGAGAACACAGGAACCACCATCAGATTAAAAAAAGCCTAAACCTAATTATACACATGATCTACATGGCATGACAGCATGATGACTGCTCAGGCTGTTCCACAGAGATGAGGCAGCACAGGCAGCTGGCAGCACAGGGTTTGTGATTTCTCATCCTAATATGTGAAATATGAGCAACATTTAAATAAGTGACACTACTAATTTAATGATGGAGGCCAGTGGAGATGAATTCTGAGAGACACGGCTTTTCAATTTAGAGTGAATGCTCATTTTAATGTCAGGGTGCAATTTTGTGTACTCATTTTGGAAAAGTGCAAAACTCCTTGGGATTTGGGACAGGAAAATTAACCTAATACATGTTTCAATGCAGTATATCCACAGGTGTTGCACAGAAATATTGTCAGAGCAATCGGAGTTTGGTTACTCTTGCCATCAAGACTTTGAAATCAATTAAAGCATTATGAGTGAAAATGGCTCTGGAGCTTTTGAAAATTTCAGACTAATGCATTTATCAGAATACCCTGGTTTATAAAGATGCAAATCATGATACCTAGACAACTCATATCTCATCAGAAATAGCTGTGCCTATTACAACTGATCACTGTATTGAAGGCTCTCAATGTTGGGCTTGCAAGGGCCTATCACTTAACCATAAGCACTTGCAGTTAATGGACCCATGTCTTCACTCCAAAAGTAAGAAGTGAACTGTTATAAAAAACACCCACCAACCACACTTTCCCCAACAAGATCTGTGTGCCTTTCAAAATAAATATTCAAATCTGAAGTTTCACACATAGATGAGCTGAATGGTTAAGTTCCAAAACACCTAAAGGGTTGGAAGATTCCACCAGTTTGTCACATCAGAACATTACTGTAATTGTGCAAAACCATAGTGGGCTTTCCTTGCTCCCTTCCTCTTCCTTAAATTACTATTTTTTAAGAAAAAGAAAAGAAAAAGGCATAAATTGCATGCTTCAGAAAGCCTCCCAGAAAGTGAAAAAAGCAAAATAATTTTTGAGATATCCATGCATTCATGATTTTTAAGATATTCATCTAGCAACAGAATGTACTGAGGACTCTTGCTGCTGAAAGCTCTATGGCTACTTGCAAAGATTTTTTTAAGAAGAGCAGGTGAGACTCCCTTTTTCAGGACAAAGTCAGTAAGACCTGCAAACAACAACATAATCACATGGAATGGGTACGACGCAAAAAAGAAATTCAGATCTGTTTCACTTAAAAAAAATTATTGACTATTTAGACCATCCAAATACATTTGCACATAAGCATCTCTTTAAACCTTCCCATGATCTCAGTGACACAGTCACGCAAGATGCACTGAGATGCTGCCAACATTTGGCTTAGTTTGTTTCACAAGTACTTTTTAAGTTTTTCCATATATTTCCTAATTCACACTCAAAGAGGCTAGCAATGTAAATACCACATGTTTAAACTGACAGAAGAAATTAAATGTCAAAGACTTTATAAATACAGCACAGGTTTGGAAGGCACAGAGTGATGCTGATAATTACAGTGGTTCTATTTATTGCCCCTATTATCTCAGAATTGTTTTAGCAGTAAGTGCTGACCTCCTATGCCTATGTTTTAAGATGAAGCACAGTTGTACTTTGCACTTTCATAGTGCTGTTAGTATCCAAGGCACAGCTTCAGCTGATTTCCATGGCAGCTGCAGACTGCTCAGCACATCTCACCTTTGCTGACATCCAAAACAAAACAAACACGATTCATTGCCAAAAGTTTGACTGAAGTGGTTTTTTTGTTTGGGTTTGTTTTTTTTTTTTTTAATTTTAAGGGTTTCTTCTAAAATTATTAATACTGAATCCAGTTCTCCAGGTTGGAACTCAGGTTTATGAACAGCAAGACCATAACTAAGAGTCAGCAATACAGAAGCCTTGCTCTTTCTGATTCTTGCCTTTCATCCATTTAGGTTCAAGGATACTATTTTGGTTTTTCCTAATCTTGGTACTTGGTTTGCATTTCTGAAGTCCCTATAATGTGGATTTTAAAAATTACTCCAAAATGCTGAAAAATATGATGTATTCTTTATCTCAGGACAACAGCTCAGCAAAACATCAAGTTCTAAGAGGAAAACGGCATGCTCAGTTAAAATCTCTGATTATATTAGAGAAAACCTAATTACTTATCTAGTTAGATTTTTGTCAGAAGGTTATGATCTCAGCGTGCAGACATTCAGCCCAAGAAGATGAAGTCTAGCACAGTTACGAGAAAGTGAAAATGGGTTCTAACAAAAGTAAAGCAACTTAAGTGTAAGGAGCATTACCAGTTTCATCTATAATCAATTAGAAATCTCTTTTCAGAAAGACAGCCATTTATTCTCCTTTCCAGAATAATGTAATGTATGAACATGAAGCACTTAAAAGGACAAACAGGTGCATGCCAGAATGCATCCTCAATAACTCACCAAGTGATTAATAAATAAATCCAAGAACCATAGGAAACAGCGTCAAGAGAATATATTTTTAAAAATTCCTTTCATTACAAAACCAAGAAGCAGTATCCCTCAGGAGAATTAAAGAATGAATGTAATCATAGATTCAATCAGCTTCACAGCAAGCTAAGATTGCACCATCCTTCAGCTGAACATAACCCATGCTGCATTATTAAGAGTTTAAGAGCAATTTAAGAATTTAAGTATCATTTTTGAGATGCAAGAGCTTTAGTGTCCCACAGTGGACAGGGATAACAGCACACTCCAGTCAGCTCCTGCAGCTCAGAGGCCATCAGGAGATTGTGAAACCATACAGAGATGCTGGGAATCAGCACTGTCCCCACGCACTGAATAAATGTGTGGTCATTAGATTCTTCCCAGGGCTGGATACTTAACATCTTCCTCACAGAAGCTGGATTAAAGTTTGCACTAATTTTTTTAAATTTTTTTTATCAAGAGGGTCTTTCCCTGTTGATAAAAGGGAAAGTTTTAATAAGTAATAAGGGGCAGTTTTAGATTACTATGAAAATATCTTGAGCCATTTTGCTTAACCATTTAAATGCTTGAATTCCCACTTTACTGCATTTTTTTCCCTCTATGCAGACAGAAAAGGGAAAGAAACGCTCGCATTTTAAGCAATTAACATAATGTGATCTTCCAGTGAGATCGCCCTTCCTCATCATCCAAAAACAATGCAAGTTACTCTCCAGTATGACTAACCTACTTCTGCAAACAGTCCTGGGTCTGTCCTGGAACATAACACCAACAATTCTGGTGCTATCATGGATCAAAACAACAAAATTGCTGCTTGTAAATAAGAAAATCAAATTAACATCTCTAATCCAGATGGATAGAGATGGTTTAGGAAGTGAGCATCCTTAGAGTTTGGGGTTGGACTCTTGATTGATCCCTGTTTTAAACAAGGCAGAATTCCTTAAGCCAGTGCCCCAGGCTGTACAAGAGTCCCAGCTGTTTGCACTGTCCAGGAATTAACTGCTTCTCTGAGAAAATGGGGCCAACAGTGGGATTCCAGAAGGAAAAAGGCAGAGACTAGCACTGTATGCTGAGGAACAACAAACACTTAGATCAGAGTTTCTGGAGCCCTTCAGCTCCAATCCTTCCCAGCTCTCAGCAGCCAAGTTGCACCTTAAGGGAGGTGAAAAGGTACGGATGGAGGGCTTGTCCTCCCTGTTTCACCTGTCAGATGCACACAAAGGAATGAACACCTTCTGCAGTGTCCAGGTGTATTCTGCTGGAATTACTGACCTCTAGCTGCAGGGAACATCCACCTCTGGCCACAGGGAACTCCAGCACAGTTAAATTTCAAGAGCCGAGTGACATTAACAATAATGAGTTTGACAAAACAAAAAAAGTAGAATATCCAAAATACCTATGTCATGACAGTCTCAAGCAACAGAATCCAGTAGTGAGGGGTTAACACAAATGCCACCAGTAACTGTGCAGACACTAAACCTACTATGACCATCTGGTTTTACTAACTGTCATTAACAAACAAAATGCAAAAGTTGATGAAGTCTGCTGTGGCCACAAAAAGTGACACTGGAATCATGGCTACTATAAATGAAGCTGAAATAGTTGAACAGCTGATCCTAAATTTATACTAATTATTAAATCTATAGGAAATTCATCAAAATAGACTAAAGCTGGCTATTAAGACATTTTTGCTGTACATATAATTTAAAATAGAGTAAAAGAGCACAAAGGTAAATACTAAATTTCACAGCTTTTACAAAAACTATATTGCAGCCAGTTTTATATGATGTTAGAAATATTTATTCCTGGATTGAGCAGTCATTCAAGCAGGAAAACAGCTTTGTGGCCTGGACTTCCTTAACAAGATTTCCCTCTTCAATGGCATTGGGCTGAGCTCTGAAGAAATACTTTAACATTGCACGTTCAATTCCCTTCCTTGACCTACACTGTCCATTGGCTGCCATCACTAAAAGGAAGCCAGAGATGCTGGTGCAGAGGCTCAGCTTAGGGCTGTGTACGTACAAAATAAAATTACAATGTGCTGAGCTGACAGTATGCAAAGTCACAATAGTGAGTAAGGAAGCACAGTCACTTCACATTTTCAGGCTGAATACAATTAACAAGCTCCACTGCAAGAAGAATGGACTTTATGCATTATTATAAGAGTTATATATCATTGATGGTCTGCCCATCCCTGGAGGGATTTAACAGATGTGTGGATGTGGCACCTGGGATAAGGTTATGAGGGCACTGCTGAGGGAACAGCTTGACTTGATGATCTCAGAATCATAGAATTGTTTAGCCTGAAAATGAGCCCCAAGTTTGCTTTTTTGCCCAAGAGGAATCATTCTAGAATAAAACCAAAAGATGACAAATCATACATTAAATCTGTTAGAATAAACCAACATCTCTCATATGAGAGATGGCAAGGTACTCAGGTTTTAATACTTTATTCTATAAAAATAATTGTCTTCACATTTTATGAACTCATAGCAGCTACATCCTCCTTATTCTACAAGTCATCAGCCTGCTGCAGTTCCATAGACCATGTGCAACCTTCTTTCTGCTTAACAGGAGCAGCCATGCCAAATACCTATTGCATTTCCACATCTCTGAATAGTGACAGTGTATTAGGCCAATAAACATCCCTAAGTGTGGAGTTCTTACAAACAGCAGCAAAGATCATGTTATCCATTCTATGTACTTCCAGCTGCAGGAGAGGACAATGATCAAAGAACTATTTTGTAAAGATTAAGTTGTTACAAATTTGCTTGAAGTTCAACTGAGTCACAGTCAGAAACTTACTATTTTTAGTATCCATGATATAACATCATCTATGGCAAAGCTCTAAGTCTGTAATACAGTTAAGTGTTTAAAAAGTCACAAATAGCAGCAAAACCAAAAATTTGTGTTAATTTCTGTGTCAGGAGCCAGTATGTATTTCTGACATAAACTTCAGACTTTGAAAGGTTATTTCTATACAGAGGCTTTTTTTGTTTTTTGAGCTCATGCATACTATATACAGACAAGGCAAGATAATCCATTATGGCAACAATTTTTTAACTTGACGTTACTGATAGTTCTGTCACCAAATGAAAGTACCAATAAGGGCTGCAAGCCTGCTCTTACTTCAGGCACTTCTCCTCTGAAAGTCATCACTATCTCTTCAGCAAGCACTGGTGCTCAAAGCATTACAGAAATCCATCTGAGTGGAAAAACAGAACACTCTGAATGTTCAAAGTTTACTGGTGTTTTCAAAGCTCATCTGACTGTGATTCTGTTATCCATCCAATGTGCTCCATGATCTGTGAGCATTCAAAATGGCAAGAGATGGAAATGCTGCCAATGCTAAAAGGACAACTTTAGAAGTTAAACACAAAATATTTGAACAAATTTTCTGAATAACTGATCAGAAATTAACTCACTAGGAGAAGCCAAAAGTACTTAGTATGTTACTGTCTTAACATTTTATTCAATGGAAAAAGTTTAATGGACTATGGTTCTTAACTAACTCTTCTATACTATATTTTATTAAATTTTAATTAAATCATAAGTTGCTACTTAGAACACGGGAAGCTGAAGACAGCCTATGAGGAGAAAATAAAGAGTAAACACAAAAGTAGGTCAGACTTCATGATTAACACTATTAAATTTACTCTTGTTTATATCAAGTTTTGTTTTCTGCATTTCCTAGCAGTCTCCCTGGAAGATCAGGAACCAATTGCTGATGGTCAGCGCATCCACCAAACTTAAAGCCAGTTAAAACACTCCTAAAAAATCTGCTCCAGACTCTTTCTCTAGCATATGCCAACTTACACATGGTGCTACTTCTGTTCACAATAGCAATGACACATTAGCAAGCGATGTGGAACAATGATATTTGTAACTCCCACCTTTTGCTAGAGAAGAAGGAAAAGGGATAAAAACAGGACATCCACCAGGTTAACAGGAATAGCAGGAAAAAAGACTGACTAAAAGTACCCAACTTTGCAGTTGATATAAGCTACTCAGTAGCCAGCTGGGAGACACTTTTTAATCAGGTTTCTAGTCAAGACTGCAGATGTCCATGTCTGTAATCATTGCTGCATTTGTTCTTTAACAGAGAGTCATAGATTATCTCAGGTTGAAAGGAACCTACAAGTACCATTGTGTTCAGCTCCCTGTTGCTTGCAGGACTACCTTAAACTAAAACAGATCACTAAGAGCATCCTACACAAACCACAACTCTGGCAGCCTTGGGGCTACGACCACTGTCCCAGGGAGCTTATTCCAGTGCCCAACCACCCTCTGGGGGAAGAACCTTTTCCTAATAACCAACATAACCCTTCCCTGACACAGCTTCAACCATTCCCTCAGGTCCTGACACCAGACAACAGAGATCAGCACCTCCCCACCGAGGAATGTGCGAGAAGGTGCCGAAATACAACGGGGTCACCCTTCAGCCTTCTCTTCTCCTGGCTGAACTGGCCAAATGATCTCAGCCACTCTTTGCATGTCTTACCTTCGAGGCCTTTCATCATCCTGGTCACCGTGCCCTGGCCATACTGCCATCATTCAGCATGGTTTTTATTTTGTCATCCTCCCTATCATAGTGTTCAGTACAGACTCTGGTCTGTACACTTTCCTTTTCAGCCCAACAAGATCCCTGCTCAGCCAGACCCTCCTTCTTTCTTGCTTGCATGATTCCCTATGCTTTAGAAGTACTGGTTCCTGCACTATTAAGAGGTCACCACTTTGCCCACAAGTCTCTCTTTACAAATTGCACATCTTAGAGGGCACCTTTTTGAGTTGGCCCTTCAGTCCCTGTACCCGAGGTTACCTTCAACATGCTTCAGAAATTCCCTGAATCTGTTTGTGTCTGTTGTATGATATTCCTAGTTGATGTCTGGAAACTTAAAAATCACTCTTAAGGCCCAGGGGAGCTGATCTAGAGATGTCCCCTAATTCCTTGTACTATAATTCATCAGTATCATTGTCCTGGTCAGGTGGCCAATAGTAGACCTCCACAACATACTCCCACAAATTCACTGTTAGATATATATGAAATTTATATATATATATATAGTTTTTTTTTAAACACACACACACTCACACACCCTATTTTAAAAAAGGTAGGTTTTTACCTGTACATGCAGATTATGCCCTAACACCTCATTCAGAACTGCCAAGCCTTGATATCTTCATTTCAACCATCTCCCTCATTATACAGATGGAAATATAAGGATCTTTGCAGTGTATCCCAAACACTAATAAATTATTAAAAAACTAAAAATTAAGAATCCCATATACAATGCTTCTGTAAACCAGTAAGACCCAAGCATTAAAATCCATAGGATGTTTTTTAGGACAATACAGAGGGACTAGGGGGAAAAGAATTTCAGGGTGTTATTGGTTTGTCTTAGCAATGACTATTATTTTAGGGCCTTGAAAAACTATTTATCGTTCCATTTCACTCGGTATCACACAAAAAACAAACATCAATCCTGCCTCAAACAATTCTGGCTATGGATTAGGTAAAATCTCCAGTGAAGAGAATTCCAGCACCACCAGTGGGCCATTCTGGGAAATTAGCTGCTTGTTCCATGCACTGAAGCAATACTTATGGGATGCTGTGCAACTAAAGGAAAGAATCAATACACATCCTGAAAAAAATCCTTCCTTAATCAGACCGCAAGGAAGGCAGTTACAGTAAGGGACTGCTGGGAGAAGGGACTGCTATCTAAGAATTGTTTTCTGTGGACTGACAAACTTTATCCTCCTGCTCAGTCAGGATGTTCTTTTTCACAATTTTAAATTATTGTAACTTTATGCTGCTTCTGTTTTCCTAGTGCAGTTTGACATGATGCGTGCCTGCAACCTCATTGCCACGGTGGCTCTGACTGCCGGCCAGCTCCTCTTCGTCCTGGGGCTGATGGAGCTCCCCATCATCTCCCAGGATACCCAGTGGTGGGAGGAGGCCATAGCTGCTGTGTTCCAACTTGCCAGTAAGTCCACTTCTTTCTACTGATGGAAAAGTGCTCAGTCTGTATTAAACCCAGGTGGAAAAGTGTTTCTTACTTTATAAATCTTTCAAGGGACAAAGAATAGCAAAAATATGTTCATTGCCTCCAACAAGCTCTCCCCATGAGATTCTGCAGTACATGAATAGAAGCTTTTATCTGAAATATATCATAATGAGGCTTCTGCCAACCAAAAAACCCCCAAGCCTTTATTACTTCCTACGAAACCAGGAAGGCAAACATAAGAGAAACAAACTGGATACACAGTAATCGCACAATTTAGCAGGGCAAAATATACTCAAGGAACTCAAGAAAGCAGAGTGGAAGGGCTGAGCAAATTTTTGAAGCCTTGTTAAAACATGATTATTTTATTTTAGCTAACTGAATTTTACTTAATGACCACTAGCTGGATTTTGACAAACAGAGACATCTGCAATCCAGCAAAGAAAGCCGAAGTCAATTCATACCACTGACTGTTATAAATAAAATTCCCACAGCAATTCTCATGGACTGTATACAGAACTGCATGAGGAAAAGAGGAAATGGGTTTATCACAATTCCATTTTGACAGCAGTGGCAACAAAGTGTAAACATTCTGCAATAATACCTTTCATTATTACATAAAGTAAGTAACTTCAGCATTCATTACAGTAAGAATCCAATCCTATATGATATCCATGGAGGAAACTGTCATTAATGGAGTAACAATCAAGCTCATTACAAGATCAGACTAAAAATACAACATTTATACACATATATATATATATACATACACACATATTATTAATATAAAGAACAGGTTATAATAAAGCAACACCATTTCAGCTGAAGTTTTAATTTTGACTTTAACAACTCAGAATATTAAGAATGGCATAAAACTACTGAGACCTCAGGTTTTCAAAAATCAGAATCAGGCCTTGGTGATTTAAGTACAGTCTCACAGCAATAAAATCGTTAGGTTTTTTTTTTAGGTCTACTAAGGATGAGGAACCTGAAATCCAGATGAGAGGAGGAGACTGCAGAGGTTCTGTAACCCTCAAAGCACCTGATCCATCTTCCAGGTGCAGCAAGTGCCTCAAGCAGCAGACAGTGCTTCCAAAAGACAGACAACCTTGCCATAAAAGCCCTCCCTACAGCCCCTTTGTGTCTGTGTAGCTGTGGATACCTTTGGATAATTCTCCCTGACTATCAGCATGATGTCTGCTGTACTCTCCCATCCTCTCCAAACTTGACCTGTTTTTCCAGAGCGGAAATGCATTCTGGCCCTGTTTGGATGTGTTGTTTCATTGACAAACAGCACAGGGGACAGCCATGGGCCTTTCTTCTACCATGGCTGCTAATTTTAGACTGGGCTCTTTTTTTTTCCTTTTTTTTTTTTTTTTTTCCTGTGCTGGAGTCTGTTTTAAACACAGTCAGAGAGAGACTGAAGGGCGCCAGGATATCCCGACACAGGAGGAGGAAATGCCTGCTATTACCTGTTATGCAAGCTGAACCTTGAAATCCCCAGTGCTGGGAGGGGACATGGGAGAAAAGCCACAGTCCGAATGATTAACAAAACACTAATGAGAATGGCTGAAGAAGCTTTTGAATCAAGGAGCCTATGTCGATCTGCCTGCCTATGTTCAAAAGGTGTGAAGGGATGGAGCTGGCAGCCTGTGATGATGTGAGGACAGACATTGTGCTGTGTGAATCTGCAGAAATAACACAGTGATTATCCCTTCCCCATTTCCCAGCCCCCTTTGCAGTTATGCCACACTCTCCTTTACCATCATCAGATGGTTTTCTGCCTTGAAGTCATCATATTCATTTTACATCTCATTATTTTATTGTAACTTTATGTTTAAACAAGTTCCTTCCTGATATCCAGAACAATCACCTGAAATCTTCTAGAATGCAGACTTTTGAAAAAAGTGGGAAGAAGTCATTATATCTGCATTAACCCAATATAAAATAAGACTTCTTGGAGACCTCCTTAGTTTTCCAGAAAAGTGTTACATCAAGTGCTGATTTCTTGGGCATTTGCACTCACTAAACTCCCTGAACTGGGCTCAGGCAACAGCATTTTAGACATTATAGATTTTGTCTTTGAAATCAGACAAAAACAATGTGCAGTGAGAAAGCCCAGCAAATCCACTGCTCTGATGAAGGGCTGTTGCTGTATCTGGAGACAGAGTTCCATACTGAAGGGGAAGACAGTGGCCACCACATGTCATATGAGCCACGGGTGATTTTCAGGCTCTGAGTCTCCACTCTGACACAGTAACCTCTCAGTCATTCTCAAAGAAAAGGAGCAATATGGAGCAAAAACCTCAGAACAGAAAATATGACTCCTGTATTTAAAAGCATTTGTCCCATGCAAACAATCCAAGAGAAACCCCTGCAAGGCTCTCTCCTCCTTCATTTGAAGAGTTAAAGCCAAGGTACTTTAGGTCAAACAGATCTTTTGTGTGAGAAGGGCAGGTAATGTTTAAGAATGAACAAACTTAGATCTTATTAAACATTTCTGAAGCACTGGCTGTGAAATTTCTGTTTATTACACTTTCAAATGAAATAACACTAGCACCAACCTTCTGGTTTTTCCTTTTCAAAACCCAAATAATCTGAAGAATTGCTCTGCAGTTCCTCATCCTTTCAGTAATTTCAGAAATTATCTTGAATCATATTCCCTCTAATTCCAACTTCTCCTTGATCTCTACCTTTCATCCTGGAATATGCCAACAAGTGCTGAAGAGAACCACAGTGGTCAGTGGTAGACTGGTGTTATGGGGAAAGGTTCAACCCACAATTTTCTTGTTTTTACTCAACTGAAACTGCGTGGATTTCATTACAGTTTCCCATGACAGGAATAGCAGGACTAAACACAAAAGTCCGCGTTGGCTTAGAAAACTAAGAGTGATAGGTATTATCTCCAAAGTCTATGACAAGCTCAAATCAATGATCTTGGATCCACTGGAGCTTGCAGTGGCTCCAAACTCCAGCACTTCCTCACTTCTGCCACCTGCACAAGCATTTGACAGCCATTCAAAAAGGATGGACCTCTGACACAAAATTAAGCTCCAGGAAGCAAAGAAGAGAGGAAACAGCAATGCTGTTTGGGACAGCAATGGGATTCACACAGCTCCAAAGCTCCACAGCCTCACACCTCCCTGTTAACAGGAAAGCGATCTGTTTGCTTTGGAAAAGGCTCCTTAGCGAAATTGGAACCAGCGTTGTACGTGGAATTTTGTGTCAACGCTCAGAAATTTTCCTCTACAGGATTTTGGGGTTTCTGTTTTTTTCCAAGGACCTGTTACAAACTCCATGTGCTGAATATAGGATGGATAACAGCCAACAGAAGAGCTGTTGGAAAGGGAAATCCATACTAACAGCACAGGGAAGAAAGAGCACTTCAGAGGATATTGAACTACTGCAAACATTAACCTCCCAAACAGGATCAGGTCTTAAGGGGCTCCAGACAAGTCTTGATCTTGTCCAGTGATGATTATCACAGACTTTAGAGATAAATATTAGAAACTTAATAGGAAAAATCTGGGATAGAATATCCTTTACATTAGATGTCATGGTTTCTGAATGTCCAAGACTGCAATAAACCTGAACCATTATTAATATTTTGCCAGTCTGCTTTCAGCATTAAATAACTTTAACACATAACATCCTGAAGATTAAAAAGTTTCATGTTCCCACTGAGCCTGTCATTTACAGCCAAATAAATTAGTCTCATCTTTCCTAAATTTCAAACACTGCATTCGAGCTTTGCTCTACATGTTTTTTCTGATGAAAGTGTTTCACTCCAGACCCCTAAAGCGTCACAAAAAAGCTGAGCTCAGGCATACTCTTAATTTCTGTGCTCTTAAAATTAAATCTTAAAATTGTGCTCAATTTTTGAATCATCTTCTCCAACCACTTTAGATCAGCTGATATCCAGAAAAATCTTTATATAGAAAAGAATAGCACAGCAGCTAATGGCTGAAGATATTCCTGACAGCAGTGTGATCTTGAGTTCTGTAATAACTTCCTTCCACCTTTTTGCTTCATAATATTCTCAAGATAGATCTGTTCTAAGATGAAGTCTACTGTAAACCTAAAGCTTCCTGAAAAGGAAGCAAGTAAATGAGATGCTCTAAGTAACTTAAAAATCATAGCAAAAATAGAGAATCTGACTGCTTGATTTGTGCTAAATGTTTTCATTATTTGTCAATTTTATTTCACCCCAGTGCCAAACTTCCCCATTCTTTATGCAGACCACAAATATCACAATCAAGTGATTTTGTTTTCACATATTTGAAAAGGAAGCACATTTGCAAAGACCCTAAAATCTGGATGTCTATATGATTTATTTTGTTGGAAATGGTTCCCGAGAGCAGCTGAACCAGCAAACTGGGAAGGATGGTAGCTCACAAGAAGTGTGGTGAACTCCTCGTCTGGTATAGCTGCAGCAGGAAGAAGACCTGCTTGTATTCTTTAAGGCTAAACTCTGATAAGAGCAGCAGGCAGGTTCTTGTAGCATCTCAATGTCAAGGGCACATATTCTGATCAGAAATACAATAAAAAATCCATTAACAGATAAAACTAATTTGGATATGCATGCATAAGGAACATGCAATGCAGAGAAAAGTGTGTGAGGTGGAAAGCATCTCAACACAAATATTCACTTTATTGCTTATGAACATGCACATTATAGATACATGGAGGTGTCTCCTAAAACTGTTTCAAACCCAGTTGCCTTGCTGGATCCAATTGCTCAGCTCTTACCCTCCGATGTATCCAGAGAAGAACAGAGCACTTGAACAATAAAAGCAGAAGATGACGCTGAAACGCCCAAAAAAGATCACCTGTCAATGGCTGCTGCTCTCTGCACAGGGTATTTTTGCTCAGGCTGACCCCACCTGCAGCACTCAGCCAGGTCTGGGATCCTCAGCATGAGACAGACAAGGACCTGCCAGAGTGGGCTCCAAGGCTTGGAGCACTTCTGCTAGAGACATGCTGGGAGAGCTGGGGGTGTTCAGCCTGGAGAAGAGAAGGTTTTGGGGAAAACTTACTATGACTTTTCAGTATAGAAAGGGTGCTTAACAAAAGACAGAGTGTGACTTTTTATATGGACAGACAGCAATGACAAGGGGAATGGATTTAAGCTGGAAAGGAGAAGATTTAGATTAAATGTTAGGAAGAAAGTCTTCCCTGTGAGGGTGGGCAGGCCCTGGCACAGGGTGCCCAGAGAAGCTGTGGCTGCCCCTGGAACTCTGGAAGTGTCCAAGGCCAGGCTGAGTGGGACTTGGAGCTACTTGAGATATAAGGTGTTCCTTCCTTCTGGCTAGAGGGTTGGAAAGAGATGGCTTTATAAGATTCCTTTCAACCCAAAACATTCCATGGTTCTGATTCCAGAGAGGAGCCCATAGCTGTGGCTGATACGAGGCTGACTATGTTAAAGCAGAGCTTTAATTGGCTCCAGCTGCCTCCAAATCCAAGAGGCCAAGCTAACAGTCAACATCAAGTGTGAGAGTCTGCACATTCCTCCTTATTTAAACAGCTGCCCAAGAGGAATTCTGCCTAGTTCACTGGGAATACTTGTCACCATTCCATTCAAAGACTGGCATAATTTCTAAGGAAACCTCCAAAATGTAACAAACAAAAGCAATTTACTGTCAATAGACCTAAACCCGTTGAAGATTTCCAACATAAGGTAGGATTCACTGCCTTACACTGACTACATCTCCCATCAGGTTAAAGACAAGGGAGAAGGAGACAAACTCAAAGAACACAAGTGGAAAGCCCTTGTAATTCAGAAAAGTGAGCAACAAAAGGGTCTTATTGCCCCTGAAAAGCTGTGCTACTCACATATTTAATTCTAAGATGTTAGATGCTACCAAAATCCTTGGGAGGAAATTTTAAATTAGACCAAAAAAAAACCAAAAAAAAACCAAAAAAAAAAAAAAACAAAAAAAAAAAAAAAAAAAAAAAAAAAAACCCAAAAAAATCATCCCACCCAACCTCAAACCAATTATTGTACTTAATGTACAACTGAAACCTCAAAGGTCACTTGACTCTAATGGTCACACTCTAACTCCCTGTGGCATTAGAAACCAAAGCATCATCCAGCCTGGTGCTACAACGAAGAGTACAAGACTATTCTAGAGGCCCTATATTTGCCTTCAACTACAATAATTTCTTTTGTGCCAAGCTGATACAAGAAAAGGTATTTATAAATAAGTAATTTGTGTAAGTTCTACAGGAATCACTTTGTAAATCTATCTCATGCTGATAAATACAGCTGAGCTCCTACAAACAGCCCATTCAGGCATGTGACTCATCACAGCTGAATGAGTCCCTGTGAAATTTGGTGGGGTACAGAGAAAAGGAGTGAAATATTTCCCTTCTCTGTTTGCAGTTCTGCACAACCGTGGGTAGTGTATTCTGAACACTCTGGCTGCTCTATTTTCCTCCTTCTCCCTTTACTTGACAGCAAAAGTCATCCTCCAGGACAAGCTGTAAAGAGAAGGATTCTAAGTCCCAATATAGATTTTCTGGTAAACTAGAAAAAACAATGTGTATTTCTTCAAATGCACTATCAGTACGCTAATAAAAAGGAAGAGTAAGAATCCAGGGGTGTCAGAAAAAAAAAAAAAACTCAACAAACTATCACAGAAATAAAAAAGTGACTATTAGAGTTCTTTTAAAATGCTAGAATTCTGTAGTTGGCTTGCAGCCAGCCTCAGTCAAACAGGAAATAAAGCATACAGATCTGAAATGTAAGTTCAAAAAGTTCTCCCAACCCACCCCCACCACCACAGTCAATACTGCTCCAACCAGAAGTCTTCTGAGTGACTTCGTTATCTATTTCCTTCCCCAGCGGAAAAGCCACCCCCCTCCCAGCTTGTTTTGCTGCAGATGGGAAACAACTAGAGATAAACAGCAGTTCTATGGGAAAAAAAAGCACTTCAAGTAATCTCATCAGGATTTTTACTGAAGTTGTGGCCTCCGTGCAGTCTTAAGACAATATACAATAAAATTATCTGAAATTGATTGATGTACTTAATTCAGGGAAATTGAGCCATGCATCTCAAAGTCCTGTCATCACTACAAAACCAAAAAGAAACAAAATCAGATGAAAACATTCAATATTTTAATGAATGAATTTAAAGAAATATGTCCCTTCTGCACTCCTTGTCAATCTGTATTGCAAACTGTGAGCTCAGGAATCCTGATGGCAAAGAGAGCAATTTTCTGGTTATTTTTAGTAGAGCTGTTTATGGGAAATAGTCTGAGAAGCCAACTGTTTTCCTCTAGGTGTTTTATTGGAATACTGAAACTGAATTCAGACATTGTTACAAATATCTGTCCAAAAACGTAAAAGTCACCACAGTCAGCTCGGGAGACTATTCTTACAACAAGGTTAATTTTTACAGGGATACTTCTAACTATTATATGGCACAAATACGTGAACTGTGTGGTTTTGCCCAGTCATTTAGCGAACAGACTAAATGTTCCACCCCAGTTCTTGGCTAGTGTACAGCAAGACTCTTCTAAGGGCAAGGAAAACATATGTAGCACATTGGAACACTTTGCTTCAAGAAGTTGAAGTTTGGTTAAGCAGTTACAGACAAAATCCATCCAAGCAAACTTTGGGGTTTTCACATATCATCATCTTCACAAAAGCAGCATTCATCAAAATTTGAAATGCACCATCCTATGCAAACTCAGTTTTTTTGGATTATTATGATTTCTTCAGCCTTTGCTCTGGAGTTCCTACATTTATAATTCCCATATCAAGCCATGCTAATATGAAATAAGAATGCTGGAAAATAACTTTCTCAGTTACGTTTCTATTCTGGTGTTCTGTGACTCTTGCAGAACTGTAAAACTAATTGTATAAACTCTACAGTAACGTGCTTCCACCTCTGTTGCCTCTGTCATGTGTTTGTCTGTTCTTAATGTCTGTTCCAGTCTAAACTACAGCAAAGGAGCTGAAACAGAATGCACATTTTCACTCAAGAGCTCTGGAAACTGGATCCTGCAATCTGTCAGTTCGAGGAGCTCTCAAACCCAGTCCCTCTACCCCACTCAGCCACTGGCACAGAACTGGGAAAGGAGATAAAGCCTCTTGTATGACTGGCTGCTCATCTGAGCAGGGTTCAGGCAAAGGGCTTGTGAAGAAAATAGTCCTTCTAGCAAAAATAGCTTTATTTGGGGACCTGGAAGGAAGCCTTAGTGCTTTTCCCTGGTGGATAATTGCTCCATCAGATAGAACACAGAGATATTAAGCTATTTAGGACAGTTATTTGCCATAAGTAATACAAAAGAAAGACAAAGTGAAATAATTTCATTAAAAGCTGGGTATTTGGAAAAACTTTTAAATATTGAAAATATTCCTACAGTGGGAATTAAGTTGCAAGACACAACAGAGCATCAGGGTTACTCAGTGTAACTGGTATTCCTAAACCTATGTCCCTCTGCCAAGAGAGCCTCAAAAAAATACTGCAAGATAGTGGGAAGTAGACACTTGTTAATATTTGCAACTGTGCTTTAGAGGCAACTGTGAATGGCCACTGGTCCAAACAGCTCCTGTTCAAAACTCCACCTGCTTAAGGTTTTATGACTTTCTTCACACTTAAAAAAAAAAAAAATTAACACTTTATGGATTCCCTGTGAAAGTGTGTATGAATTTAAAATGAGTTCTGAAAGGAAAACTGAAAAGGAAAACTGATTACACAAAGCCTTCTCATGTGCCAGACTAAGTAAGATGGGTTTCTTGATTTATATCAATACTCCCCTTCCTGCCAATTTTAAACCACAAGGAGATGAAGCCGGTCAACTCAGCTGCAGGAGGTGCAAGCATTTCCTTTCTTCTTGATTTCCTACCTTCATAAGAAAATGGCAATCTATCATCCATTGAACAGTGGATTGCAAAGCAGTATCATCGTGTATTATCCTTATAAGACCTAAATGAAGACATAAACATCCAAATTCTTTATAAGCATATCACAACTAGCATGCTCTGCTCCCAATATTCTGAAATACAAAATAAACACAGGAAGTCATATCATCCCGGTTCCACGGATGGGGAATGGAGCCATCTCAGAGGAAAGTTTAAAAAACCTGATGTCACTCACAAAACAGAACCTAATCTCCTCCCACTCTTCTTCTCTACCATGTGCCTCAGAACAAACTGAACTTGGAGACTGACATTGGAAATGAAGGGAAAATATTTTATTTGCAATGGCAAACCATTATTGTATGGATCAGTGATTTCTTCAACTCAATGTGCTCCACATGGCCATGTTCTCTCCAAATAAAACTTGTTTATTTATAATTAAGCTGAACCATAAAATAACGACCAGATTAACTGACAAAACCAAGGACTTACTGTGTCCACAACTTAAAACCCATCCAGGGTACATTAGGCTTTTTTAACATCAGAGTGGGGAAAGAGCAGTAAAGAGCTCCTCCTCCCATAAGAACCTATTTCTCCTTATTTATCCTCAGACAGAGAACTGCCTCCCTCCAAACCTCCTGTGGACATGCCAGCCGTGGGACAGTGCCACCTCAGGAGGAGAAGGTGCAGCAAGCAACTGTTACAAAGCACCTTCTAGGCAGACACAAGAAAGCCAAGGATGCCAGACAGCTCCTGAAGGAATATTCATTCAGTGTTTATATCAGATTCAGCCTTCACTTTACTGACTCTCTGAATAGTACAAGTGTCACACCTTTAAGTGATGATTGATTTTTATCTCCTACTTGTATATCATTTCCCTTCTCTGTGTTTTTCATCTGTATGCAACTTGTGTCTTTTCCATCTTCACTGCATTACTAGTACTCTTTGAAGAAAAAAACTTGATACAATGCACACTCAGGATGTGCTCTTTCATGGAAAATCATGGACCAGGGCAGGGGTCACACCATTGCCATGTATCCATGGTGACAATGTTTCTAGGTACAGGCACTGTGGCTGAGATCAAAGCATGCAGCAGTTCGAACTTGCTCTTGACTTCTCCTTGCCCATGAACTTAGGAAGATGGTGTCTAGATATGTTCTGGCAGTTCATGGATATTTATTTATTCTAGTCTTCCTTCATGAAGGGGTCATTTTGGCAATGACATTCCTTTGTTATGGTGGCAGTTAAGGAAGTGTGTAGGATAACAAAGAGATTTTTTTGTTAGTGAGGCATATTCGTCTCTTTTTGTTTGTTTCGATCTAATTACATCCATGAATTTCTTTTAAAAAGCTGAAAAGTAGTTCTGTTAGACAATAGGTACAGGAAGAGAGACTAGGCTGGAGTCCCTCTGCTCCAAAGCCAGGCTAGGAGAGTTGGGAATGTTCAGCCTTGAGAAGAGGCGAAGGCTCCAGGGACACCTCAGAGCCCCTTGCAGGGCCTAAAGGGGCTCCAGGAGAGCTGGAGAGGGACTGGGGACAAGGCATGGAGGGACAGGACACAGGGAATGGCTTCCCACTGCCAGAGGGCAGGGCTGGATGGGATATTGGGAAGGAATTGTTCCCTGTGAGGGTGGGGAGGCCCTGGCACAGGGTGCCCAGAGCAGCTGTGGCTGCCCCATCCCTGGCCATGTCCAAGGGCAGGTTGGACAGGCCTTGGGGAAACTTGGGATAGTAGGAGGTGTCCCTGGCCACGGCAGGGGGTGGAATGCAATGAGTTTTAAGATTCTTTCCAACCCAAACCCTCTTGGGATTGTATGGTTCTTCAATAACACAATAAACAGAGGGCAGAAAAGTAATCATCATGTGGTTATCAATGCAATGCATTCTTCAAGAAATGGACAGCTGTAACATAAAAAAGGAGGTGTAAAGGGATGCAGACTGCCCCTTGATCTAACATGGGTCTCCCTGCATGACTAGAACAGTTACCCAACCTCAGTTCTGAAACAACATTACTATTAATCATCAGCAATGCAACCACCAAAGAGATTGAGAATTTTTTTCCTTTTTTTTTTTGCAAACCACTTTGACATCTAAATGGAAATGCTAGACAAGTGCACTGATATTTCTCTAATATTACCTGCCTTTTAGGGAACTTAGTACTGTGCTTAAAGTTATGAGGACAATAGAAACTTTGCTTTCAGTAGCTTCTGGAGACATGACATTACTTCTGCCTCATAACACCTTTTTCCAGCAGGAAAAAGAAGGACCAAAAAAGTTCCATCTATTTCACCTTCCCTTTTTTAAAGTTTCTGTACATTGCTTTTTATTATTTCTGTAAGATATTTAGCTATTCATCATCTTTGCAGTTTACATAGTTGCCTGCCTTAATAAACATTTTAAAATTTCAGAATAAGAGTATATACTATGAAAAAAAGATATTTTGAAATTATTGTTATTATTATTATCATCATCATCAATACAACTGTTGTCTCTTTTGGCAATGGGAGTAAGGAAAAGGACATCTGTGTAAGTGATTCAAATGCATGGGAGAAAAAAACCCAAAGTGAAATAGAGGTCAGTGGGTTTAAGAAATTTAAATTAGAATGATCAGATTAAAACTTAATATTGAGCCTCTGTTTAAGGCACTCTCTTTGCATGTATCATAAGGCCCAAATATGCCTGCAAAAACACATTCAGCACATCATAATAGGGATGGAAAGGCTCTACAGACTTATGAGTGAGTCTCTAAATGTTGAGATTCTATGGCATTTTGCCACTACAGAAATTCAAGAGATGAACTCATTAAAAATAACTCTGCTGTTCTGTTTGCAGGTTTTGTTCTGGTTATCGGCCTGGTGACATTCTACCGTATCGGACCGTACACCAACCTCTCGTGGTCCTGCTACCTGAACATCGGAGCCTGCCTTTTGGCCACTCTGGCAGCTGCCATTCTCATCTGGAACATCCTCCACAGGCGTGAGGACTGCATGGCGCCCCGGGTCATCGTCATCAGCCGCACTCTGACCGCTCGCTTTCGCCAGGGCTTGGAAAATGACTATGTTGAGTCACCATGCTGAAAGAGCACACTTGAAAGGCCAAAGACATCCAAGGAGATCTGCATTGGAGTTATTTTCTATAAATATATGCTATAATTTAAGGGTTGAAAGACATCACAATGTTCACTTCTGTGGGCAGAGGCCCTCGATCATTATTCAGATGGGCTCCATCTATATACATATGTATAAAACACATAATTTTTTATATATATATATATATAAATATATAAAATATTATATTGCACTCTCCTTCTGCTGTACAGCACAGAATTGTTGGGCTGGCTGCATGGCAGCAGGGTCAGCTGGAGAAGACACCAAGTGTGTGCAATGAGAATACAGGAAAGAGGGAACGAAACACATTTTATCTGTCTGCATCAAGTTCGTCTGCTCCTTAAAAATAAAACAAAAAGCTATAGGAGACCAATGACAATAGCTTGGGAGCTAACAGGCAATCTGCAAAAACAGAAAACTCACTATAGATTAAGTGATGGGTTTAAAAGCTGCCTAAATTTCATGACTTTTAGTCCTTCTATTCACCTCTCTACAAGGAATGGATTCTCAATTAGCTGCAACACCTGCTCCCAGTCCCAGAACAGACCACAAAGTAAAAAGCAAAAAGAACTCTAACTATTCTTATGTAAAGAAAGGGTTTGTAGAAGAATTAAACTGCATCTTTTTCAGACATTTCCTTTGTATCCTGAGACCCAGGTTTGCTAGTGTCCTATGCGTAAACAGACATTAAAAATGAGAAGGGTATGCAGCTAGAACCTGCTGCTGAAAAAAATGTTTCAGTATTACATTGAGGGAGAATGTCCACAGGAGGCTACCGGAACTCCCTAATAATCAGATATATGATTAAAATACATTGTTGGGAATTATTATAAGAAAGATATATTCCAGTCCAAATTGGTTTATTTTCTCTCCAGCTAGTTATAACATTTGCTGTGGCATTAGAATGCAATGACAGGACACCAGCTTTGCCCAGCAATGTTCAGAGCCACATAACACAGGGAATATTGGAGAATAGAGCTGCCACTCAAGCACCCAGACTGAAGAATAAGACAAAGATACAGGACTTCAGGACTGAGATTTAAAAACAACCTGCCTGATAACTTAATATGATAATGAAGTGAAAAATTAATGCCTTTAGAATTAGGTACAATGTTTCTAAGCCTTACCCTGAGAAGCACATGGCCTCACAAAAGTCATATGCATATAATTTTCAGAAAGAAAAAAAATACGTCAAACGATCATGAAGGAATATGTGGAACACAGGAACCTGAGGCAATGACAGGTGTGTAAGTGCTCTCAGAATGCTGCTCTGAGCACAACCAGTGATAGGTTTCAGGGACCATGAGCTGTGAATGTTACAAATTCCTTGGGACTGTTGTGTTGCTCTCAGCTGAGTAGACTGCTTTGCTTCTTTATCACTATTTCCACACTTTGTTAAAATGTGATCATCAAGCTGGCTCTTGAGTTCTGTTCTGCACTCAGTTTGGATGTGATAAGAAGCTCAACCCCGACTGCTGCTTTGCACCACGTTCCAAATGAGCAACACTCCACAGAGACAGATGCTCTAGAACAACTGCACTGCTCTAGACTGTCAGGGGAAATACCATAAAGCTGACAGAGTTTCTTCTAGCAGTAGGTTTGTAAAAACCAACTAAGATTAGTATTCATCTGCCTGCATTAATTTTCTGGGGGAAAAAAAGAATTCCAGAAATAATATGTTATGATTAAATGCAGCAGTTTTTAAAATAAAATATTGGAGTATTTAAGAGACATATTATTTCCTCTAATATTGCAATATCCATATTATAATAATGTACATGTGAATTTAAAAATCAGCTATGTGGTTGGTAAATCTGTAACACTCAATATTGGTGTGATTATTTTAGATGTATAAATAAAATTGTGAATGTTCATTTTCTTCTAGTGATGACATTTTTGCCATTCAGACACAGCATAACGTTGCAGGTTATCAGTAATTCTTTCTCTTTTAGCAAAAAAGAATCCACAATGTATTACAGACAAAGAATGAGCAGAGAATGCATTAAAATATCTGTGAGATAAAGATGTTTCATCTGGTTAAAAATGAAAGGGAGAATGAAATCAGATAGGGAAAAGGTAAGGAGAATCTAGGAGGACTTACCCTTCATACAAACTTTTAACAAAAATAAACTGCACCCATGAAGAAATAGATGCAAATAGTTCAATACCTTTTTATCAGCTTGATGGATTTGAAGGCCTCATCCATATCTCCAGCAGTGAGATAGTAGCTGAAGTTCAGCATGGCATCCTGGGTGGTCTTATCACAGTCTCCCAGTCCAGTGAAATCTCTCATGGGTCTTCTTGCAGCCATCTGAGAGACTGTTCCTGAGCCAGACTCTGATGCTCCCTTCTCAGCTTCTCCCAGCTAAAAGAAGATGATTGTCATATAGGTATCAAGCAGGTTGAAACCACTCTTTTGTACATGAAATTAATTGCATTATTCCCACCACAGTCCAAGTTTTTTATATCTGCAGGACCATAATTAATAGCGTCAATAGTTGTGAATTTTCAGAGCTTTCTAGAAAATGCCACAAAATATAGAATATCATAGAAGAGATTAGCATATTGCAGTGAACAATCACAGCATGTTAGTGATCACGGGAGATTGGTAATATACCACAGAAAGGTAACCTCCTTTTATTACAGTCATTATTATTTTTATATATATAAATATGTATATTAATAGTACTACTATTATAATAGCACCTGTTAAGTTCCCAGATTTCTGAAGATTTCAGATAAGCATCTCTCCAAGTTTAGTCTCTTCTCAAATATTAGTCTGCTGTTCTGAAAGTTAACTATACAGACCAAATTCTTTTATCCTTCCCTTCATGTAAATCTTATGAATACTGAAGCTCAGGTTCACACCCTTCCCCTTACAACTGGCAGTTCTAAAGCTTGAGGGGTACTTTCACCACCCACTGAAAGGCAACTCAAAGCAGTTCAATCATTATGCAGAAAACCAATAAAGTCTCAATCCTCAATGTCAAATGGTATGTCTGGAGTGTAACAAGGAAACTTTCCCAAGCCAGGCACAGAGGAAGATCATCTGAGTCATGAAGGATGCCAAAGTCCATGTACACCCTATCCTAATTGTATAGTTACATAATATAACTAAATGTTAAGCTAATAAAAGCCGTATTATATTATAATACAATGGGAGTCTGGGGTAAAGTAAAATACAGAAATCAAAAGTGCAAATCTGTTTGACTTGAACTTGAGGAATTTCTGGAACCAGGACAGTAAAGACATTACAGTGAATAAGGAGAAACCCTGGAATGAAACTTGGTCAAAAAGGTTTGTTGCATCAACTTGATTTACTGTATCTAAAGCAGACTCTGCTCTTTTACTAAATTAGGTTTCCCAAATGAATACAAGTGATGTAAAAAGTGACTTCATCATAAAGAGACAAACACCTACGAAGAAAATGGAAATGTGAGAGGAGCAGAGAATGAAGGAAGAGCACCAAAGCAATGCAGATACTTACAGGTTTATAGATATATCCCCTCCGAAAACACAACTAATGCAGCAACAATCCATAAAGTAAAAAAAAAAAAAAAAAAAAAAAGAAGAAGAAGAAACATAATATCAAAGTAAAAATATCATGAGACATGATGGAGAAATGTTAAAAAGAAAGATTGGAAAATGCAGTATATCACATTTGACCTTTCAATTTAAAGGAAAAAGAAAAGTAAAACACAGTACAACACTAAAAGCTCAGTCTGCACAGGAAGACTGACAACTGACAGTGCTTTGAAGAAAATGCATTGCAAAGTGCTGCTCTGAATCTGGACATAAGTAGAGACATTCTCCCTGTCTAACAGTGCTCCCAAACTGCACAAGGATTAGAAGTGTCTTTAATATTAATTTCCTGTCGATTTTACAAAACTAAATACATGAGTATAGTAAATGGGCTTCCCCTACAAGACAGGAACAGAGCAAATCATCATCCTAGGAAGCACCAGAAAACTCAGGTCAGAACTTCACCAGAAACCAATTTGTAGGTGAAAGGCTGCAGCTCGCCCAGTATGCATGGAATTATGTAGGGTATTATTTACCTGTGATGCAAACAATTTTGGACTGAAATCAAGTTTTAGAAGTTAGAGCCTGAATTCTTGGCATTTGCAGCACACAAGCACTTGTTGATGGTGCAACATGACTATTCTTGCTCTTAGGTATTCCTGCAAGGAAGTGGGATGATTCTGCCAAAGCCAGCATGAAATGTCCTGTCTTATGGCCTACATAAATTCCACACACACACCCACCCTTCTTGTACGTGAAATAGGCAGAGTGACTAGATAAAGCAGAGTTCTTTCCACATCCCCTTTTCAATTGCATTACCTGGTAATTCCTCTTTCTCTTACACTTGTACATCACATTCAGTTTACAATACCCATAAAAAGCCATGTTGCCACAAATTTCACAATTCCATCAAGTTCATCTGCATCAGAATTATCTTTACGCCGTTTCTACGTGTAATGCATCCCCTACCACTGGTATTGCTCTACATACCCCAGACTCAATTTGGTTAAATTTGATCCCTGTACATTGGAAAGTCTGAATTTCTGCAAAGGGAAAGAATTCTTAGAGATCACCTCACCTTTTTTGCAAAGTAATAATGTGGCACCTCCATACCAAGAAGAACCTGGTAGGATGAAGGCAATGGAAAGCTGTCCTGCAGCAAAAGGCCATGCTCTTCAGTGCTGAAGAATGATATAATCCAAACATCCATCTGGAAAAGGAAGCGCAGCACTGTTTTATTTTTATGCTGCAATATCCGTCTTTTTGTTTTTATTTTCCATATTCACTTGGCAGAAGCTTCTCTTGACAATAGTATGACCTATACATTCAGACACACAGCTGCTGGGAGGGCAGAGCCACACGCTTCCTCCTGCACCGAGCAGCCAGCACCTCGCTCTGCATTCTGGACTGGTCCTGCTGCACAGGGACCGCCACCTCTGCCTCTGCCACCAGCTTCACCCACCATAAAGAGAGAAGCCCCTGGCACAGATGGCTTCTTCAGGCATCTCCCTGAGAGATCTGGCTCAGGGCAAAGAAACAGAATCACAGAATAAGAGAATCACAGAATAGTTTGGGTTGGAAGGGGCCTTAAAAACTAAGTTTTTTTAAAAACCATTATATTATTCCCATTGTAAGTTCATCAGCTCACTGACTGCCTTGAGTTCCCAGGTACTGACCTGACTCAAGTTAAAATAATATTTATTTCCAGCAGAAGTTAATCAGAATTCTCATTTACTAAGGCATAAGCATACAGTAAAGTGTTCTGTTGAATAAGGGGCAAAAAGTTGCATTCCTTTTATATCTTTTTTTTTCAACTTTACTTAGAAGCCAAGCATTTTTAAGTTTTTTACTTGAGTAATATTTCGTTCAGCTGTTCTTATCTTTGCTAGAAGATCCTAGCCAGGCCTTTTGAGACATCCCTATCCCATTTCTCCTTTTTACTTTGATCTTTTCATGGTTCTTCTAAGGTCATTTTAACCAACAAAAGCCACAAAGAGCTTTCTATATCTAATTTTATGAGATTAGTTAAAATAAGACACAAATCAAAAAACTTGACTTTAAAATGGATGTTTCAAATCAATGCAATGTTTATGCAGGATAGGCAGTTCTGTACAAACAAAGTGGTAAGGAGCACTACAAGCATAATAGTGGGGAAGAAGGGAAGAACTGTTTGTATGATGAAAGAAATCTTTGATTAGATCATTTCTGATCAATAAAAATGTTTTGTTTTTTTTCCTAATGTAAAAAAGACCATAACGGGTAATTTGGGAAATCCCATAAAAATGAACAATATCTCTCCAGAAAAGCAGAAGAGAGGAGGGACTGGGTAGAAGAGCATATTTCTCTGTTCACCTTAACAGCAGTGTCCCTGTTATTCTATCAAGTTAATTCTTGCTGCTAAAAGTGGATTCAAGATAAAAAATTAGCAATTTTTTAAGTTACGAACTTCTAGATTATCCATCCACCCAATAATGTCACCTGAAAAACTGTAGTCCAGATAGAAGATTGCATTATGGTCATTCCCAAAATTCTATCACAACTAAAGAAATCCCTTTTTTTCTTCTTCACTGTATGCAAGCTTGGCCCAAGCCAGAGAGCTGCCATAGAGGGACTGCCTGAAGCACAGACAGCAAACACAGGGTTCATGACTCATTTTTGCATGTAGTCATGTGTACTACCCACTCTTACATCCTTAATGAAGCACACAGGATTTACTACTTGGACAGGGAAAACTCCATGTAAAACAAGATAAATAAAAAACACCATACTGTGCCCTTAGTCTCGACTTTCTTTTGGTCTGGAGGTTGGAAGCCTGTTTCAGGAATTACTTCACATACAAAAAGTCTTGGTTCACTCTGGTCCCAGAAATGGCAAGCAGGGATGTGACTGTGCAACTCTGGATACTCCACTACAAACCTACCAAGAGACAAGAAAAAAATGTAGAAAGGGAGACAAAGTAATTCCAGCCCATTCAGTGCACGAGTGTAAATAAAGCTCTAGCCAAGGGATCATACTCAGTTATTTATATTTTGTATCAGAACATTAACCAGATACATTTTCCTGACTCCTAACATTTTACAATGACACTTCTAGTTTGGTCTGTTACACTGACAGTGGTGACAGAACATAAAGCATTTTGGTAGGAAAAAAAGGTTGGTACCACCTACAAAAAATAGATACTGAAAATCTGCTTGCCCTGAGATTGCAGGTCCTGCAGAAACCCTTGAACATCCTTCAAACTATCTACCTCAGTGCCTGCTGCTGCAACACAGGGGCCACCTCAGCTCTGTCTTCAAACCATGGAATCATGAAGATTGGAAGAGACCTCTAAAATCACCAAGTGGAACTGTGCACCCAGCAACACCACCACGTTCACCACTAAACCATGTCCCAGAGTGCCACATTCACACATTTTTCGAACACTTTCCAGGAGGGAAGTGTTCCCACCATTGCCGTGGCCAGCCTGTTCCAATGCCTGACAATTCTACCTGAAGAAATTTTCCATAATACCCAATCTAAACCTTTACTGGTACAACTTAAAGCCATTTCCTCTTGTCCTATTGATTGTTACCTGGGAGAAGAGATCAACCACCACCTGGCTACTGTACGTCAAGAATTCTGAGGCACTGTGGAACAGCACAAGGACCTCCCCTGCAGCCTTGGGAAAGCCAGCCTCTGTCAGCAGTTTAAATAACAACATCTTACTGCCTCCTTTGGTCATTTCAATACTACTTCAATGCCAGCTATGTTAAGACTCCAGACATGAAGAATCACACTATTTTGGCAATGGCTTAGTATTCATTCCTCTGAAAAAAATGTCAAATTATTTAAAAGAGAAACCAAAGACATCGTTAAAGTACTTTCTCACTTGCTGTCACCACTGAAGGGTGGAAGTTGTGGGGAGGATTGGAGTAGGGCTAGAGGGCAAATTGAAAGAGACATTCAAAGAGGTGCAGAAATGCCCTAAGTCCTCTCCCTGCCATGGAATTCAAAATCAGTAAATTGCAAATCTAGAAAAGAATTTGTGTAAAAAAACCTGGGAATGTTTAGATTTTGCCTCAGGAGGCAGAAAGAGAAGCAGAAGAGGTGTAGATTATTATCACTTTCTGCTGAGCTGACTCACTTTAATTTGAAGATCCTTCAAAAGGATGCACAGATAAATGGATTACTCACACAGACACTATCTAACACTCAAACAATGAAACAGCATTCGTGGCTTGGGTTGGCTTCTGTTGGGCTACACAAGATACTGCATTTGGAAACAACTTCCTCACTTACTCCTGACAACACTACTCCGTAACTAACCAGGATGTAAGACCCCAGATTTGCATTGGCCTTAATTTTTGATGAGCTGGGTAGTTTCTTCTGGTTTTCAGTGGTAAGGAGAGCAATTCCTTTTCTTTGCTTGTAATACCCATAGCAGATAGTAGATAGCAGATAAGCAATCCACCTGTTCCAACGCTGGTTTTTCTTAAGAAAAATACAGTCAGAGAAATTACTGTAAAATCAAATGGGAATTTATACTCTAATATTACACCATACTTTCACAAGCATTCCCACTTCACTGCATTGTGTGTCTAGGATTTCTAATGCACTTCCTACAGCACAGTTTGCATGAACACAAAGGCATCAGCTCTGAACAAACATGAGTTTTTACCAACACAAACTCAATTTTATTACACTTTTTAAATACCTTTATTCCTACAAGGACCTTCAGAATGTCCTCTTCTCAGTTCCCTATTATGTAAACTCTTCAAGGAAGGGTAGCTTTCCAAGATTTTTTTTTAATTTAAAGATCTGGATCCTGATTCCAGTCATGCAATAGCTCTGTATAAAACCCCCAACACCAAACCATCCCCTCCTCAGAGATCTACAGTTTGATATGGCTTTCAAAGTGCTAGCAGCTCTCCCTGAATTTCCCTTCTATGAATTTGTCCAGTATCTCCATAAGTACTTCATTCGTCTTCTCTATTGCCTTTGCAAGAAGTTCCTTGACTCAGCTGCATGTTAGCTGAAGAACTACCTCCTGCTTCTTTTGAGCTTGTTTTTGGGGTGTGTTGATTTGGCATAGCCTGCTGATTGGCTGTGGGGGGGCCACGCACCTCAGGGGTAGCTTTTGTGAGAAGCTGCTAGAAGCTTCCACCATGTCTGACAGAGCCAATCTCTGATGGCTCTGAAGATGGACATGCTGCTGCCCAATTAGCTGGTAATGCCTCTGTGATAACGTATTTAAGAATAAAATCAGAACAGCGCACACACAGTTTTCCCCCAGGGGCCAGGGCCACCGCCATGCCAAGCACAGCCCACCCCACGGCAAGCCTTGCCTGCCTGGCCAGCCCTAGCCAGCCACGCTGCAGGCAGAAAGGCAGGGGCAGCAGCAGCTTCCCCCTCCCGGTGCCCCACATGAAGCGAGGTGTTCAACAGCTCCAGCACCACAGCGGCCACCCCTGCCCTGCAAGGGCAGCAGGGCTGCCTGGCCGGCAGTGACAGCGTGGTAAGCAATTCCCTGACGTGCAACCTAGACAGAATCAACTTCTCAGCATTGTGGGATCCTGCAAGGATCTTTGAATTAGTGGAACTTGTTGACAATGGTGTCTACAAGCAGCAGTTTTTTTCTAGTCAAAGAAGAGAAGGAAATGATACATGAGGGAGATCAACATGGTGACAGCAAGATCAGTGGAAAAGAAAGACAGGGAGGAGGTGCTCCAAGCCTTGGAGCTCAGATTCCTTTGCAAGCCATGGTGAGGACCATGCTGAAACAAACTGTCACCTGGTAATGCATGAAGTCCACAGGGGATGCAGAAATCCACTCACAGCCCATGAGAAAAATGCTCCTGCCAGAGCAGGTGGATATTAGAGAAAGCTAGGAGAAAGTAGGAGACCTGAATAGAGAGAGAGAGAGAGAGCCCTTGCTTCCAAACTAGAGCAACCTATCCTTCAAGGACTGCACCCCATGGACGAGTGACCCATGCCACAACAGTTTTGGGAAGACTGTTTGCCTGTGGGAGGGATGCCATGGCATAGCAGAGGAACGACTCCCACTCCCTGAGTGAACAGAAAAAGATCTTTAATGACAAATTGACCAAAACTTCCATGCCCTATCTCCCTGTATGGTGGGAAGGAGGGAAGGGCTAGCAGGAAAGGAGCTGGTTTAATGGCTTATTTTACTTCTCATGATCCTCCTCTGACTCTGTGAATAATAAATATACTTTATACCTTTAAATTTAAACTCATTTTGCCCTTAGAGTGTTTTTCTCCCAGTCCTTATCTCAATTCATGAACCCTTTGTTAATTCCCTTTTTCTTTTCTTCCCTCCTCTCTGCCCAACTTTAAAGACGAGGGTAAGCAAATGACTCTTGTGGGTGCCTAGCATTTGGCCAGTGTCAAACCACAACACTCCCTAGTTTGCATTATTGGAACAGATAGAAATGCAGCTTGATGGACATACAATTCAGTGTTAATTAGTTCTTTAAAAATAAATAATTAAACTCATACAAGCTCCTTCCCAAGACAGAGGAATGTCAGAATCACAGGGCAGATTTCCATCTTAAATCCACCATTAATGCTTCTTGAAGCAAAAGCTCCTTACTTGCCAATGCCTTGTCCAGCAGAAAGGTTCTCTCTACCATCTCCCTGTTCAGCCTTGAAATCAAAGAGCATAACTTGGTCCATTTCAACATCATAGAAACAGATCTTGGAATCAATGTTCCCATCCACCTACAAGAAAGGAAAACAAAGGGTGCTAGAGCATGGAATCAAAAAGAATAGCTAAGTTTATCCCATATGCTTCATGGGATAAACTTTCTTTGCTGGTAATCACATGAGGTCATTCTTACTAAGAAATACTAGAAAATTCCTGGTTCTTTTTGTATTCCAACAAGCCAGCCTTGGATTTCTTTGAAATGCTACAAAGCAGCTTTTGTAACTAAAATATTCCTTTTATGAATTGTTCCCAACACAGAATAAAGCCTTAAGAGACCTTAATTAATGGTGGGACATGACACTTCATTACATGACTCAATACACTGCCTGGATCAGGTAGGTTTATTTCTGAGAAGTGATTCTTGCATCCTCAGTAATCTTGACCCACACCAGCCTATGAACCAATGGACAAGTCCCAGATGGTGAGTGAAGAGCTGTGCCTCACCCTGCTGACAAGGATGCTGACTTTGCTGCCATTAGCATTGCACTTCACAGACAAAATGTCTCCATGGCCAGGGAGCAGCTTGGATAAACTCTTGCTGTTGCAGTGCACTTTTGCCTCTCTGTGGGAAGGAATAAACTTCAATTATATGGTGGCAAGCAACTGGCAATTTAGCAAATTATGGGTAAGACTTTTAAAAGCAAACTATTTTGACTATATGACACAACTACCCCAGACTCCCACTTCCCCTCCAGAGAATTGCTGCCACTGCCTTTCTTTCAGGACTAAGTTAACAGACACTCTTTCCTCAATGAACCAGCAAGAATAAATGGCAATGCTTCTACAGGATTCCCAAAACATGGCTATACAGCAAGAACATCTTAACAGAATTCTCAAATCAGAGTCTGCTTTTCCTACAGAAATACGTTGAACCGTACCATGAATGTTGAATAGAGCCCATCACATAAAAGGTCTGTGTATGGAAATCACACAGTGCAGAAGAAGTTAAGAAATGTCATTAGCAGGGCATATTTATATATCTATTATTGTCTCAAAAGGATTTTATTGCTGCTATAGATACAAACCCAGATATCAGTCAGCAACAAAGAGGACAAATCTCATGAAACGAAAGAATGCAGCAAAAAGTGACAGTAATTTGAAGTGACAGCAATTTAGAGCTATAATACAATCTCATGAAAAAAACCATGTTTGATTCTATAAAAATAACATTTGTACTCAGCCGGTGTTCTATCAGGAGCCCTGAAATTAAAGAGTCATAATTTGAGAAAGGGTATTTTCAGTACCAAATGCAAAAATTTATCATAGCATGCATGAGTAGATCTATTTTTTCTCACTATCAAACACCATAATCCAATATTTATGCTAGTTACAACCTCCTCGAATGTAATAACCTTCAAACTGTCCCAGGTGGAATGTGTGTGATCTCAACCCAAGTAGTTTCCAGATGGCAACTAACTAGACTTTAGCATTCCTCTGGTGACAGCATGCAAAGAAGAACAGAATCCGTTTCACTCTTCAGGTTTTTCAGCTTTTCAAAATTATGTTTGTCAGCAGCAGCTACATTTTCAAAATGAACGCCATGTCAGTATCTTTTTCATGTTCATCAGTATGAGAGTACAGCAACCTTTGAACAAAGTCAGGTAAACTCCTTAACCTAAACAGGAGAAAGAACAGAGTCTCCACAGTTCTAGGTTCACTTTCTCCATAGATTCATTGAAACAAGTTTGTTGATTTATGAGGAGATACAAGACCTGGCTTTATTTCAGCTCTTTTGAGATTCAAGTCTTGTTCAAGATACCAAAAGAAATGGGACACCCTTAGCTTGATCTTCCATAAATTCTCCACACACTTTTAAATGCACTCAAATATCCCTCATGGTATTCTCTTTTTAAAATAATAATCATCATCATCAATCCACTACAATCCTAATAATTCCATGGTTCCTCCCTTGCTTTGGAAATATGCCATCAATTCACATAGCTGAGTGTATTGTCTCAAGATTCAAAGGGACTGTTGCTTTTTATCAAATCAAAAGCAGCTAAAGACACTCCACAAAATACACACTTAACTATAAACAGATTATTTTAAAAGCCTTATTAATACCTGCGTGAGAGATCAAAGATTTTCAAGTGAGCCAGATCAGTTCCCACAGCCAGGAAATTCCCACACACATCTAGGAGGCACGGATTCCCCTCTGCTTCAGAGAACACGAGCAGCTGTTTAACTGTGCCCTGGGAAGAAATGTGTAACACCAGGTTTGTGTGGCCACAGCCTCACTAGAAGGGACTTATTTTGTCACCAAGTTGAGTCACAAATTGCTGAACTGCTGTGTTAGATGAATCACTCCAAGCAAATTGGAGAAACATAGACACACAAATGCAGTCTGGATTTCAGGTATGTACGTAACCTCAAAAAAAGTCTAAATTTAAAGGCATCGTCCTGCAATAATTTCCCCTTTAATAACACAACCTTTACCAAGTGAAAAACATACAGAAATATCAAGTCCCTGAAGGTCCTTAAATATACAGCTGTAAAAACAAATACATTATATTTATGTGATGAATCACACCCATTCTAAAATATAATATTTGCTTCCTAAATAAAATTATGTATCACAGAACTCTGATAATTAGATTTCTCTTTGTGGTTCTCACAGACAAGGAGAGGCTGCAAAGGTTCACACAAAATGTGCAAGTGATATTTTTCATTATCTTGTAAAAACATTCAGTACGATCATCTTCCTGAAAGTAGTGTATGTATTTCAACCTGCATGCAATTTAGATCATCTTAAAGTCTGTAAATACTTATTAGTTACACTGAGTAGTGTTCAGAGTGACAGACTTTTTAAAGAACACAAAATGTCAAAGATCTTTCTGCTGAAATACTCAAAATATATTTTGAATATTGTATTATGACAAGGAAGAGTTAATAGATTTAGGAAGATCATGCACATTACTTTTAAGCTCTAACACCAATCTTTGAAAACAACAAGGCCTTTTTATACCTTCATGGTTTTCTCAGTCCTTACCTGCCAGGTGCGGACCTGGATCCGATACGGCTCCACTGTGTACAGATTTTCTCCATGAACAGACAGAACTGGAGAGTCACAAAGGAAAGAGCCTGGAACAATCACAACAAAGCCATCATTACAATAAATATGTTCTATAAAAAGAAAAAAAAAAGTAACTTACACAAAAAAAAAGTAACTAGCACACAATTTCCCCTATCTTGCACCAAATCTCTTTTTCAATCTGTTAGTCCCTATTTAATCCCAACTCCTTGGTGTTTTAGCCTTCTTCCATACTGCCACATTTAAAACCTGGGGTTCCCATTATAAACAGGCGTTGGTACACTCTGTCCACGGAAACAAGTGAGAAAGAAAGGGCAAAGAGTTGATACGGAGAGTGAAAGAAAGAAAAAAAAAGTGCAGTGTGAGGTTCTGGTAAGAGAATTCACTTTTCCCTTCAGTGAACTGCAACTGAAGAGGGATAACAGAATCTCTGTCAGAACAGTGGCTCTGCAATAACTTCAGAAGTGGTGTAGACTGTTAGGACTCTGGTGGTAATAAAGTTCAAATAAATGATTCAGCATGGAAAAGTTATAAAATATATCAGTAAATACAGACAAGCAGAAAACACTTAATGATTTTTAAAAGACAAATGCCAAGATTTAGGACGGAATTGATGGAATTCTATATCACTTATTTCTCAAGGCAGAAATATTTAGGGAAAATTAATAGTTTTAAAAGCTAATTTATTCGGCACTGTACAGAGCAATTTATGGGACAACTTCTCTTGAGAGCTGGGACAAAAACCTCCTTCCCAGTTCCTGTGTGAGTGCTATGTAACCTTGAATACACTTTCTCTCAAGCAAAGTGTAAAAGCATTCAATAGTCATTGCCATGTCTTGTCTGTAAAGGCAACAGCTACAAAAGTAGGAAAAAATTGCTCTTCTTGATCAAATCAATGGTGCACTTAAAAAAAAATATAAAAATAAGTAGCTCTAGCCTCACACAATGTTTTGTGCAAGGCTCTCTATAATGTAATTTAGCTACATCATATAAAAGCTTTCTCTAGCCCTGAGAGTTTTTCCAGTCTAGAAGAAGGTGTCCCTGCCCATGACAGGGGGGTTGGAACAAGATGTGCTTTGAAGTCCCTTCTAACCCAAACCATTCTTTGATTCTATGCTTACAGTGCATCAGCTACCATGAATGAACACATAACTTTGGAAGAAAACAAGCATTCAGACTCTGACCAATGTTTTAAGTCCTACCTGCACTTCTGAAGGTATCTCCTGAGAACTCAAAGACAGCCACTTGCTTCCCATTCCAGAATACTACAGCATCCTAAAACAAACAAACAAAACATCAAATAAATATATACTTTTAGTTCCTTTTGGAAGCATGCAGGAATTAACATGGCAAGAATTCCCCTACAATAGCCACTAGTTACTAGTTCCTGTGGACATGGGGTTTGAAGGCTTTTAGCAGCCCAGAGGTTCTCTGGGTTCTGGTGAGCAGCCTAGAGCATTTCTGAGTCCCTGTTCTATCTTAGAAAAAACCAGCTCCACCACGGCGGCATTGCTACTGTCATAACAATACCTTCATAACATACTATGCTGAATATTAACAAAAAGACTTATCTTAAAGACTTAGAAAGTTTGGTCTCGATAAACCAGGCAACTGATTAGGCAAATAAACAACAACACAAAAAACCAAACTGATTAACCTGAGTTGCAAAGACTCCACTAGCATTCATATCAACACGAAGGCTGTGAGTGGTTCCTGTGCTGAAGATCGTCACATTGAAGAGGTTGGGAGACACCTGTACCACGGCTACCTGCTGATGAAAATGTGCCAACATGGCCTGCTCACTGAGGATCACCACAGAGCTGATGTTGTTCACTGCCAGCAGGTTTTTTCGGGACCCCCACTGTACATAATGGGAAAAGAAAAACCACACAATTTCATCTCTAGTCTTGAATTGTCACAGCAGTGTCCCAACAGAAGTAACAAGGGAAAAGACAGAATACATATTTTTATACATACACAAAGTCCTACTATCTAAATACAAACCACAGGGAATGGCTGGGAAATATGACAGATTCAAACTATTATGCTTGTTACTCAGTGTACTGGTTTAAAAGACGTGTCTGCCAAGGAAGGCAGGAACCTTCCTGGAATGGAAAGATGGCCACCTCTCTCCAAATTATTATAACTCAAAAATACAGGGCTTCCAGGAAAAAAATATGGGAAAAGAAATAACAGTTCTTTACTAGAAAATATATATCTATAAAACACAACAAACAAAAAACAACAAAGAAAAAAACCATAAGTTTTCCCATCAGTCAAGCAATTTTCTCTTGGTTGTAGTTATGACCACAACCAGTGGAGAACGCCACTGGGCGAGGCAGAGGGTCTGCAGTGGGTCCCCCATGGCTCCAGGGGATGCTCTGATGTGAGTCCTGAGCCTCCCTGGGGTTAATGGTGGCCTCAGGAAGATAACAAATGGGAAGCAATTCCTTTGAGAAAACCTAACCCCCAACATTATCCACCCCAATTTTTTTTTCGCATACCAACATGTTACATTGAACTTCCACTTTTTAACTATAGACATACATGCATTACCCTAATTATATACATATATACATGCAGATATGGATACAGGCACAACATCATAGACAGTTCACCCCAAACACTGAGGTATATGTTTTGTTTCTCCATCTTTCTGCACCACCTACTAAGTGCAACCATGTCCCTGAGAAAACACAACCTGACAAACGATTTTGTCTTTGCTCAAGGCAGAATTCATCCAAACAGTCTTCCTAACACACCTCATATGTACCGCTGGAATCTTATTGCCATCTGCGGTACACAGGGGTTCAGACCGGGCAGGGCCAGCTCGTGTAGTGGAACCTCTGTGTTAACTAACCCTGCAGCCTTTGCTCAGTGCAGATCCCACTGCTTGAAGGTCCTGTTGTCTTCAATGCTGTTTTCAGTAGTCCATTGCACTGCTCAACTTCCCCAGCAGCTGGTGCATGGTAAGGAATGTGGTATGCCCACTAAATACCATGTTCTCTAGCACAGGTGTTTAATAAAGCTATTCTTGAAATGAGTCCCGATGTCTGACTCAATCCTCTCAGGGGTACCATGCCTCCAAAGGACCTGTTTCTCAAGGCCCAGGATGGTGTTCCAGGCAATAGTGTGAGGCACAGGCAGGTCTCCAACCACCCAGTGGTGGCTTCTACCATTGTGAACATGTACCTCTTGCCTTGGCAGGTTTGAGGCAGTGTGATGTAATCGTTCCGCCTCCCCATACTTCCATTGGACCACCGCCTACCATATGATAGGGGCTTCGCCTGTTTGGCCTGTTTGATGGCAGCACACGTTCCACTATTATGGATTACCTGGGAGGTGCTGTCCACAGTTAGATCTACCTCTCAGTCTCATGCCCCGTTATAGGTGGCACCTCTGCCCTGACCAGCCTGAGGCATTGTGGGCCCAGCGAGCTAGAAACAGCTCTCTCTTGTGTTGCGAGTACAAATCTATCTGTGACACCTCGATTTTTGCAGCCTGATTCACCTGTTCATTTTCAGTTCTCCTCATTAGCCTGACACTTGGGAACATGGGCATCCACATGACAGACTTTCACAGGTAGCTTCTCCATTCAAATGGCAATGTCTTGCCATTCTTCAGCAGTCCAGACTGGTTTTCCTCTACACTATCAGTCAGCCTTTTTCCACCTGTCCAGCCACCCCATGGAGCATATGTCAACCCCCAAAAGTCAGTATAAAAGTAAATCTTTGGCCACTTCTCTCTTTCAGCAATGTCCAGGGCCAACTGGATGCCTTTGAGTTGCACAAACTGGCTTGACCTGCCTTCTACTTTGGTACCTTCTGTAACTTGCCACATGGGGCTGCATTTGGCTGCTTTCCATTTTCAGTTTGTTCCTACAATATGACAGGAATCATTAGTGAAAAGAGCATAGCATGTTTCTTAGTTGGCAGTTGATTGTATGGTGGAGTTTCCTCGGCTTACATCACCTGTTTCTGCTCTTCATCTGTCAGAACAAAGTCCTCACCTTCAGGCCAATTCATAATTATTTCCAAGATCCCAGAGTGATCTGGGTATCCAATACAGGCGTGCTGTGTAATCAAGGCAATCCACTTACTCCATGTAGCATCAGTGGTGTGATGGGTAAAGGGAACCTTTCTTTTTGACATCCACCTCAGCACTGGCAGTCAGGGTACCAGGAGAAGTTGTGCCTCTGTGCCTGTCGCCTCTGAGGGAGCCTGAACTCCTTCACAGGCTAACAGGATCTCCTCTCTTGGGGTGTAGCTGGCTTTGGACCCTCTGTAACTTTGGTGCCAGAAACCCAGTGGCTCCAGGACAAGCCATGGCTCCCAGCTGCAGAGCAGAGCACATTCTTCAGCTCTGGTCCTGTCCTGACTGGGCCAAGGGCTACTGCATGAGCAATCTCCTGCTTAATCTGGGCAAAGGCTTGTTGCTGCTCAGGGCCCCAGTGGAAATTGCTCTTCTTGCGGGTGACCAGGTAAACAGGACTCACAAACTGACTGTACCCCGGGATGTGAATTCTGCAGAAACCTATGCCACCGAGGAAAGCTTGCATTCCCTTCTTGCTGGTCAGCGGAGACATTGCTGATTGCTTTGATCTTGTTGATGACCTTGGTGGGTATCTGGTGCCATCCATCTTGCCACTTCACTCCTAGGAACTGGATCTCTTGAGCAGGTCCCTTGACCTTAGTCTTTTGGATGACAAAACCAGCTTTCAGGACAATCTGGATGATCTTTTCTCCTTTCTCAAAGAATTCTGCTGCTTTGTTCCTCCACATGATGATGTCATCGATGTATTGCAGATGTTCAGGAGTCTCATCCTTCTCCACTGCAGCCTGGATCAGTCCATGGCAGATGGTGGGGCTGTTTCCACCCCTGGAGCAGTCGGTTCCAGGTATACTGCACACACCTCCAGGTGAAAGCAAACTGAGGCCTGCCCTCTGCTGCCAGAAGAATGAAGAAAAACACATTAGCAATGTCAATAGTGGCATATCACTTTGCTGCCTTGGACTCCAGCTCATACTGGAGCTCCAGCATGTCCAGCACAGCAACACTCAGTGATGGTGTAACTTCATTCAAGCCACAATAGTCCGCTGTCAATCTCCATTCCCCATCAGACTTCCACACAGGCCAAATGGAGCCAAAGGGCAAGTGAGCCTTGCTGAACACTCCTTGGCTCTCCAGCTCATGGATCATCTTATGAATGGGGATCATGGCATCTTGATTTTTTTGGTACTGCTGGTGATGCACTGTTGAGGTGGCAATCAGTACTTGCAGTTCTTCTACCTTCAAAAGTCCTAACCACAGAAGGACTTTCTGAGTCCAGGCAAGGTGTTTAGCTGCTTAGTTCTTTCTGTTTCCACAGCAGCAATTCCAAAAGCCCATCTATGTCCTCTTGGGTCTTTGAAGTATCCATTCTTAATGTAGTCAATGCCCAGAATACATGGGGCATCTGCGTCAGTTACAAAGGGGTGCTTCTGCCAGTCCTTCTCAGTCAAGCTCACTTCAGCTTCCAACAACCTCAGCTCTTGAAAACCCTCTGTAACCCCAGAAATGGAGATTGTTTCTGACCCCACACATCACAGTGGCATTAACATACATTGACCACCAGCGTCAACTAAAGCCTTGTACTCTTGTGGGTTTGACGTGCCAGGCCATCAGATGCACACAGTCCAGCAGACATGGGTGTCCCCTGGTGCCCCTACCTGCCTAGAGGCAGGACCCCTCTAATACCAGTTCTTGTGAATACATATGGGAGGTACCTTCCAGTGGGTCAGATACTTGCCCATGGGAAACTGGCACTGCAGTCAGTCTCAATGACTTCCCTTTTCCTTTCTCCTTCAGTTCTTATATTCAGGGTGTCAGGACACAGGTAGGTTTCCTGTCCCACCATCTTATGTCTTCTCCATGGTTGAGTAGAAAATATCGTAAGTCAGTTTGTGGGGCATACCCACTCTCTCTGTCTGGAGGGCATCTGGCTCTGACTTCAAGGGCTCTGGTTTGCACTGGTGCCACAAGTAAACATCTCTCCCTGAGTTTTTTATTATCATCCTTGAGACTCTCTACCAATGTCTCTACAGCAGAGATGTGGGTCTGCATGAGGCCTCAGACCCTACTCTCATAATTCCTAAGTTTCCTTGTTACAGAGCCCATTGTCTCTTGGCTGCCCCTGAGATGCATGTTTGCCATTAAACTGGAGTATTCAGATGGCCCCTGATGTGCCAGACTCCGCTACATTTGCACTGTGCACCTGACCTCGTTAGGGTCATTATCGTGCTGTCCATTCCTTCCAAAAAGTACCTCCAACACTGCCATTTCTCTCAGGCATTGGATCCTTCCTCCATAGTCTTGCATGGCTTTTTATGATGGTGCTCCTGCAGTCCCTGTAAACAAACCTCTCTTACATTTGCTAGAAGCCACTTCTGGACAGAAACGGGTCCTGACTCCCTCACGAATGCCTGCTCAATGGCCACACCCTGGACCAAGGATCCCAAAAGCCTTGCTTTGGTACCATCAAGTTGCATGCCTGCACGCGTAAGGTCCCAAACTTGAATCAACCAAGCCAAAAAGACCTCACCCTTCCCCCCCCCCCCCCCCAAATCATGTAATGCCTTTTCACAGACTGCAGAGACTGTCAAGCAACAAGGACTCAGTGATGATCTCAGGCTCCGGCTCCTCTGCTGGCTTTGAGGGTCCTGGTTCTGCATCATCATTAGCTGGGCACACCGAATTGGTTTTATCCTTCCTCATTGCCAAGGGCCAACTGCTGCTGCTGGCTGTGGCTGCCCCTGTGGTTTAGGTGGAGGCTGGACATTTGTAATGTCTGTTTGTTCCAACGCTGTGCTATCCACCTTTCCCTCTGACTGCACTGGTTCTGCTGGGCAGTGTCCCCAGCCTCTGTGGCAGGTTTTGGGGCAGCTACACAAGGTAACCCCACCCTGTCTCTGAATGGTGAATGGACCTCAATGAATAAAAACATCAAAAAGAATATGGTATCTTTAACTTCTAAGGGAAATTTTAACTCTTCAGAAGCTGTTGTTGTAGGCCCAAAGTGGGTGAAGGGTTGGGAGAACACTCCCCTGTGTTGCTTTGTCTCAATAGGTAGCATTATTAAGGAAACCCCAAAGATACAGACTTCATCTGTGATAGTTATATAGCCTTGTGCCCACATTTCAGAAGTTTACAAACACTGAATTCCCCACCTTATTATATATAAAAACAGAACACACAAAAAACAATAAAAAAGCCCAATGACCAATTTCCCCTTCAGTGTAGTTACAGGGGCTGCAGGGGATGCATTATTTCTGGACAGGCTCTGTATCCTGTTACCTGGAAAAGGTTTGAATGGGAAAGCTGACACAATCACCTATATCTATTAGGAGATGTATGAGATACTTACAGCACACTTTATTTTCTATATCCTGGATCTTTTGTTACTGAAGCTTGTTAATAAAACACTTGGATTCTCCATTTTCACAGCACTTCTGTTTTAACTTTGTAAGTAGGACGGTGTAACAGACCCTCACTCTATACCAACACAGAGCAAGCAAATACCACTGCTTTTAAAATACTTTCCACGCTTATGAGAAAACAGAATAGCAAATATAAAATCACTTTCTCTTGAAAGTTACAGATATATTTGATTTTCTTTCCTCATAGAAAATAATAGGGATTGTTCTCACATATGAAGCACAGCAACAGAATGATGTAAAGTATAACAGAAACACTTAAAATTTAAAAAAAAAATAATAATATGGTATAAAACCCAACAACCAAAGATGATGGAGAACCTAAAGCACAAGCTTTGCCTTTTAGCAGAATGTTGGTGGCAAAAAAAGCTGTTCATGAATATAAAACTTTTAAAATTTAAATTTATGATTGCTACACTCAGCATTTCTCTTCTGTGCATATCAAAATGCTATTAGGCATAGAATGACAGTGTTTAACCTCACTGTGACAAATTAAAATATTCAAAATAAATAAAAATGCTGCATCCCGATGTTTAACAGACAATATGTTAAAATATATAGCATTCCTTTCTAGATGGCACATCTCAACAAAGAATACTTGGTTGTAAATATATATTTTTATTTTTATAACTACCAGTGAGAGGAAACTTTACATTGAGAAAGTGACAAATAGAAAAAAAATTAATAAAATCATTCATTTAGTCAGATTTTCTTGCCTTTTTAATAAATTTAAGTGAAATTGACATTCCTGATAATCCTTTTTTTTCCAGATAATAATTTCAGGGAGCTGAATCCAAAGGTTTTGCCAGTGAGCCATATGATGGAGAGACTAGCTACAAACAGGGAGTATTTCTGCCCATTTCAATTTTAGAAGTTATTTGATTCTCAGGGGTTTTCCTCCTGCTTCTGAAGGAGGACCAGCCTCTGCTGGAACACATACTCACAGATCATGTTCATTGGTTTCACAAAGATGGTCTATTCATCTAAGGTTTGTGAAGTCCACTAGCATTCAAGGAGGCCCTTTCCTTTCTTACCTTTATCTGAGTGACATTTCCTTCAAGTTCTGTAGATGCTTGGAACTTCCACTTCTCCTTGCCCTCCAGAGCCCATGTGCTCTGATGAGATCCTGCTGCTTTCTTCCACATTGCTACTCTCCCCTTGCTAGTTCCAGCTGCCAAGATACCTGCCATTCACAAACATTTCAGGCATTTCATCTTGGACTTCAGAAAAACAAATCCACATTACACAATGTAACTGGCAGCAAACTCTGCTTCTTGGGTACTGAGAAGCCACTTTCTGGCAGCAGCATTTCTCTCCTCACTGCAAACCAACATCCTAGTCCTATACTGGAGAACTTTTCTGGAAAGCCAGTGGGAGAAGTTCCATATGGTAAGGTGCATCTTCTAAGCTACCAGATGAAGTGATTTTTAAATGCATCAGACAATTACTTCATTTTAACCTTTTCTTAGAATATAGAACTACTGAATATCCTGAGCTGGAAGAGTCCTCAAGGGTCATCCAATCCAGCTCCTGGCACTGCACAGAACAGTCCCAGCAATCCCAACACGTGCCTGAGAGTGTTGTCCAAACACTTCTTTACTTTGGACAGCCTTGGGTCATGCCCACTTCCTGTTCAGGGCCTGACCACCTTCTGTGGGGAAAAACTTTTGATATGTAGTCCACCCCTCCCATGGCTGGACACAGCTATGGCGGCTCCCTTGGGTCCTGTCACTGCTCACAAAAACCAGAGGTCAGATCTGCTCCTCATGAGGAAGCTTCTCCATGCATGCGCCCCACAGTCTCCTCTAGGATGAACAAGCCAAGTGACCTCAGCCATTCTTCCAATGGCTTGTGTTTGTTTTTAAATAGCTAGTTTTGTAGCCACTTTGGGCAACCGACCACCGAAAACCACTGCAGCAGATATCAGCTGTGCCTACAGCAGCAAACAAGGTGGTGCCCAGGAACAGGTCTGTAGAGAGGATCTGCTGTAAGGACCTGGCATATACACCATACATATCACTAAGCTCTACTCTGCATTAGCTGTAGTGCAGGCTTGTAGACTGAATGCCCAAAACATGCTGGAGTTCATTAGGTGTACTCCAGGGGTACTCCTGTCAAAGAGAATCCAGCTCATATGCCACAAGACAGCTCCACAGTGAGTCCAAGTGTAGTCGAGTATTGAATTATTTCCCTGCACCTTTCAAGGCATATTTCTGATCCAAACTAAAATCTTCAACATCACATACTACCACTGAGATCCTCAGTCACGAGACAAACATACTGAAATTATCACAGGGCATGGAAGGCTGAGGTTTGACAAGGCTTAGGACCAGAGACCACAGCTGCCATGTTATTTCTCACCTTTAGCACTGCAGTAAGATACACAGTTAATACATTCTCCACCCTCAAAGCCAAACTGCATATCTAGGGAGAGCACATAGTTCTCATCTTGATCCAAATCCCAGAACCTAAGGCACACAAAACAAGGGTGTTAACAATGCTTTTCTTTCCAGGTGTCTTGCCAAACACAGTCAATAGGATGCTGTACATGGCATTAATTTACTGTTTCCACAACACCCAGATAATTTAATTTTTAAAATTAAATTGTCAGAAGCTGCCTGGGGAGTGTGAATTTCTTAACAATCTCCTTCCTTTTCCTTTGAGTTTTTAATCTGCAGCATGTTTAGGGATATTCTACTATGAAGAAAGAAGTCAGAAGCAAGTGCAACTTTAAAAAAAAAATGAAATAAATGAGGGCCAGTTGCAATTTTCTTCCTCCTTAATTATGCTTCCTCCTCTATTTTAAGAATATTCCTGGGTTAGTCAGTAGTCCTTTGGATTCCAGATTTATTTTCTAGAACTAAATAATGCCATGATGTTATTCCTTCTTGACACTTGGTCTTTACTGCATTGTCACAAAATGAACAAAAGATTCTATCTGATAGTAGCAGACAGAGGCTCAATAAAGGGAAATACTGATATTAATGGAACACTCCCACCCTCCCAAAAGGTTAGAGGAACAGGTAGAGCAGGTCATAATAAACACAAGAAAGAAAAGACTACAAAAAAGGTAAAACTACAAAACACAGTAACATAACAGCATGGCAAAGCAACATACTTTGAAGGATTAGGGAAAGAAGTAATTGAAATACATGTCTTATATTACAGTAAAATAAACGTCCTGAAAAGTAAGCACTTTTTTTCCTGGTTGCTGATGCCATGAGTATTCTAAGGATTAGAAAGTAACATTAGCAAGAATGGCAAAGAAGATGTATTTTCATGCAAAGCCCCCAACTGGATTTATTTTCAGAATAAACCAATAACAGCACTCAAGAAAGGAACAGAGTAGGTAGCACTGCCTGACAAAATAAAATACCCAGAGAGGAAGCAAGCCATACCAAATTAGTTTCTATCCTTGAGAAAAAAAAATTCATTTCATTTCTCTACTGATTTTTACAACAAAATTAGGAAATGTTGGGAGTTTTTCATTATTGGTAAAAAAACCCCAACCAACATTTCAGTACAATACTCAGTTCATTGCAGACTGTACCTTTTAGCTGGCCCTTCTCAAGGGCAGCCAGAACAACTTTCATTCTTACCTGATGACTGTCTCACCTAGTGCTGTAACAACCAGGCTATGGTCTACTAGAATCATGTCTGCAGAATGACCAGTCTTCCCACTCAACTTCACCTGTTAACCATAAGCAAATAAATACATTTACAGAAGGTAGGAGAAGCACGCTGAAGGACACTAAGCATCTGAACTGCACAGTTTGGCTAAAAAGTAAAAATATGAAAATAACTAGACTTATCTGTAAATTCAGACAGACCTATTCAGACTGTGAATTCAGATGATTCTGACAATGATCACCATAAAATGCATCAAGACTGCAATGTATAAATGTAATAAAAGAAACCTTGTAGTGGGTTAATTAAGTAGATAAGGAACAGTATTTTACTCTTGCACTAGAACTTCTCTTAGAATTTAATAAAGATTCCTTTAAAATGTGAAATTCCAGATCTTACTTATAGTCAAACATAAGTAATGAAAGAAGTGGAGAGACACTCCTGTAATACACAAATGACCAGTGTTTTTTCTGTCTTGGGTAACACAGTGCAGAGGATCAGGAATGGGACATCACGCCATGATCAATGTGATCAAGTGAAGCGAAATTTATTACCCCAGAAAGGCTATATTTATAATATGTTTCTACTGTTCATGCATCTCTAGCTAATACATGATTGGTTAATCCTAGCTGTCCACGCGTCTAAAATAGAATGCTGATTGGACCACCTGATTTTTCACACGCTTTACTGTGGTAGTCTGGCCCACCCTTTGCTTCTTTTTTCTCACTTTGTCACACTTGCTGAGTCTTGATGGCTCTTCTTCTTGTATCTTTCTCAAGGATATACCAACCCTGTTTCTGAATATGTCCATTATTCATTGTCCATTATCCATTGTTACTAGCAAGCTGGATTGTGCATTGGCTGAATGTGGCCATTGTTTTGCAGAAAACTCCTCAAACAGCAAAAAATCCTCAACAGTATAAAAAGAAAAAAAAAAATCTTAGAAAAGTGAAGGTTTGGGGTCTACCCACAAGCAGCATTTTGTAATAGCACAAGGCAGGGTGTGAGACATTTTTTCTTTAATTTCCTCTTTTAATTTCTGGAGATCCTCTGTCAGTCTTTCCACTGAGGAGACACAAGCCCATAATGGGGTGGAGATAGTTTCTTCATATAATTGGATTTGGTCACCAAATAGCCCACATTTTATTCTCCTTCTTTCCATGACATCACTCCCAATGAGTTGGTATGTGACATCAGCACGCTCTGTAGGAACTTCCACTATATGTTTTGTGAACACTGGATGTTGTCTGGATTAGTAAGGAATTGCTCGTTATATGACAATATCATCTCCAGTAGAGCTAAATCTCTCAGGTACCAGATACCTTGCTCCATAGTGTTCCATTTGTCTCAGTGCACTAAAAGGTCATCTTTCCAAGGAAACCTTTCCCTCCATTTGACAGGAGCTGCATCCAGAGGCTGAGAGTTTCTGGTCCTTTCCCAACCCTGTGGTCAATACTTGCATCCCAGGACGTGGATCCCAGTTGCAAAGTGTCACTACCATCTAATTTCATCTCATGGGCCTTGATAGCCCAGCATCAGAGCACCCAGGTCATCAGGGGCTCACCTGACTGGAGGCTGAAATCTTTCTGCATGTCTCGCAGCTCACTCAGGGATAGGGTATGGGTGATTATTCTTTGGCCCTGCCTCTTCCTCCTGTTGTGAGGGCCCTGCTTCCTTTTCATCACGCTACATGAACTGATTTGGTCTTGGATTTCTTCTTCTGAATACAGGCAGCTGCTCTTAGCACAGGTTGTTCTTGTGGGTAAGCTGCAGTTTGAATGGCCATAGTGCCTGTTGCTTTGCTTTCCTCCTCCTTCCTCTAAGGGTGCTGTATAAAAACAAGCGGTGTCCAATAAATAGTAGCCAGGATCCAGCACATTCCATAACTTTGCACCTCTCTGGAACTGCCACAGCAATTCTCTTTCAAACACTTTATCAGGGCCCTGTAGTTGTTCAGGGGTGAACTTCTGAACCAGGAGTAGAGTACTCTTTCAAGAGCTGGCCCACTTTCTCTCACATGCCACATCACTAATGACTATCCATCCCAGGACATGTTTCTGGACAACTTCCCTAGAAATCTCTGTCCTAAATCTTAACATGGTGTACACTGGACAGAGGAAACCTAGTAGACATATCAATGAGGGCATGCTTCCCAGATCACTGTGAAACAGATCATTGTGGTGGATACACAGCGCATATATGGGAGTATATGCAGGGTTAGGTATCACACCCACATGAACAGACCAAGCAACACTATAGAACCAGGGAGCTCTCTACCTAAACCACAAATGCTTAGATCAAAGTTATCACAATCCTCTTGAGCCTTACCTTGGGCACCAATTAAATGTGGTGGCTTAACATCAGCAAAAACTTAAATGCCAAATAAGCCATGGCCCTTCTCCTGCTCCTTCCGGTAAGGGAGGGAGACGTGCAGAGACTATGGATTGAGATAATTTACTGAGATAATTTACTGAAAGCAAGAAATAATGGAATAAGAAACACAAAGTAACAACAGCAATATGATTTTTTTAAAAATATCCAAACCAGAAGGTGTTTCAGCCACAAAAAAATTAGTTTTATGTGGCTGCTGAGACCAAAACCAAAATGGTGGATGCTCCCCATAGGTTGCGTCCATGTGACTCCCCCAGGCTCCTGCATGCCGTCGCAAACAAAGGCAGAATGGCAAGAAGCTTCCTGCCCCTCCCAGGCCAAGACAACGAAAAACAATGGCAAACAGACCCTCCTGAAAGCTGGGTCATCCAAGATGGGTCGCACTGCAGCCCTGCCGAGCTCAGTTCCACACAAGTGCCTGCACCATTGCTTCTACCACTCCACCACACTGGGGGTTGATCCTACAGGTTGCTGCCACTTCCCTGAAATTCTGCTGCACTCTTTTTGGCCTGGCTTAGCTGGAATGGGCTTGACTGGACTGGGCTCGGCTGGGCTCCCTTTGGCTGGACTGGAGGCCTTCCCTGTCCCCTGCCCACAGTCTCCCCATTGGTGCTGCCATTCAGCATGCATCAGTTCTGTGTTCTGCTGCTTTCTTTTCAGCACCATATCCCATAGCTGCGTCTCAGAGAAAATGGAAGAGGGTGGATGGCAGGGGCAGAAGACAGAGTCTGCAGGGCTGATACTGACAGTCTTCCCATGAGAGTGTGCAAGGCAGAATGGTCCCCACTTAATGGGGTGTGTGTGTTTTCTCCCTGAAAACAGTGATGATATAGGTGGTACAGAATGACTCAGCTGCATCTAGATGGTGCTAAGTATCACCCACCTCTGCAACCAGGACAACTGGAATTTCCAATTTTTCTCTAATTCACTAAGAAACGGAAAGTAAGTGCAAAAGAATTATGATAGGGTCAAAATGAAAAGAACTATGAAAAAACAGGAAGACAAGATGAAAACCATCTTTCCAAGTTCAGTAACACATCATTCTATTCCACTTCTGGATAAGCTATTTTTGCTTCCTTATCAATATATTATCTAAGAAACAAATACGACAGCTGATTAATTTGAAAGCAAAATAGTGATAATCAAAAAACAAAAGAACTTATAAAGAATAAATATTGCAACTTTATCCTGTAGTATGACTCTTACCTTCATGAGCTCTTTTGCCTCTCCCTCCGGAGAAACTGCATGTAAGGACAACTGCAGAGTCTCTGTTATTACAAGTAAAACATCTCTTTCCTCTAGCAACAGGAGCTTTTGGACCAAACTGTCTGCAGACAATACCTGCCTTGTCTTCCCTTGCTCATTCACATAGTGCACAGAACCTGTAGCACAAATAAACAAGGTGCAGATTTTATTTGGCATCTTTTAGCTACAAAGGCCAAAGTTGATGCTTTCTACCTTAATAAAACATTCCTCAAGTACTGAAAATGTAAAAATAACAAAAATTCTTTCATTTTTTAGTTTGTCTCAGGATAGACAGTACGATAGCTGACCAGAGCAATAAACCAAAGCATAGTTTTCCCCATTTAGAAAATCCAAAGGGGAATACTTCAAATAATTTTAAACTGCAAGTAAACTTTCTGTATGAATGATAGCTTCTGAAATCTTCAGTCTTAGAAAAAAAATCTGTGAAAGACAAATGGCAGCTAAGAATTGGTTCAATTCACAGCAGAGTTGAGACGACAGAAAACTGTGGACCTGAAGTTCTTCATTGTTTAGGAAATACTGCACCACACACCAAATTCAGCTTTAATCCATAATTTGACTGGCAAATGGGACAATGCTTTTCTAAAAACACTGACATGGGTAACTAATGCACCGATCAACATTTTAAAAGCCATTACAATGTCATTAAGTCGTACTACTCTATAATCATAGAATCACAGAATCATTAAGGTTGGAAAAGACCTCCAAAATCATCAAGCCCAACCTTTGATCAAGTAGTACCACACCCAATAACCATACAATGAAGTGCCACATCTAGTCATTTTTGAAGACTTCCTGGGATGATCACTCCACCACTGCCCAGGGCAGCCCATTCCAATGCTTAACAACCCTTCCTGTGAAGAAATTCCTTCCTCCAGTCTGCCCTTCCCTGGCACAACTTGAGGCTGTTTCCCTTGTCCTGTTCCTCGCTCCCTGGGAGCAGAGCCCAAACCCCTGCCTGCCTGAATCCTCCTGTCAGGGAGTTGTGCAGAGCCAGAAGGTCCACCCAGAGCCTCCTGTTCTCCAGGCTGAGCCCTCTCCGCTCCCTCAGCTGCTCCTCATCAGAGTTGTGCTCTAGACCCTATCCCATCTCTGTTCCCTTCTCTGGACACCCTCTAGCCCCTTAAGGTCTTTCTTGTCATGAGTGGCCCAGAATCGAGGTGCCTCAGCAGCATCCAGCACAGGGGATGATCTCTGTGCTGGGCCTGTGGCCACACTATGGCTGATCCAAGCCAGGTACCACTGACCTTGCACATCTGGATTCAGGTTCGGCTGCTGTCACCAGTACCCCCAGGGCATTTCCTGCTGGGCACTTTCCATCCACTCTCCCCCAAGACTGGAACACTCTGTGGGGTTGTTGTCACACAAGTGCAGCACATGGCATTTTGCTTTATTGACTCTCATGCAGTTGGCCTCGGCCCATTGCACGCACGGGTTTAGGCAGCAAAACCCCCAACAAGCAGTACAGTTGTTTGAAAGTGGTACTACAAAAATCATCCAAACCAACGTCATCAAAATCTGACAGATCGCAAGCCACATTCACATAATTTCTTAGCTAATCACAGTATTATATAAGGGCAACATTTTATACCACCGCAAATCAAAAAACCTATTAAATAGCATCTTTCCCCAAAAGCTTAAGCAGAAAACACAAGTGTATAAGAATGAACATTAAGAATCCACACTGATATGTACGACATATGATCTGATGTGTTTAAAGTAAAAAAAGTGTGTTTAAATTTCCAAAACTCTTGCAAATATATTACCATTCCCTACATTTCAGCTATATAAAAAAAAAAAAAAATTCCAAGTCCTGTTGCACTACTTTATTTTCTCCCTGCAATAAACCCCTGCATAGATATCCTCATCTTAAATCACAGGACAATCTGGTTTTGAAGGGACTTTTAAAACTAATCTCTTTTTAACCCTCTTGCCATGAGCAGGGACACCTCCTACTATCCCAGGTTGCTCCAAGCCCCATCCAGCCTGGCCTTGGACACTGCCAGGGATCCAGGTGCAGCCACAGCTGCTCTGGGCACCCTGTGCCAGGGCCTGCCCACCCTCACAGGGAACAATTCCTTCCAACATCCCATCTAACCATGTCCTCTGGCAGTGGGAAGCCGTTCCCTTGTCCTGTCCCTCCAGGCCCTCCAAAGTCCCTCTGCAGCTCTCCTGGAGTCCCCTTAGGCCCTGGCAGGGGCTCTGTGATCTCCCTGGAGCCTCCTCTTCTCCACGTGAACACCCCCAGCCCTCCCAACCCAGCTCCAGAGCAGAGGGGCTTCAGTCCATGAAGCATCTCCATGGCCTCCTCTGGACTCATTCCAACAGCTCCATGTAATTGCTGTGTTGAGAACCCAGGAGCTGGAGGCAACTCTGCAGGTGGGGTCTCACCTGAGTGGGCTGAGGTGCAAAATCACCCCCTCTCTTGCTGCCCATACTGTGGGATTATCCCAGCACACAGGGTATTTCTGGGTGCCAGCGCACACAGCTGGGGCACGTCCAGCTCTCACTCACCAGCACCCACAAGTCCTCAGGACATTTGGGAGTTATGGCAGATCACTACTAGATTAAGAACTGAGTCCAAAATACATATGCTCAAATCAACTCAAGCAATGAGGCTGGTCACAAAGAACAGTCAGACAGTATCATTTGATTGAAATTTGGGAAGTATGACAAGAAGGCTGTCTTGGGGTGACTTTATAATACTGTATCTCCTATTGTCTGCTTTATGCCCAGATACACGTTCTGTAACTTTAAGCTAGGTCCAAGAGAGGGGGAGAAGCCGGTGGAATTCTTTCAGCAGTTTGTGTTCAAACACAGATTCTCCCAGGATCTTTCTCAGGAGAGAAGAGTTAAATTCTTTTGCTTGTAGCTAGCTTCTTTTTGTTAGCTGAGTCAAGAAGTTTTTCCCAGGACTGTGGCTTCTTCTTCTGGAACTTTTCAGCTTTGCTCCAGTCCAAAAAACCAGACCATCACCGGGAGCCCCTCGCCGCAGCCCGGTGGGGGGAGGCTGCAGGGACACGCGGCTCTGGACCTCGGGAGAAGCCAAGCAGGACTCTAAAATCCACCAGCTTTCTCCGCAGCGAGAAGGTTTTAGTATCTAACATTATTCATTCTTGTTGCCATGCCTGCGTGCACTCTGTGTGTTAAATAAACAGGTTTTTTCCCTTTTCTCCAAGAAATTCGTTTCGTGTGATGGGAAGAGGGCGTGCCGCAAACCTGCCTTTTTTTCAGAGGAGACTCCCCTTTCAGGACGTTTCCTCCTAACTTGTCTCAAACCGAGACAGAAGCCCAAGCCAAGGACAACAGCCGCAGGACACACAGCCTGTCCCTAGATGGGGCTCTGCACCATCACAACAGCGGCTTTGAAGGTGAGGACGGAATGGACACAGCTTCTCAAAGCTTCTCTCCTTGTATCTTTATGAAGCACCCTGTGTCCATTTTCCATTTAAATGGTACCTTTCTAGTAAAGAGGCTTGTATTCACACATTGAAAGAAGGTACACTGCACACCACGCAGCTGGCCCAAGCCTCTCCTGCAAGCTGTACTGGTGTAAACAAGGGGTGTCAATTTTGGTACAACACTGAATCAAATTGTAATGGAGCTGCAGAACCAGCATAACTGAAAAGTTTTCAGAACAGTTAACACTTGAATCAACAGGATGACTAGAATCACCTATCAGAAACACCCATTATGCAACTTCTCATACACATTCTGGCTCCAGTTCAGAGAGAGCAAATTACAGAGAGATGGCATCACAAAATAATTTGGGGTGGGAAGAAAGTTAGCTTAGCACAAACTAGTACCCAGAAGGCTAAAAAGGATAGGAAAAGACAGGGAAGAGTAAAAGGCAAGGAAGAGGAAAATGCAGAGAAGAAACTATATTAGGCAGCAAACTAACAAAACAGATTCTCAGACTTTTTTTTGTTCCATAAGAATGAAGCATGATTTCAAAGCATGAGGAAAAAAGTGAAAAGAAAATTGAGAATTTAAGATGAATGTTTTAGCAGAATTTGCCTATTTATAGAAAAAAGAACCCACAACACATACATTATTTTGAAGCTTTGCACAAAAGCTAATTTTATGTACACTTGTGTGTTAGAGATTGTTTTCCTCATACTCACTTCTTCAGGAACCTGACTAACCCAGTACCTCTGGTGACCTTGTGAACAAGACCACCCTGAAGATTATAAGATTTCAGTCATTTTATTAATTTCTTACCAAACATTCTACAACTCCTACAGAATATATGAATATGTTGAATATATGAATATGAGGGATATATGAATATACCCCAGGTGTCAGATATATGAAAACAAGACTATCATGCACTGAGCTATTTTGAAGTTCTAAGGAAACAACTTCTCAGCCAAATGGAAAAGTGGTTTTGCTCTTACCATCTGTCAAAGTGATAAAGAAGGAGAGTCCTTCCTGGACTGCCATTTTCAGAGGCGGTCCTGTTCCAGCTTTCTTCCAGTTAAACATATCCAAGGCTTTCTCATCACCACTCACAGCTGCTTTTGCCAGCTGTACAAAGTCCCTGCAAAGAGAGATACTTCATTCCCAATTCTTTTCATAACTGTAGTTTCAGTCTCAAAGAATGGATGAGCAGTTAATAAAGCATATTGTATAAGAACAAAGATGTTTCATACACTGATTGAAAAAAGGGCAAACAAAAAAAGATACAAAACAAAATTTCAGTTTTAGTTTTCATTTGCATTGTTTCACCTTTTTTTTCAAAACACATAACTGTTTTTCAGAGATGTGAAACAGAAAAGCACAGACAAGGAAAACTCTTCTTTTGCACTACAGCTACTTCCTATTTCTTGCTTGGACAGGAAGGAAATAATAATAATGTTTAAGAACTGACTTTTAATTTAATTATTTTTGACAATAATATGATAATTGTGTTTCCAGTGTGTTTATGGCTTTCCCCAATCAGCAATATTGCTAATTAGAAGAACTAAGACAGAAGAGCTAACAGCAATGGACAGAAGATGTGGAGAAGAGAAAGAAGACCAGTTACTGCACACAGGACACAGCCACCAGAGTGGGAGAAGAGCTTGGAAATATAGGGCAGTTAGGAAAATAACGTTTTTTAATACATTTTAAAATAGTTCATTTGTGGGCAGGACTTTCTTTCTGTGGAAGAAGACAAAGACCTGGACTAGCAGAGCTCTGCTGGGGCCAATACTCACTCTGTAGGAGGGGGTGGCCGAAAGACACAGTGCCACAAGCATTTCCCATACTCCTGCTTCACCAGGGCAGTACCCTGGACTCTGCCCTGATGGTCCATTTTCCACAGATACAAGACACCGTGCTAGAAAAAGACAAGTTAATTCATTACCCTTTGCACACAGATGAGAATTCAGACTCAATCTAATCACTGCACATAAAAATAAATGTTTTATTGTCAGAGCAACACCCTTCCTTTTGTTTAGTTGACAAACACAATTACGTCCACTTAAAAATAAGCCACAGGGAATCAAAGCTATCTTTAACGTTATATTATTTGTTCCCTTAAAATCAAATTGTCTGAAAAAAGCCTGTTGGTCCTATCCTTTTTTAGTTAAATCACACTGCCACAGCAATTACATGGAACAGTCTTGGTTTTCTTCTGCAAGTAGCAGATGTAAATATTTGTCTCGATAACGTTCTTTCCACATTTTTTCTTGTAAGTAGTCTGATAGCTTAATTTTAGCAATTGAAATAAAAGATAGCAGAGCATATGCATCCCTCAGTAAGTGCATATAAAACTGATGTGGATGAGCATGGGTATATGATTATATGTAAAGTCACAGGATGCAGAAAGACTAAGGGCAGAATTTTTTAATTTCTGGAGCTTTCCTCCTCTTTCAGAGCAGACATTCAAGAGCTTATTTTTAGAAAAATCAAGAACTTACTTTTAGAAAAATAATCTAGTAACTAGAAAAATCATAGATGCTGAAGAAAGGAAGTCTGTTTAGCTAATGAACTCAACAGTGGTCAACACAGGTCAGCCCTCAAGCCTGGCACAGGTGCTGACATAACTCATACCCTGCACTGGCAGCTCAGGAGCAACAAACCCCAGGTGACTGGAAAGAATGGAGACAAATTCCAACAAACTGACTTACAGTATATCCTCACAGTTGGAATGCTAAGATGATTATTTATTGTTGTTGTTGTTATGCTAGAGCTTATGAAACCAAATTGCATTTAGGAACCTTCCATGTAAGCACTACATTAAAAAACCCAGTAACAATTTTCAATGTCAAGTTCAATCTCATTTTATTTCATTAAGATAGACAACAATAAAGTGGTATTAGAATTTGCTCTATTTTTATTTATTGTTTTCAATGAAGTATCATCCTTTTCCTGGAAGTGAAAGACTGGTAGCAGCGGTCATTTATTCTTCACAATTCTAGCTAGAAGCCACACAAGATGCAGCTGAGGCCTTCCAAAATAACATTTCCTTCCTTTTTTCCTAAGATTCAAAGTTCTAACTTCTTTTCAACAGTAAGATGGCAATAGTTACACTATCCAAAACTGTTTATTAAGTGCTATGTGTCTTGCAGCTTAAAGAATGCCACTCAGCTGTGCAGCTGTGACACTGCTGTACTCCTGTCCCAAGAGGACATTTTCAGTTCATAAAATGTCTGCAAGTTATCTCTGAAAATCACAGGATTCTATGAACCAACCTTGTTGGTTCCTCCTCTCACTCTTCCAGCAGCTTTACACGCCACCACTTTCCAAGGATCCCAGCTAATACCACCTGCACCATTTGTAAGCTGGAGAAAAAGCCTGCAGCTTTCTAAAGCTGCTGACCTTTGTTCCTCCTCCTTCTAGATATTCCAGCCTCTATCTAGATAACCTACTTGCAATCACAATTCTTAGTTTGGAGCACATGAGATTGGAAACAAAAAAGCCTCACAACCTCTCCTAAGTCACACTGGAAAGGATGCAGAACTCATCTGTTTCCAAATTATATTTTTAAAGAACAGAAGACATTGACCTTATCATCTATCTAAATGTCCTTTCCACATGGAGATATTCTCTGATTCTATCCTGTAACTTCCCAATAATTTTTAAAAACCCAAAGCTTTAGTTACTTGGTATGAAACCAATTTGCCTTACAAATAGGCTTTCATTATAGAAAACACCTAGATCCTCTGTGTGATGAAAACGTGGAAATCATCCATGTTATTTTTACTTAAAACAAATTGAAAGCTTCTGATTTTCACAGTATCCTATTCCAACTTTATGAAGTTATTTTCAAATCATTTTCTTGCATTTCAGGATGTATGATCACAGAAATCCTAGTGAAGATAAAATCATAGAATAGGCTCAGTTGGAAGTGACTCACCCAGATCATCAAGCCCAACTCCTGGCCTACACAGACAACCCAACAATCCCACCCTGTGCCCAAGTGCTTGTCCAAAGCCTCCTGGAGCTCTGGAAGCCTTGCAACTCTGAGCGTTCCCTAGGGAGCCTTTCCAGTGTTCAACCACCCTCTGGGTGAAACAGAAACCAAATCAGGATCCAAATATTTACCTTCTTTCTAAAGAATTTCCTCTAATATGAGCAGAACATGATCCTGGCAGCACTCACCTAATGGAAGTTTCCTAAAAATAAACCCTCATGGGAAAAATATTAAAGATAAACTTATAAGCTATTGGATAATATGTAGGAAATTAAGTATGTCTGTGCTGCACCTCAGACCATAGCATAGTGACACTAGTTTGAAATAAATTAACAAATTTACATAAATGTAAACTCTGTCTACATCAATGTATTGTCTCATTATGATTAAGGCCTCAGCTACACTGAGATGTGTCCATCTTTTGCCTGGGCAGAACTTTCTCTTTTCTAATAAAGAAGATGATAAATTCTCTTTTTACTCAATTTTGAATTTATGCATTTCTGTCAAATGTAGCAGCAGAACTTTACAAACAATGAATGAAAGTTTTTTTCCTCCCAATAAGAATATTGGGAATTCTGACATATAGGTAAGAGCAGAACTGAAATTCTTGGGCAAACTCAAGTTTGAATCAGGGAAAATACAGGAAAACAACCCTTTTTTTCTTCATTGGCTGACTCGGGAACTGGCAAAATCAGAATCTTCTATGAATATTTAATCCTGAATATTCAATAGCCACTTTCTCACTGCACTATGAAAAAAGGGCAACCAGATTATCAAGAAATAGAGCGTCACGTTTCCCAATACAATCAATTTGACACAATTTTAAGGCATTAATAAAACCAGAGAAAGAGAGACTAGCACAGGTTTCTTGTGAGCACTGCTCTGCACTCAGTATGGACGAATATGTTGTAGCTGGAAATTGTTTCTCAACAGCTAGGCTTTATTCTTGAGTCTGCCCTAAAACTTGACAAAAAACAGGAGAAAAATAATTCAAATTGTCTATACCTCAATTACTCCATCCATGAGATAGCCTTTAACCTTCATCAATGCTAAGCACTCACTGAGATCTAACACACTTTTATTTAAAGAAAAAATATAGAACAGCAATTCTTTAATTGGAGAAAAAATTAAAACACTAAGATTTGATTTTATTCCCTAACATTTTTAATTTGTACCTAAGGGAAGGGAATTTCTCTCCCACTCAACTCTCCCTTCCCCAAGGATCTCCATTCCATGACCCTTTCCTATTACAGAGCTTCCAAGACTGTGTTCCACATCAAACCCACATGGCATTTTAGGTACTTACCCCATCCCCAGACACAAGGCAGGTACCACTTGTACTCCAGCTCAGGACTGTGATTTTGGTGCTGTGATTTGGGGGTACAGTGTGCTGCTCCTTGTCTTGTTTGTTCAGTACCAGAACTCCTCCTGTCTCCCATCCTGATGCCAGAATGGGTCTGGAAGGGTGCCAGGCAAGTGATGTGACCTGAAAGCTTCTCTCAACATGGGAATCAGGCACATGTTCTCCCTGCAAACAGAAATCAATGTGAGCTCAGTCCAGTGGAAACTCAGCAACCAAACCTTCCAATTCACAGCCCAGTCAATATCAAGCTTTCTCTCCCATACAAACGATATAAGAAGGCTTCAAACACATTTCAAAGCAAAAAGAAATTCCAGCTATTGAAAAAGAACAAAGCACATCACTAAGGACATAGAATAATCTAATGCTTCAACAACTCTTAAAGGCAGAACCTCCTTTAGGCATGGTTCACAAGTATCAGAATTTACCAATATTACTGAACAGGACTGCCGTGGTCTGCCTGGCCCCAGCTGCTGAGCCAAGCGTGGCACCGGTGGTGTTTTCTCCCCAGAGGCTCTGGCTCGCTATGAGCACGTGGGGACAAGTCCAGGTGTGTCCGAGCTCAAGTGCTTACAGCTGGAGCTTGCTATTAAAGAGGGTCACTCCTCAGGCCTTCCTGAGCTAGAGAAACCTTTAAGGCGATTATGAAGGAAGGAGTGGGTCCTGATGGAGAGTTTTGAATCCAGAGTTTTTATTTCGGGCCACATGGCCTCTGAAATCTGAAACTCCAACAGAACTCCAACTGCGTGGCTCTTTGCCCCTTTTACCTCGGGAAAGGGGCAGGGGAGGGAACACAGGGACCACCAGCCAGGCATGGGGGAGGGGGTCTCAGCTGAGAGGGACACCTGGGTGGGCCAGTGGCCCCCCAGGGGGTGGAGAGCATCCTTTGAACCTGCCAATCGCTCCCCTTGGAATTTCTGGTTTGATAGACAGTGCCCAGCAGGGGTCAAGGGAGGGGAAAGGAAGGGTGATTGAAACCCTACCTGGGAAGGAAACTTCAGGGAGAAACCAGGGGAAACTGAGGCACACCATGACAACACACTGCAACACACAAGAATATTTCATGTGAATCATTTAACCTCTCTACGTATTTATTTTTCCATTTGTTAAACTCGGATAACAATTTTTCAGAATACACTCTGAAAAGTACACATTTTATACGCTATCATATTAAGAGACTTAGATGTTTCAGTAAGTCTGTTGCAGACTCAGATACCTTTTAGTGCTACTTCCCTAAAATTTATGCAAACCAAAGTCTTACACAAGGCTGTCATGTAAAAGTTAGAGTATGCAAAAGAAATATCTGTCTACAGGCAGAAAATCAGTTCAGTCTTGAGGTGGTGGAGTGATTTATTGAATTTGTTCAATTTCCAATGTTCTATTCACTTAAGAGTTAAAAAGCAGCAGCAGCAGCATGTGTTCATTTACATACAAGCCTGAAATTCTCACACTATGAGAAGCAAAAAGCAAATCAGTAACCATCACAAACAAGACTTACAGACTGTAAACATCAAATTTCAAAGGAAATATGAATTTAATTGATGAAGATCTTTTTAAAAATACATATAATGAGTGGCTGATGTATCTGTCATATTCTATATAGCACAGGACATAGACAGTAATTAAAACCCAGAGAGATTTCAGAAGGATTGTAAGCCTGCAAAAATAGAGCTTAAAAATGGGAAGTTTTAAATTGGAACAATGATAAAGGTTGCTGAGAGAAGCTGTGTGACCTCTCACACATCTCATATCTCTGGAAGTGTTCAAGACCAGGCTGGATGGGGCTTGGAGCAACCTGGTCTATGGAAGGTGTCCCTGTGCATGGCAAGTGGTTGGGACAAGATGATCCTAAAGGTCCCTTCCAATCCAAACCATCCTGCAATGATGTGACTCTATATCAAGAGCAAAAGCAAAGTTGCTGACTTTTCACCTGTTCCAGGTAGATATCCACACAGCCCCCACCTGCTGTGCTAATGGAAGCAACTGCCAGGAGTGGATGAAGTGGGTGCCATGCTATATGGGAAGGGGAGGCAACAGAATCAGGAGCATCTGTTTGATGATCCACGTACACAGCCATAAAACCAGGAGCTGTCTCAGACTGCACACCTGTACAAGGAATAAAAACATCTCTATCAGGTTTGCTTATGCAGATAATACACATACAGTACATATATGCTATATTATATTGAATTTATGTACTATATATAACAACATGTATACGGGTTAAAACAAAACTACAGCATCATCTTGTTGCACATACTACACAGACATGAAAATGTCAGAGTGGCATTTAAAAAAAAAATGGAGAAACACTGAGCCTCACACTCTGTAGATTCACAGTGTGCATAGGCCAGTACCAAGTCTCTCACCAGTGGCTTGTGCTGGCCCACTTCAAAGGACTCTGAAATAACTCAGTATTTACCAGAAAAATACTTCCAGTACTTCATATCCAAAGATGTTAATTAATGTACAGACTGAACTCTTTTATGTTGTTAAGTCTCATGTCCGGGCTTTCAAAGTAAGTTTCAGCAGTTGTCACCACTTTGGAGCTTGTACTATTGAAATCACACTATCTGCTATTTACATTGGAACTGTTACCAACATTTGAATGAAAAAAATAAGTAAGTGCTGAAGTTGCACAAAAAAGAACATGAGAACAAAACCCTTTTCAGTATTGTGGGTCAGAAAGGGAGGGCGTCACTAATAATCTGTAATAATTTATACACAGAAGTGGTTTTTGGATTTGTGTCATGGGATCCAGTCAGCTCAGTTTCAAAACAAAAACAGCTGGAGCAAAACACCTCAAATTCCTAGCAAATAATCACAGAGTCCTAGAGTTCAGTGGGTCAACTAGTCCAACCGCCCTGCTCACGCAGTCTTCCCAGAGCACCTGGCACAGGATTGTGTCCAGACAATTCTGGATATTCCCAATGAGGGAGACTTCACATCCTCTCTGGGGCAGCCTATTCAGTGCTTAAACACCCACACAGTAAAGAAGTTCTTCCTCATATTTAGATGAAACTTCCCGCGTTCCATTTTCTGCCCATTGCCTCTAGTGCCATTGCTGAGCCCCACGGATCACAGCCTGGTCCATTCTCCTGAGCTTTTCCTGCAGACACTGACAGACAGGGATGAGGTCCCCTCTCAGCTGTCTCTTCTCAAGGCTCAACAGACCCAGCTCCCAGAACTGGACACAGTGCTCCAGATGTGCCTCACCAGGGCTGAACAGAGGGGCAGGATCCCCTCCACAACGCCCTGACAATGCCTTTCCTCACACACCCCAGCATCCACCCTCTTGGCCCCAGGGCACACAGCTGGTCAAGGACAGCTGGTGACCCCCAGGTCCTTCTCCACAGGGATGCTGTCTAGCAGGGCAGCCCCCAGCCTGGACTGGTGCATGGGATTACTCCTCCCCAGGTACAGAACCCTGCCAAGATCTGGTGAAAAACAAAACAAGGCCCCCAAGAAAACATACACACACAAAAAGCCCCCAAGCATGAAACATTTAAAAGACTTCTTTGACATTTAAGGGGAAGATGTTTTCTTCTGCACAGGTAAACCATGAGTTCAGAACCCACAGGCACACACATGCGCAGCAGTGAGACTTGCCTAAGCCACCAGCATGTAAAAAGGGCATCAACAGACTCTTAAGGTCTCTTTCCTTTAAATCTTCTGTCAGCGCCTCAAATAACTAATTTGCTGGGCACCTAATTTAGAAAGGTGGGTAACTCTGTTCAGTAAATTGGGAGCTCTGTATCTTGCCTCTGACACATACAAGGAACAACATCAACTACTAGATATGAGAGCAGACAAGAGCAGTCACCCTAAGACAAACCATTTCATCTTCCAACAAGATCCACTCACTTTTAGCTGGACAATCCTTCAAAATAGTCAGCATTCCCAAAGTGGCACTGCATGGGTCCATTTTTATCACCACTCAAAAAAACCCCCAACAAACCATTCAAATGAAATTGGAGTGTCTTTCGTCTTGATTTCATGTATTTTAAAAGTTTTCTTACATCCCCAGTATTGTTCCAGAATTCTTTGCCCATACTACTACTTGACTCCTTATTTTATTTGTTTCATTTTCCTCTAAGAGAGGAAGGATTTAGTTCATATTTGACTAAAAGCTTCAGATAGGTTCAAATTTTGAAATAATAAAGAATTTCACTTCAGATTAAAATAAAAATGTAAGATGCCTAAATGAAAACAAAGCTACATTTCATATGAAATAACATTTTTATCACACAAGCCACGCAGCTGTAATGTCTTCTCTATAGCCACCAATTTCTACTTTTAGTTGCTCCTTGCATCTGTAGTCATCAATATTACTTATTATTCTTCAGATATTTCAGTCCCCTTCAATGACTGAAATAAGTTTATCAAGCTTCCAAATTGCATCTCTTGTTCAACTCAATAATTTAACTTTTGGAATTAATAAACATCAAGAAAAAAATTTCAACCAAAACTGTATATTTAAAATGGCAGACTAGCACTTGCTAAAATAAGATTCAGTGATACTGTCGTGTAAATTATGGACAACCCCAAATATAACATACTCTTCACCATCACAGCAACTACACAAAATTATGAAGCAGACTGCTACACACAAATAAATAAATGGCTTACATAAGTGGATTGCTCAGTGGTGTAAAAATAATTGAACCAATATTAATTTTCTTGCTGTGATCTTGGGAATTCATTACTCACATGATTACTGCTAGCTCTTGTATTTACACTGTAGCTTTGACAGCTGACTCTTCAAAAAAGTCTTCAAAGAAAGAAAAAGAAAACCAAGTAACACTGCCTCTACAAACTATTCTGGCATGTTCTATTTTTCCAAGGTTTCAAAAAAATAAAATTTCTGAAAAAGTTAACCATTTTGTGTTTTGGAATAGAACATGACCAAGCCCCCCACACTTGAGCTCAAAGATCAAATTAGATACATCTGACGGACACTTTTGAAACAGTCCACAGGCAATTCTTAGAAATGGTTAGACCTTATGAAATCACAGCATGGTTTGGGTCAGAAGGGACCTCAAGCTCATACAGCTCCACCCCCTGCCATGGGCAGGGACACCTCCCACTGTCCCAGGTTGCTCCAAACCCTCTCCAACCTCGCCTTGGACACTTCCAGGGATCCACAGCTTCTCTGGGCAACCTGTGCCAGGGCCTCAGCACCCTCACAATAAAACTTTTCTTCATTGTGCCTAAAATAAAGCTAACATGTGCCAGTTTAAACCATTAGCCCTTCATCCTGTCAGTACAGGCTCTGGTAAGAAGTCTATATCCATCTTTCTTACAAGATCCCATAAAGTTCTTTTTAAGACAACTTCCCTGTCCAACCATCCAGAAGCCACCCTGACAATCACTCTTGCACCACCTGAGCTGGGACCGAGGCCCCTGCACAGCTACACCTCCACACCCACCCAGTCAGACCAGCTTTCCTTACCAGCTCAACCATAGGTTTCCCATAGCAGTCTCAGATGTCTGGATCATTAAAATACTTTCATTTTGGTGCAATAACAAAATTACAGCTTGAGCTGGTATCTCCAAGGAGCCATGTCAAACAAATGAACCCCTGGGCTTTTACACCTTTTCAGTCTAAGGGCAGGGAAAGTCTGGGGGCTGTCAGCTGCTGCAGAGCGCCTCTGAGTGTCCCTCACCTGGCTGGGCCACAGGTCCCCACGCCCTGTGTTATGCAGAGTCAGCAGTTCACAGCCTCTTGCTCTGGCCACCCAAAGCTCAGCCTACAGCTTGCACTGCAACTGCACCCTGAGCTACTGGCACTGAACGAATCCCTAAAATACTAGAAGGCCACAATGAGGTGTTCACAGAGCCTTCTCTTCTCCAGGCTAAATACCCACAGCTCTCCAGCCTGTCTCCAGATCAGAGGGGCTCCAGACTCTGGAGCATCTCCGTGGCCTCCTCTGGACTCTGTCCACCAGCTCCATGTCCTTCCTATGCTGGAGCTCCAGAGCTGGAGGTACACTTGAAGGTCTCACCTGAGCAGGGCAGAGGAGCAGAATACCCTCTGCCCGGCTGCCCACGCTGTGGCGATGAGCCCAGGACATGGGGGCATCTGGGCTGCCAGTGTGCATTGCCAGGTCATTTCCAGTCTTTTACCCACCAGTACCCCAAGTCCTTCTCCTCAGGACTGCTCTCAATCTGTTCATCCTGCAGACTATACTGGTAATGGAGATTGCCCCTACCTAGTGCAGAACTTTGCACATGGCCTTGTTGAACTTCATGAGGTTCACAGAGATAAACACTACAGACAACATTAATAACTGCAAATGACAGCAGTGAGCCAGAACACGGCACATATTTTCAAAAAATAATCATCAACTATCAGGAAAAAAATATATGCTATTCTGTCTTTGGGGACAATATGTAAAAAAGCTGATTTTATGTTCTGTCACAGTGTTATCAGCACATTTAATCGAGGTTGATAGCAACTTGGTTTGCTGTACCTGTGGAGCTGCGGACTCATCACCCCCAGTCACCATAGCATGGTGAAAGGGGTCTCTGTCCAAGTTGCCTTAACAAGACTCTCCAGCAAGGCTCAAGTTACCAAAGCAAAGACAAAGGTCTTTCCTTTAATCTCTACCTATGAGAAATGCTGGTTTCTAAATTTGAAATTGTTTAAAAGAGCCAGCCCCAGAAAAAAAAAAAAAAAAAACCAAAAAAACCAAAAAAAAAAAAACCAAACAAAATTGCTCTGTGCTACAAAAAGATGGTTAATGACTATGTAGAATCTTCTCTAGCTAGCAAGACAGATGAAGTAAAAGCCCGGTTGAATGTTGAATCCTGCACCCACACAGAGGGAGAAGGGGTGGGGAGCCTGCGCCAGGCAGAGCCCAGGCTGCTCCTGGAGCGGGCCGAACCCTGCGCGCGTCCCTCGCCAGGGCCGTGATCGCCACTCGCCGGCACAGAACAAGGGGCTCCACAAACTTCACGGCTCCGAGAAGCCAAACACGCGGGCCACGCCATCACGATCTCGCCTGCGGGCGGATTCGGCCGCCCCGCCCCCGCCACCAGCAGCTCAAGCGCCCCTTACCTCCGGCCGACCGCGATCAACCCCGCTGTCGCGGGCCGGGCCCAGACCCAACCACGGAGAGCCGGCCGGCACGCCGCGGGCTGCTGCGGGTAGAGCCCGCCGCCCGCTCTCCCCGCCCCCCGGCAGCGCCCGCGCCCTCCCTGCCGCCCCCGCGCTCACCGCCCGCGCCGCAGGCCGCACTCACTCCGCGATGCTTTGCGTTACCCCGACAACGGGGCGAGCCGCGAGCGGAAACAGCCGAGCGGAGCCGAGGAGTGGCGGGAACGGCCGAAACCGTCCGGCGGCACACGAAGAGTGGCGGAAAGTGACGAGCGCAGCGGGTCCGGCGGCGGCGCCGCTGCGCTGTCCCCGAAGGTTTCAGAGGCGTCTTCGGGGTTTGGTGGCTTGACCTGTGAGGAACTTCTACCGCAGGTGATGGACTGTGCCGCCGTCCCGAGAATCGAGATCATTCCCCAAACCCTCCTGGTCCCCAACGCTGTCAAGCACCTGCTGTGAGGGAGTGTGACCCAGCTGAACCTCCGTGATCTACAAACCCATACCGTAACCATATTTAATTGTACCGCCCGGAGCTCAGCGGCTCTTTCAGAGTTTTGGGGTGAAAGATTTTTAACTTAACAACTAAGTCTTGCTAACAACATCTAAATAAGCACAACCCGTAAAGCCCTCCTACCGCCCTGCACCTCCCCAGCCACCTACAACCCCGCCAGGCACAGCCCAGCCCCAGCTCTTGCCCCACTGGGCCTGCAGCCAGGCCCAAGGGCCAGGTTTGCCTAACACCTTCAAAAAGGTTGAAAAAACTCAAGACCGAATCCCCACAGCACTGTCCTGCCCATAGTTATTTGTAATTCCTCTGAAGTCACAACACTTTTTGTGCAAGCTGATGAAAAGCAGCTCCTGCGTATTTCGAGGCTGACTGGCCATGTGTAATGTGTCATTTATGTAGTGCTTATCAGTTTCCTTTCCCAAATACGCAGGGACTCTTGTGGAAAAAAAAAAAAAAACAACCAAAAAAAAAAAAAAACAAAAAACAAAAAAAAAAAAAAAAAAAACAACAAAAAAAAAAAAAAAAACCCCAAAAAAAAAAAAAAAAAAAAAACCCCCCAAAAAAAACAAAAAAAAAAAAAAAAAACAAACAACAACAACAACAAAAAAAAACCCAACAAAACCAAACCATAAAACTAACAAACAGTGAAACAAAAAACCCACCAAAAAACAAAGATAACAAAAACCACCAAAACAAACAAACAAACAAAAAAAAAAAACAACAAAACAAAACAAAAAAACCCCTCTGTTTTGGTAGCAAGTAGGAAAAAGTACCCAGTGAGAGGCACACAGTACATTGAAACACACTGTACATCTGCTAGAATGATGGGCAGTGTTCAGGTAAAACACTGGCTTTAGACCTTGTTACAAGTCAGCAACTCACACAGACCAGAGCTACAGAACTGACAAAGTCCTGTTTCCTGGAGCTTTTTATCCTCTCCCTCTACAAGGCATCAGCTCTAACAGTCATTTATGCCATCCCTTTGTGGTGGATTCCTTGAACATGCAATAGCCCAGTTAGCTCGCTCAGGTGCCACTCCCAGAGTCAGAAATTAATTTCTTGCCTCTGCCCAGCCAATTGTTCTCACTGCAGCCTTGAGTTCATCAGACTACAAGTTGAGGAGTTGAACAGACCGTGTGCAGATGCCTTGTTTTCTCAGACAACCAGGCTGTCGTGGAAACTACTGCAACTACATGATACACTCAAGTCAGAAACATACAGCCAGCTGGAGCCTCAAAAAATCATCAAGTCCATCATCCCTTTCTGGGCTGGAATAAAAAGAGTCTAAACAATCCATCGACTGTCTCTCCCCAAGTGACCACTTTACAGCTCTCAGAATTGGCTGGTTCAATGTTACATACTAATTTTCTCCCATAACTAAACTACATATTCCTACTTGTGCAGCCTTAGCTGGAAATGAAGTTTTCCTGCCCTTCAATATTCGACAGAGAAGCCCTGCTTCTATGACAAATAAACAAGTGAATGTGGACCCCTAGGATCTTAACATCTTCCCCTCTACTCATAAAATCACATAACCACAGAATGGTTTGGATTGAAAGGGGCTTTAAAAAACATCTAGTTCCAAGTCTCTGGTATCATAAAAGACACCTAACAGCTCCAAATCCCTTAAGTCCCAGGACTGGCTGCAGTTGCTCACAGCCCATTTCCTCCCTTCCCTTAAGGGCTTGACCTCACACACCAAGAAGAAAACAAAGTTGCATGACTAGGTGCTTCCTTATTCTGTAAGCAATAAGAGATTAACAATAGCAGTCCTTCCATTTAAATCCTCTTACATGCATGGGAAAGAACTGCTTTAGCAACACAAAGATCATCCATTATTGTCTGCCAGAATAAACAATTTCAGAGCCTTTTAAGAAGAAATAAAATATTAATGAAATCTGCTAACTTCTAAATAATCTAAAAGGAAAATAGAGAACTTTCACTATATTGGTGGCTTTTACACCTAGGATCTTTGAAAAAGTATTTCCATGTTATAATTTGCAATGATCGTGCACATTAGATTCAAAATTTAAAAAAAAATTAACAAACCTAAAGGATTAACTTTGTCCTTCTGCTGAACAGTTCTGCATTGCTTGCTCTATTTTCTAGTAAAAATGCAATTTGTTATTCATACCTTAAAATACACAGGATGTGGGACAAATCCAAGTTAATATTCTTGCCTGACCTAGAAAACCATGACAACAAACACTGGAAGATTACTTGCATTTTGTGGGCTGTGCAGGTCTGTAAAAACAGACTAGTGAGGAAGGGCCAGGGATCAAAACCGAACAAATGGAAGCTCATGTGTCTCTTGGCATCTCACCCTACCCCCTGCCTCTCAGCTCTTGTCCAACTCCTTTTCAGTCAGTTTTTCTCTCACAAACATTTAGACACACGAGCAATTTCACACCTTAACAGTTCACTGAAGGCAATGAGGCTATTCAAGCAGGGAAAGTTATTTACATACAGAGAATGGAAACCTTCAGCTGGAGAGCTGAACACAACTGCACATCTCTCGGCAAAGCACTATGGAAATACATGGTAGTGGAGATACAGAATCCATTTTCTAACAGTATTGCTGAATTTGGTTGAGGCCAAGGAGGAAAAATACGCCACATGATCTCGTGCGAGATTATAACAAAGTTGGAAAATATTTTCTTAAAAAAAACCCAGACAATTAAGATGCAGATTTAAATGCAAGTCTCATCACTGGAGACAAACCTTTTTTAACAAATTCCATTTAGAGCAGTCCACTTGGTTGCTCACAAATACACTTTACAGCACATTTACAGGTGACAACACAGTACTCAAGACATGTTACATTTCTACCATCATAATTACTTGCAACATACTCCCCGGGAGGCCAATTTTCCAGAATTTTGACACCATCATGAGGTTTAACTACTTAGGACTTTATTTCTAAGCTTACAAATATTTTCCTTGGAAGAGGACTAAGGCACCCTTTCCTCTTAATCTTTATGAAAATCATAAAGATTAAAAAAAGAGGCTGATCTAATGTTCTTTCCAGAAACACGTTATTAAGAGACAAGTATCAGTTATAAGATTTTAAAAAATTATCCTGCTTAGCAGTTAACGTGAAGTCACCACACAGAAGTATCAGTCCACATCAAGGAGCCCCCACTGCGAGAAGAATGCCCAGCAGCAAACTCAGATCCAGCGAAGGGCCTCAGGGGGGACGTCTGTTCCCAAGTGCGCTCCATGAACGCCCCAGCTGCCCCAGGGAGAGCGGCCCCACGGCTTTCCCGGCGAAGGCAGCGAGCACCAGCGGCACCGCCGGCCCAGGCCGAGCGCAGCGCAGCCCCGCCAGGCCGCCGAGACCGCCGGGGACCGCGCGAGACAGCAGCGCCGCCGCCCGGCAGCCGGAAATACTGCGCCGCATGCAAATCACTCGCTCCCTGACCAATGGAATGCTGGACCCCGTCCAAAGGCCTCAGCTAGATGGCTCTCCATTGGCTTTTCTTTCAGCCAATCGGCAGCCAGATCTCGGGATTCACCCTGGCCCTTAGCAGACACGCGCTGCCGCCTCTTCCTCCGCGCGGAGCTTTCGTCACGCGCCCCGCTTTGTTTGGCTCGCGCTGGAGCCGTAGCCCCGCCCCCGCCTCTCTCCCGCTCGCCGCCGGCCAATGGAGCGCGTTGCTTGGGGGGCGGGGAGCGCCGGCGCTCTCAGCTGGGCCCGCGCGCCGCGGCCCCGCCCCCGGCCCGGACAGGGTGAGGAGGAAGCGGAACCCCCACGGCCCCAGCCCGGCCCGATCCCAGCGCGGCCCCGAGCCCGGCCGAGGCTGGCGGCGCTGGGACCGCGGCTGGGTTTCGGAGCAGCCCGGGGAAGAGGTCGGCCCCACAGCCGCGAGCGGCTCTGCCGCCGCCAGCAAAACTGGGAGGGCCGCTGGGCTCCGCGCCGGCCGCCTCCGGAGCTGGCGGGTGTGGGCGCAGCCCGGAGGTGCCTGGAGCTGTGGGTGCCGGAGCAGCCGAGGCAGCCGCCGGCGGAGGAGCCGGAGCGCGGAGGCTGCGTGACGGCATTGATGCGGCAGGTGAGGAAGGGGCGGGGGATGGAGCCCGCGGGGCGGGACGCACCTGGCCCTGGGGAGACCGGGCCGGCCCTGCTTGCCCATCCGGGCCGGCCGCGCTTGGGGAACGCGTCTCTGCGGCTCTTACGGGAGGCAGCGGAGGGACGGCCACGAGGGTGTAGACGACTAAAGCAGCTAGGATGAAGAAATTTTCAGTTTAGGAGAAAAAGGGAAAGGAGGAAGAAGGTGAAAACGAAAGGAGAAAGCAGCTATAACGGGAAACTGCACAGCTTAGGCAGAATGTTGGAAGGAGCCAGCAGTTGAGAAGCGGGGCAGATCCTGGGGTGTGCTACTCGGGTCCTGTAAGGAGCTGTCCCCAAGGAGTGTGTCTTTGTTTCTCCCCCGCTAACTGTTGGGGGAGGCCAGTGGGTGGGTGCATCGTTTCATTTGCAGTAATAAAACCAAACTTGCTTATGCAAAGTTTTTGAGCACACACTGTAAGAATGGGACTAGTTCTGTCCTCAGAATAACTAGAAACTGTAGGTTTTGGTGAGTGAAGAACCAGTCTATAATTAGGGACCTGTCAGGTGAATAAATAACCAAATTTCAGTGTGAGTTTAGCTCCACCATTCAGATCAGTTTATTGAGCATTTTCAAGGAGCGAAACGTTGCCCAACACAGTTCTGGATGGGTTCAGTGTTTTAGCTGAAAATTAGAGGGAAAAATATAATTTTAATAGTAAGAATACAACTCATAAGTAGTAACTTGATGAATTTGTATGCCATATCATGTTGATGCATCTTCGTTAATTTGAACCTCGTTATCCTGGCGTCAGCCTAATATGTAGTGATTCCAGTGTTTGTGATATTCAGAATTTCCTCCTCGTGTTGGTTATCTTTTCCCTAGAGGAAAGTTGGATGGTGGCTCCTGCCATGGTGTCAAGGCAGCTGCATCCCAAGTGCTGCTCCTTGCTGGGTGCTCTAACTGGTTCTTTGCTGGAAGTTGACTTCTTTTAGATATGCTATCAGTAATGTTTTTACACTCTTTAGGAAAAACTAAAGCAGTTGTTGGGTTTTAACAGATAATGTGATTAATGCCTTAATCTTGTGTCCATATCTGACGTTTTGTTCCAAGTGTTTGAAAAAAGCCTTCAGAATTGAGAGGATTTGTGAAGTCAGCACAGGAAGTGGTCATCCTAGCAACTGGTCCCAATGTCAGGTCCGAAAGTTGATAGATGCCTTTGAAAGCCCAGGGATGCTCTCTTGGCACAAGAGTTCAGGGCTGCCCTGCTTGGCCGGGGTCTCTGCATGGTCAGGAGCAACGAGGCAATGGTGCACAACCGCCGTAGGTGCATCTGAAGTTTATTGTCCTCCAAATTGGGGGGAAAAAAGAAAAAAGAAAAAAGGGGAAAAAGTGGCGTGGCTTTAATTCTCTCCCAGCAGAGGCGGCGGGCAGGGGTGCTGGCCTGGGGAGCCGGTCCCTGCCCGTTCCCGGTGATAGAACAGACCCGGCCCACGGTGCTGCCATCGGCGGGGGCGGCGGGGTCGGGGCTGCCCGGCGGAAAGGAGTGCGGGGAGGTGCGGGGTGGGGGCGGAGGGGAGCGGGAACCTCGGGAGCCTCGGCCAGTCCCAGCCCCAGACAAACACACAGAGGAGGAGAAGCCACCGCCGCATCCAGGATCATGGATCCCCCCCCCGCGGCGGGCCGGGCTGCGGCTCCGCGGTGAGGAGAGAGGAGAGCCCCGGGCCCGGGAGCCGCGGAGGGATGGGTTGGGATGGGTTGGGATGGGATGGGATGGGATGGCGGAGCAGCACTTCCCCGCTCCGTTCGGCTCCGCCGGCCCAGCGGCTGCCGCTCCTCCGGCGCTGGCGAGCGCTGCCACACGCCCGAGTTTGGCCGGGCGATTTCTCGGCCAAAGGCGGCCCGGAGCTCTTCGGGACGGAGACGGGGGGCTACCGGGGGCCCCTGGCTGCCGTTTGGGCCGGTTTGGGAGGGGTTGTGGTGGGGCTTTCCCCCTCCCACCCTCGGCACAGGTTGTTGGGTCGGGACAGCAAACGAAAGGGGATTTAGTAACAAACAACGGCGGCCATGTTGAGAGGAATTTCTGCAGCTAAACTTCTCCCCTCTCAGCCCAGGGGTTTCTCTGCCTCCCCGGGGGGCTCCCTGGCCTGACTGTGTTGCCCCCTCTTTTCTCCCTCTCCTCCCTCGCAGGATGACAGTGAAACTGGGAGAGAGCAGCGGGGAGGAAGGGGTGAAAAAGCTGGGCAAGAGAGCAGGAGGAGATGAGGAGTCCCTGGAAGAAGAAGGGGCAGGAGGAGGAGGAGGAGAGGCAGCTCCAGGCAGCAGCAGCACAAAGAAAGAAGAGAAGATCATTAACAGCAACACTACCAGCAGCCCCCCACCGAACCCCAGCTTGTCACCGGCCCCTGCCACTCTCCAGCCCTCCCAGAGCCAAGACCAGCATCATTTTCTCAGGTCCAGTGTCAGACCTCAGAGCAAGAGACTGAAGAAGGATTCCCAGGCATCCTCCTCGGTTGGCAGCAGCGCTGCCGGGAAAGGCAAAGGTACCGTGTTTTGACATCCTAAAAACATGCAGGGAAGGGGGATGGCAAAGAGGGGAGGCACCTGTGGGGCTGTGGGTTGTCATTCTCTTTCTGTTGATGCTATCTTTTGTTTGGTTTTGGGAAGGTGTTTTGGGGCTTGTTTCTCATGGCTGGAATCTTCTTTGTGTCCCAAGGCTTCAGCTTCTCTGCTGCCCACTGTCCTCTCTGCACTTCCAGAAATGGGGGGTCTGGGTATTTGTGTGGAGGAGGAAAAATTCTACATTATTGAAGCAAATCTTTAATGTCTTTATTTCATCTCTCTTGAGTTTTGGGAAATTCCTCTATTTTGATTAGAAAATCAGACTCTAGCTAACTGTGTAATCAAGTGGCTGCACTCTGAATTCTGTTCTTGGATAGTAACAAAATATTCACTGGGTGCTAGTTAGCATAGGAAAAATCCCACCCACAAGACATTGGTGATTTCCGCCAGTTATTTCTATTAGCCAAATAATTATTTTGGAGACAGCAATGAAATACACATATTGACATATTTTTCCCTAAGGTGTTGGGAGTCCTGTTTCACAACAGTTTGAGCATCTATGTGATTTGAGTTTTTATTAAGGTTTGTTTGTATACATTTGAAAGTTTGTAGGTACAGATGTACATACACCTGCTTTTCTGCTTAGCACTGGGGATAAGGATTTGATTTTTTTTTTTGGCACTGTTTCTAACTTGAATAACTGGAAGGCAGCAGGGATATTTAAATATTTTGGTGCTATTGTGTGTGCTCAGCAGTGACTGATGACATCTCAGCGCTGCAGTTGAGCTGTACTTGAGCCTAATTTTGGATATCATGTGCTAAAGTACTGAAGTGTTATTTTCTGTTAATTTTTGAGAAAAACAGCACTCAAGAGATTGCATCAACATTTAAAATAATGAAATTTACTCTTGTCTGCTAAATTGGAGTATAATTCCATGTAGCATAAATGTGTCTTGGAGGTTACCTCACTCTTGTCCATCTCAGGGGTGTGCACATGCTGGGCATTAAGTAAGCATTGCAGTTACAATAGTTTTGTGTTGCAGTAATAAAGCAGTGCAAATTGGGATATTTTAGGTATTGTTATATCAGAAAAATGTTCTTGAACTCAGTTGCTTGACGGTTGGTATAATTGACTAAAATATTTCTAAATACCTTAGTAAGTCCTCTTTAATCTCTTGAATGTTAAATGAAAGCTCTGTGTGGTGGTAGAGGACAGAACAGAAAGGCCTACATAATTTTTCTTCCAGTTGCATGAAACCAAATAAACAAACAAACAAATGGAATACCCAGGAGTGTTTAGCTATGTATAATTAATTCCAGGATTGTAAATAGTATTAGATGTGAGAAGGTGTTTCTTTGAAATACATCTTGTCTATGATTCACAAATTGAATATGTCCATTTGAAATTATTCCATTGATTTGAAAGTCCACACATGTGTGAACAAATACATGTGTTTGTGTAAGTGTATATTCATGTTTGTATATGAACATTTATTTCGAATTCTAGAGCAGCAGAATGATTTTTAACTAAGAATATCCACAGAATAGGAAAAATTTCATTGACTTTTGTAATTCAAATTCCAAAACAAACATAAGAAAATTACATACAGAACAGAAAATATTAACTCAGTAAGCAGTCATGGATAGTGCTTGCAATCACTGTACCACGTTGTCAGGTCTGGGAGAACTTCTTACATTCATCAGGAGTGACAGTGGTGGAATTATGACTGTGCTTTCACTTTTTCAATTTTAAGACCAGCCACAGCTCTGCCTGGCCAGATTTGGTGTGAATATGTCCGATTGATTGAATTATCTGATATGGTTGAGATTATAATTGTTAGATTTTGGACAACAGAGCCATGGAGGGGGATCCTTTCTGATTTGAGTTCTTTATGTTCAGAGAAACCTGAAAAGAGGTTTTCCAGGCCTGTCTAAATTCTCCCTAGTGGAATGCCTTGTGATCAGAATTCATAGTGCTCTGTGTTCCGAGCGAAGTGTCTCACAGAGCCAGCTTCTGATAGGGAACGAATGGAAAGGTGCAGATGACTAATATAGATTGGACTTAAATCCTTTCATTAGCTGTCCCACTAACTTTCTCGTCCCTCTGGAAGTATAAAAACGATGAAAAGCTGGAGCGCATCAGCTCTGAACCTGGAAGCTTTTGCATTGTTTACGTCAAAGTCAAGGTGATGGCTGCACAAGTGACTCTGACAGTGGCCAGCTGGGGTGACCAGACCACATCTAGGCTCGGTCCAGTGAAACCAGAAGCTTGTTTTTGTCATAGGCATTCAATAATGCTGTGTAACCCTTAACATTTTATTGAAGTGATTCTATTTCTAGAACCTCTGTGTTCTGAAAGGAAGACTCTCACTTGCCAATTTTTAAGGAGTGTGATCAATGCACTTTCTTTCAAATTGTAGTTGCTCAGCGGGCATTGATTTGTCTTCAGAAAAGTTTTGAAAGTAGTAATTTTTTTTGTGTATTGCAAATTCCTTTTTATTTTTGGCATTCATGCTTTTAGGGTCCTTAATTGTAGCAGACAAATTATTGATACACTTGGCTGTAAACTGTAAAAAGAGTGTGCCCACTCAGCAGCTGCTGACTTTTCAACTTTATCTTACTGTGATTCTGGGAAGCTTGCTCATAATAATTCCCAAGTTCTGCCTCGTGGAGTGTGTAAACATGATGCTAATAGTCACATTGCCCTGATGTACTCTTTAATTGCACCTTTGAATCCTGTCTCTTGCCTTTTCTGTACTGAGGTGCACTTTTGAGTTTAGGGCAAAAATTACATAGGAAGTAGGACAGTAAAATACAGTTTGGAAACTGTATTCACTTCAGTAGCCTATCCATTTGGAATTGTGGGAAGGTTTAACAAATTTCCTGCACAAATATCTAAATATCTACATTTTTTTTTAGAATTATTATCGTACTCTGTTAATCACCTTTTAATTGTATTTTCAAGGTTGTAGTCTACGCCTCAACTGATGGATGACTTTTGAAGCATGAAAGCTTGAAAGGAAGTCTTCAAGTAACTTGCATGAAACCATACAGAAACTAGAAGGACTAGTGGTGTCGAGACAGTTTATTGAGGTAGTTCCAATGTAGGGAGGTCTGCAGGGAGGAGATGCAGATCAAGTTAAGATTGCTGAGAAAGAGGAATTTCTGAGAGTTTGCTTCTCAAATACCAGTATGCCACACGGTTGCTGAGCACAGGTGTTAAAGTGTGTTTGAGGCTTTGGTCTGTGAAGCCAGTGGGTGGAATATGTGTGTGTGTATGTTGTGACCACGTTGGTAAAAGGTGCATCGGAATACATGGCCACAATGTGCTGTTGATGTAGCTTGAACTAGAGTAGAGTGTTGCCATTTTTGTGTTTTTATCCATCTTCTGAATGCAGAATGAAGTCAGGAGGACTAGCCTAATGGTGATGAGCTTGAAGATGTCTTTCATGTTGCTCTGGATTTATTCCTAAAATGTGTAGAATGTCTCAAACAAGTATTTGTGTTTGTTTTGAGGTACCAATCAGTTCTTTTTTGACAAAGAACTTATTCAGCTGAAAGCTTAGTTGAATTAAAGTGTTCTGTCTTTTGGCATGGTATAGAACTTGCTAAAAAGCAGTCTGGTTTGTTTCAGCATGCCAAAGTTTCATGTTTGGTAGCATGTGGGTTAAATCAACTACTGTCTTCTGTAGAGAGGATATAGATACCAAAAAACCTGATGTATGTACTTGCAATGTGTTCTGTTGTAACTTCCTGAGTTCATGTGTTGCAGAATATATTGTAACCATCATTTGAGATGTTACTCCTCCAGCATCATTTCTCTGGGACACAAACCACTGTTTAAAAACTACTGGCAAAGTCCATTGTTCTAACATTCTCCTTAATTCTGTCCGTCTCACTTGCACTTAGTACCTCTCCTTCCATCTTACCCTGACATGATTCATTCTTTGCTGTCCCATTTACACCAGTTCTCCCTCTCTCCCTTTCGAAGTGGCTCTGGACCGGGACTCCCCAGTATCTCATCCATACAGCAAGAGGAGGATTTTCTCCTTCTGTGCATTAGGTACTGAGCTATGACAGGTGCCTGCCTGCAAGGCTGCATGGCCGCAGGGTTAAGTGGAGCTTTATACTGAGCCTTTGGGTGTTTTCTTTGGGAAGGGCAAGAGAATAGTGATTTACAGGAGATGTGTGAGTGACCAAATGTGTAATAAACCGTGGGGGGTTTTATATAGCTCTTCTGGGTTAGCTCAGATAGTGCTGCCTTTGATACTTGTGTACTAAACAGATCCTGTCCATAGAGAGAAGCAAGCCTTTGCTGTAGGTTTGTTAGAAGGCTCAGACTGACAGTTAACACTCTGTATGCTTTTAACTCATTCAACTGTCTCTAATTTTCTAACTAGTAGCAGTTAGGAGAAGACAGGAGAAGGTTGTCTCTGTAGGACAGTTACCAGCTGAGCCTGAGATTAGCTGAGTTGGTTAGAGCATGGTACTAAGAGTGCCACGGTCACAGCTTCAGTTCCTGTATGGGCCATTCATGTAAGAGCTGGACTCCATAATCCTAGCGGGTCCCTTCCCACTCAAAATATTCTGTGAGTCTGTGGTACAAACTTTGGGTGCTAATTTGCAAGAATACTATATGGCATAACCCTGCTGTAAGACATAAGCTGTTCTAGACTCGCCCTTCTCAAGTGTCCCTGCTGTGTTCTGTGAAGGCAGGGTGGAAACTTCCTTTCCAGTTACAAAGTTAGCAAAATGAAGCATTGACTTGTGGGGAACTTGTCTGTTACAAGTTGACATTTGCATCCCACACTTTGTGGAGTGAGTTAGTCCTTGCATTTGGTATTTGAACTGTAGCAGGCAAGAGTGTGAATGCCCCATCTTGTTTATAAAGGTATTCCCAAATGAATGCTCCACCTGCAGTGACTGATGACTCCTGAAGAAGTTAAGATGTTGTGAGCTAAGCCTGTAACCCAGCCTGCATGTTAGGATAAAAGGGTGTAGTGAGAATTTACTCTGGGGATTTCAGCTTCTGTGTGTGTAATCTGTCACAGAAGATATGAATCAGCTGGCCTGTAAGAGCTGTCAATGGAAGACTGAAAGGCAAATTCTGAGATGCTACCTAGAAGGAAGAAGTTGTGGCGGTAGTCACTATGAGATCCTGATAATATCAGTGTCTGTTATTTTAACCATGTGTATTCCATTGTTTGTCATTTTCATGTCAGATGCTGGAACTGCAGTTTTTAAATGTCTTTATATAAATTTTTGCAAGTGTTTGTGTTTTGCTTTGAACTGCAGAGACAGCTTTTTCCATGGGAATGTAGTTTGATATGGTAGTATGCCAGTCACAGATAAATGATGTTATAATAATGGGACATAAAGATGGGTAGAGAACACTGGACAAAAGGAATGAATAAGTTTCTCTGGAACACTGGTGTTCTGACCCATGATTTTGTTGGGTGTTGCAGTTCAAATACTGAGTACAAAAACCTGAAGTCTTTGCAAACTGTGTTGGAGGCTGAGGGAAGATGCTGGGAACTTACAAATCCAAATGAACTGCCTTGTACACAGGTGCTGGTGCTCTGGCGCACCGGGAGCGAAGGGAAGGAGTTGTTATAGCTGTAATGGTGTGGATGTCTGCATCACTGGGTGGGAGATGCAAGATAAGTAGACAGTGGGAGAATGTCCAGTTTGTCTTTCCTATAAATTATTTTACATTGAACAAACACCCCAGCAGGTTGTTAGAGTGAGCCCACTCCTTCTCCACAGCATTCTGCAGCAGTAATGGTATAGCTGGCCTCAGGGGAGCTTCTTGTTTTAAGGCACTGATGAAGTTTTAAATCATCCATTACTGGGAATTAATTATAGAATCATCAATAATTAGTGAGGGAATGAAAGCTCATTAGCTGTTCTGTATGTAACAAGAATTGCATACAGTAAGATTGAAGTAATGAATTTATGGGGAGTAATTGTATGACTGGTCTATAGTTCTTTGGTTTAGAATATAGTACATTCCCTTGCCTACCAAGGTTCGGTATACTCTGAGTTGGATTGGGATAACACAACGATAAATATTACCATGCACAGTAGTAAGAAAGTTTATGCAAAGAGAAATGATAGAGCAAATGCCTTTGTTCCTGAAAAAATTGAATGGCATGTAAGAGCTCTGTAGAGGTGACAGGATATTCAGATTTTCATATACAATACTCTGAACAATTGGATGGTCATTTATAAGAGTTTAAAACAAAAAAGATTCTGATAAAATTCCCAGGAGTACAGTATGTCTTGTGGAATAGTAAGTGTGCATAAAGGAACAAAAGATCAATTATGAGCTACATGTCCTTTGTAGAAGTTGAATTCATGGAGTCCTCAGCATGTCTGATAGAACTCTTCAGTCCATCTTTTACCTACAACTAAAATGTAAATGAAAATTAACTGAACTTTAAATTCTAATAAGACCATAAAATCTTCACTGACACTTTAGCTTGTTATGCTTTTTAATAAGGAAAACTTTATGTGTACCAAGTGTACTGAACAATCTTTAGAAAATCCTTGATAAGATCTGTTTTTCAAGCAACTTGCTTAGGATTTTATTTACTTGAGTAAGGATTAAAAAAAAAATAACCCCTCGCCCCCAGAAACCCCAAACAAAAACCAACTACCCAGCACACAAATGGAACCCCCAAATCCTGCATTCAGTGTTCCTCTGAAGGATTTCTCAGTAGCTAGGGATCTGTGATCAGAATAGTGACTCTGGACTGAAATCCTGTACCTGTCTTCTGATAAAGGACATCCTCTGTGTTGGGAGCTGGTAGCAACAGGAGATTGGAGACTGGAGTTTGGGGACTGACATGTTTGACTTTCCCCTTCTTGACCAAAGATCTGTATTTCATTGCAGTGCAAATTGTGGTATTCCAATCTCACTTTGCAGAATGAGGAAGTGTCAGCTCTATATCTGTGTTGGGTTTCTTATCAGCCATCTGTTAAAGTGCTCAGTTTTTTTCTTGTGGTTTCCTTTTTTTAAAGGATTTACCTCCACAGTGCCAGAATTAAATGGCTTAAGTTTCAATTATTTTATCAGTGGCTGAAGACTTAAGAAGTAAAGAAGCTGTTTATTTGAGAAGTTGTTTATAAGTGTATTTTCTTTGAGATTTGTAATGATTTTTCATGTCTTGCCTCACATGCTTCCCTGTGGTAGACAGTGATTTTTTTTCAAGAGTCAAATAGTCATCCCTAGAAATAAAAGAAACATTAACTTCAAAATAGTCACAATATCATATTTTACATCAAGTAAATATTTATTGTATGCATGAAAAAAATGTACTTTCACACATCTTGCTCTCTTCCAGGTTTGATTTCAAATATTCTCCATCACTTGTGCAAACCACCTTCTGTAGGATTTGGAGAAATATTATTTTGTTGCCCAAAGGAATTACTTTCAAATTGCAACTGACTTGTTAAGATTTACATACAAGTCTTTAAACCTCTAAAGCATAGTGGGCCTGTAACAGCTGATTCTACTGATACTTAAAAAAAAATACTGTTAGAATTGTCAAAGTGGGATCTCTGGGTCCTTGAGTGGGATATATATGTATGTATATATATATATAAAAAGCACTGTCTTTGTCAGGTAAAAAAACCTGCTTCATGAAGTTGGGTTTGAAAAGATAACTGAACTTTTTAAGCCTAAATATGAGAGAATTATGTTGATATATATATAAAAGTTAGGGAAACCGGTTGGGACCGCTGTACTGTACAAGCTGGGTGTATAAGCAAATAAACTACGGCAAGCAAATGAATATATCATGAGGTAAAACACAAAATGTAAAGGCCAGTAACTGGAGAAAAGAAAAGTGTAATGAGCATTCTTTATAAATGAGCAATGTTTAGTGTTAAAAGACTTCTGATTTATTAAGTACATGTTTGCATCAATAAGGACAGTCAAATCCTAAATAATTTTTTAAAATAAAATTGAAGATAATTTATTTTGGAAATATAAGTTACTGGGAATGTTTATATTTTTACAGAAAAACATTAATGCATTTTGGGGAGTTTACCTTCATTTCTGGATTAGCACTCTGGTATACAGTGTCAAACCAGGCATAATGTTTTGTTTATAGATTTTCCATCCCGTTTTCATTCCAGGTCCCTACTTGAGTGAACAGCAAATTCTCTCAGTTTTATCCAGCATTATCCTCATTTCTTCATACCTCTTTTTCCATGTTCTTTGGATGCTGATAACTGACAAAGGGACAAGCAAGATTACACCTCTGTGCCTTTTTCTGAAAGCCACAGCAGGATTTGGGAAAGGAGAATGGGTTGAGACTCGCTGTCCTTTGGATAGCTGGAGTTTTACTAGATGGGCCATGTCAGACGTGGTGCTCTGAGGATCATACACTGGGGTCAGATTGTGGAAATGCTGATCTATCATTGTGTGATGAACTAAAGTCGACATCTCTCAATCCTTCCCTTTCCACAGTCATTCTGGAGGCAGCAGGATCAAACCAAAGACAGGGATGTCACCGTTCTGCCTATTTTCCTCATGCACATCACTTTGCTCCCTGCTCAGGAGATCCCCCTGGCTGCAGGGCAGTGACTGCAGAGCTCACCACCATATAAGCATGAGCAAGAGTTATCTGGTAGAGGATGCTGTGGTACATTCCTGCTTATCTGTGTTACTTCTGGAAATAAAAAAATTAAGCCATTGAAATCTTCCTCTTGTTTTTTTGTGCTTTGAGATTGTATTCCTATAAAATGAACCTCATTATTTGCCCTTTGTATTTCAAGTGAAAAGGGAGAAAATTCTGAGTTACTCCCTTACCTCTATCCATGAATCCTCCTGTTGGTTTAATGTTTACTCTGGTCATGGTTTCTTACAGCAGCAGATAATGGAGGGACTGCACCTGGTGGCACATCAGGAATTCCTCCCAGCAATCCTACTGGGAATTCCAAGTCAGCAGCAAGGAACCTGGGTTCCTCGGCAGGAGAGAAGGAAGAAGGGAAGAAAGTCCGACGGCAGTGGGAGTCATGGAGCACGGAGGACAAGAATACTTTCTTTGAGGGACTGTATGAGGTACATGTAGAAGAAAATAACAGACACAGATGGCTTTGGTTAGAGTCTGGATATTCCTAAAGAAGGTTGAATAGGGTGAGATTGGCAGGAGCAGAAGGCCCCTTACAGATGAGCATTTGCAGGGCCATACATGAGGCTGTGAAACAGCTGTCAGTCAAAGCCATGTGTCAAAAGTGTCAAGTTTCTTGGGGTTTTTTTTTCTTTAAATATACAGGAAAGATTTCTGAGTTTTATTAATAAATGTTTATAGCAAGTTCAGTTGTTATTTAATTATGGTTCTACTTCAAGTGAGAAATCATTAAATAATGTCCCCCTCTGAACTTTCAAAAGCAACACACTTGCTCTGTAATAATACCAAACAAGAAAAGTTGCTCTGTTCTAAAGAGAATTGTGTTTAATCTTTGGCCCTGATGAGGCTAGAGCCAGTTGAGTCCTTGGGCTGAGAGACAAGAAAAAGTTACATCATCTTATCTTCTGTCTCTTATTATGTATATGATGGATTCCTGCTTGTCCTGTTCCTGTGATTATTTCAACAGCCTATCTGTTTTGAAACTATGTGCCAAATGTAAAAACAAAAGCAGTGATGAGGAGTTTTCTTTGTACATGTGATTCTTTTTGAATTATTCTTTGTTCCCATAGGTATGGTATCACATACACATGTTTTGTGGACAAAAGGAACACATAAACAGCATTTTCTTTTTTTTAACTCCTCTGAATTGCAGTAATATTTCTGGGAAGCAAGTAATTTTTAAGCCACTTCACTGACTTTTTTTGAATAGTAAGGAAAAATTTTAAAAAATTGTTTGAAGGTGGATCTGAGACTCAGTTTGTTCAGTCCCGTCTACCATTCATTTTGTGGCATTGCCTTTCAGAAGAGGTTTTCATACTTTGTATTGAAATCAGTTCCAAACTTTTCTGAATACAAAAATTTTGTCATAGCAGCAGTTAATGTGTATAAAATCAAATCTTTTGAAACTCAAATTTTTTACTCCTAGTAACAGTAACATGAAATGTACTGTAAATAAAACTTCAGCTGGTAAATATGGTATGTTTTTCATTTACTCTAGTCAGAAATGGTGGGGGGAATGCAGAGGAAAGTAAAGAATGCTCAGGGGAAAAATCAGTGTTTTCAATCCTGCTACTTAACACATTTGTAAGTAAAGTTGGATGATTTTTAAAATTTGCTAGCAACTTACTGTTTTCATTTTGAAACAGTTAAAGAAATTGGAAAGTAATTTGGTATCCATATTGCATTTTATATAAAACAAAGGAAGCCAGTGTCATTCTTTCACAGTTGAGTTCTGGTCCCCAAAAATTTTGTTTATGACCCCTGAAGTCCAATTTCCCTCAAAGAACCCCAAAGCCCCTCACATTGTTTGACTCGACTTACAACAAGATCCAAGTTTGGATTTGAGTATTTCTATTTGATTTTTTCTTTCTTCAGCATGGGAAAGATTTTGAAGCTATCCAGAATAACATTGCCCTGAAATACAAGAAGAAAGGCAAACCAGCGAGCATGGTGAAGAACAAGGAGCAGGTCCGGCACTTCTACTACCGCACCTGGCACAAGATCTCCAAGTACATTGACTTTGACAATGGTTAGTATGCACCAACGTGGGCTTGGTTTAAGGGTTGGAGTCCTGCCTTTTAGAAGTGAGGGAATAAATACTGAGGAGGAATGGGGAGTTCATAGTGTCTCACTTCTTATTTTTGTTGGCATGGCCCTATCAAGGTTCGTGTTTTGTGAAAAATGCTTTTCAAAACCTGGTGTTTATATCACTACTATTCTGTGAATTCAGCACAACATAGTCAATGCAGATCCTGCTGTTAATACTGGGGGAAAACCAGGTTCAAGGAAATGTTTTTGTATTCTCAGGAACACACCTTCAAGAACTGCCTAAACATTAATCAGGCATGGCTCCATCAAACACACTGACCCAGCACCACTTTGCAGTTCTTGGGGGAAGGTAGAAACAAATAAGAGTCCGATACAAGTGTAAATGGTGACATATTTGCTCCCACTTCAAAGAAGTTTGAAATTGTACCATGGGTTCAATAATGCTGCTGGCTCATGTTCAGTCAGCACCCCCAGGTCCCTTTCTGCTTGGCTGTTATCCAGCTGCTCTGTCCCCAGCCTGTAGTGCTGCAGGGAGTTTTGACCAAACTGCAGGACCCAGCACTTGTTCTTGCTAAACATAATTTAAAATTAAAAATAATGAGTTATTAAAGTAAGTCATTAAGGAGAAATGGATATGGCAAGAAAGAAGCTGAAGGAACGCAAAGCTAGTGTACGATACGCTTAGTACCACACCATGTGCGATAGTACATACTATACTGTGGATATATAGTTCTTTATGAACTTCTGTGTTCCTGAGCTTAGGTTACCTAAAGGAGGACTTGAGTATCTAAACAACCTGGCACAAGGTGTATTTGGGAGTTCCTTTTTTCAAAACAAGGCAGCAGTTTCAGATGAAGCCATTAGTATTTTATTTAAAAGCCAGTATTGCAGTGAACACTGTATGGAAGAATTTTTAAAATAAAAATCAGTTATGTATCTGTATCTTTGGGGTCTAGAATCTCATTGTCTGAAGGAATTTTAACAATCAGTGCAGTAGTTTGATTAGGTTTAGTATTAGTAGAAATATGTGTGCTTGGATTTTGAGGTCAAAGAGAATGAAAGTTTTGATGAATAGACAAGAATAAATATTTTTACTTGGTTTGTAAATCACAAGACTGTCCTTGCTATCGTAGATCTTTAGATCTATTGGCAGATGTTAGTCCACATCTTGTATGTTGAAAAGAAAGGACCAAAAAAAAACCCTCACAAAGTTGAATAAAATGCCAGCAATTTTTGGTGTAAAAATTTAGAATCTAGAATTTGTGTCAAATCTCTTATGGTGTCTTTGTGCGCACAAAAAATCTGTCGTCTAGAAAATCCAAACCTACCTCTGAATTTTCATGTAAAAGTGTTCTGTATGCATTTGACTGGGGGCATCTGGATATTTCCCTTAGAATTCATAAACAGTTGATACTAGACCTAGCTTTGTTATGAATTAGCTTTATTTTGCATATTGAGCAGTTGCGTATTTGTTTAAATTCCATGGAGACTGCTTTGTTTTCCTGTAATCTAAAACGTGCCATAAAAAGGAAGTTGGTGAGCCAATCCCATTATAGTGTTTCTTGAGCCAGAATTAATTTTGCCTTTGTGATTTGTCTCCTCATTGAAAATACAAATCCTCTCCTTTTTAGTGTTGAAATGAGCATCTGCAATGTAGCTGTGTGTATCTGCAACCTGCATCTCACTGACACCTTTTCTGCTTTCTAGTGTTTTCTCAAGGGCTGAAAAAATCTTCCCTGGAGCTGTATGGCTTAATCTGCTATGGGGAACTAAGGAAAAAGATCGGGGGATGTGAGTATGAATGACTTCAGGTTGTTTTTACATTATCGAATCAGAAGTTACTACCCTTGAGGTTGGCAGTGTCTAGTTCAGTTCCACTTCTAAGTTCTTGACTATTGCTGTAGTCTGTGGTGTTATTTCTTCATTAAAAGCATTTTTATTTTTACAGACCTTCTTAGTCTGTTGCATTAGTCCACTTTGATAGATTTGTTTAGTTTTATCTGTCTGCAAAATGCTGTGCATGTAATGCCCAGAGGTGACAGGAAAACATACACAAAGCTTAGATGATCAATTCTGTTATTATTGAAACCTAAGCAATTAGGTGTGTAAATGATACTACTTACACCCACAATTATTTGTGCCCATGCAGTCAAAATCTGGGATATTTGCTCACTGTACCCTGAAGATGAAAAGGTGCAAACCAGAATTGGAAATAACTTCACTGGCTAAGCAAGATGGGTTCTCACCTTGTCAGTCCCAGAGTCCAGTTTTGTCCATATTGATGAGTGGAGATGGAGGAGTGTGTGCTATAACAATGCTCCCCTGTTTGCTGGCAGTTGATTAATTGCATTAGCAACATACCTGAGCTTAGGCTCACAGAGCTACAGAGTGGTTTGAATTGGAAGGGACCTTAAAGAGCATCTTATCCCAACCCCCTGCCATGGGCAGGGGTACTTTCCGCTAGACCGAGTTGCTCCAACCCCTATCCAACCTGGCCTTGAACATTTCCAGGGATGGGCCACCCTCAGCTTCTTTGGGCACCTTGTGCCAGAGCCTCCCCACACTCGTAATAAAAAATGTTTTCATTATATGTAGTTTATGTCTCCCCTCCTGTGGTTTAAAACCATCAACCTTTGTCCTGTCCCTCCAGGCCCTGCTGAAAAGTCTTTCCTTGTGTTTTTTTTTAAGCCTCCTTTAAGTGTTTCATATGCTGGGACTCCCAGAGCTGCAGGTGGAATCTCACCTAAGTAGAATAGAGGATCCCTACCTTACCCTACTGTCCACACTGGGGGGATGAGCCCTAGGACATGGTTTTCATGGCTTCCAGGGCAGAGAGAGTTGTGACATGACTGCCTTGAAGAATGGGCAGGGAAACACGTGCCAGTTCGTGTGCATACACCTTTTTATCCATGTGTTTTTTCATTTGTCCCCAGGCTTTTTGCACAGTGTTACAGTGCACCTTCTACCTGCTTTGTTTAATTCATGAGACATGGAAAACCATCAAAATACCTTCACTTCTGTGTGAAGTCATACTAGTTGTAAGGTGAAATGTACATGAAAGTGTTCACAAGTAAACATGTACAATTCCTAAAAGGATTGTGGAATTTTGGGAAAGGTTTTTTGCTATGTTATTCCCTTACCTGGGATTGCTGTCATAGCAGGTAATGAATGCGACTGTTTTGAATGTTCATACTGACTTTATTCTGTTTGTTTAAAGATCTCCAGTGTGTTAATTGGAGAAGCAGCGCTCAACTTGGAAGAGCAATTTTGAGCTGTTTGATGACAAAGCAGGGGCAGAAGCAAGGCACGTTGCACTGTCAGGAGAGATCAGTGTTGGTGTTTCTTTCCTATACCCACACCTCTTTTACAAGCAGACCCTTCTTGCTATGACTGGGAGTAAGATTTCATACAGTCACCATGACAATACCTGCAACCTCTGTGCTTCTGTCTTTCTAGAACTTTGGGACTTGGCCACATACTTTACTCACTGTCACTTAGAAAATTTTTGTCTCCAAGACCAAATGTACTCACGATGCAAGACTGTACACCCATTTATGACAGGTCTGCTCTGTAGCCATGGAAAGCAGTTTCTTCCTTCCCCCCTGCCCCCCAACTTTTTTCCTCTTGTGGTATTCACAGTCACAGAAATAGAGAAAGCTTACTGAGAGATATTGAGACAAGAAAGCGCTCCAGAAATACTTTTAGCATTGCCAGGGGGAGGTTGATTGTTCAGTCAATAGATCTGGGCCTAACTGTCATATAAATCAAGTTACCAAAATGTCTGTTTAAAAACATGCTCTATAATACATACAAAAAAGTGAGGGCTGCCTATGCATTTTATAATTTTTATTTACTCTTCTGTTGTGTTAAGCACTAGGATGCTGTGCTGTTTCATTCTGCCTTGCTGCGTTAGTAACAGAGATTGAGCAGGAAGAAGCTTTACTTTTTTTTTTTTTTTTTTTTGTCAGATGAAAGCCTAATGTTCAAAGATGGCTGTACTAGCTAAAGGCTGTAGTACCTAGGGTTATTTAATCCATGTGTAAAAAGTAATTTTTGTGGAAAGAATCATGTAAAGCTTGCATGTTATGAAAACACAAACTTTACAGAAGAGCTATGTTACAGCACATTTATGCACATTAATCCTATGTGAGAATAAAATGTAATAGCTTTGGAAACCTAACAGGACATAGAGAAGGCCACGGGTTTAACAATGTAAATCCTAATTCACTGTGTTATCTCATTTACTGGAAAGGTATGGATGACAAGAACGCAGCTAAACTCAATGAGCTCATTCAAGCTGGGTAAGTAAGAACTCATTCCTAAAACTCATAAAACTGTGTTGTTCAATTGGATGTTGTATTGATCATCCAAAGTTTGGGCCATTTTTTAATTTTCAAGAGCTGAAGTTTGATGTTTTCCATTCTTAGTTTGTTTTGTATTAGGATATTTCTCCCCTTTTCCATGAAGCCATTAGTTGATAATAATAAGAAATTATGGGTTAAGTTTAATAAAATAATTAAATGAGAATTCTTTACAGAAGAAACAGCACTTAACCATGTTGATTCACTCAGGGGAATCACAGAATTATTTAGGTTGGAATCCAAGATCATCAAGTCCAACCATTACCTCAGCCCTGCCACCACTAACTCCTGTCCCCAAGTGCCACATACATAGGTCTTTTAAATCTCTTCAGGAATGGTCACTCCACCACTGCCCTGGGCAGCCTGTTCCACTGCCTGACCACCCCTTCAGTGCAGAAATTTTCCCAGAATCCCATCTAAACCTCCCCTGGCACAACTTGAGGCTGTTTCCTCTTGTTCTGTCCCTTGATCCGGGGAGCCGAGCCCGACCCTCACTTGGCTGCACCCTCCTGTCAGGGAGTTGTGGAGAGCCAGAAGGTTCCACCTGAACCTTCTTTTCTCCAGGCTGAGCCCCCCGCCCCAGCTCCTTCAGCTGCTCCTCATCAGACTTGTGCTCCAGACCTTTCCCCAGCTCCAGTCCCATCTCTGCACACATTCCAGCCCCTTAATGTCCTTCTTGCAGTGAGGGTTCATGTCTCAACCATTCTACCTCAGCAGGGCTCACAAGTCCTGACTTTCAGACTGGAAATGACCCTTCAGCACGTTGGAGGCCTCAGCCCTCCAGCGACTTTTGCATCTCCTTGACATTAAGAACGAACGTTCTCTTTCACTTCTAAAGAGTGTTGTGGGATTTGGGGGTGCAGTCTGTGATTCGAATGCAGAAGGGGTTAGAAGTTGTGTATTATTATAAATGAGGGCATGCCTGATTTGTGTATAATTTTTTCCAAAGTAGTTCCACTTTTAGAATTCATGTGTTTTAAAGTGAAATCTCTTTCAAAGAGCAAGGCATGTGATTACTTAGGAGGCACTGATGTGTCCTTAACTCCATCTTTAAAAGTGATTTGAAAAATCATTCTTTTCTCTCTGTTACAGGTCTGCTTTTACCTTTTACATTCTTGCTTTTAGCGTGTTCACTGTAGTAGGCAAGTTATTGATGAAGTCAACTTGACTGTAGACAGGAGCAGGAGTTTGCTCCCTCAGCAGCTACAGTCGTTTGACTTTACCTTGCAAAATATGGATACTTGGTGTTGTACCTTTCTCGTGTTGTCAAATGGAGTTTCCAGATCAGTTTCTTAGGAGTTGAACAATCTTTCCTCTCCTGGGAGATGCTGTTTGTACAGTGTGCTTGTGTTGATGGTCTTCAATGTGATGCTTGAATCACTTGTTTATTCTTCTGTTAACTGCAAGGTTTTAAATTAGAAGAGAAATTCTCATGTGGTTTGGGCTTTGTACAATTAGGAAAATATGAACAATATGTTTAACGGCATTATTCTTAAAGCAAATTACTTCTTTAAACTGGAGTTACCAGTTAAAGTGGAACTGGGATGAGCCTTCATGTGTGGTTTCCTGAATATCTCTATGGTTTAGAGTATCAGCAGTTCCTTTAGTCACTCTGTGCTATACTAGAGAGCCTTTCTTGTACTGGGTTATCCAAACAGGCTTTCAAACATAAAGCATAACAAATGAGCCTGATGATGTTTAGTGAGCTGTAGTATCAGCCTATCACTTTGCATGATTCAAGCTTTAGTTCTTCCAATTAATTGTTAATGAGGGCTAGTGATTTCTGTGAAGTCTAGGTATTTACTTCATGAAAGCCAGTCTTGTTACAAGCAAGCCATTTTGGGAAGAGGAGTCTTTGCATTTGAAAGTATTAATGCTAGTCTTCTACGCCAAAATTAGGGTGTACATAACATTAACCAGTTCAGAATTAGTTGCTTTTGCATAGGCATTGTCTACATCTGGGAGGCCAATTTTTGCTTCCCTTTTTCTCCTGCATCCCTTACCCCAGTTGGTGGTGAACCTCATCAGCTGAAGAAGAGCAAACTGTGTCTTCATTACCAGGCACGTGCAGGGCAGCCTCATAGCTCCCAGAAGCAAACACGTTACATGTACCTTGGTTGGTTCAACTTCTCATCTTGCTCAATGATGGTACAATTCTATGAGCCTCTTCCCTGTTTGTAAGCAGTTTTTTTTCCAGTTCCTAACATGTTTCTTTCAAGTGTGACACTCCTCTTCTGAATGCAATGCACTTTGTAAAGCTTGTCACTGAGGAAAGCTGTGAAAGAAAGTGAAACCAAAGTGATTAAAAATGGGGAATGTGAACATGCATTATTCTGATGATCTGCTCCTTAAGTAGGTAAACATTCTCTTCATTTAATTGGTAAGAAAAGTCAAGAAAGGTTGTGAGGAGCTACCTGGCAATTTATTGCAGCACGATCCTGACCCTGGAGTTACGTGCCCTAATTCAGTGCTTGTTTTGCATCTCTGGTTTTTGTACTAATCTCATGGAGTGTGGAAAAACAAATGACCCTGTCAAGGCCTCATAAGAAAACCATACTTTAAAGCTTCCTAGTTGAGTTTATAACCCAGGTCATGGATACCAAGGAGTGCCTGACAACTCCAGTCAGCTGACCCTGTTAAGTACTGGCAAAGTCTCTGTGTGACACATCCCTGTTTGGCTGTTGGAGTTAAGGCTATTCACTGTTGTACATCTCTTTACTTGTCTTCAGAATGTCAGAAACAGGCAAATGAGGCTGGTCAACAGCCACTGCTACAGGAGCTGTTGAATAAATGGAGAATCTTGCAGAAAATAGATCACAGTTTACATCTTTATAAATGCAAGAGGGAGCTAAAAATTATTCTGTCAGCTTTGGTAACTGTTCTGAGCTTTCAGCATAGTCAGAACAGTGGCCTGCTCCAGCTGCTGAAAGACAGGGCCACTCTCTGTCCAGTCCTGTGTGCTAAGACTTTTTTTACAGCATTTTAATTTTACTACACATTTATTATGTCGTTGCTTGGGATGTATAACGAGAAAAAAAAGGTTTATAATGGTATAGCAGAACTGCTCAGTAACTAAATAAACTTAAACTGAAGGTTTGTTATTTTGTTTCATTTTTAGGAGGGAAGCATTTTTATTTAACTTAGGTTTTGCAAGACTCTTTACATTTAATAAAAAACTACATATGAACAAATACAAATATTTTCTCGATGTCTTTGTAAATATGTAGGAATTTTGGGTAAGTTTAAAAAAAAAACCCGAACCACAAGAAACACCTAATTAAAGAAGTATTGTAATGGTGCACCAGTTAAGCAGAGCACACTTCAATGTCTTGTAGTGTATGTAGTTTTACCCCCCAACCTGAGAGGCTCTTTATAACACAAGGTAAGAAAGACAGAAACCGTTAACAGGCATTAGTTGTTCTGTCTGGTTCAGATTCTGAATGTACTTTGTGTGGGATAGGAGTGATTCTTCACTGTCCTCCAGTTCCTTGGGAAAGCTCTTTGGCATGCTGAGGGGAAATCTGTAGCTCTCTAAAAACCTTGATCATAAAATAACAGTTCATACTGAAAAAATAATATATAAACCAAACCATTTTAGTATACTGAAAAAAGTAGTATATAAACCAAACCATTTTAAGTAGGCAGGTTATGCTCTTGGTGTCAGACTGGTAATTCTGAATGCATAGTCAGTAGAGTGACTTTTTCTAAGACTTACCATTTTCTGCTTTTGGAGACATCCAGAATCTAGGTAACAGAAGAAAATAGGGATTTTGAAGCTAAAAGTAGTTTTGTTGCAGACTGACTGTTCTACTGTGCTGTCCCCTAAATTTGTAGAAATAGTCTTCTTCCAGCCTCCCAGCTACAGATTTCAATTAGAAAATTATAGTGTCTAAATATATCTGCTTTTATATTAGTTTGATAACAAGTCATTTTTTAGACTCTGTCCTAGATTGCTTGAAGCTAAGCGTACTTAGTGGAAAAGGGAATTAGGGGAAGCAGAACACCTGAACGTGGGGAGCTGGGACATTCTAAAGCATGTGTGATGGAACCATGAAAATAACATTGATCACTGTTGTTGTGGAAGAGTGCTGTGTAGTGGCAGGGTGAAAACTTGCATGGGAAGTCTTTGATGTTTTGTCACATTTATGACAAAATGTTAAAGTAGATGTTTCTTCGTTTACTGAATGGTGTACTTTGCTTGCTGGCTTCTGAATTGTGCCATTTTATACTCAGGGAAGGCAGTAGTTCCTGCTTCTCCATGTAGGTATCAGTAGGTTTGCAGTTGTTTGGTTTCCTCCAATGTGGTTTTCCTCCTAGTGTTTTGTTGTTTTGTTTGGTTTTTGGTTTTTTGTTTTTTTTTGTTGTTTGTTTTTTGGTTTTTTTGTTGTTTGTTTTTTTTTTTTTTCCAAATAATAACTTTTCCATAATATATTTTTCACACTTCTTTTCTGGCTTTTATCTTAGGTTTTGGTAGGGTGGGTTGTTTTTTTCTCATCTCTCTGCCCTTTGAAGCACAGATAGAGATGCAGTCAGGAGTTTGTGATGCTGATCCATGTTCATTTATAAATTGCTCCATGGTAACAGGTGGTGGATACCTGCAGCCCAAGGTCCACCTGCACAGGTGGCAGAATGGAGCACAAACAAATACCAGGAAGCCTGACTCAACAATAAATGCTTTGTGACCAGCTAGTTGGGCTCTTGAACAGAAATAGGAAATATGAAAAATGAACAACAGCCCTTCTTTCTTCTTTTTCTTATATCATTAGTTCAGCTGTTTTAGGCAGATCAAACCTTCTGGGCCGTCTGAGCAGCAGGCTCTTGTTTCAACAACTTTCCACTCATGTGGTGAAACAATTTGTACAAAACTTGATTGGTTTATATAGTAATATCAGTTAATATAAAAAATGTTTCTCTCCCCAAACCCTTTCTTACTTGTGCTGTTATAACTGTCAAGATAATAATGATGATGATAATAATAATAATGCTATTTCTGACTCTTCACTCACATGCTTCAAGGGCACATTTGATAAAGAATTGCATTAGCTAAAATCAAGGAGGAGAGTCTCAGCTTGCACAAGTAGTGAAAAGAATTTGCTGTATTAAAACAGATTACAAATAGGGAAGAGGATCATTGTACAAAATGCTCATTTTCTGATAAAATCATATCTACACTTTAATATAAGGATAAATACAAGAGGATATGGAGTCTCATGCTAAGGCTGAGGTGCCCAGGAGGAGGTTTTAACTTTTATCCTTACCTTCACTTGTTGATTAGATATCAGCAAGGGTTTCTGTGTCCTTCTCTAAGAGTCTTTACACTGGAAGACACTGGCAGAGACTTTACACTGTTGGACTTGGTGGGACCAACTGTCTTCAAACAATTCTTGTTTCCAAGAATTAGGTTGAAAAGAAATCTGCCCTTCCAGCCCAGGGATATTCCAAATCTATAGAAATTCACAGTTCAGTAACTGAAACTTTTGTGTTGCTCACCCTATTAGCTCCATCTTCTCAGGTCTCCCTGCACTTCTGCTGCCCTTTTGCAAATTTGTGCAAAACAAAAATGACCTCTGACTTATAAGGATCTTTGAAACTGCTAAAGTGATATTGAAACTAAACCAGTGAAATCATACTGTAAAAAGTTACTTTGTTTAGGTTTTTGCACAAGCTCTTAGACCTCATGTCTGCACTAGATATGGTGATCATCTTTCCAAATGAACAACTGCAAAGACCTCAGACTCTTTCTTCCTATAATTAAGAGTCATAAGTATAAAGGGAAGACTAAATCAAAACCACTTGTCTTTTATGAAGCAGCTGTCTGTGAGGGTACTCTTGAACCAAAGTAACATGATCCTGGTCCACTCATAAAACAGAAGTCCCTCCCTGGGTGGACAACCAAGTGTTTAATGAAAGTCTGGAAGAGGAGAGTCACAAGAGTAGTGCTTCCACAATGAAAAATAAGGTGATAGGAAAGACTGAATGCTCCATGAACTTGCACAGACCCTTACATTTCTGTATTCATTCCTGTAGCCATGATGGTGTTTTGCTCTGTGTCCCTGATCACAGAATCACAGAATAAGCTGAGTTGGAAGGGACAGGGATCATCAAGGTCAATTTCCAGCCCTGCACAGCACCATGACCAAGAGTCAGTCACACTGTGCCTGAGAGCATTGTCCTCTTGGTCTCTGTCAGGGTTGGTGCTATGACCACTGCCCTGGGGAGCCTGTTCAGTGCCCAAGCACTCTTGAGGGAAGAAGCTTTTTCTTATATCCAACCTACACCTGTCCAGACACAACTTCAGGCCGTTTTCTTGAGTCCTGTCACTGGTAACCAGCCCAGAGAAGAAATTGGTGCCTGCCCCTTCTCTCTCCCTCATGAGGAAGTTGCAACTGGAAGGAGGTCTCCCCTCGGTCTCCTTTTCTCCAGGCTGAACAGACCTAGTGCCCTCACCCAGTCCTCATATGGCTTCCCCCTTCACCATTTTCATTGCCCTCCTTTGGACATTCTCTAATAGTTTAATATCTTTATTATATGGTAGTGACCAAAACTGCACACAGTACTCAAGGTGAGGCCACCCCAGTGCAGAGCACAGCAGGACAATCCCCTCCCTGGCCCGGCTGGCAATGCTGGACCTGGTGCCCCCAGAACAAGGATTTCCCTCCTTGGCTCCAGGGCACTGGTGACTCAGCTCCAACTGGCCCTCGATCAGGACCCCCAGGTCCTTTCTGCAGCACTGCTCTCCAGCATCTCATTCCCCAGTCTGTCCATACATCCAAGGTTGTCCCATCCCAGGTGCACAATCCAGCACTTTCCCTTGTTGAACTTCATATGGTTGGTGATTGCCCAGTCCTCTTAATTTGTTGAGCTCTCTCTGCAGGGCCTCCCTGCCTTCAGGGGAGTCCACAGCTTCTCCCAGTTTTGTATCGTCTGCAGACTTGCTTAGTATCTCTTCCAGTCCTGTGTCCAAGTGAAGATGGTGAAGAGGACAGGGCCTAAGATGGATAGGTGTGTATTCACATACGGTTGTTACTGGTTCCTCTAAGTACTTCTCTTTCCATATATCCAGGGCTACAACTGTTCGTTACAAAGGCAGAAACCTGCGTATCAAAGCTCCCATGTGCAGGGCTTTGAAGAAACTCTGTGATCCAGATGGTGAGTAAAAGATGCTGGAACATGAGGGTGTTCTAGAAGATGGCTGGAAGCATCGAAAGTGAGCAGGCTTGTTCTGGGGTGTCCATCACTGGCAGGGAAATTTGGGCTGTTGCATGTTTGTCCTGGGCATAGTATTCTGTCTTGGCCTGTTTGCTCATGTAACCCCAGTAACTTCAGGACTCACACAGTTATCTTAGCAGCTTGGAAAGGAAGTACCCACACCAGACCAGCTCACTGCTGCTTTCACTGTATGTGAAGATACTAGTGAATCAGTAGTAGTATAGTGTTTAGCACTGAACATTTTCAAATTTTTTGCCTTCTCCTATTCAGCTGTGTATGATTTCATTTTGGGTTTTTTGTTTACTTCCCTGTTCCCAAGTAAGTAGAATCAGGCTGTTCAAAGGTCTGAAATACTGTACTTGCTCAAAAGTTTCCAGACATCTGATTTTTGACACTGCTTGCTCAGCTGGAATCCCCAGTACCACTACAGTGTCTAAGGATAAGAACATACTGAAACAAAAGGTAATTAAGGAAGCAGGCTCCATTGGTGAAGCTGAGCTGCCTGAGTTGTCTGTAGGTGATTGGTGGTGTCTGATCTTTTGTATCGTGTAACTGAGTCACAGTGTTGTGACTGAGTTGTCCTTGCTTTGACCCTTTGTGCTTCATCTCCATTCAGGTGTGAGTGATGAAGAGGACCAAAAGCCCGTACGACTTCCCCTCAAGGTCCCTGTGGAGCTGCAGCCACGGAATAACCATGCATGGGCTCGAGTGCAGAGTCTTGCTCAGAACCCACGGCTTAGGTAATAGAGAACTGGTTGTGGTGCTCAGAATAGGGAAATAGATGAGCAGCATCCTAGCCCCTTCCTCTTTCTTCAAGGTTCTCTTTGCCAGTTGTGCAGTTGATCTGTGATGATGCAGGTGTCCTAAGTGTACTTAGTCTGAGAGTTATCATGTGGGAAAATTAGATTGCCGTTGTTCTTTATATCTTTTGAGTAATGAAGGAGCTGCTAGCTTTGGAGATGAGTATAGTTTGTGCCACTTAATGTCAGAGCAGAGGGCAAGTAAAATGGAGATAGTAGCCTTGGTTCTACTAAAATTTGTATTGCATGTACCATAGACAGAGAGAAGGGAATATACACAGCGGTCAGAGGTGCCTGCACCAAGGCTCTGAATGTTTCACCTGTACCCAGTGATTAAAGTAGCATGGAAGGTGTTTGTAGTTTCTCCCTTGCAAATCACTGTTGGTGCAGCTGTTCAGTGTCATCAATGGCTGTTCATCCTGGTACTAACATCTAATCCAGAACTTAGGACAGCAAACATGAGGCCTCTGTGATGTTGAGTGTTGTTTCAAATGCACCACTTCAGTGTAGTGACCAAAGATTATAAAAATATCCATTCTCTTCTCTCCATTAGGTTTATTTTGTAAAATGCTTTCAAAAAGTAGGTGTTTGTCTTTTGTGCCCTTTTTTCTCTTTCTTTTTATACTTTATGTAGTAGCTTCATGCCTTGCCTGCACTTTTGCAGTTCAGCTAAGTCCTGCCATCTTTTCCTGTCTTCTTCCGTCTGGAAAAAAATAGTTTCTTGAATCATGGCAGTCAGGTTTATCTGACAGGCTTTTAGAATGTGTGAATTGTCACAGTTGTAAGTTAACCTAAATTTTAAAGTTGTGGGATAGCATATGTTTTTTGTTTTGTTGTGGCTTTTTTTCTTAGTGTTTGAGAGTGTTCTTTGTGCTGGCATTAATAGAATGCCAGTTTATTCCTTAATTCCCCTTCTAGCATCAAGGTTAGGACTTGGAGCTCCTGCTGACAATTGTTCTCTGTTCCCTTGCTTTGCTTCTCTTGCCTACAGGATGATTGTGGAGTTACATCGGAAGGTCTCCAGCCTCCTTGAATTCCTGAAGCAGAAATGGGCTCTACATGAAGTGCGGGTTGTATCCTTTTCCTACTCGGTCTGTTCCATGTGCTGTGTCCTGGGAGAAATTTGCTTCCTATTCCAAGTTCAGTTTTGCATTGGAAAAGTGAATCTGCTTCATAAATGCACCAGTCCCTGATTAGTAAAGATGCAGATAAAGTCTCAGCATCACTAATGGAAGCTTTTGTGGAAGATCCCATAGTGTTCTGCTTTTACCTCAACTCTTCTGTTATGATCCCATAAAAGCTAGTTAAGAAAAAATTATGTTCCTGCCTTTATTTAATTTCCTCAAACAGTGGTCGTAGTCTGGTTCATGATCAGTGGGTGACCCCAGTACAGCCTGGCTAATAACTGACAATTCTGTTTCCAGTTTCAGCCAAGAGATTAAGGACAGATCTTTGCACTTTGTGCAGTTTCACCAATGTAGGCTTAAGCTTCTTGTGGAGGTAGCTGCTGCTACCTGCAATGTATCTCTGCACTGTCTGAGCCATGCAGCATTTATGGTGTCCCTGCCTCTGAACTTTGATCCATGCAATAGAAAGATTTGTGAGTTAACAGCTGTTCTGTTCTGAACATAGTCCTTCTGACTCGTAGGTTTTAACCTCTTCTTTGGCCTTTCATTCAGGCTTTTCTGTTTAATTTGTGAGCCTGGAAGAAGCCGTGGCATAGCACTTGAAACTCTGAAGGATGTCAGAGTGTGTAAGGTGGAGTTTGCTGCACTCATGAGAGGCTGCTTTGCTTGCAGTGTTAGAGGTTTTGCTGGGTTTTTTTGGGGTTTGTTGATTGGGATTTTTTTTTTTTTTTTACAATTACAGTAGTACATGAAACAGGTAATTTTGTTTGAAATGGATATTTGGGCTTGTAGCAGGTCTTCACTGCAGCCTTTATCACCACAAAGGACCTAATTTCTGATTATAGTTGTCTTTACTATAATCTGTGCAAATAGAGAACATATCCTCGATCAGCTAGGTTTTCTTTTATTTTCTTTTATTTTTTTTAAACTTGCAAAATAGACTTCCAGGTGCTTTTTTGGAAGGGGCAGATGACTGTTACATTCTTTGACACATCTTTTTTTAGCGTAAAACACTTGAAGAACAGCAGCTTCGAGACTCCAGAGACTCTGAAACAAGAGGCAGCTTCTCAGAGGAGAAAGTGATGCTCCATCTCTTTCCAGGAGAGAACTGTACCATCACTCCACTGCCTGGGGTAGCCAGAGTGGTTCATTCCAAGGCCTTCTGTACTGTGCATTGGCAGGAAACGGGCAAATGCAAACAGAACACAAAAGACTCTCACTTACTCCCCCCTGCCCAAATCCTTGGCATACAGAGTGGTCAGGGGACAGCAAGGGGACAGCTGAAATACCTGCGGGGGATGGAAGGTAAGGGTGTGGGAAGGGGAGAGAGCACTACAGAGCCCAGCAGAACCTTGCAGCCTACAGGTGAAGTTTCTGCAAGCACTGAAGATGGTGCCCCAGAGCCTGTCCTGGTGGAAGGAACAGCCTCAAATCTTGGCAGCACTAATTCCCTCCAGAAACCACCTTCTGGACTTCAGGATCCAGAAGGGCACCAGGAAAAACTGAGTTCAGTGGCCCCCTGCATGGAGGGCAGGGAGGCCCTGGCTGGTGACCAGGCAGGTGTGCTACCCTCGTGCAGCACAGAGTGTGCATGCAGCAAGATCCCTGATGTGGAGGAGCTCTCTCTGCTCGATCCATTCCCACGGTACATGAAGTCCTGCCAGGACTTGATCGTCCCAGAGAAATGTTCTTGCACAGACAAACTGCATGGGAAGGACTCTGATTCAGCAGCTCGTAATGCTTCTCCAGTGGCTTTTCCAAGCAGGAGGAGTGCAGAGACCTCTGACTCTTGTTCCCAGCTACTGAGAGGTAGTGTAGCTTCCCCTGGCAGCAGCAGATGTGAAACTCAGGCCAGCAACAGCCAGGGCCAGCAGCTTGATGCTTGTACCAAGGATATCACGGATGCAGTAATGGAGGATTCTCAAGAGAAGCTGGGCTCCTCGTTTGCACCTCCACCTCAGGGACAATCCAGTACAAAGTCTCTCAAGGATGACCCAAGCCGGCTCTCCCAACAAGTTAGAGAGGAAGGATGGAGTCTGCGAACCTCTGAGAGCCTTACACTGGCTGAAGTCTACCTCATGATGGGCAAACCGAACAAGCTGCAGCTGGAATATGACTGGTTGGCTGTCTTGGAGCCAGAAACCCAGCATGCTAGAGAGCAGACATCTGAGTCAAGTGCTGTCCCTGCATGTCCTACCTTTCACAAGCAGAGACTCTTAAATTGCCTTCTGAGACTCATCTCTACTGAGGTCAATCCCAAACCAGTAAGTAGCTCTTGTTCATGCTCCAGATACTAAACTCTAGTTTCATTTGGGGAATAATTGCCCAGTTGTACATTCACAATAAATGGGTGACTAGCCATGTCAAGAGCTTTGGAGATTCCTGCATTTAAATTATACAAAAAACACAACACAAGACAGCTGGCTACAGAGTGGACATCTCTTCAGTATGCTTTTTACGCTGCCTTTTAGCTTCTGGTTTGCTGTGAGTCTCATTGGTGTTCCAGTGAACATTTAAGGTGATTACTCAAAAGATCAGTTGTGAGGTGAGGTGCCTTCTGTTCTCTCTCAGATTCACAGAACATTAGAACAGCCCAGGTTGGAAGGGGCCTTGGAAGATCATCTAATCCAACCTTTTGTGGGAAATGGAGCCTGGATGATATTATTATTGCACATGAAAACTGCATTGATTTTCAGTGTTTATGTAGCTCAAATTACACAGTGTGAGAGCAAAAAGAATGTATTTCTTCAGAATAGCAGAGTCAATAGAACTCACCTGCCTCAGCTGATTTGTGTAAAAGCTCCCAGACTCCAGGATAGCTGTTCAACAGTCCCATACCTTAGGGAATGAACTTGCTTTCCTTCTTGTGCTTTGTAAACATGTATTTAAGATTTGCCCCAGTGATGCCTGGGCAGCGAATTCCACCTAGTGCAGCCAACTGAAACTTAGTAAAACATCTTTTAAAAGACACAGAGTTCAGCAGATCTGCTCAAAGGCCTGTGGTAGATACAATGAGCTAATGATTCTGTTCCACCCAGGATGCAAATGTATCACTGTTCCCAAACACAGAGTTCTTTAATCCTTGTTTGTTGGTGATTTAATGCTCCTCAAAGTTCCTTTTGATTCTGAATCTGCAGACATGAAATGAAGGATTTTATAAATTTAAACCCATCTTTGTTCAGATGCAGCTCCAGATACAGACTTTATTTGAACTGCAAAGGCCTTTGGTCTGACATCCCACACAGACCTGGGATGCTGTCTCCTCTTTGGCATTGACTTTTACTTCTGGTGACACAGGTGACAGCTAGGCATGACATGATGAAACAATCACAAACTATAAAGAAGGACATCCCTGAGACTTGGGGGGAGAGGAATTGAAGAGGGGCGAGGAACCAGCAGTTAGGATTTGCATGTGTTTTTCTGTCACTTTCACACTCTTGGTTGTTTTATAGTAGCATAGTACTACTGAACAATAAAGGAGCTCTTTAAGGATATGTAACATATTGTACATTCCAGGAAAAAAAAAAAAAAGGAGCACAACCTTTCATTTGTCAAATACCACTTTATTCTGACTTTTTCAGAAAAACATACTCTCCTTGAAGCATGAACATTGTGGCACTGATATTGCAAAGGCCAGGAAGATACTTACAGCCTCACTGAAAGCACTGTAGATGTCTTGAAAGTTGCATTTCATCAAATAATGACAGGAACTATGGTATTTTTGCCACAGGATATTTTAAGAGGAAGGATTGATTGTGTGCATGCCTGCTGTTTTCTCCAGATAATCTGTAGCAGCCAAAGCAGCCAGCTGTGCTGTGGTTTATTCTTTACATGAAAATCATCAGCATAAAACAAACTGTAAAGTGGCATTGCAGTGGCAGTGGGTGCAATTTTAAGCCTCTGATTGCACATAGATTCCTTAAAAAGGGAGGGTTTTCTAGAAAACAGTTTAAACAACTTAATGAGACAACTGGATAGGCCTGTAAAATTATTGAAGCGTATGTGTCTCTTGTTAGTGCTGTGTTACAGTGTGAAAGAAAAGGGAAAGGAAAAAATTCAAAACTCTACTTGATGAAGAGAATTAAAATGTTTTTGTCCAGATGTATTTTTCACCAGAGCAGCCCTCTGTATGGAGTTTATGAAAAATAGCTTTGCACTGAATTAAAGCCAACACCGTTTTTTTTCTTTCTTTCTATCCCATGGTGAATCCAGCACTTTGTGTGAAGCTTGTTGAGTGTTAACCCGATTGTAACATAAATTAATGTATTGAATTGGTGAAGTCCAACAATGCTAAATGGGCAGGAAGGTAATTTCAGCTGCCCCCTCACACCCACTAGGAGGTTTTGCTTACAGTACTTTAAGGTATTGTAGTATGTCAGATTTTAATTTTAAGTCTTCCTAAGTACAGTGAGTTTGACCATACATTTGTTGTACCAGCACAAAATGCTAATTGAATGTGCATTTTCAGACGCCCGAGATGAGCTCCATTGCCACATCACCTATAAAGCCTGCCCAGGAGGAGCAGTCCCTGACTCCCCCGGGAAAGGTGACTGCCATCAACACCAGGAGTCCCGGCTGCGCGCGGAATCAGTCCGCCCTTCGCAACAAGACTTTTTCTCCTGGTGCTGCTTCCGGCTCCTCAGGTGAGTATTCCTAAAAATCCACTTGATGAAATCAACTTAGTAATACCTCACACCATAATGAGAACTTCCCAGAGATGGAACACTGGAAGGAAAAGTGCTCTTACTCTTACGAACGTCACTGTCTGAGAACACTGATGTGTGCTAATTTGCTTTAGAATTCTCCCAAGTCCATCCAGTGCTGCTTTGAATCTTGAATAACAATGCATATCAGTAATGCAGTTCACAATCCAGAAGAACTCTCCTTGGTCACTCTTAGAGAAGATGCTTGGGTTTTTTTGGGAGCTGTGTCATGGTTTAATCCCAGCTAGCAACTCAGCCCCATGTGTCTGCATCTGGTGGAATGGGGGAGAACTGAAAGAGTAAACCTGAGGGAACTCATGGTTTGAAATAAAAGCAGTTTATTAGGGAAAGCAAATGCCGTGCATGCAAAGCAGAGCAAGGAATTTGTTCCCTGCTTCCCCTGGGCAGGCAGGTGTTCAACCATCCCCAAGACAGTAACTTGGGAAGGCAAACACCCTCACTCTGAATGTCCGCCCTCTTCCTCCTTCTTCCCCCAGCTCCTTATGCTAAGCATGACCCCCTCCATGGTGTGGGATATCACTGTGGTCAGCTGGGATCAGCTGTCCTGGCTGTGTCCCCTTCCAGTTCCTCATGCATCCCAGCCCCCTCACTGGCAGTGTGGGGTGAGGAGCAGCAAAGGCCTTAACCAGTGTAAGTCCTGCTCAGGAGTAACTAAAGCATCCCTGAGTTAGGAGCACTGTTTGCAACACAAATCCAAAACTGCCGCTGAAGAGAATTAACCCCTTCCCAGCCTGAACTAGTACATGCTGATTGGCATTTATCTCAAGAAAATATCAGCTTACAAAACCCACAAGTAAATGCCCAGTGTAAAATCTGTTGATATATATTTACCGAAAATTTTCTGCGCTATCCTGCCACTATAGGTTTAAATTAAATATTAGGAAGAAATTCTTCCCTGTGAGGGTGGTGAGGCCCTGGCACGGGTTGCCCAGAGAAGTTGTGTCTGCCCCTGGATGCTAGGCAGTGTTCAAGGCCAGGTTGGATGGGGCTTGGAGCAATCTGAGATAGTGAAGGTGTCCCTGCCCATGGCAGGGAGTGGAATGAGATGAGCTTCAAGGTCCCTTCCAAAGCAAACCAGTTGTGTGATTCTATGATTATAAGATAGAGAATGATTGTGAATTGCCTTTAATGGGAGATATGGCTGCTGTAACCTGTGAGCCCCAGCCATGCAGGCCTAGACTTTTGGTTCTGTGCATCAGGCCAGTTGCATTTGCTGCCACATGGTTATGACTTCAGGAAAGTTTGTGATGGTGTTTGGCTTACTGGGACCAGTTGTGATTCTTAGGCAGTCCTTTTCACACCCCTGCTCTGAGAAGCAGTGAACCCAGGAGCAGGTTAACTGGTGCTGTGGTGTGTGTGGATCTTGGCTACCTCACAGTGACAGGCTAATAATGCTGGCTTTCATCCAAGCTGGCTGTGTGCAGAGGGAAATCCTACCACTTTTTTTTTTTTAACTTAAACATAAATGGGGAAATTTTACTCAGACAAGTTACCTTTATTTCACTGTGCCAAATGTATTTTGAAAACAGTCCATCTTTGGGAAGGTCTTCGGTAAATTGATCCCCGCTCTATCACCAGATCGATTTTACTGGGGCTGTACTTAAAATTACTATAGGGAAAGAAGTGGTGGGGAGTGTAAATAAATCGTAAGCACTGTAAAATGGCTCTGTGTTTGTATTATCTTCCCCTACATAAGAAATGGTAGATATGGTTTGTTTACTGGCATAGGCCCTCAGGTATGCCTACAAGCCAAACAGATAAACTGATTATCACAGTCTATGCAGGGCTGAAAACAGGGCTTCAATTCTAGTTTCTTAAGTAGTGTGAAATTACATTTAATCCCATACTTCCAAGAATTTCAAAGCAAGTGAATACTAGTGGTATTCATAGCAGGTAAATACTGTCAGTTTGCAGGTGGGACAACTGAAATATGGAGGGATTCCTGATTTTGGAAACAGCTGGTGACAAAGCCTGAATCCTTAAGTCCCAGCTCTCTATGATCCTTCAGCTACTAAAGAGTTACTTCCTTTTTGTTTTCACTTAATTTCATTTAATTTACTGTTAAAATCTTCTAGGTTTGAGAAACCTCCCTAGACCTCTCTTGGTGGCTAGTCCTTCAAGCTCTGGGAGCACTGAGGCCGACAGTGGGCTGTTTGCCGTGCCCACAACCCTGCCCCCCAACAGCCGCCATGGGAAACTGTTCCTACCCAGCAAGGAAGAAGAGCTGACCTTCCGGCAGCACCTGGACACCATCAGTGTAAGTGAGATGACTGAACAGGAAATGCAGCATAGTGTGCATGAGCCAGCTTCCAGGAGGTATCACAAGGATTCTGAATTTCTCAGAAAGTATGGGCTGCCTTGTGAAGCAGTGCTTCTTACCATGCTTAAGTTTAACATTGTATTAAATGAGATGAGTGAGATTTTGACTGTGTAACTGTGCTTCTAACTGACATTACCTGTTCAGGTCAAATCTGAATACCATCACACAACCTGATGACACTTATTTGCTGTCTAATTGAGTTGCTCCAGCAAATATATGTGCCAGATTTAGCAAAACCTTATCCCCTTCTGATGTGTAGCTAATTTTAACACAGCCTCATTGCCGTATGTAAGTCAAATTCTAATTTTTATGTACACAGTCTCAGTAAGAATTCCGTAGGAAGCTGAAGTAGTTGGTAATGAAATGGCTTGTTTGGGACAAAGCTTCATCTCCATAAAAAAAGAAAAAAATACATTCTTGGTGGAAAATATTCTGACTCCAGCAGGAAGGATATTGCACTGTCTGAAACAAAACATAGTATTTTGGTTAATTCTTAATTCATCTCTATTGAAAATAAGAATTTGGGGGATATAATTTATTCTGTGTCTGGATGCTTAAAATACTTGTAATGCATTTTCTGTTGTTGTCCAGATGCAGTCGGACTTCTTCCTTCCGAAGCCCAGGAAGTTACGGAACAGGCACTTGCGGAAGCCACTGGTAGTACAGGTCAGAGCAAAGTGTAAATGCCTGTTTTGCTCCCTGAGTATCAGTAAGGCTGTAGTAATTTGCACATGACAAAAAAAACCCCTGAATTTCCCTCATGCATCCACTGGAAATATAAAGCTGAAATTATGAAGGAGCAAACACTTGCAGTCTCTAGTGTAACTAGCCATGTTACATTCCCTGTGTGAAGAATATCAACAACAGCAGAAGTCCAATGCCCAAGATAGTTTGGAGAAATAAAAAAGCCTCTGGAAGAGGCTTCTGAAACCTGGAAGCAGGTTCTGCTACCTGGGCATTCTGGCACTGAGGTATAGGCAGTGTTGTCTCTGTGCTGTCAGCCCTCTTAACTACAAAATATTCCTTTATGTCCTTTTCCTGCTTCCTGCTCAGTAGTGGATGTTAAACTGTGGTGGATATAAACCTCTGTAGTGAAATAAGCCATAACAAACTTTGAAAGAACAATGATTCTTGGGGAAAAAATGGGACTTGGAAAAAGATGTATGGAAGGAATGGCCGGTTGTTGTGGTGCTTTGGTGACAGTCGGGTATTACCCTCCTTCAGACTGCTCTGATAACCCTGGGAAAAGGCACATGTGACTGGGACACCAGAGGCAGGTGAGAAAAAAGAAATCTGAAACCTAAATAATAGTAACCTACTGGAGAAAACAAAAGTTCACAGGTGTCACTATACCATTTTTTTCTCTTCTGTTTTGTATAAGAGTAGGGGATGCAGAAATTACTCCTGGACTATTTTTGATCCTGAGATCTTCAGGTCGGGGCAATTCCATGTGTTTTAAGAGTTCCCAAGTACACACATGTGTCTCACTCATCTACACTTGCTGAATTCTAAAGGCAGATCAGTTTGTACATAGACTAGGTACCATGCTTAAGATCACTGCTATAATTCTGTGAGAGATTTGTAAATCACAGCAAGTATAATCAGAGAGGATTATAGTTCTAATCAGCATTTCTCTGAGAATTTTCCATGTGGAAATACTTTATTTTAGTAGTTCACAGAGAAAACACATCATTCCTTTCTGTAGCTTTTTTCTCAAGAGCACACTGATCACATTGCTGTGTCTGGTGCATGATAGTAATGCTACAGAAATACTCTGCTATTCTGGAAGGTCTCATGGACTCCTGCAATTTATACAATGAGTGTTACTCTCTGTCTCTGTTTAAATCTGTTCTGGTTTATTGTTTCTCTCACACAGAGAACACTGCTCCCCAGACCGTCTGGAAATCCGTCCCAGCATGTCTGTTCCTTTTCTATCTTATCCAACTCATCCATTACAGGTGAGTCTAACACTTCTACAAACTGAAAAGTGTCCCTTAAAACTGCATAAAAAAGTAATTTCTAAAAAAAAGAAAATACTCTTTCAAAATGACAGTGTCACTAGCCTTCAGGATGATGGAATTGCTCTCCTGGATCATTGTGAAGCAAGTTGTGCTTTTGATAAAATTTTTTTCTTCCATTTCCCAAGATTGAAATCACAGAAGAGCAAGGAGTTCTCAACAGGGAGATGAAATTTGGAATAAAATACTTAGATAGGAATTTTTTTTTTCTGTAGGGTGTAATAATTTATCTAGATTTTATACTGGCCTTTGCCTAGTATCTGGGATACTGTCTAAATTTTATACAGCATAATCAATCCACTGCCCATATGTCCTTTTCTGCTGGTTTACTCTTGAGTACAGTGGTAGTGCAGGTGATCTCCCATGAAAACCAGCACGAGACCTGAAGGGTTGTCTTCACGGACAGTATGAGAGCAGCACAGCAGCACTTGCTGGTGCATGTCTGTGGCAAGACACTGCTTAGCTCACATCACTATTTTAGCTCTATTCCATCATCTCCACTACTTGCATTCCTGCAGCTTGCTGCTGTTTGGAATTTATTTGCTTCCATTGAATTGTGTTGTGTTTTGCTTTAAAGGTGTTAGATTTCATTTGCCTGAAAGGTATTAATGCTTTCCCCCAGGGAGAGGTTCATTTCGGCCAATCCAGTCCTCACTGACTAAAGCTGCTGTTTCTCGTCCAATTGTGCCCAAAGTTCTTCCAACACAGGCCACCAACCATCTGTCCAGTAAGTCATTCTGAATTCTGCAATAAAACCCATGCTGGTGTCCTCCAGACAGGTACTGTCTCACAGTGGAGAATGGGTTCCATAATTAGAACAATTAATGAGGTGAAAACAGTGACTGCATCTATGTTTTACTTAGAGGATTCTTTTGAGATGAGAAGACATTCAGATGTTTGAAGTGGATTTTAAAAGGTCTGGGTGAGGCTGACCCTTACAACAACCTACAATTTTTACACAGAGTCTACATGGCTGTCAGAGGCAAGATAACAAAATAAGGCTCTATTGTTTCTAGACCTCCTCTAGTAACCCACAGGAAATTTCTGGAAATTGCATAAATACTTACCAATTTGGAGGACAAAAAAGAAAAAATAAAAGAATGGGAGGGGAACTGAGATGTTTCTCAGCTATTTTCATATGCCTAGTAAGAGGTTGGAACAGGGCAGAAAAGTTAAACATTTTAGCTAAAAGCAATGTTACACTTGGTGCAGAGAAGCAGCTGACCCAGATGATCAGATCATTACCATTGCTGCTTTTTTACATAGGCTGAGTTTTGACTCTGGGTAAGTTTAAAAAAGTCATCTTTTAGAGAATCATAATAAAGTGAAGAAGAAGCCTGTAATATGTTTTTTGGTGTTTTGTCTCACCCAAGGTGCTATTGACTTGGCAGCTAAAAGTGCTGGCATTATCCCTGGTAGTCCCATGCCTGTCCTGGATGCGGATGGTTTGCCAGGGGTGTCTCCATTGTCACCGGATGCAGTGCCCACGGTAGTGACAGGGCAGGAGCCAGCAGCAGCACATCAGAATGGAGGCTCCATCACCACTGTGGAGGTCAGAGGCTGTTAAACAAGCTTTTTTCAAGTGCTTAACTGTCTTGTTCTTTCTTTGTATAAAAAAACTGTATTATTATGACTCCTCTGTGAGCTTTCTCCTGGGGCTTGCTGTTAGACACTGCTGTCATGGCAGACTCAGTCTTTGTTGGGTACTCTGTATTTGGGGTTCAGGGATCAAAGCATCATCTCACTGAATGAATTTCCGTCCTGTAAAATGGTTTGCAGCTGGTAATATTCCAGAGCATTGAACTTGGCTATCCAGAAATCTGGCTTGAAAAGAAATGATGGCATTGCAGAAATTCAGGAGGGAATCTGGCACAAAACACGGACTTTTGGCATTGTATTTGGAATGGAAATTGTAATTTCTCCTTGCTGTTTCTTTTATTGAGACCCAGACACATGTTAGTCCATGTCATGTTCTCAGGAAGTCGATGGGCAATTTTGAAAGACATGAGATACATGAAGAGCACAGATAAATGGTGATAGGTCTTTATCCCTTCCCTCCCCAGCTGGTCGCTCACGTGGTTTCTCTTGTGCTTGCAGGGCTCAGGCCCAGGGTGCCGGGTGCCGTACATCAGCCTGCCGACCCGGCCCGAGCAGGATGGCTTCCAGGTACAGTGTGTGCTGAAGGAACAGTGCTCTGGAGCGGGTAACATCCTGTGAAAATACCACTGGTATTGCTAGTTAAAACTCCCTGCTCCTAGGTAATTGTGCACCACTGGTACTGTCTGGTGGAAATGAAATCCCTGGCATCTGAAGAAGTTTAAAGAAATTTAGGAAAGCTGCTTAAATATATGTGTGTGCCATTCCTTAAAAGCAAAGTGAAGCTGACAGTCCCTGACCTGTGAGGGACAAACAAGCTTTACATATCTCTTAATAGAGTGGAGGAGTTTATAATTGCTCTGCTATATCTATGTGTGTATTTTAGACATCACAAGGGGACATTTCAGCAGCAGTTTGCAGTCCTGCTGCCTCCATGTAGCTAAAGGAGGATTATTAGGACTAAAAGCGTGACTGTAATGTCAGCATCCTTTCCAGAGATTCACTGTTCATTGTACAGGATCCAGTGAGACATAGACAGATCCTTAAAAAGTAACTGTGATGGCACTGTTATAGGAGTGTTGTCATCCTGTCCCCAGACTCTTTCTCTGGTGGGATCCAGGACCTGGTGCTGGATTTTTAGGCCCCAGAATACAGGCACTTCTTTTCTTCAGTGGAAGCACTTTCCATGCTCCCGGTGATGCCTGCATGTTAAAGAAATAGTTTGATTGGAGAGCATATAGGAGATTAAGATTTTTTTATGGGGCAGATGTTAGGACATTAACCTATGAGGCATTTATTGTGGTAATGGGGCCTTGGGTTCTGGTTCTTGCTCTTAGGACAGCTGTGTATACACTAAATCAAAAAAAATGTTACAGTTCTACAATAAGGTACTGGTAATGAGACTCCTTAAAGATCAGTTGAATTTTGAGAAGTCTGGCTGCAAAAAGTGAATAAATGTGAGTTACCAGTTTAAAATATGTGTATTCTCTTCCAGAAGTTAAAGGGGTTTTGCCTACACAAAGGCAAGTTAATACATATCTGTTAGGAACTATCTTGTAGATATATCAAAATTATGCTAATTTTAAGATTATGCTTGTTCTGTTATGTAGGCTGTTTTAAATATTCTTTGGAATGTTACAGACTCATATTTTTTCAGATTATTTGGCAGGATATGGGCTGAAGCATATATGTTTATGCTTACAGGTACTTTTCATTAAAATAATACAGATTTATTATATAAATAGTATATTCCTCTAATTTAGGCATAATATCTACTGGATTTTTTCCCTTAGAAGTCTGGTTTTAATCTGATACTCAAGAGCCAAAATGTTGCTTTTTAGTTTTCCGAGTTCTTAAGAAATTTATGAACGTTTAATTCTGTTTTTTTAACAGAGTACATCAGTTCTTTCTCTGCCAGAGCTGGCCAAGACTTCTGTCCAGAATGGTCTGTCCACCCCTCCACTTCCCTCATCAGAAGCTTCCAGTACTCGGCTCTCTCCTCCCAATGTTTCTGCTCTCCTGGATATTTCCCTGCCTGGACCACCTGAAGATGTGCTTTCCCAAGGCGAACCTGCCACTCAGATCAGTGATTCCATCATTGAAATAGCCATTAGCTCTGGCCAATACAGTAAGTCTAAGACTAGCTAAGGTCTGCCTATCAACTTTAAAAAAATCCCTGACATCTTACATAGCAGCAGAAACTTTTCCAGGAAGCAGTTCTTGGGTTATGAGGTTTTTGGGGGTTTGTTTTTTGTTTGTTTGTTTGTTTCCAAACATCTGTTGGAAATAAAATTCTGTGCCTGTCCTTTATTTTCTAGCAAATATGGGGCGGGGGGGTTATTGTTATTGTTTGGGGTTTTTTTCCTTTCTAAACAAAAATTGTTGCAGTGTCCTGTAACTTTACCTTATTGACTGAATTCGTGATCCCTGACATCGGCCTACAGGTGAAGGTGTTTCTCTCTCTCCTGCAAAGCTGAATGGCAGTGACAGCTCCAAAAGTCTTCCATCCCCATCCAGTAGTCCTCAGCAGAACTGGATTGCGTCTCCCACCCATGATCCCCAGTGGTACCCCAATGACTCCACAGACTCCTCCCTCAGCAGCTTGTTCTGTAAGTGTCCAGATGCAGAGAAGTGCAACCAGAAAGTGTTTTCTTTCCTGTTAACAAAAAAACCCCCAGCATTGTTTATCAGAAGTGAATCCTTTGAAAAATTGTAAACCCGGTAGGACATTTGTAGAATTTTTGCTTTCATTTCCACAGTGTTGCCTACATTTTCTCTCCCTTTACAAGTCTGTTCCTGAAAAGATCCTGTTGCTAGACTGGGGCCCGTAGCTTGAGACAAGTAATTCCTTGGCAGTTCCTTGTAGTCTGTTTGGAGCCTGACTCATCAGTTAGGGTGAGACATTTCGACTGTTGTGCCAAAATGAACAGATGTCTTTGGCTCTGCTGGTGAAAAAACAGATTGTTTTGTGTGCTTGATAAGTACTATCTCAAAGACATGAGGTCACTCACTGGGTTTGGTTGAGGTTTAGTTGTTGAGAGTTTTTTTTAATTAATAATTTGTGGGGCCAGTGTAATAAGTCTCCTTACTCTTAGCAGTGTGGTGGTGGTATCGATGCTGGCAACACATAATTTTTAAAAGATGGAAGAAATTGATACCTGTCCTCCATTTTGAATTTTCTTGCCCTTCTTTTTTATGTTCCCAGTTAAGAAAACTCAGTGCAGTGACTTAGTGATGTGCCTTTTCTTTGTAGCAAGTTTCATCTCCCCTGAGAAAGGACGAAAAATGTTACCAACTCCAGCTGGGAACACCAGTGGCACCTCCTTACTGGGACCCAGCCTGCTGGATGGAAACTCACGGGACTCCTTTGTGTCGCGGTCCCTGGCAGACGTGGCAGAGGTATGTCAGCAAACTACACTCAGAGTCTGCTTCCTCTTGCAGTGAAGTTACAGTTACTGGGTACTGTCCCTCAGACCTTGAGATACTTCAAATGTAGAGGTGCTTTGACACCTGCACTTTAGCTCAGTAGAGAAGAATTACAGTCATAACAGAAAGATGTAAAATTATCTGAGGGTAATTACCCTACACCAGAGCTGGTGTGAGAAGCTGCTGTGAGTGCCTTCAGCTCAGGTTCTTTTTGCTGAGGGAGGTCATATTCACCTGTTGGATATACCTTTGTTCTGACAGAGAAGGATTCAATCATTCTGTTGTGTGTGTCCTCCTTTGTAGAGCAAGAACTGAAAGTGCTAAAGATAAGAACAAGCTTAATAGTGATGCAGGTACAATACAGTTGGAAGCCCAGTAGGAAAAAACAAATAGGTCCAGAAGGAAGAAGTAGGACATGGCTAATAGCAAGTCATCTGAGAGGATGGCAGAAGGTTCTGTGGTGCTGAATTACTCGTCTCTGTTGGCTGAGGTATCCCTTTGTTTTGAACTCTTCTGAAGGGGTAGAATGGAGCCCAGCAGTTTTTAAGGCTGTGGCACACACCCTTTCAGAGGGACAGATGGGAAGAATGAGCTGCAGGAACATTATGCAGCTTAGCAAGGAAAACGCAAAGTCCACCCTAGGAAGGGACTAAGGAATAACCCCACAGCAGCATCAGCTGGGGACTGGCTGTCTGGGAAGCAGCTCTGCTGTACCTGGATATGGCGATGGACACAAGCTGAGCATGATCCAGGGTGGATCCAAAGGTGTGGAACCAAAGGTGACCAATGATACCATGAGCTGTTTTTAACAGGAGCATGGCCAGGATATTGAACAAAATTATTATTAATGTGCTCTACTCTGTAGAATAGTAGTGTCTACCTGCTGTGAGACCATGCCTAGAATATTGTCACCAGTTGAATACCCAATATATAGGAGAGAGAGATTAACCAGAGCAAGTTCAGCTGAGGTTTACCAGGAGAATCAGGCAGTGAAGAAGGGGTGATGTCTAGACTTGTTCAGCCTAGAAAAGGTTTCAGGGTGGGAAGGACCCTGCTGCCTGCCAATGCCTGCAGTGGGGTCATTGGCAAGATGTAGCAAGCCCTTTGCAGAATGGTGATGGGAGGTGGGAGAAACAAGCAAAAGCTGAACTGAGAGAGGTTCTGTTTTATCTATAGAAAAACTTCACTTTGACGATAGGCAGGCAGGGAAACAAGTTGCCCAGAGATGTTATGCAGTGACTGTCTTCAGAGCTTTCCAGGGCTCACATCAATAAAACTCCAAGTGAGCTGGTCTGTCCTTATAGGTGAACCTGATTTGAGCAGGTGGTTGAATTAGAGACCTGTTCAGATCCCTTCCAGTCTCAGTTATCCCACAGTTTAGTTATTAAACTCAGTACAACATCACATAACTTGTAATTTCTTGGGGACTTTCCCTTATGGGAGGAATATGTCATTTCTCTATTACCCTTTGGATTTGGATGAGATGGTTCTGTACAGACCACGTAACTGGGAGCTGCAGCAAGCTCATGTTGATTTAGTGTGACCTTGGCAGCTTCAGACCTGAAATACAGATTCACTTCTGGCATAAATATGAAGATTGTTTGCTTGGTGGGAAGAAGTTGTCAAGGTGTGTTCTAATTAAAGAAATATATGATAATGTATTTGCATGGTTTTGAAGTGACATTGCAGCCTTCAGTATTACCAACTCCCTTCAGAAGAAAATGGAGTAAGCCTCCATGTTATGCACAGGAGAGCAGCTCTTGTGGTAGAGGTAATATCTTTAGATCATCTACCTGTGCACCTTAATGCTAAATTGGAGCAGGTAAGACCCATTGAGACTATAGGTGGTTAGGTTTTTTAGAAGCTTCCATTTAGTTGTGGATGAGAAGAGCTGTTCTCTAACTCAGGTCAAGTGAGATAAAGTGTCTCTTTCATATGAGGGGAGGCTGGGAAGGAAGCTGAGGGACCCAGACTCTTCTCGGGATGAGAGGCTGCAAGCAAAATTTGAAACACAATAAATTCCACCTGAAGACAAGAGATCTATTTTGAGGTAATCAGGCATGGAAACAGGGTACCCAGAGAGTTCTGGAATGTCTGTGCATGGGGATGATTCAACACCTGCCAAGGTCCAGGGCGGCCTGTTCTAAGCTGACCCTACTCAAGTGAGATGGCTGGATAAAATGCTGTCAAGATGTCCCTTCCAACCTCAGTTATTCCATGAAATTGCCACTGACATGTAGCTGATCTCTTCTCTCCTTTGTCTCTTCCAGGTGGTGGATTCCCAGCTGGCTTGCATGATGAATGAGAACAGCATAGATTACATATCTCGGTTTAACGACCTTGCCCAGGAACTGTCAATACCTGAGCCGACTCGCAGGGAGATCCTGTTCGATGGAGGAGGTGGTGGTCCCCCGGCTGGGGATCTGTCACAGTAAGGGAATGACCAGCAGGCTGGTGCAGACTGTTCAGCTAAGTTGGAGCTTGCAAAGCTGGAACTTGATGAGGGCAGCAGCTGAGTCTGAGTTATCCCTGTCCTGTGTGCTTCTTTCTAACAGAGAAGCATTGGTTTCAAAGGTCTCAAGAAATACTTGCAAGTCCTGGAATGTGCAATATGCTGGCAACAACAGAACATGGAATAACATTACAGAGGATAGTGCGTCCCTGCATCAGCGATGTAAGATTGCAGGTTTGTGGGACAGTCCTGGACTTGTACTTTGGAATAGCCTAAGCAAGCAGCTCAAGTAGGGATGGGATTGCCACAAGCTCCTGTTTATTAATTATTGTTTGCGTAGTGATCAAAATACCATACTTTCTGATCCCTGTGAAAGTTGTGGAGGATGAAGGGTAGGTGTGGGTAGGGGAACCATTGTGTATCTTGACACATCCTAGTTGGCAGTCTTCTTACCATTCAGTCAAACTGAAGTTCTTGCACTCTGTCCAGGGCACTGCCACTCCTTGATGCTGTGTTCTTACAGACCACTCTGTTCCTTTGGCTCTTTGACCATTCCAGCAGGGCTCACACCTGCTTGCTTGTTTGGTAGGGGAGCTCTGATCTGACCTCCTCCCATGCTTCTTGGATCCTCTACTTTGAAACCCCATCACATCACAATTGTCATCGTCATCACCCTGACTGCACTCATATTCCTAACCTTTGTGATTCTTCAGCACATTGCACAGTTCACCCTGTGAGTGGGAGAGTGCTTTATTGCTCTCCCTGAAGAACACTTGCTTGTTAGGTCTGGAAACATGGCAAAAGAGCTTACACTAGGAAAACTGTGTCATAATTAGTCTTGGCTTTGCTGGAAACATGTAAATATTGTCATCTTCACAAAAACTGAGGATTTATCTGGGAGAGGAAATAGGAAAGAATATTGTAATGTGTAGGAACAAATACTAGGTTAATGCTAAAGCAGTTGAGATTGGTTTTGTGTTATGACGAGAAGTGTCAAGTCCTAGCTTAATCCCTTAGTCCTTCCCTACTTCCTCTTTTTCCTGTGAACTCTGGGTGCTCTGTAGTACCTCACCATTATTCTTCATAACAGTCACTCCCAGGCATCAGTGGGTCTGGCATTCCCTCTCTGAAATCTCTGTGCATTTATTGTTACATTTTACTGCAGGAAAAACACAGATACTGATTCCAGTGGGTTCAACAGGATAGCAAGTTAATAGTTAATCCATAGGTAATTTCTGGGGAGCTAGTTCTCCGTCAATTCTAGCTTTATAACTAAGGAGACTCCTCTTCCTCTTCCTCTCCCCTCTCCCCTCCCCCCTGAGCAAGAATACCCATGTTGTGCCCCTTTTGTAAGCACTCATCTGCTTCTCCAGTTAGAGGATGCTCCTTGTCTGGTGTGAGTAGCTCTGAACTTTTCCAAGGGGCTGCTCCTATATGCACCTCAACTTTGTATTAATAATGAATAAACAAACCTCCTCCATCCTGTAGGCCATTATCATAGATTCATTTCCCAACTTGCACTATACTTGGTGGATGTAGTTTGGCCTGCCTTTAGCTACTCACTGGAGGCATTTCTTTGACTGGGAGTTTATTGTAACTTGCTCACAAGGCACTGACTCTGTTTGCTGTTCACCCAGTCCCTTCACTCTGCTTTAGGCAGATGATTTTTAGCTTCTATGGAGTTGGCCTTGTGTTTTCTGTCATTAGGAGAAAATTGAACAAGTTTTCTGATGCACACAGAGCCTAGTTTGAGAATTCTGACAGAATTGTCAGGAAAGCACATAAACCTGGAATAGGAAAAGTTGAAGGCTGTCACAGAAATGAATGCTGGGGCTTGTTTTGTTCTGAGCATTCCCCTTGGTATGGAAAAGACCTATTAATCTCAAGAGTCATGCCCACTAAAACTTTTCAGTTTTACTTATAATTTAGCTGTGTTTTGGTTTGGACTTTCCCAGATTGTTCCCTCTTGGTTTTGGGTTCCTCCATTACTAATGTTGACTATTCTGTATGCTGTGTCTCCAGAAATCCTTCAGATTTGCAGGACAAAAGTAGAAGGCACCTACTATGGCTGTGGATTACAGAACGTGCAGGAGGAGATGTGTTACATTCTAATCAAGTACTGTCTAAAAAGAAATCTGAACTCTCATTCTTAAATTTCTAAATATTGCAAGAGTAATGTGAGGGTCTCCAGTGTATTTGTAACTTGACAAACTTTTCATCTTCCTTACTGATGCTGGTAACACAGTGGATATGACACTGGGTTTGGCTTTGAAGTTGCCTAAAGACCAGTGGTGCTGTACCTGCTGCAGGAGTGGAGAGCAGAGCACTTCATCCTGAACCATGAAGGCTTTTTGCCTGCGATACAAGGAGCTGTCAGCTGCCTTGCCTCAGCCTACCCAGGGGGAAGGACCCAACTGCAGAATGAAGGCAGCACAAGTGGCTATTTTTGATGATGCCATGACATCAGAAAACTTCTCATACCCTGAACCTTTGCAAGTGGGCTTGAACCATCCAGTAATAACAGAGTATAAATTACAGAAATCAGTTCAGCACTCAGAATGCTGGGTTAGAAATGTGTTTGGCATCAGCCCCTTAAAAGTTGGCAATATGAAGCAGTATTCAATTTCAGAAATGTAATGCATTGCAAACTGCTTTTTAAGAATAAAGCCCTTTGAGGAAAAGGGAAGAACTTAAGAAGAATTAAGATCATTGTGTAATTCTGAATTGATGCAGTATTTGTTACCCCTACTATGTGAAAGGCCATTTAAACACATCTCTGATCAGACCAGCTCTAGATTTCAGTTGAATGTACTTTACAGTAGTAGTCATCATCAGTTTGTCCTGAGACTGCTAAGGAGGTGCTGTATACACACACCCACACCCACACACCAAGTGCGTGTGCACCCGCAGACGGCAGGGAGGGTGGTAATACTCAAAACTTCTTCAATTGTAATTATTTCAGCTTCCCCAACAACAGTAACAAAATCTATATGAGGGACAATGCCAGGCTAAGCAGACATCCAAGCAAGTGACACTGAAGTGCACACAGTATCATTTCTGAGGTAGAAGTGATTTCATTAGGTTAGTACCTTCCTGGGGCACTATGAGTTGTTGGAGAGGACTAAGGGACACTAACAGTCTCCAGGTCTAGGATTAACTGCTCTAGGCTTTTCCCTCTCAGTGACCATAAGGCAGTTCTGAGTAGCTGACAAGATAAATGGCAGAAGATGGGGTGTCCCATCACCATGGGCTGGGTGTAGAGCACTACCATAGCCCAAGGTTGGATCCACCCAGGTGTGTGTGCACATACTGACAGAGATCTGTACAGGGTGTTGCATTCTGATCACTCACACAACCCATTTTATACTGCATCCCTAATCTACTAAGCATAGGAATAGTAATTTTTTTTTTATATAGCATTCTTAAGCCTTTTTTTGACACCCTCTGTATTTTTTAATTGAATTAAATGGCTTGATTCAAATCTAATCTATAAAGACATCTCATTTATTGACAGCAGATCCCAGAGTGGAAACTCAGTTGCATTTTGTTTTCTATGCTCAGACTTCAGATGCATTTATACGGCAAGTTCTGCACTTTTTTTTTAACCTTTTCAAACCTTTCAATCAGTTAATTTCACAGCAAGTTGTAAATGTTACCTAAGTGAAACCTTGGCAAGCACTACGGCAATAAGTTATCATTAATTATTGAAACATGATAACTGCTTTAGAGCGTATGGTTCTGGCAGCAAAATAGAATGCTGTTTCTTTTAATAATAGTTAAGCCATATCATCTAAGGTTTCTGGCTTGTTTGAGATGTGAATTTGTTTTATAGATTATAAATATACCTATATAGTGTATGTATAAAGCAAAATGCCTGTCCTTACTGATTATTTTTTGTACCATACTGTAAATTATATTATTTATTCTTTATCAATTTTGGAAAAAGGTGTTTTGGTTATTTAATATAATATACAAAAGCTGTTAAACTTCTTCTGTTTAAATTTCCAATTCAACTTGTAAAGCTGTTTTTATTCTTGTGCATAAATACGTACTAATACTTGGTCTAACTTGTGTCCAGTGTGTTCCTTGCTGTTCATGTCCTCTCATATTTTTTTCATTTAAGCTTTATTTACACGATCTTGGCCTTGTGGGCGTGGGAGTTAAGATTCGTCCATAAGGCCAAGCCTTTCAGGGTGATTTGATTGCAGTGAAATCAGTTGCCTAACTTCCATTGGCATCTCCCATCCCAGAATTCTGATGATTCTCACCATGATCAGAGAAAATTTTGGTAGGGTTGTTTTTGCTTTATAGCTTCCATTCTCAGTAGTGTCTGCTCATGGTGAGTTTCAGAAATGTAGCAAACCAGAGGGCTGGTTATCATGAATGGCCTGTCTTGGGCCATGGGCATCAGAAACAAGGTGGAGAAAGAGAGAATAACAAAAAAGAAAACCACCAAAAAAATCCCAACCTCCACCACCAAGAAGGTACAATAAAAATGGTGGTGTATATCTTGGAGGTTTGTTTTTTTTTTTCCATTCGCAGTTTCAGATAGGCAGAAATTCGGCTGTGGAGGTTGTATTCAGGCCATCGTGTTTTATACAGCCACTACCAGAAACACCTTTTCACCCCAGGACACTCAAGAACTGGGAGCCCTGATAGGGTTGCATAGTCTATCTCCAGAGCTTTCCAAGGCAAAACTAACTAAAGCCCATAGAAAGGTGGGCTGACCCAGCACACCCGGCTTTGGTCAAGTTGGACTCAAGGCCTGAAGTTCCTGTCATCTAGGTCAGTAACTAACTCCTTTTTGTACACTTTTAGGATTTTGATCTCTATGACAAACAAAAAGACAGTTTAAATGTTGCTCTGAGAAAGTGCAAATGTATAATCAATCAGAAATTAAGAATGTTCTAAAAAGCTCAACGTAAGTTTTATTAGTGTTATTTTGATACTTCCTTCCCATCTAAAAAGTGCATAGTTATCTCTCCCACCTGTTTACTGAGAAAATTGGGCTGTGACCAAATTTGAGCTCTCTCTGTGCAGCTTCTCCCCTCCACTGGCTGTGAGCCTTTGTCAGCATAAAAGACCTTTAAATCTTCTTCACCTTCTGTCAAAGCTGCTACTGAATCTTCTCTCACAATTTAGCTAATTTTGCCCTTAATGACCAAAATTTAAGACTGTAAAGACAAAAGGAATGAGTCTGAAAAATTATTAGCAAAACAAGATACTGCAGTGATGGTACATATTTTTCATGCTTTTTTGTTAGCTTTATTTTATTTGGTTTTTTCAGTCCTTCAAAACAAAAACAGCAGTATGCTGCTAAATTTATGCCTCTAAGTTTAATTCCTGACATATCACAGCTATAGAACTGTGAAATAAAACCTTCAGCTGAAAATGTTAGCTTGTAATGTTACAGTCAATGAAAAATGGTTAGAAAGGCCATGCAAATGCTGGCTCTGCAGGTGCAGCTGCACCATCTCCTCCCAGGGCAGGTTGTCCAGGTGGCTTTCCTATGGCAGTCATCCCACGCTTCAGCGGCAGAGCTGTGAGCAAACCACGGGCACGGACAGCCCTGCTAGGGAGCAGGGTGGGTCACAGCAGCCAGACTCTGCTCGACACTGTGCTGGCAAACCCCTGTCCACACTGACAAGGCCAAATGGGGCATAGGGACCTGACACAACAATCACGGGACTGATCATGCTGGAAGGGCGCATAGTAGCTCATCTGATCCCATTTCCCTGCTCAAGCAGGGTCATCGCAGAACACATGGCATAGGGCTGTGTCCAAATGAGGACAAATGAATACCTCCAATGAATCCAAATGAATATCCAAATGAATATCTCCAATGAGGGAGACTCCACACCCTCTCTGGGCACCCTGTTCAGTGCTCAGTCACTGCACAGTGAAGAAGTTCTTCCTCATGTTTGCATGGAACTTCCTGGGCATCAATTGCTGCCTTTGCCTCTAGTTTTACTAGCTGACACCGGAGAGAAGAGCCTGGTCCATCCTCTCAATATCCACATTTTAGATATTCATACACATTAATGAGGTCCCATCTCAGCCATCTCTTCTCAAGGTTCAACAGGTCCAGCTCCCTCAGCCTTTCCTCAAAAGAGAGATTCTCCAGACCCTTGACCAACTTAGTAGCCCTCTGATAGAACTGCTCCAGGCGCTCCATGTCTCTCTTGTACTGTGGGGCCCAAGTATGTACACAATGCTCCAAATGTGGTTTTACCAGGGCTGAGTTGAGGGACAGGATCATCTCCCTCGACCTGCTGGCAATACTCTTTCTAAGGCCTGGACAATATGACCCTTCTTGGCTCCAAGGCACACAGCTGGTCAGGGACAGAGCTGTGCACCAGGACACCCAGGTCCTACTCTGCAGCACTGCTGTCCAGTGGCTTGGCTCCCAGCCTGTACTGGTGACCAGGGCTGTTCCTCCACAGGCGCAGGACCTGCATTTCCCCTTGCTGAATTTCAGAAGGTTCTTCTCTACCTACCTCCCCAAGCTGTTGAGGTCCATCTGAAGGGCTGCACAACCTTCTGAAGCATCAGCCACTCCTTTGTATCAGCAGTGAACTTGCTGAGGACTCATCTGCTCTTTTATCCAATCATTGATGAACGATATATACAACACTGAGCTGGGATCTCAATACTGTTGAGATATACAACAGGGAATGCTGGGGGACACCACTAGTGACAGGTCTCCAACATTACTCTGTGCTACTGATCACGAGCCTCTGGGATCTGCCACTCAGGCAGCTCTCAATCCATCCCACTGTCCACTCATCCAACCCACTTTTCTTGAGTTTGCCTGTGAGGGTATTGTGAGGGGAAAGTGAGGTAGGCAAAGAAGAATTTTGTTTGCTTCCCTGAGTATGGATTGCCCTCCACTTGCTTCTCACTTCACAACTAGTACCTGCTCTTTGCTGCAGGATTGATGGAGGATCTCCTTTCTGTTGATGCTCCTGTCTTAGGGAGGCCAGAGCATGGCCCCACTAGTCTATGTCCCTCTCTGATTTTCTAACACTTCTCAGCCTTTCTAGTTTGTCTTGTAGCTCTGCTACCAGGCTGGGCAGGTCATCTACCTGGTCTCATCTGATGCATCTGCCCATCACTGATACAATCCACTGACAGGCTCAGGCATATCAGCTGTAGCCTGGGCGGTTGCATGTGATTTTTGCATGTTTTTTTGGGACTTCAGTCTGAGACACCGCATCTTTCTTGGTGAGTTTAGGGGACTCAGTTCTCTGCTGAGTGGGCATCATACATTTGAGTTCTCTCAGCAACTGTAACGACCAGAAAACTGAGCAAACTGCCTGCGCTGCATCGCCCTTCCTGCCCCATATCCTATTCTCTTGCTCGGGTGGCCCGCGCTCCCTGGAGCCGCTCGAATCTCCCGGGCTGCAACTCTGCCGGGCCTGAGGGGCTGCCGGGGGCGCGCGGGGCTTGGGGCTCGGGGCTTCTGCTCGGTCATCGCCGCACTCGGAAACGCTGTGTAGGGCAGCAGATTACGAAGTCCTCCCTGAGGTTATTCCATACGATGATCTTCCTTCTGTTTTCTGCGCTGCATCGCCATTTCGAGGTGAAACCCTCACATAAGGTCTCGACTGTAAGAGCAAGGCTCGGCTCGGCTCGGCTCGGCTCGGCTCGGCTCTACCCCTCTGCTACTACAGCCCGTTCACCGACCCCACCCCGTCGCTTTAAATGCCCTCCCGCTGTTCGCCCCGCCCTTCCTCCAGCCAATGGCTGTGCAGTTTCTTCTGACGGACGGGCAGAACAGCCAATGGAAGGCATCTAGGATGAGCGCCGACGCGAGTAGTTTTAAGCTTCCCTCCCTCTGCGAGCCTGGCCGAGCAGGCGGGATCTCGAGCGAGGGAGCTGTGTTCGATAGGCTGCTCGTCATGATGGGCAGCTAAATCGGCCAATGGCCGGGCAAGGCGGGGCAGCCGGACTCCCCGCGGCGCTGTTGGAGCGGGGCTGCGGAGCGGAGGTGCTGAGTGCCACCATGTTCCAGGGCGCTGAGGCCGAGCCGGCCAAGCCTAGCTCCAGGTGGGGCGGTGGGGGACGCTCGGCGGAAGAGTCGTACGGCGGCGCGGAGTCCTTCGCGGGGCTTTGTTCGGGCGCGGGAGGTGCGGGCTCCAGCTGAGGGCCGTGAGGGGGAGAGGTGGGTGGGTCGGGGATGTAGTGTTCTGGCTGAGGAGATCGCGTTCCCTCGAAGGGCCTCTCCGCCGCGGCGGGCGGAAGCGGAGCCCCATGCCTCCCGTACCGCCGGGCAGAAGGCAGCGCGCGGCTGGTGCCTTCGCCGTCCCTCGGTTTGCTTGTCCTGCGCCCCGGGGGCTGGGCGGGGAGCGGCCGCACTGCGCTCCCGTCGGTGCTGCCTCGGGTGAGGCCACGCTTGGGGCGCACGCAGAGAGCCCCGGGTGACTCCAGAGCTCCTGCGGGGACTCCATGCGGGGAGAAGGGCGCAGCGCTGGGGAGCACCTTCTTCCGCCGTGTTTCTGCTCGCGGGGAGCGAGGGGCCCCAGCTACTCTCTGTGCACAAACGCCTGCAGATGTCGGCTTGTTTTCGCCCTACGAAGTTGAAGTATATTGCTTTGTTTGAAGGAGGGCAGTTACCCTGAGTACTGCAGGGCGTGAGTGCAGTGATTAATCCGTCTGCGAGGCTGTCGCGTGGGGAAGGAGGAAGGGTTTCGAAATTGTTTAAGAATGCTGTAAGTTTTCCCGTATTCCGGTCGCTCCAAGCTGTAACGTGGTTTTAGAATACTTTTGAGGATTCTCTGTCCTTGTTATAATCTCTGTTTTCATAGTAATTTTGAAGCTACGTTTAACGCGTGAATTGGGTTTCCGGGCAGACCATTGCAACGTGTTCGTTAACAGCGAGCTTACAGCTTCCTCCCCGTTGCCGTGTCGGGGTGTGGTTGTGGTGCCCGAGAGCAGGCTGGAGCCACTCAGCTCTGGACCAGAGGGTGTACCAGAGGCTGTGGAAGCACCGCAGGAACTTCTTCAGCGGGTTCGCACTGTGGTCTCTGAGGCATTTACTATATCGACTCATGGCCTGTGCCATCAAGGGCAAAAGTACCTGGTTTATAAGACGCAGCTTATTGTGCTCATTCCCTGAACAAAACTTTGTTTAGCAAGAATGCAAATTCTTTTGTAGTTCTTCTTGGTATGGAGAAGTTGCTCTAATTAAATCTGAGCCTAATTCCAAATCACTGCAGCAACCACCACCAGCTGTGGAAGTGGGGAAAAGAAGTGTTCCTAGTGTGAAAATCTTGCCTAGAAAATTATAAACAAGTGCTTGCATTTTGAGAACTTCATAGTACAGGGGTATTACTGTTAGAAATAAATTATGCTAAGAAGATTTTAAGTGAAAGCTTTCACTTAATTGTCCAGTGAAATGTGTTTCTAGTGATCCTGTAAATGTGTACAGTGATAGAGCCAGCAACTAGTTTGCTGAATTAACTGCCTATTATTTTATTAAACTTTAACAATGACACTTTGTATTTTTAAGCAAGTTTTGCTTTTTCAAAATAAAACATGGTACTCCTTGTCTAAGAGTTTCTGAAAGCAAAACAGAACAGAGTTGTATCATTCTGCTATTGTGCACTACAAAGACGCATTGTATTAACATACACTCGATTTGTCCTGTGTATAAGCAGTTTCACAACTACTGCAAAGAGCTGACAATGGTAAATTTAACCATCTTGGAAATGTAATACTCATGTTCCATCGGGGCCACTGCAGAGCATCTTGGGGCTTTCAGATCAAGAGCATGGTTGCATAACATAGTTGCTTTTTCTATGTGAGTGAGCTGTTTAATGAGCCCTGAGTCTCTGTTGATCCCACAGCAGCAGCGCCCCAGGACCTCTGGTCTTGTTTTAGAGCCTGCAGTTCCAAACCTCAGCACCTGCTTTCTGCTAGTTTCTTATGTGTAATGCAGCACTGATTTTCTGTCTTAGAACAGTCTGAAAACTGGTAAAACCTTAGTGTTTAACTTTCAGGCAGGATTAAAAAAAATTATGTAGAGAGTGTCTTGAAGTAATGAATAAGCCTTCCATAGGTTGGGTGAAAGGCTTAATGAGGAAAGGGCATTTAAATTCAAGTGTTTTAGAATGTGGGGGATAATAAAAAAAGACCAGGAAAAGTAATTAAAATTCTTCAAATCTGCCAGAAGAGAACAAAGCAATTAGTGGGGGCTTTTAAACTTGCAGAATAGGACTCTTGATTTAGCAATTTTAGAGGAGTTCACAAACTTCTGGTCTGCTGGAGGGGAGGGAGAGAAAGGCAGATTTAGATTTTGTAGAAGACAAAGGATTGTTTTTTCATGGTTTGAAATAATAAAGCAACACCTTCCCAGAGGAATAAAGACCCAACATAGCTGGCTACAAGAAACAAAAATGTCTCTGTATAAACTGGCATAATACTGATGTCACCTAAAATTACTATTAAGTATAAACTAAAGTTACTATGCATATGTTAAATTATATGTTAAATTTCTGTGTACTCTGTTGGAGTAGCTCAGCTTGGCTGAGTTTAGTGTGCTGTTTTTCTTTGGTAGGATTTACAGGTGAAATTGGTGTGGGGGGCCTGCATGTCTCACTGCTCTGGAACTGAGTACAGTACGTGGTAGTACAGTACTCAGCAGTGATCTAGAGGCTACACAGAAAGAAAATAGCTTTGTAGTCTCCTACATATTTAGTTGGAGGGAGCAAGTGCAAAGCCCTGTCCTCTTGTTGGCATTGGCTGACAGAATTTGTTGCTGTACTTCAAGGTTATTTTTGGTAATTCCTGTCAATGACTTAGTTATATGACTTTGTATTAGTTCAAATTTTATTACCCTGGTGTCACTGCCATGTGAATGTTTATGTAATGCTTGGAAGGTTCCCAGCATTCTGAAGTTGTTCAAATTGAGATGGTAAATCCACATTGTGTGTGTAGAGTCAAGACATTGTTTTTCGTGATGCTGGCAGAAAAAGTACTTGTGCTGATTTCCACCTTGTAAGTACGATCAGTGATGCCTCTGGTTAACTGTTCAACAGTAGGGTTTTCATAGTGTGGCTATAATCTGAAAATAAAGAGGACAGTATAAGATTAATCAGTGTTGGATTTATTTTGATCAAGTGTCTTTACTGAATTATCAAGATTTTAAATCTTATGATGGATTTTGTCTAGAATTTCTTTCTGCAATAGCTCTTAAAACCCATTGCAGGAATGAGAAGTAATTTGATTCTTACGACTCGCTATTTTTCTTAAATTAAAAAAAAAAATCTGAATGTAGTTATTTTATTATTCCCTCCTATACTTGTAGGCATGTGTTAAGCAAACAGTGTGGTAAATTAGATGAATCTGGGCTGTAAGAGACTCCAGCTGTATCAACAGCTTTTTACTTCCTTTCGGTCTCTTTGCTGGTATACTTAGTGTAGTTGGAATGCAAGAAAGACTAAATGCAGTTTAAAAATAGCTGAAAAGAATAGGTAAAGTAAAAAGTCATTTAAATTATGTGAGAAGAGTCCACTTTAACAGAGACCCCTTCCCAAACTACTTTTTTGTAGTGTTCCCTTTTCTTTGTCTCCCCATTTTATGTACTTAAACTGCCTCATGGTTTCTGGACCATTGTGAATGTTTGAAATACATAATTTACCTCTACAATGTCTGCTTTAATTGTGGATTTAAGTCTTCTAAAATATGTGGAGAGCACAGAGGCTAGTTGGATCTGTAGTCTGTTGGACACTGAATTGTAAATTAATAAGCTTTGCATGATCTAACCTGTGCTTTGGACAAGGAGTTGTCCTGTCTTCTGAAATTCTAGTTACTCCTTAAGCTGAAGGTGTTTATTACATCCACAATCGTACTAAGAACTAAAATATTGAAATTGGCCAGCAAAGACAGTCCCTCTGAGGCTAGTACTGTGTATATAAACTGTTCCCAGACTGTAAGAGGAACTTTTTCTCCTTCCCAAAAGGCCTAAAACTGCCTTCTGCATCTTGAGATTTGAATGCACACAAAGATCATTTGACAGAGCAGCCAAATATCTCTGCTTTTGTGAAATTAAAATTTAAACTGGAGTAGATCTTGGCACCAAGAGGTACCTCATTTTATACTCGGTGTAGCTCATCTGTGATGACCATTCTGCTGTCACAGGGCTAGGGAGAGGAGGGGTTGCAATAATTCACTGACATTTGAATTATGTTCAGGTAGAGTGGGATCAAGATCTTGCAATTTATAACTGGTCTCTTGGTTTAAAAGCAAGGGTTCCTTTAGGTTCCAGATCAAGGGTTAAGATTAGAAGTAGTATAATTGAGCTGCTACCTTTGCTCAGCTGCTAAGACTGTGGGTAATTGGTAGGTGTAACTGTAAAAATTATTTTTGATACAGAATCCCAGAATCATTAAGGTTGGAAAAGCCCTCTGAGATCATGGAGTTCAACCTTTGATTGCTTGTCAGCTAGACCAGAGCATTAAGTGCCACATTCAGTCATTTTGTGAACACCTCCAGGGATGGTGACTCTACCACTGCTCAGGGCAGCCCATTCCAATGTTTAACATCCCTTCCTGTGAAGAAATTCCTCCTGATGTCCAGTATGCCCTCTTCAGGCACAACTGGAGGCTGTTTCCTCTTGTCCTGTTCCTTACTCTGTGGGAGCAGAGCCCAAACCCCACCCCGGCTGCAGCCTCCCATCAGGGAGTTGTGCAGAGCCAGAAAGTCCCCCCTGAGCCTCCTTTTCTCCAGGCTGAGCCCTCTCAGCTCCCTCAGCTGCTCCTCATCAGACTTGTGCTCCAGAGCCATCCCCAGCTCCATTCTCTTTTATGGATATGCTCCAGCCACTTAAGGTCTTTATTGTCATGAGGGGCCCAAAACTGCCCCCACGATCTGAGGTGCCTCAGCAGTGCCCAGCAGAGGTTACTGTCCTGCTCCTCGTGCAGGCCAGGATGTCACTGACCTTCTTGCCCACCTGGGCACACCCAGCTCATGTTCAGCCACTGTCAACCAGCACTCACAGGCCCTTTTTTTTGCTGAACTTCTTTCAGGCATATTTAGGTATTAATCTCTTTCCTGTGCTTTTTCTGTTAATTTTCCAATTAATTTCCAGTGATTGTACTCCCAGATAGTCATTTGGTTCCTTTTTGGGGCGGCACCTGTAGTCTGTTGAACAAGACCTAGACTTTAACTATGGAATTACTACAGAAGGACAAGCATGACTTCTGTTAAGTTTTCAAGAAGTCAGATAATTTCTGCTGTAAGCTCCAATTTTTCTGCAGATCCATTCAGTATCCTCTGGTGCAAAGCTTCAGTTTTAATGGATTTGCAGCTTGACTGCTAAAGAATTGACTTTTTGGTGTTCTGTCTCTCCATTCTAAACTACAGCAGCTATTATGATAATTGATGGTTGAGACTAGCAAATTTTTAGTAGTTATGAAATGTCTGCCTTTATTTAAAAGCCAGTGGGTATGAATTGTATCACAGATTCAAAGTTGGTATGTGCAGTTTAACAAGAAGTCTGATTCTGTAATAGTTATTTTTAAAATCCTAACCATCATAATCTCTGTTGTTTCTGGAACACCACAGATACCATAGCCATTTGTGTAGGTGGCAGTGTTAGGCTCATTCCATGTAATCATAGATACCTTAATGATCAAGTTGACTGACCAGGAGGTTGGAAATATTTGTGCTGAACTTAAGAATATTAAAACAGCTCTTGAAAAGTAGATACTTCATGGATATAGTAGAATTACCTAAAATAAATTAAAATCAGGATAGTTACGTACAACGAGAGAATGGGAAGGGGACATCAAGTATATTGAATGCAATAAATTTTAAATGAACTTTTGTATCTTGTTTCTTATTTTGTGATACAGGGTATTGAAGCCCCCAGGGGGAGATTCTAGTAATCTCTTTGGGAGTACAGAAGAAGTGCCTTCTTCAAACAGGCCACACCGGATGGCATCCAATATCTTTGGAGCATCAGAAAAACCTCAGAGCATTCCAAAAAGAACAAACCCTCCAGGTAAGAGCTGCCCCCTCTTTCTGTATGACTGGCCTCTGAATTGCAGCTTTTTTGTGCTCCTAAACTGGAACACTGGGATCCGTCTTTTTATGTTGCATTCTTATATACTGAGTAGGTTTGAACAACAAATGTCTTCAAACTTCTGAATATATGAATATCTCAGTGATTTGCATGTTCACAGACTTTTTAGCACATTATTCAAGACTTAATTCTTTCCAAATTGAGATTCTAAGAAATGATGAAAGGAAACCACTTCTGTTGTAGAGTTGTCAGCAGTTAGCTCAATTTGAGACTTTCAGGTGAATTGTAACAAAGGATTTCAACTAGGCAAATACAACTAAGCCCCTAGGCGGCAAGGTTGTAGAATTATATGTATATATTATTTTTTTAATATCGTGTGATAAAACTGATCTAGAAAAAAAGTCTTAACAACTGCCTTGCAGGAGGAAAAGAAAGTGGCATTTTTGAGGACTCTAGTTCTGCTCAGCCTCGTCCACGCTTGAATCCACCTGGTGGGAAGACAAGCGATATCTTTGGGTCTCCTGTCTCTCCTAGCATTGTGCGAGCACACCCGAACAAACCCAAGGTATTTGTACTTCTGTTGCTGTCAGAAGCCAGCGGCTCCAGGGTCCTGTTGTGCTCTGTCTTGTGCCTGTGCTCTCCCTAAGAACAGAACTGAATGGCAGGGAGTGACTTTGAGTTAGACAGTTATTCCCAAAGTCTCTTTGATAGCTTGTTATTTTGGGTGTATCAGATCTCTGCAGTTTGTTGTAAAAGTATTAATTAGACTGTGGATGTGCATTCAAAAAAAAAGAAAAGAGAAAAGCCTTTGATCTTTCTTATAAGTGAGGTACAGCTGGAGCTTCTGACAGAGCCAAGAGACATTTAAACTGGATAGGGAGGAGATATTTCTCCTTATTCTGCAGTTTGGCAGATGTGGTCTTGATGTAGACTTGGGAAATTGGTGAGCTACAGTCATAAACCTTTGTGAGACCTGGCTGTGCCCTTCAGCTCTCTTAAATACATGTATCTACAGTCACCTTGAAAGCACTTCAAAAGATTAGGCTTACAGTGATCAATAGTGAAAAAGTGAACTTTGGATTAGTGGTGTCAGGCCCAGCAGGTACTTGATTTGTACAAGACAGACAACAGTGTCTCTTAGTGTAGTATTACAGTTGTTACATATAGGTTATACAGTTGAGTTTTATCTTAAAGCTGGGATGTGTAATAATTGTTTGTAGTTATGACCACATCTGTGTTTGGAAAAAGCACGATTCATTACCAGTTACTGTATTTAAGTGTCCTATATGCAGATTTACAACGTGCTGCCCTACTCTAAGTAACTACTAATAAGTAGTGAGTAGCTGTTATGGTGATAATGTTTCTGGCATGTCAAATAGCATGGAAATTTAACATTCTACGAAACTGCTGTGGTTTAGGAATGGTATTCCCCAGTTTAGTGTTCCCGCTGAAAACGCTGCAAAACATGCACCACACATGCTCCTCTCCCCCTTTCCCCTGTGGCTGGGGGAGAAATTGGAGGTAAAAGGTAAAATCATGCGTTGAGGTATGAACAATTTACTGGAAATAGCAATGAGATAAGAAAAGAACAGTAACAGCAACAAAATGAATAATGGAGTATACAAGAAGGATGAACAGTTCACACGCGAGGGCTCCCCACATGGAACACAGCACTATTCCAACTGTTCAGCCACCACTGCCCACCCCACACCCTGCACATGATGTTGTATAGAATAAGCTTCAGGTCCCTGCCATGCCCTCCCTGGCTACTGCAAAAATTAACCCTCTACTGGCTGGAACCAGGACAGAAATTGTCATTCTGCTGAAAACAGTCTAGTTATTCCTGGAAGCTTAGGAAGAAAGGATCAGTCCAATTTAACTTCCTTGCCTTTGTCTTTTCCCCCTTAAATTTAAGGTGTTGGTAGAGTGCTTTCTTTTTATGCATGTTCTGAATAGTATCTGGGGCCATATGAAAAGATGGGGAGGAAAAATAAGATTGGGAGCTAGGTTTTGACAGGAGTAGTGTTGTTGGTGTAGGAGAGGGCTTTGCTTCTCTGTACCCCTTTATTGGGATGGTTGCTCTTTCTTTTTAGTTACTTTTTAAGAAATGTAACTCCAATTTCCTTGAAATCCTGACTAAATGGAGGACACCATTGTGGAAATTCTCATGTCATTAATTAGAGCATTGGAATTGTGCGAGATACAGAGCTGGAAAGAAGACATGAAAATTGAGTTTCATGGGTGGGAAAACACACTTCAGAGAAGTGTGGCTGTGTATTTCCAACAGTCAGTTCAGATTGTTGGGGAAATGGTCTTAAAATGTTTTTATTATTACCTGACTGTTGGGATACTTGGTGAAGACAAGAATTGCTGCATACAAATAGGGTCTTCAAGGGCTGCTGGTATTATAGTTGTATGTACCAACTTCTCCTGCATGATAGCAGGTGCTTGACAAGAATGGTAATTCCTGATCTTAAAATCAATGAATCCTTAAGGTTGGAGAAGGCCTCTAAAATTGAGTCTGGCAGTTAACCCAGCACTGCTGTGCTTACCATTTTGATGATCTAATGTAGCCTCTTCATCCATGTTTCAGTGAATTGTCCCAGATGTGCACCTTGTCATAACATAGAAGATTTGTGCTCTTGCGGGGTCTGTAGAAGTGGAAGGAATGAAGGATTGCACACAGCTTTCTTGTATTTGATCAGTGATATGTAAACTTAAAAATGAAGTAAAATTTCCAGAAGGATTTTGTGACAGACTTGCTGTTTGAGAACAATAATACACTAAGATTAGTTTTTGATTTCTTTACAGGATCACATTGTCTTAAAAGAAGAGGAAATACCAAAGAAGCTAGAAGGTCAGCAAGAGAAATTATTTTCTTTGTTCTCTTTGAGAAGATAAGCTATGAGGAAGTTTCCTATGCTTCTGCTTAAACATTAGCCTTGTCTCATGTTTTTAGGATAATATGACTGAAAAGTTTAGTCAGAAATCTAATTGCTTGTCTCAAGGAAATGGTTCTCTTCCTCCTATTGAGGAGAGCACAGGCATGAATTGTGATACTCCGTGTCTGTGTGTTTAGACTTTGCTTGATACTCTGTGTGTGTGTGTGTGTATACAAATATGTATGGAGTCTGTATATGGCAAAACCACTTCCTCTCTTGCCATCTCCTTCAAATGGCTAATTTTGGCCTTCTGTAGTTGTGAATAATAAATGGCTGACAAAATTTATTATTGCTCAGCTGTTAAAGAATGATGGGATTCCTGCTTTCAAGCTCAGTATGAAAAGATTGATTGGTACATTATATCTCTTAATTGCCTGCAACTGCCAAAATAATTCTGAAGGTGTATTGCTCAGTCTTTATATCCTTAGAAAGGATATGAAGGATTAGGAAAAATTGCTGAAGGAAGAGAGGAATTGTTGTGAAAAGTGAAATTCTTTTCTTACTACAAGTTTCCTTCAGGAAAAAAATGAACAGGTAATAAGAAGCCTTGGTGTGCTAGGAATGGGAGATGTGGGAAAAAATGCAGCTGACAGAAGATGAGGCACTTTGTGCACTACAGAGTAGTGAATGATCTGATGATCTAATATGTTTTCTTTAATGTAGCTGCAGAAAATATCAAACCACACCTGGAAGATGGAGGCGAGAAGAAAGCTCTGGGCAAAGAGGAGCAATGCAAGGGGCCAGAGCCCAAGATGGACAATCACGAACCCCGACTAGGGCCAAGGCCACGCTCGCACAACAAAGTCCTCAATCCGCCAGGGGGGAAGTCCAGCATTGCGTTCTATTAGGGTCATGATGTCACTGTCACTAATGGAGAAACTCTTGTCTGTGGCGGTGAGGTCAGTTTATACACTATTGCTTGTGAATAGATTCTTAGGCAGATGGATGAGGGTTATGTTAGAGTACGTAGGAAGGATAATCTGGTGATTTGGGGAGGAAGGGCTGGGGAGGGAATGGGTGCCTTGTGGAAGATGTGAGTACTGGCCTGCCTGGGTGGGTGGCAGAGCCAGACATTAGTGTAACTTTATGAAAAATTAGTGCTACTTATTGGTGAGCTCCTCAGACTGTTAGGTAAGAACCTAACAGTCTAGCTTGTGGCTCAGGACGCTCTTGTGGAATCAGGCTTCCATACAGTCAATGTGTCAAACATGGTGAATGGGAAGGGGCCTGAAGGTCACGCTTGAAGATTCTGGAGTACAGCAGGTAGGCTGGCCTTTCCCCTAGGCAATGGGATACAGCTTCCAGCATGAGCTGATTTGCAGTCATGTGAATATAAGTGTGTTCTGCTGGAACAAGTAGTGCTGCCATGGTTAAGAGTGTCTTCAGTCATTGCGTCTTTTTCTCCTTTCTTGCTTGGAGCACATGATTGCTGATACAAGGACAAAATACGTTGAAAGTTTCTTTTATATACTCATAAACAATGAGATGTTTGTAAAGATTGTGGTCTTCCCCTGCCTAGGTATTCAGGTCTTTTGGATGCCTTCAGTAATTTGCTGATTACTGTGACTAGCTCTTCACATGTGGCAGTCCAACTTGCTGTTTCATGTTGGTGCTTCTAGTTGAGTGCTTGTATATTTTCTGGTAAAAACGTGGGTGCAGACAATAGCTTTATGGTACTCTTTGAACAGAGGCAACTTGGAAGTTTACCATGGAGAGGACACTGAGATATCAGCCAGGTCACTCTGACCCAGCCTCTGTAGAAAGGGCTCAGCTTCAGCACAGGTTTTCACTTGGCTCCCTGTGGAAACCAGGACAGTTCTCCTGTCTCCACCACAGTGAGTTTCCTGTTGGTTTTGCCTGTGCTGAGTCTATTAGTGAATTCTCCCATCTTTTATCAGCCTTACCTCTGCATTTGACTGTCTCAGATTTTTATTTTGAAAACTGTGTGAGTTCTTCCCAACCTAGAGTTGTAGTTGATTTTGCTGTAGATTACCTTAGTTGGAAAATAAAAGCCAGCACAAACAGAAGGTTTGTATTACTAAAATCTATCATAAATCAAGTTTGGAAGATGTGCATGTTTTGCACAGTTATTTTTGGGGGACGGTTTGTTCTGTGAATGGAGTTTATGATCATATCCAGAGCTTTGATACATGAATGTTAGCTCTAGGTGCTTACTGTTAAATATATTGAATACTGACCTTTTAAATCTGACATATCAAAACAGGCGTTGTTCAGGTACACCAAAGAACAAGTGGCCTTATTGTGTATATCCACTGCTGCTCTAGCCTGCATTCCCTGGGAACTGCTGCCATTGAGACAGGATGCTGGGCCAGGTGCTAAACCTTTCTGTGATTGTAATGCTTCCTAGGCCGTACAGTTCCCTTGTGTCAGCAGCGGTGGGTGACTGCTTTAAGACTTAGTTGCCTTTTCAAATGGTGAAACATATGGGGCAGTGCTAGGATAGAAACAGCCATGGAAAGTAGGGATTCAAATGCCTTTGTACCTTTCATATTGGTTTGGAGCTGCCGTTTAATTTTCCCCGCAGGAAAACAAGGCAGTAGTTCAAACTGCAACCCTGGAATGAATTTATGTTAGTTCTAAATATGTATTTCTTAGCACCTCTTCCTGGGTCTGTGCTCTCCAGCCTCTGGCTGAGTCTCAGATGCATTATCCGTTTCAGTTTCTTGTTCCAGTACTTGACAGGAAGCTGTCATATAGAAAAGTCAACAGGAGGCTGCTTCCTACATTGCAGGCTCTGCTGTAGCTGATGCTATCTGCAATACCAAGCATTTGGCATCTTTTATTTAGTACCCAATGTGCGTTGGCTTCAGTGCCTGTCCTTTAAAGAGCAACTTCTAACTAGGCCTTAAATTGGTTAAACTGTGTTAAATTTCTTGCATTTCTTTCTTTGAAATTGAAACAATGTTTTCAGCTCTTCAAGATTGATCTGAACATTTCTCTGGGACAGAGGGGGGTTGGAAATCAAATGACAGAAGATGCAGTTACCAATAAACAAGTATTTTGTTACTTCATTGTGTGCTGTAGATGGCTGCTTTTATAAACTGGTCAGTATTCTATTTCACCATAGATGCACTGGTGAATTTTATGGTCTGAAATGGGAAAAACAGCACATGTATTTTCAGGCCTTCCATACATGGGACTGTGCTCAGGAGCTGTGACATCCTGCCCAAGGCTGCCCATGAGACAGACACCTCTTACCCCTGGGAGGGGTAGTACAGTAGCAAGAGCTCAGCTTACTGCCTTTTTGTGGGCAACATTCCAGGATGTTCTGTACCACACTGGGATTCTGTTATGTTCTTCAGCAATATTGTAAATAGAATTAAATATTCAAATAGTTTAAATAGTTAAAGCGATTTGTAGAAAAAGATAGTAATTCCCCTTGAACAAGGGATATTCTTTATGTGGAGAAGTCATATGCTCACTTGTGTGTTTCTAGTGAATGCATAAGACACCTTTCATGTGCCAGACTGCCTTGGTTGACAGAGGAGGGAACTCCAGCTACTGACATTGCAAGTCTGGGTGAGCTGGACACAGTGACCTCTCAGCCAGGATGTTGTGTCTGTGGCATTCATCCCTGAACTTCCAGGCTGTGATGCTCTCAGAGCCTCTTGGCCAGCTCTCACTCCCACAGTAACTTCTGTGTTTGGCCATTTACAGTTCAGAACTCTCCTCTGAAGCATGTACAATTTGGGTGGGATCTGCATAGTGTGGGAATGTGGCAATGTCCTTGATAGACAGCACATTAGCAATGAAGGACTTTTTTTCCTTTGAGCTGCAGCCAACAGTAGACTGCAGTACAGCTCCAGTTTCCAACTGTGTGTGTTACCTCATGGCTTTCCCCAAAACTGCTGGTTTGTAAACCAGCACTTGGGATAGAATGTTATTGGAGTTGCTGCTTCAGTCTGGGAAGGAAAATTATGGTGTCCATAGCGAGCTTAGCTTAGGAAGTGGTTAAAGGAGAACTTGCATGCTTTCATGAGTCACGTGTGGTTCTAGGCATATGTGTTGCTTAGTCCCTAAATATGTCACCATGTCTGTCCTGTACATGACCTCACGGCTCTAGTGAGCTGCCCAGCTGCAGTGTGTCATCACTCCTGATCCCCACGTGTGCCAGTTAACCCAGATCATGCATGTGTTGCCCTCTGAAGACTGCTGGCTACTGTGCAAAACCTTTTAAGCAAGCACGGTCTGATACCGTCCCTCTGCTGCATCACTGCATCGCATCCTACATTGCACTCTCAGTGAGGAAGATCAATGTCCTCTCTGTTGGTGTTTTAAGCAGCATTACTGTGAGGTTTTTTTAATTATTTATACAGGCTAATCAGACTTGGAATATCCAAAGTACATTCTTGGGGCTTGTCTAGTGAGAGAAGATACATAAAGTAGTGATGTGTGGAGACAATTATTTAAGCACTAAATGAGTAACTGCTGTAGTATGCTCCCTGGAAGGCTGTCAGAGTTGCTTATGTACAATATGATCACACTGCTGTATGGATGTCCAAGTGTCTTGGCTGTCTGGGTGATTGTGTGGTGGAGCTGGCCACCCAGCGATTTGTCCAAGGCCCTGATGTGTCTCCTGTTGAATTTCAGCTTGAAGCTCTGCTGAAACCATGTATCACTTCCCTTTGAAAAAGGTGATGGATTAAATGTCATTGAGGCTGAAGTTTTCCATTGTTTCTTAAGGAGCAAAGACAGATCACAGCATCCTGGCCAGGGAAGATTTGGTCACATGTAAGCTGTTTCTGTCATTACTGGTTATCAGCTGTGCAAGGAGTGGACTGGGTAACAATTCATTGATGGCCAAAAACTGATGCCTAGAAGCCTCCCAGCAGGCTAAGCTGGCTGCCTAGGCTATGCCCAGTCACCACTCCTCCCTTTGAATGTAGTTGGTGAGCAGGAATAGGCTGCTCACCAATTTAAATGAAAGAGATTTAAATTATTGGGCTAAATTAGTAGCCCTGATGATTTTTGTAGTTTTACCTTGCTTCTGGGAATTAAGACAGTCTCATCTTGAATTGGCTTTCCCTTTCTTTCAAGTTCCTTATATTGCTAGCAGGACAACCTCTTCCTCAAGCAGATCAAAATACTCTCCATAGCCAAGCGAGAATGCAGGAATTTGCTTTACTTAGCAGCCTCTCTAGGTCCAGCTGCCTTCCAGTTCTTACCCACTGCTTTCCTTCTCCCTCCTACATATACGGATATTTGAAATAGTAGCTGGGCTGCCTTTGGCTTCTCCATGACCACTCCTCTGCTGCTGCTTGGGTGTGTGCTATGTGCCACTTAAGACAAAACCACAGACTGCTTTGCGTCCAGGTGTATCAGAAGCACAGGGGCCTGTTGAAGTAATGGAAACTTATCATTATGCCAGGTTCTTCATGAAGATCATAAAGATGAGGCTTTTTCTGCACTGTCTTGTCCCATAAACTTACATAAATGTTGCTCTACTGTGTCAATGTTTAGCGTCCTGGCTGCTGGGAGCATGCACTTGGGCATGAAGGGCAACACAAGTCCAAGTGTGAGCTGCCTGAATAAATGTCCACTTTCAGGTTTCAGTCTGTATTTTAAGAGTCTCAACCCACTGTGTCTTTGGCAAGAAGAATGTTCTGCCAGAGAATATGTGCAGCTTAAATGTTAAGGCCCAGATTGTCTAAGGCTGGGGACAGTGAAAGGGGTGGGGGTTTCAGTTATCCATAATCATGATCAATGCAACATACAAAAGTTAAAAAAAAAATCAAACACCTGATTGTTTCCTTCCATTTCTTGCAGCATGTTGACCTCTGCGAATGCCACCCTTTCATTTCCATGACAAGCTCAATCAAAGTATGAGAGCCATGCCATTTCCTTTTTGAAAGCTCAGACCTGAGCTCTGGTATCCCAGCTGCAGGTGTCCAGCAAAAATGGGGAAGACAAGCAAAGTTGCAGGTAGCTTCCTGGTCATCAGGGGACCATTACTGAAAAAAGCTGAGTAAGAGTAAGCAATCAATGTGCCCAGTAGAGGTGAGCAGGTACTGTTCAAGGAAGGGTCATCATCTCCCTCCCTACTCTTATGTCAGCTTCGAGCTTTATCCATCTGAGCTGAAAGACAGGAACAGCCTGTCCAGAAGAACTCTGCCTGTGAGAGGCTCCAGTAGAGTTCTCCCACCTTGAAGATGGTCTTTGTGCAAGAGACCCAGAGGTCACCAGGATGTCCCCACATCTTCAGATTCTGTGACAGGGCTTTTGTAAGCAAGTGCAAGCATCTTTGCTAGATGATTTCTGTAAAACCCTCTCTAGCCAACAGAAGTTCTCCATACAGGCAGTGAACACAAGAGAGGGAGAGGAATGCTTCCCAGTGACACCCAGCAGAACAGGCAGTGGAGCTTTGGTGCTACACCAATGAGAATCTTGTTAACCATTGGCAGACTTTAAGGAAAGTATGTCACAACTCTTCTTCAAAACAGAAGAGTAATGTTTCTTTTCTAATAATTTGGAGGTAGGTTGTGGGATGTCAAACAGGAGTGGCTGGCTTTTGAGTGAGCTTCTTCCATGAAGGACTAAGTACAGGACTTTGAGTGGTTATCCCAGCACTTGTTACAATACCAAACCCCTTTGTGTTTAGCTGCTGCATCACATGGCATAAACTAAGAAATGTGATGGCTTCAGCAGGCCAGGCTGAAGTCACTGCTTTTAAGCCAGGGTATTAACACACAAATCGGTTCTGAACACATTTTTTTTCTTCTGTTTGCAAGGCTTCAACATTAGTTTACAGCCCTGCTGCGTGTGGTTTTTCATAATTACAGCTGGAAATTCATCAGGGGATGTTTCCTCTGAAAAAATGCAAGTGCAAGATTTCAGCACTGAAGAGTCGTGCAGCAAGTGAAGGCCTAAGGATATTTTGAAGCCACAGTCTAGCAGGAGTCTGATTTGCCAGGTGTGTTAAAATACTGATGAGGCCTTACATGGAGCACTGTGTGCAGTTGTGGCCTCCCTAGTACAAAACAGATGTGATTTAGAGAATGCAGTGATGGGCCACAAAAGTGATAAAGGGACTGGAGCGTCTGTCACAGGAGATGGGGCTGAGAGAGCTGGGGTGCTCAAGAAGGTTCTGGAAGACCTGACCAGTGTGCTCAAGTACCTGCTGGGAGGAAACAAGGATGAGGGGGCCAGACTCTACTCTGGACAGGAGGGAATTAGCACAAGGGAAACCACACAGAACTCCATCTGAACACAAGGACGTACATTTTTCCTGCGAGGGGTCAGACACTGGGACAGGTGGCCCAGAAACGCTGCAGAGTCTCCATCCATGGAGATGTTCAAACCCTGTTTGCTCTGTGCTCTGCCTTCTGCTCCATGTTGATTCTTTAGGGTTATTTGTTTACTAAGCAAAGATGTCAGGCTTGCAGAGCCAGTGACTTCAAACTGTGGCTGTGAAACCTGCTCATCAGGAAACCAGGGCAGCAGTAATATGCCATCCAGATGTAGGAGTGTAGCCACAATACACCCAGCTACAGTTGAGAACTCACAGTAGCAAAGGAGTAAGTGATCCCCAGGCAGATGGTAGAGACCAGCAGGGGCACAGGTGTGAATGCCAGGAGAGTGAAGACTGGCAGAGTCAGCACGGCACAGACAACAGGAAGGACACCTCTCAGTCCAACACAGTCGTGGTGAAGGGAATGAACAGAAAGCCTCTTCCAGGGGACCCTGCTTCCCACGGATCCTAGTGGCACACGGGGCTATGCAAAGTGAGCTGGGGGAGTGGCAGTGACACGGCATTTCCTGGCTGTTGGCAGTGTAGCAGACCAGCTGTTCTACCTCTTGCATACTCTGAACTGAGACTGAAGTGTTACTAGGTGTCCGGTACTCAAGTGAAACCCCAGGTTTTAAGAAAGGGGAAGGGAAAACATCATTATACCATGATAATTACGGAAATAAGGAACGGAAGCTGTTTGACAAAACAGGGCCTGATTGCATGCAGATTGTCTTTTCCCATCTACTTGCAAAGCTTATCCCAGTCCTTTATATTTCTGTCTCCGTCTCAGACTTCCCAAAACACACAGCCATATACCGTGGGTTGATGCTACTGTAGTACAATTACAGGACAGAGGTAAAAACCAGCAAATGTTACTTGTAATTTAAGTCAGGTTAAGGTGCATCTTGCAGTTTGCAAGGATATAAAGGACTCCTTGTTCAGCCACAACAGGTGAAATTCTGTTTGAGGGGGCTGTAGCAGACATTTCAAAAAATCAGGAACCAGTTATCAGCAAGTGCTTCATGTTTTGGGTACTCACAATTAATATGCCAACTGCTGCAGAGAGAATGAGGGAGCTTTCATATACTTCCCCAAAAATGTAAGCAGCTGCCTGCTGATTTTAACCAGAATATTTATCCTGGGTAAACTTGCTAAAAATAAAATGAAGCCAAGAAAATAAAATAATTAGTATTCTTGATCTGGTTATTTTGATAGAAAGTAAATTTGAGCACAAGCATATGGGCAGGCAGGGTTTGAATGAGAGGACTTGTTTACAAGCTTGATTCTGTCTGGTGTGTAGTGCCAAGCCTTTGATGGTTTACTTTCTTTTTAATTAATGCCCACCACAGAGGAGCTGGTATTTTCAGACACTTTCAAGACACTTCTGCAAGTGCAGAGTGAAACTGCAGGTTAAAGTGGAGCATGTGTTTCCTATATCAGCACAGCTCACAGCAGCAGTGTGTTGTTGCATGTCCATACTACATGGGTGAAGTTTTGACATCCTTTTTTAAGAGGCTAAAAGCCTTATCAGTTCAAGGGGATGAATGCTGAGGGGCAGGACCATGGTTTAAAAATAATCTAGCAGCAAGAAAAATTTATATTGAACATCTGCATTTGAGAAGTACTAGGAAGTGTCCAGGAAATTCCTTTAAGAAGATCTGGTTACAGAAAAAAAAAAAACAAAAAAAACCAAAAAAACCCAAAACCAAAAACAAGCAAAAAACCCCCAACCAACCAACCAAAAAAAAAAAAAAAAAAAAAAAAAAAAAAAAAAAAAAAAAAAAAAAAAAAAAAAAAAAAAAAAAAAAAAAAAAAAAAAAAAAAACCCCCAAAAAACCCCAACCCCCCCCCCCCCCAAAAAAAAAACCCTGTCAAAACCAGCCTTTCAGTTTTGTTAGGGACATGCAAAAGTTTCATTAAACTTCCTCAAATTCTTTATCGAATTTACAGTCATTCAGTTAACAGCTTTCACAGAGGTTTATTTAAGGAACTTGTATCTACTTAAATTTGATTTGGCTGTCTATATGGCTGCTTCCCATCAGTTGTCATGCTGATGACATTTCTTCCCTCCTGATTTCACAGTGGCCTTTTTCAAATCACTAATGAAATACTACCAACAATTTTATTTATTTTTATTTATTTTACTGCAGGCCTTACCTAATACAAAAGTTCATTCTCATAATGTGACAGAAGCTGCTACATCATCCACAAAGTGCAACAAAGCAGCAAAAGAAGTCTGTGGCAGAGCCCCAGAACAGAAGCAGGAGTCTCAATTTAGATAGTCAGGTTGCTTCTTTCTTTTAAGCAAAGGCAGGAATTAAAAAGGAAGTCTGAAGCTTTCACCAGATTCAAAGGCTTCGTCTTCTACAAACCCAGGCTGAGCAAGCCCAGTTATATTCCAACACAGCAGAGTGCAGCAGCTGCAGGGCAGAGCTGCCCCAGGGCTGTGATGTTGACACCCCACCCAGCTCAGGAGACACCCACTTTACTGGTCTGTCACAAAGGTGAAAAGTCTATGGGCTGTTTTTAAAATGGAGTATTTCTTCCCCCTCTCCCAAATCCTTCTGATCCTCCTTTGGCAGTGTTTGAAGCTTTAAATATTAGATGAATCATTTTCCTTCAAGATATTTTTGCAGTCTTTCAGAAGCTTCTCTCATCTGTGAAGGGAAAGAAAGGTCAAAGAACCCTCAAACCTTTAGGTGTCAAAGGCATGTTTCTCCACATTTCACAAGTGGAAGGAACAAGTCTATTACCCCTGCATTTCCTACTCCCTCCAAAATAGGGGCCTGCAAGGCTCTGTCAACGCATGTCAGTCAGTGGCCACAGCCACAGAACAGTACCTGGTGTCTGCCACAAAGGGGAAGATGCAGTTGTAGGAGAACGTGATGGTGAAGACCAGGAGCCAGTAGGGAAGGGGAAGGTGCTGTATGTCCTGGATCTACTGCAAAGAGAAGATGTGCCCTCACTCCCCAAGAAAATAGCCCAGCTTGACACCAGTGTCACTTTCTGCAAGCCACTGAAGGGCACAAGAGATTTAAGAAATAATGGCAGGTTAAAGGGAAATAAAACGCAGCTCATAGACCTCAAGTCAAATTTGAGATGTACTGACTCTAAAACATTCCTTCTGTAGCACTATCCAGTAAAGAAAACAAAAAAGCTTTCTTATTTTTATAAAGGTTCTGGCTGCAAGAGACTGTTTTGAGCAGGCTCTGTTAAGAGTCCACTGCACATCCTTAAGTGAAACACAGCAGAAAGGTACAGTATAAACAGGAGTCACAACACAACTACAGAAACCTGTTGAGAGTACTGTCATGAGAAAGAAGCCATCTAATAGATCAAGGTCCATAAGAATTGCAGACCGAAGTTGCTCGTAATGCTTGTTCCTAGCTAGAATGCAAGGAGTCATTGAAGATAAGGGCTGGCAAGAGAATGCCCAGATTAGCTATTTCCTATCCTAGATCCTGTGAGCCAGAAAGCAATTCAGAGGGAGGCTACCAGCTAGTACAGAATGCTCCTCTGAGCCACCTACAGTGAGAAAGTAACTGGCTCAGAAGGCTACTGCCATTGTGAGTGCTGCCTGAGCTCTCTGGAAGGCTCTAGGCAGGGAACTCTTGGGTGGTGCTCAGAGATGCGATCTCTCCAGCACTGCTCTGCAGGGTTGAACCGAGGGGTGCGAATGCCCTCTTCTGACCAGGACTGGCTCCTGTTGCTGCAGCCTTCCCTACAGTCCGGTGGCAGTGCTCCTGCATCTGGGATTTCCAGGACAAAGATGGAAAAAAACCACGTACCACTTTTTTGGTTTCTTGCTGGATAACACCATCCAAGCCCAGCTACCCACTTTATCAAGTACACTGACTGTGATGGCAGAAACAAACCCCAGCACACAGAGCAAGCTCCCTGGGAAAAACAAGAGGTGTTGGAAATTCCTGGGAGTGGGACACTGAATGACAAAACCCTCTGCATGTAAAATGCTGAATTTTCCATGACTCCTAAGCCTGGATTGTGTTAAAACAGAGTAGGACCCTTCAGCTTGCACCACCCTGTCACAATCCCTGATCTCTGCCCACTGGGCTCCCATGGCTGCAGCACTGCCTGAGGCCAGCGAGGCGAAAGCCACCAGAGCCGCTCAGGCAGAGCTCAGCTGGCCTGTGGCTAGAATGCTCCTGACCTGCAGCAGAACTGTGCAATAAACCCAAGATAAAAGCATTGGGAAACTTCCCTGGTCCCCAGAGCAGGGGTGGCATATCACAGCTGTAAAGGAAGCCAGGCTGTGCCTCTTCATTGGTGTGACCTGGTGCAGTTACCCCAGCATCTGGTCTGTGAGACAAGCAGCTCCAGAGTGGTGAGTCTGGTTACGCTGCCTATGCCAAAGTAGGTTTTACAGTGGTCATCTGCTGCAGATATGTTTCTCAGAAGGAGTTCTGTACACATTTTGTTTTCCAAAGAGCCAAAACAGCTTCTGAGATGAATGCACACTTTGTCTGATGTATTGACCCCTTCACTGACAGAAGTATTGACACAGAAGTATTGACAGAAGTCACTGTGCTGTACTTGCAAATGCTGTCTGAGCACAAAACTAAATGTCAGGCAGGATGTGACGCCCCATGCCCACTACAGCTTTCTCTCGGAGACCTGGAATCAGAGGAGATTAATCAGTTTCAACTTCTGCAAGAGATTAATCTCTTTGCTGTGGATGATGGCTTATCCTGCCTTGTTTTGTAAATAACACTTTTCTATAATCACTGAAGCAAGTCTCCCTAACATCACCATTCCAGTAGACTACTCATGTGTTGTTTAACCCTTTCCTTCCACTTGAGACAGATCTTGTCTCACTGCACACAAAGAGGAGAGAAGCTCAAATCTTCAAAAGATATAAGCCCTAGAAATGATTCACACTAAGAAATGTGCAATTCAGGTTCTTCTTCTCACAGTAATTTAAACATGTGGTTTCAGTCAGCCATGTGCAAGAGATCTTCTGCTGGGACGAGTACAGACACTGCTGCAGAATCAGCAGGTTCTGCTGGCCACAGTACAAAGTAACAAACACATTTCATTCCTGTCTCTTTCACTCTAAAGTTTCTATTCCATGGGAGTACTCCTATATTAAGAACTGACTATCTGTGACTGCAGCCATTAAAATATGTCAAGAAAACAAAACTGTCAGGCTGACACTAGACAGTCAGAGCAGGTTTTCTGGCATCAGTGCAGAAAACAGCACTCATTGCACACAGAAAGCAACAGTAAAAACTGGAAAATATGTGCCACTTCCTGCTTACCTCACTACCTCTTTCAGGTTCTTTTAATCTTTGGACAAAACAAACTGGCCTGGGTCTAGAAAACACAAAACCTCCCTAGAGTGACCACTGCATTCCAAACTTTGTCTCAAACTGCTGGGTGAAGAAGAAATTCAGGACATTCCCAAGACGGGAGAAAGACAGAGTCAATCCAAATGTCAGTGCCAGCTCCTTCCCCTTGAACCAGAAAGTTGTGATAACGATTTTGCACAACTTACAGAAGAGAAAAATCCTCTCTTGAACAGACAGGCTTGACCAACAGCATGGTGCAGAAGCAACATCTCTCTCAAGCTGGAGAGCTCAGACTGGAAGCCATTCTACACATGCCAAGAGGAGGCGTGTTGCCAGAGAAGGTATGTGCTAGCCTCACAGTCCATTCAAAAATGTACTAAATTATGCAGGGGCATGGGAGGTGAACTCATCTGTCCTATAAGGCAAGCAAAAATAATTTCAAGGCCAGAGAAATCACATGTCAGTGCCCACCCTTTCAAGAGAAGGAGTGTCCTTTGAGAGAAGGACAAACTTGTTAGAGGGGAAGACTTAAACATTTCAGCACGCCTTACATCAAGGAGCAGTAATCTGCCAACAGCACAAGTCGCTGGGGAAAGGCAGGTGAAGCCAACTGGTAAGACAAGGTTCTAGAAGGCAAAAACGTATCATGACCCTTTTGTGAGATGTAAATATGAAAATGTATGAATGTGAATTCCTTACTACTAAGTGACCCATTCCCAGAACCAAAGAGCCATTAACATCATTGGGAGGAGGTATGGCAAGCCCTTGAAGTGTAAGCCTAAAGCAAAGATGGGGGATCCCAGCACAGTGACAAAAGAGAAAGCAAAAACGCCAGCTAGGAAGAAACAATAAAAATGCACAAACCTCAACAGACATGCTTAAGTCAGGCCAAAGGCATTCTGTATTAAAAAGCTAAAGAACAACCTCAAAACACACCAATAAACCGCATCAGTTTACTCTCCTCTTTCAATTTTTAAAGACTGGTCTCTTTATAAAATGACTTGGCAATCATCAAAATAATGATATTATCAGTGGTGGGAGGTTAGAGAGGCAGGTAAGTGGCAGGAGACTCTCAAGAGAACTCTGTAGTCTCTGACTCTGCCCTGAGCTCCATTGCAGGCTATGACCTAGAGAACATGACTGCTGTGCCTCTCTCTCCCAAGACATTTACTGTTGTGATACGGCACGAAATGATGACACAGACACTGCTGCTCTCGAGGGGAACAAAAAGGAAGAAAAAGAGGAACTTTATTTTCTGACTCCAACATTTATAGTTTCCTAAAGGTGACAGTGGATTGGAGGGTGACAGTGCCACCTCTCCAATGCCACTGGACAGACCAAGGGTCCATCAATTCTCTCCACCTCCATGAAAGAATGCAAAACATAGGTTATTTACAGAACTGTGTGTGAGAAAGTTTGTTGAAAGAATGCAAACATCAGAAGGCTTAACAAAGTCTTACAAAATCAGGGCGACAATTTACCTCTGCGATACCGAGTGAGAGGGACTAATCTGATTTTTATTTATGACTCAACGTATTTTACACATTATATGGAAGATTCCTATAAGGGCTGTACGTGCGCTGTCCCGGGAAGGCTTTGCCTAGCAGCCACTCACGGCGGATGAAGCTTCCACGATCGGGCTGTGAGCGACACCGCCCTCCCCCACGCTTGCCGGTGGGACAAATGCCCGGATGCCTGGGAAGAATGCCCAGGAAATCGGACTATGGGAGGAGCTTTAGCGGATAAAAGCAGTTAACTGCGACACAACGAGAGCCATTATTCTTTGGGTTTCTTGGAGGAACCGGGGGCTCGCCTGTAGGGTCGGTTTGGCTCCCTGCCCCGCTCGGTTTTCCGTCCTGGTGGTCCTGCTTTCCTGTCCACACCTGCTTTGCCCTGTTTCACCATTTCCGCGAACCGGCTCATCGCCACGACGACCCCGTGCTCCGCTGCCTCCCCAGCGAAGCAGGAGCCGTCCAGCCAGCAGCCCCGGCCGCCGCTGCGCCGAGCCGGAGCGACCCGCCCGTGGCCGGCTGGCACCCAGCCACCCACCAGAGCTGCCAAGGCTCGCTGCGGCTCGCAGCCGGCGCCGGAGGCACCGTGCCGCTTTGGAAGCCACGCCGAGCCCCCACTGGAGCCACGCAGCTCGCCGTGGCTGGCAACACGCAACACCAATTGCCATGCTGATGCTGACAGAGCGCCGGGGTTCTTACGGTAACACTGTCCCTGTCTTCTGATTCTCTCTCTTTTTCCCTCTCTGCTCGCGTTTCTGTCTCCTTCTGTAGAAACTCTCCTTTACCAATAAACGGTTCTCAGATATAATACTGTCCCGTTTGCGCTTTATTTAAGTCTGAGAAATCTATGAAAAAGAATCATCCCCGACTCCCTTTTTAACAGCATGTCTTGGTTTGAAAAGACAGGTGTCTGCTAAGGAAGGCAGGAGCCTCCCCTGACATGGAAAATGTCAACCCCCTCCCTCTGAATAATTTTAAAATTAAGGGCACTCAGGCAAAGATATGGGAGTAGGAACAACAGTTCTGTATTAGGAAAAATAAAAATGCAGTAATACAAAAAAACGCTGACAGAGTGAGAACAGGACCTGACACCCCTGTGGGTCAGGGTGGTGGCACAGTCCCATTGCAGGTGGCTCAGCCCTCCTGCAGTGCCAGGGGTGGTTCTGTGGAAGCAGTGATCCTGGAGAAGGGTGGAGTTTTCCTCTGAAGCTCCAGGGCTGCTGGAGATGGGCCTGGTCTTCTGGGAATCCAGTGGGGAAAAAACCCTGCTTCTCTGGGAATGCAGTGGGAAAAGGCTGGCTGTGGTGTTCCAAATCTCAGAGTATATCCAGGTAGGAATGCTTGGCTCCTCCCCTGGGCGGAGCATCTCCCCATGGGATGATGGAATTTTATCAGCCACGCAGTGACACTCAATGGCCCCGTTAACAGAAGAGATCTCTTGGATGGTGGGTGGGTCTGGAAGAGATAAAGAAAACTGCCCCACCTGGTTTTAACAGGCGGCCCAATTAACAGAAGGTAACTGCCCCACCTCTGACAGGTGGCAATAGAATACACACCCCCAGCCACATCTTGCATTTGCAACCTAAGTCACAGCAGAATGAGATACACAAAGTATGACTGCATTTGCTGGGACTGCTGGGTTGTAGCTTTTATCAAACACCAGAGCAAATGCCAGAGTTCAGAGCAGAATCCTGCTTTATCAGTTTGTCCCATCAAAAACATGTAATACTAGTCTCTGTCACGTCTGTGGCAGCAAAAGGTGTGATTACTGCCATGCTGTGTCAATTCAGGGTAAGTCAGTGGTCAAAGGGTGAATGTCTCAGTTGCTCAGCTGACCATCACACCCACACACAGAACTGTCCTTACCCTTCACACCTCTGTGGTGTTACTACAGTGGAATCTTTAATCATTCCTTTGAATTATTTGAATGCGTTGAAAGGGCAGCCTAACATCCCACTTCAGTACAAGAATAAATTAATTGAATCCCAGAACTGACAGCAATTTCCCAGTTTATCAATCAGGAATCCAGCCAGAATAACCACCGCCACATTTCTGGAGAAAACCAGAACAGAAATGTGCATCTCACTGCCTGGAAGCAACTACCAAAACACCCACTCCCAAAGCTAGAGCAAAGTGACTCACATTCAAGCATAGATCACATACAGCAGGTTTTACTGAGCTGGGCTTATTCACAAGCCTTCCACTCAGTCCACTGTGCCATTACACCTGATGCTGTTATGGTGAGTTCCATCGAGGTCAAGTTCTGTACAAGCCACAAAGCATTTGTGAGGTGTAGATACAGACAAAAACTCATGTATGCCTTTAAACATGAAGTTCTTCCCTGCTAGATTTCATTTCTTCTGCTCAGTTCCCACTTCCATGACCAGTCAGCCATGAGGGGGCTTGTGTCTTCTCCCCGAAAGCCAGCCCTTGTCAAATGGGAATGACTGGCCATTGGCACAGCATAGCTTCCCTTTCCATTCTTGTGGCAGTGGCAGCAGGAGCTCAGCACTTTTATACACATTTCAGTCCAGAAGCAAAGCCAGGAGACTGCACCATCAGCTTTATCTGATCCCTTAGTTTCTTGGCTGTAGTTCATCTTGATCTGTCTCCTCATTCCATAGTATTAAGTCTTAAGCAACATGTACATATGAAACTTAGCATTAGTCTGCATTAATTCATAGTTCTAAAGCATTTGCTGAAGAGTAGGAAACTGGTAGATCTGGCATGATTTAATAACATTAACTACTGCTGTGGTTTGACGCTGGCCAAATGCCAGGCACCCATGAAAGATGCTCACTCACCCTTCCCTGCCCCAGCTGGGCAGAGTGTTGCTATTACCATCCTGTATGTAGTAACAAACCTTAGGGAGTAGATGAGGTGTGGGCTTTTGCATGGGAAATAGAGGAAGGAGAGCAAAAAAATTAAAACCGAAGAAGCAACAGTGCATCAGAAACCTCATCTACTTACAGCAATTATGGCACAAGAACCAGACCAAACCAGATAAAGGACTAGCGTTCTTCTTCCATTATTGCTTCAAGGAAGGAGACTAATATTTGATAAGAAAAATCAATTAGCTGACAAGTAAGATGGAGATTCTGAACACAATGTATGGAAACGATCCTTGAAGAAACCCTTTGACGAGGAGGAGGATCCATGATGGCTTGTAAATCCTGGAGCATGTTTGTCAGAAGCTGGTTTACTCAAGATTTGCCTTAGGTTCTACCTTTGTCTTGGTTTGGAAAGACAGGTGTCTGCTAAGGAAGGCAGGAGCCTCCTCTGAAATGGAAAAATGTCAACTGCCTCCCTCCGAATTGCTATAAATTTTAAATTAAGGGGCTCTCGGGCAAAAATATGGAAGCAGGAATAACAGTTCTTTATTAGGGAAGAAAATAAGAAGATAAAATAAACAAAGCAGTAAAGCAAAACAACACTGACAGAGTCAGAACACAGCCTGACACCCTGTTGGTCAGGCTGCTGGTAGCAGTCCCATTGGAATGGTTGCTGCAGTTCTCCTGGAGTGTCAGGTGTGGATTGGGATACTGTAGAAAGGTCCAGTCTTCCTCTGAAGATCCACTGGAAGAAGAGGCAGCTGCTGTTCATCTGGGAAATCCAGCGGAGAAGCTGTGTTATTGTTGCAGAATCTCCAGATTATATCTGGGTGGAATGCTTGGCTCCTTCCTCTGGGCAGAGCATCTCACAAGGGGATGCTGTAGTTCTTATCAGTGGCATTCAATGGCCTGTTATCAGCAGGTGTCTCCCCAGAGGGAGGAGGGGTTGTGGAAGAGATAAGGAAAACTGCCCACTTAACAGAAGACAACTGCTATACAGATGGCAAATAGAATTCAATTTGCTTGGCTATCCAGGACAACCTTGTTAGTATATCTGCGAGATTAGTATTGTCTCCTGGCTATTGGGCCTCTTATGTTCTGTCAAATCTCATTCATTTTAATAATTAACTTGAATTTATAGATGCTCAATCATTCTGATTTTCATTTGAACTATTACCTCATTCCTTCACTTTTGCATCCATAAATGTATCATCATAACATTTTGCCATGGCTGTAAATTTATTGCAAAACAGTAGCACTTTTGTTATTTTCCAGAACTCTTGGAAGTCCTGGTTTTAGTCCTCTCATAAAAACTTTTGCAGATAATCGTAATTTTAATGTAAGTTTTACGGAAAGCTCACTGGAAGTAGTATCCTCCTGCTACTGACCTTCTTGTGCCAGTTTTTTTTCTGATTTAATAGATTTAATTTTCTGTCTGAAAACAGGCAATCTCTCCTGGTATATGCTTCCTCTTGCTTATCTGGATTTTCTATCAACAAGATCTCAGTCTCAGGGATTCCTCAAGTCAAAGTACTGTTCTGAACAGTCCTTTAACATTTAACTTATTGAAGCATATATCATTATTTGCATTCTGTTTCCAAGTGATTGCTTTATGTGAGAGAAAACAGCACGATTTGGTTTGTGACATATGTTATAGGTAGAAATGAAATATGCCCAATTCTAATAAAAACAAAAAGAATTTATTCGCAACTGTGATACAGTCCCGACAGCCAACAATCAAACTGACAGCGTAACACCCCCGGGAGAGAGGCTGGGTGAACATGGATTTGGCCTCCATTGCACCAAATCCCCCTGGTCCACACCGGCTGCTCCGAGGGAACGATTCTTATACTCTTTATTTCGCCCGTGGCAGAGTCTCTTTGTCTCTTTTCAGAGTTCTTCATATTCAAGTTGGTTCTTTTCTTCAGTCTGCACTGCACAAAGCCTTCGTCCAGGAATAGATTAATGTTTCTCCCCGATTCCTGGAATCCTGTGTTCAGGTGGCAGGTGTTGATGCCCTGGTTGTCTCAGATGGGTATCTCTGCGGGCCATCATCTCTGGGTCTCTGGATACTGCCACCGTGAGCAACCTGTGCAGCCCAGGTTTCCTTCCTATGTAAATGTCATGGTATCTCCTTGCCAGTCTGCCACGGTTTCACCATCCTGAGAATGAAACTCCTAGCCCCCTCCCTTTGTACAGCCAGTTTGGTTCATGTACTTCATAGAAGCCTATATTTTATCTGCATGAATTACTAACTATACCCCTAACAACATGTATTAAACCTTTTTGAAAAGAAAAATTCTCTTCTGTCATGAATAGTCAGGTTAAAGTACAGTTGTAGTATAGATAACATTTTCAGGCAGGAGAGGGATTTTATTTTTTCAGGCATTATACTTAATTTTGCAATAAAATGTGTGTTTCCTCTGAAAACAGAGGCAGCAGGAGGATTATTATGTAGTAGTTCAACATCCTTTGCCATCTCCTTCTAATGGCTGTGTGTTATTCTCACTGACCAGTCCATGTCTCCTCGCAGGGTCCCCAAGGGATACTCTGCTGCCAGATCTCTCTTCACTGCTGCTGCTGTCAGAGGCTTGTCGGTGATATGTGCTGCTGACATCGAGGCTGAAAGGGAGAAAAATCCCAAAGCATGCAACAAATAGCAGGAAGGAGAAGAGTTCACAGTGGCAGGAAAGCCTGTGCTGGTGTGTGTTTGTGCACTTCAGTGTCTGAGGGATGAGCTGTTCTTTTTGTCCTGTAACGTCCTGCTGCTGTGAGAGCTCTCTTTCATGTAATTAATAATCCCCTTCCCTGGCAGTGCTGCTCCACTTGCTGCAGATCATCCCAGCTAGCTAAGAGACCATCCCTCCCACAGGTTCAGCACAGACACAAACTCACTATGGATTTACTATGGCACTGAGTTAAGCAAACCTGTTAGTTAATGATATTCTTTATTCTTGTCATATTTCCCTTTTTGCTGAGCCTCTAATAAAGGCAACTTGACTCTTTGGTACTTGTCCTGCACCCTCTATTGCCGTATGTGGATGCCAGCGGGTCAGGGAGAGAGAAACGACAATCGTTTCCCACAGTGGCTTGTGAGAATTTTTAGGAAGTTTTAAGAATGTGATAACTTATTAGTATAAACAGTCTGCAGGTGGTGTTTTCCCACTTTGTTTTCTTGTTCTTCTCGAGGCTGGTGTGTGAGAAAGATGTTTTTTATTAACTAGCTAATCAAATGGAATGTATTGTATCAGTCTATAAAAACCAAAGAATCCTTTGTAATAAAGCCTTCTTTTTGCCTCTTGCAAAAAGAGGGTCTCTCATCTGTTCTTGTGTCATTCTTGGCTCAAGGGTGACATATAAATTATTCTTAACAAATTGAAGTGCATCATATAGGGCTGGCTGATAATCCCCCAGAAGAACATTGCCATGGCTACCGGAGCCTGGGCTAGCTCTTAGAATTCCAGCACCATGCCAGGAGTGGGGAACTGCCTCGGTATGGGGATTTATCAGAGGCAGAGCCTTTAGAGCCACTTGCGGTATGGTGCCAGACACAAGCCATGACAGGGACCATCTGCCGAGGTTTTGCCATCCTGGGGATGAAATTTCTCCCCCCCCCTTCTTTCCCTATGTACCAACAGTTTGTTTCATACATATATATTTTATACATCTTTTATTTCCATGAATTACTAACCATATTTCTAACAATTATTAACTAGCTAATCAAGTGGAATGTATCGTATCAGTCTATAAAAATGAAGATTCTTTTGTAATAAAGCCTTCTTTTCTTCTCTTGCATTTGGGTTGTTCGTCTGTTCTTGTGTCATTCTTGGCAAAAGCGTAACAGCCATACCTGAGCATCTGTCTGTCACCTGAAATTTGTTCTGAAAGTCTCTTTTAGGTGCAGCTGAGGTTTCTGGTGTCTCTGCTAGAGTCTGATCTCCTTCATACATTGTGTCTTGGGGTGGTTTTCTATCCCCTGACCGTCTGCTCTGGGCCCAGAAGTGGTTGCTGTAGCTCTAAGGCTTGTCCCGGGGAGCGGGGGCTTTGGGGCTCCTGCACGGCTTTTCCCAAACCTCGCTCCCCAGGCGTCCGTGGTGCTGAGAAGAGTGGGCTCGTTTTGTTCCTTAGCTAGCTTGGATTTTTTGTTAGCCTAGGCAGAAAAGTTTTTTCCGTGTCCTGGCCTTGGAGACTGTGGCAACAATCCCTCAGCAGCATTTTTTTTTTCTCCTGAACTGTTCGGTTTAGTTTGCTCAAAGAGGATTACTGAGGGGAGAAGCGGAGGAGCTGAGCGGCCGGTCCCAGACCTCAGGAAAGCCGATCCAGTGAACGAAAGGGCCCGAAATCCACCAGCTTCCTGTGCTCTAAAGAGCAGACCAGAGATGCACCAGGTTCCCATATGGTTTTTTTTCCCGAGCTGCTGCATGAACTTGTTGTTTTTTTCCTTCCCTGAGACAAAAGCCGTTGCCATTTTTCTCTATCCTCCCCACCATGAGGTCAGCTGTTGGTTGTTTGGGGGGGGGTTTGGTGGTGGTTTCCCCCCCCAACAAAGAGTTATGAGTTATGGACAGGCTGGGTACCTCTTTCTGGGCAAAATAAGCCCGAAAAAGCACACACATTAACAGAGGATTAACCCTTAAAAGCAACAGCCTGTTGCATATTCATACACCTCATACATGATGCATAAATTCCACTCAAACAAAGAATTCTGTCTGGTCAGTGTCAACTTCTTCCTCTTAATCCTAACAGCATCTTCAGGACTGAGAGAGGCAGAAAGAAGTTTGTTTCTTCTGATAAGAGCAATAAATTCTTTTTCTCTGAAAGAGTTAGGTGTCCTGTGGCTGCTATCTCGGTGCCAGTCCACTCTTTAAAAAAAGTATCTTACATAGCATAGTTTCTATTTTAACATTATGTTTAACTTAAAACTATATTTAACACACTACTTAAGAAAATTAATACAGCACAACTTTCTAACATAACACATATAATATTAATTTTAATATTCACGAAAAAACAATCGCAAAATACGCATTTTTCACAATATCTAGCATTTATTCACTTTTTTCCTGTGCAGTGTGGACACTTGATTTGTCAATGAATGGCTGGCTTTTCCCACTTTCATCCATTAACATTAATTTCTTATCTGCAAGAAGAGATTGCTAAATCCCTTTTCTTCAGAGGAAACATTCATTCCAGAGCATTTTCTCTTAAACTTGTCTCTAGTCCGAGACACATTGCTTTATACAAAGAAATGGAGATAAATGGGGATGTTGCTGTAAATTTCTGAGCCACTAAGGTGTGTGCAGCTGCACCTTCCTGCCTGAAGAAATTGTCCCCAGACAGGCCTGTCTGCCCCTGCAGCTTGTAAGGTGAGAGCACAGCAGGAAAAGTGGGGCTGGGCTTGGAGTCCAGGACAGGGGAAAGAAAGAAGCATGCGGGTACTGAACGTATGCACAAAAGTGACATTGGCTGTCTTCCATCCTACTCTGTTCATCTTTCTGTCTCTCACTGGATGGAATGCAGTGAGAGTGGGTATTGGGTGCAGAAGGGCTATTATAAAACATTTTAGAAGCAGCCAGCATTTCTGGGCTTACCATGAGCCTCTGCACATTTTACTACACTTTTTAGCTCTTTCTTAGTTTAACATGAGATACCTGTTCTAGCTGAGGCTACAGATTATGTATAACATAGCTTGCTTTTTCTGTCCACTCTATACTGTATAGGGCACGGAGTAAAATGTGTAAGATTGGCAGGCTAGAACATCTTGGCCTTATTCAGGAAATCTTGTTTACCTTCAGTTCAAGGTCTACTCATTGTTTAAATATGCATGAAAAAAAACTGATAAAGCTTGCATGCAAGTTAATAGAAAGAAACCAACCCTGAACTCGCACTTTTGCATGCCCTTGTGATGTTTATATCCACTGTGAATGTGATTATCATCTTCCCTGAAAAGCACACTTTGATATCAATAACACAGCAATGAGAATTAGTGGAATACAGAGCTGGAAGAAGGACCTCTATCCTACAGTTACTGGGGGTAGATCCCCCTTCACTTACGGTTTGACAATTAGCACAATTAGCACAATGCCATTAGAAGGGAATGCTGCACCACTCAACAATCATTTCCTGATACATGACAGAGCTCTCAGGGGACCTTCAGCTGTGAGTGCTGGGGACAAAGTAGGTACTGCACATGTCCAGCAGTTTATTGTTACAGATCAAAAGGTGGACAGTAACTGGATATGTGCTAATGTGGGGGACTGTGGCAAAAAGACATTTGCTTTAGGCAAATATGACATTTTTAATATCCAGAAAATGCTACTGAAACATACTAAAGAGAGGCAGAGGAGAAAATAACTTTTCTGTTGCCAAACCACCTCAGCACAGCAATGAGCAAGGCACTTCAACATTCATCAAATCAGATTATTAAAAAAAGTTACAGCAAAATTTATAAATCTGTGTTTGGAGCAAAATGTTGTAAAAAATATAACTATCTGAAACATTTAAAATACAGAATCACACTGCTTATAGTGAATTCACCTCTGCTTTCTTATGTTCTTTAAAGAACTTAAATAAAATAAGAGTATGAAGAAAGAGTTGGAGTTGCTTTCAGGGATGCAGAAATCCATCTTTGTGAATCTCAGGAGTTTCACCCAGAATAAAAGTTGCTTTCATTAATGTTTTATGAACACTAAACAGAACCTCTCCCGAGCCTTCCCTATAAGGCTGACTTCCCTTCCTCTTCTGCTTCCATATCTCTTTCCCCTTCCCTTCCCTTCCCTTCCCCATTCTCTGCACACTGAGGCATTGGTACAGTGCCGCCAGAAACTTCCAAACACCTCCTTGATGCACCATTAGTGTTGAACAGGGAGCAGCAGCCTGAGATCCCACTTGGTATTTTCACAGTTTTGCCTGGTTGAACATGTTTTTATTTTGTTTATTGTGCACACTTATACCAGTGCCACTTACTACACTGCAGCAATATAAAGGATTACAAGGAACAAACCAGCATATGCACCTGTTTCTCTGTTGGTTAGAGAAAGCAACATGCCACACTGAAGCCATTAGTTACATTTTGACTTATGAGAGTATTGTTTGCCAAACGATGATGGAGTGCTCAGATGGACACAGCTACTCTATACAAAAATTTCCTGGTTGTGAATGTATCCAACCCATAGTTTTATCTCTTTTTTTTCAGCCCAATTAATTAATAAAACTCTATAATAATGTAGAAAACTACATGGAGTCTGCAGTCAGACAAGAACAGAACAAACAGAAATAGCAGAGTCTGTGGTCTTTGAGTCCCTAACAAGGACGATGTCTGATTTGAGATGCTCCTGTTTCACTCCAATGCTGAGCTGAGAGACACCTCAGAAACTGACTCAGGGAGGTGGGTGTTTGCTTTACTTGGTGGCATTGAAGAAGGCTCTGGGTCTTCCTCAGGGGTTGTTCTGACAAAGACTGGCAGTCTTCCTCACTTTGCACTTTTCACGTTTCTGAAGCATGTGCAGTCCTTTGCTGGCTGGTTACACGTTTTCCATGCCGGTTTCAACAGGTTTTGTTCCTTTTATCTTGACAAGGCATGTTCTATTTCTCTTATCTTAACAAAGTTAAGGCACATCCTGCTTCTTAGGCTTGTGATTAATATTTGCTGACTCTTACTAGTTTACTCATGGTTACATGAGTTAACTGTTGGTCAATTCCTTTCACCCTGTGGCTGTAAACTAAAAATTAAAACTTTAAAGGTGGACATACTGGTAAGGCTTTCCAAGATACATGGCATGTTGTCTATTTAAAAATGAAGGCTGACAATCTCTATAACACATATTCCCTGGCCAAAGCACCAGTCACCAGTCACAGTTCAGAAATTACTTGAAAAATGAGGCTTTTTAAAACTACCACAATGGGTTTTCCAGACCTTAACAAATATGGAAGAAGCTTCTGCAATGCGTCATGAACTTCATTAAACTATTTTGAAAGGAATGAGGCACTTGTCTTTACAAACAAACTGTAGGTCTGCTGATAAATCAAATTGAATACTGAGAGATGAAAGAAACAATGAGAAGAACCATAAATTCTGTAAAGAATTCCACTGAGTGACACAAGGAAAAGACAAAGGAGGGGAGTTATACGTTAGAAGAGGGTCTTACGTATTAGGTGTTTCAGGCATTGGGTGTTTCAGAGAGTCTGTACCTGTCAAGTACCTCAGACAAGGGGAAAGAAAGAGGGACATATGGCCAGGAAATTAGAGTAAAAAGGATGCTGTGTCCTCCAAACATTTGAGAGACCCCAGGGGAAATGCCCCATGACCTCTCCCTGTATTTGTATAAAGTTACGGGACTCTGTCTCATTTTTGGACATAAACCTCTGGTGTTTGTGCATTAATTTTCCTGACAATTTGAAGCCAAATCACACATTCCTTTTAAACTTTTAAATAGGAATGCCACTAATCAGTTCTTATTCTAGACAGAGATAAACCTTTTAAAAAAGATTTTATACACTCCTATCCCAGGAGCTAAAGCTTGTCAGTCACCCCTTCAGATACTACTGCCTTATTGAAAGAAAGCACAAGTAGTTCCTGCTGTCCATGTATTTTTAAACAAGACTAATCACTTGTAAATGTTATAGATGATAACATAATACTGGTTTTCGCATTCATAGATTAACTTTTTGCATCACAAGTGTTTTGATATGGTACAACTTATACTTACTTTTTACTACTTTGTAGTAAAATAGTATAATCTGTCAGTTTATGTATGTGTCAAAAATAGGTTAAAAACTGTTGTAACATAGCTGGTAATTGTTAAGCATGTACTGTTAATTTGGTTATGGTAAAAGGGGTTAAAAAGGTAGTTATAAGAAATACGGTACTCAACATACCATAACACATTTAAGTGAAGTGTACCACCTCTCAAGTGAAATGAGCCAGCCTGGGCAGAACTGTAATGGGCCAATCAAGTGCCTTCAACCTTCATGCAAATGAAGGATCCAAAAAGAAACCAATCCAAAGGGACAAAAAATAGGATAAAAAGGGGCTTCTGACCCAGTGAATCTGTGCCACTCCATCTGGAACATCGGGGACATCACTGTTCAAGAAGACGCAGTGCCGGTGCTGCAGCATCCTTGATAGGAGCACTCCTGCTCAGCCTGCGGGACCCCATGCTTTAGGCCTTTTTATTATAATAAATGCTGAAATCACTTTTAGTACTGGGAGTGTACCAGGAGTGTGGCCCCTTTTTTAACATATGCACTGTATAGTTCATATGACTAGTAGTGTGATAAATATATCGTAGGCTTTAGCAAAATGTTAAAATAGAGACTAAAATACTTTTATGTAACTAACTCAGAGAATGGTGTAAATCAATTATTCTGTTTCTTACATCTGCGGACTGGCCTCTCCAAGTGACAAGATAATGACAAAAAACACAGCATAAGCATCCAGGAAAGATTTATTGACTCTGTGCTATCAGGGAGTGTGAAACAACAGGACAGAACTACAGGAAGAAATAAAATATATGGACCTGATCTACAGAATGTCCTGCAGACAAGTCAGAGGTTAAAACCAAACAAGAGTTCCTGGAACATCAAAAACTCAAAGGAATGTTTAATAATGTATAAACTAATTGTGAGAAATAACTGCTCACTTAAAAAAATTTAAAAGGCTTATTCAACCTTAGCAAAAATACAACAAAAGGACTAGATAAGGAAAACCAGCATGTCCGAGGTTACCATATTAAGATGTATTCTATTCCCATCCTCAAGAGCTGATGAAACCAGGAGGGGCATTGTTTTTTTATCTTCTGTTACTGGGCTCATCAATGCCTTTCCACATGACTCAGAGATAAACCCCTCCAGGAGCCATTTCTGTTTGACGGACCCACCACATGACTCAGAGGATGAAAACAGCCCATTGTGAGATGCTCCACCCAGCGGGGACGAGCTAAGCATCCCTACCTGGATATCATCTGGGATTTGGGACAGAACAGTCAGTCTTTCCACTGGATTCCCAGAGGAACAGCTATCTTTTCCACTGGGTTTTCAAAGGAAGACTACACCCTTTCTACAGGATCACTGCTCCAGCAGAAGCACTTCTGCCATTCCAGGAGGACTGCAGCCACCAATCCAACTGGACTGCAAGCAACACCCTGACCAACAGGGTGTCAGGTTGTATTCTGACTTTGTCAGTGTTTTTTCTTTTGTATTATTGCATGTATTTTGGTTTTCTTTTCCCTCTTCTCAGAAAATGTATTTCTATCTTGGAGTCTCTCACTGGTTTTGCTTTACCAGAAAGCGCTGGAAAGCCTCCTGTGGCTGCCTACCACGTGGCCAGGTCGTCTTCAAGATGAATGCTTCACCTTTTCTATCTCTAGCCCCTCCTAGAGCCTTGCCAGTCAACTCCTTCCTTGCTGTCCAGTGGTAGAGGTCACTTTCTTACATTCTGAGTGGAGGTCAGGTGCTGCCGTAGTAACAAGCCAACCTTCCCAAATCCCCATGCAATAACACAACTATAGATTTATAAAACTTAACATACATATAATGGTTACCTCCTAATTGTGAGAGTCAACCATTCACTCATCTATAACATAATGAATATGCATGTATCCCCAGCAATGTAACTCTATATAGAGAACATGATTTTAAGCTACCAATGTGCTCTTTGGCCATTTACCAAAAGCACCCCAGCACTGAATTCTTCTTTAATCCTTTATTAAACTTTAAAAAATTATAGAAAGTGAACTCTTGTTTTTCACATGAAACCTAGTTTACATAAATTGTTTCTCTGCCACAACTGTCTTATGGTACTGGGGTCCATCTTTTGCTGTTGAAACAACACCTTGAATTCCAGCTCAGTACTAATTGAAGGTGAGTTCTAGGTACTAAAAACAAGATCATATTTTCGTTGGTTGTGTGCCATCAAAGTTGAACCTAATGTTAGGAAATTTTTTCCCCCACCTCAGGTAATTTTCTCCCATCAGTTGCCTAACAGATAATAATGATGAGCACTTAGGAGAGACAAAAGAAGTGCCCAAGGTGGGGGGAAGGCGGGCTGCAGACTTAGCCAGGGGCTTTTCTCTTGGGAAGGGCAAAGATAGCTGGAGACTTTTTGCTGGGGGGTCAGGGGGCTGGGCTTGGTTCTTCTCTTGCTCTCGGGATCAGGGGGGAACAGTCATGCTGCTGCTACCGCGGGGGAATTTGCTGCCACTGTGGAGTCCAGCCCATTACTGCTTTCTTCCTTACTGTGGGTGAGCCTCTGCTCCTCAGAGCAGCTATTGAACTGGGACCTTACTAATACCTGATCCGACTGGAAAGGACCATCACCACCTACTCGGGCGCCGCCAGGGAAAACCCAGGACCCCAAACCCTTCCCTCCTCCCCGAGGGTGTGTGTGTCTCCTGGGTGTGTGGGCAGCTGTAGGGAGAAGCCCAGCTGCTGCTGCCCAGCTCCCGGCTTTCTGCCGCTGCCTTGGGCTTTCTGGCTATACCCTAACCCAGCATGCCGCGTCCACCCAACTCTTGCAGCTCCTGCTAAGGCTGAAGCTTTTTGCTACATTTTGTTTGTCACCCTGGGCGCCCACCTCTTCAGTTCCAGCCAGTGCTCCAAGTTTCCTGCTACAGCCCACCTGTCCATCTGGAGGGGCACTGGGACTGGCCGCCCCTGAGGGTTTGCAAACAAAGCCCCTTTTCTCCCGGCCCCGCCAGCTGAGCCGCCATCCCCGCGTGCAGGAGCGGCGGAGCTCGGGCCACAGCGCCCCCTGCAGCCGCGGGGAAGCATCGCACCCGCCGGGCCGGGAACCACCAGCGCCCCTGCTGGCTGCGGGCAGAAGGGCGCCAAAGGGGAAGGTGCCTGAAGCCGAGACAAGGCTGTGGTTGGATTTCTGTTTTTTGTTTGTTGTTGCTGCCATTGTTGATGTTTGTTTGCCTTGCTATACATACATATATCTACTAGTAAAGAACCGTTATTCCTTTTATCATATCTTTTCCTGAAAGCCCCATAATTTCAGAGTTATAACAATTTGGAGGGAAGGGAGTCACATTTTCTATCCCAAGGGAGGTTCTCACCTTCCTTGGCAGACACCTGTCCTTCAAACCAAGATGATGCTGTTGAGTCAGGGATGGAAAGAAGACTTCAGTCTTCAGGTGGATCAGAAGGCAAAAGCTTTTAATTAAAGTAGCGTGTCTTTTTGTTATGAGTAAAAAAGTTATCCATTTTTTTTTTTTTTTTAAGGCTGCAAAGTTAAACAGGTTGGGCTAGCTGTTGAATTGAAGTTTTGACTATTTGTTGTTGACAGCTTCATGTTGCAATCACCCATTGTTAATAGTTTTTCTTCAATTACCTGTTAATAGTTAGAAATCAAGCGCAATTGTCCCCCCTGCTGCTTCACTGGAGCCTGCAGGTAGCGGTGGGGGGTAACATCAGAGCTGGTATGCAGACGAGAATGCATTTCACCAAATTTTGCAATTTTCCAGGAAAAAACCCCTAAAAGTAATGAGCCAACAAGGAATTAAGAGACCTAAGTAATGTCTAAAGATGAGGAACTTAATCCAGTATCTGCTAAGATAATTTTTACTTCTCACCCTAACCTAAAAGGATGTCAGCTAGAAAGAGGACCTGGAATGTTAAACCAAAAAAGCAGAATTCCCACTCCTCCCTCGAGGACGGAAGCCCCAGCTCTGCCTGCAGACCAGTGGACACAGCTGCATCCTCCTCCTCCTCTGTGCCACGACTGGGAGCAGCGGCGGCGCGGGCGACCTGTCGTTTCTCCCCAATCTGAACTGAATATTTTTTTAATAAAGGCATTAAAAAGGAGAAAGATCTCCTGCCCTATTTATTTCATTTTTATAATGTGACTCGCTAAAGTGATACTTGATTGGTTTCAGAAACTTCTCACATTATTGGTGAACTATGAATAGCCCACTCTGGAGAACCATATCTATAAACAATGGCTACAGAAAGAGAGATAATAATGTTTTCCTCTAAGATTCCCAGGTTCAGCATGGGAGAAGTTATCTCTGTTCTTTCTTCGACTGAACTGAGAATATCCACACCAAGACACCTAAAAATACTTATTCTTTCACAAAGAAAAGTTCCAGCTGTCTAAGGCAAAAAAAACCCCAATAGTTAATTTGAGACCATACAGTTATTACAAAAGAATCCTGATTTTCCTTGCATAGTCTCAGTGTTTCTATCCATTTCTCACTCCTTGTGCCTTTACATTTCCTACTTGGAAAGGCAAGCTCTTCAGCAAAGTGCCCTTGCAGCCATAACACAATTGCATATGTATAGCACAGTCAGTTTTTAGTTTGCTTTTAGTGCTAAGCAAATAACAATTTGAATCCTAGATAAACTCCTATGCTAGATGCAATAAAACCCCAAAAGTGTAGAATAAGCAAACATTTCACTTGCCAACTTTGATCTGGAAGTGGTATTTTAATTCTTTCTCATGCATGGCAGCACCTAGCATTCCTGCCATTTCTTGACTGATCTCTAGACTTGAAGTTATTTATGAATCTATAAATATAGGAATGTACCTTTTAATGTCCAATTTAAGGCAATCACTGTCTTTCAACAGGAGCCTTAACAATGTCACTGGACCTGAACCAGGATTCTGTTGTAGAAAGAAGGACGCATTTCAGAAGAGTGGGTAATGCCATGAGCTCATCAGTGTCTGTGGTTCAACAGGCTTTAGTTTATGTCATGTCCATGGTTTCAGTTTCTTATGTATGTGGACAAAATGCAAGAAGACTTTATAAATGTTTTTACATGCTCTCTAGATTATAGGAGATTAGAAGTTCAGTGTAATATGGAATTAGTGAATAAGTCTTACCTCTTTCTTTGCCTGCCTTGCTTCTCTGTTCACCTATACATTTTTATTCATAATACGTTAAATGCAATCTTGCATTTAATACAGCACACTCTTGTGTTTGTTGTGAATAACAGTACAACTCTTGATCTATAAAGTTTCCCATACAAGACAGAATGAATCAAGGCCCAACATGGATGACTTACAGGGTTTTAAATTTTTGAGCAGGAGTTTCTTCACATTTGTTTCTTGTGTCTATGTGCTCAGTAGCTTTGATGCACTTGGCCGGGTCTGCTCTGTGTGGAAACATTTGAAAATCTGGTTGTTACATTCAGATGCCTCACAATCTACTGGTGATCCACCCCGTATCTAATTACACCTCAGCCTCAATTATTGTAGGACCCTTACAAGTGAGCTACGCCTATTTCATACAGTATTATTCTATTCTGTTCCATTCCATTCATTCCCTTTCAATTCTCTTTTTTAAAGATACAAATAGGTTTTTGCTATAAAAGTAGCTGTCTAAAAGCTTCTAATGATGTAACACAGAACAAAACACTCATAAAACTTAAAATTCTTAATTACCAGTGAGATGTGATACTCCCATTGCAATTAGGCTTTCTGGGTAGGGTTAAAGTTCCTTCCCTTTGTGCAATATGAAGCTTTTAGGGTCATTGGTAGTCACGACCTTGGAATTAGACTCTTTAGAGCTCTAAGCCAAATGAAGATGTGGGGAGCCTTTTCTCAAATCGACCCCTTATTTCTCTCTCCTGCCAGGCTGTTCTCAGTACAGAGAAGAATGATTCCTGCTGGTTTCTTCCAACTCTACAGCCCAAACTCAGCTGAGCCCAAGATGTGGCAGACTCTGACTTCTGTGACACCTGCTGAGGGTGCTGGAGGCTACCGCCCGTAATTTGCTGGAGCTTCTGCCTGTAATTTGGTGTGTGCTGCTGTTTCTTTGGGAAATCTACTGATTAAATTCGGTGGTTGTGCTGAATTTTCTTTGAAGACTTGAGACGGCAAATATGGCCCTCTGGCTTTCCAGAGGGCCATATTTGCCTGACCGAACAGGTTCTTGTCTCCTTTCTCTTTATTAACTACGGCTGCCCGATGTTGGAAATGCAACCACCGCGGCTGTGACGAGTCTCTAACGCGCCTCCCAGAGCCAGCGCTCCCATGTCCGAGGTGCGGCGCCACCCGGGCATGCGCTGGCTGCTGCTCGGTGTCCCTGCGCGTGACGCCGCAGCGTGGGGCCCGGAGTGCGCCCCTCGCGCCTTGCGTGGAGCCCCGCTGCGCGGAGCTTTGACTCCCGCGGGGCTCGGGACCGGCCGCGGGCGGGCTCGCTCCCGGCGCGGCGTGCTGCGCGGGCGGCTCGCCGGCACCGCTGCCGCTCCTGTCTCCAGCGCCAGAAGCACTGCGGCGCCGCGCCTGCTCTCCGCACGGGCAGACCTCACCCCCGATCTAGCCGCTCTGGGCGGTGCCGCCGCGCTCCGCCCCGACCGGTGCCCGCGGACCGTGACGCCGCGTGCGGGGCGGGGCGGGGCAGCGCCCGGTGGCGGCAGCGGCGTCAGCGGAGGTTCGAAGCGTAGGCGAGCAGAGCGGGGCCGAGAGCAGTCGGCCGGCAGGATGCTGGAGATCCAGCTAGACGATGGCGGCGTGGGGGGGTACCCGGGCGATGATTATTGCTCGGGCTCGGTGATGTCGGAGCGGGTCTCGGGCCTTGCCAACAGCATTTACCGCGAGTTCGAGCGACTGATCCACTGCTACGATGAGGAGGTGGTGAAGGAGCTGATGCCACTGGTGGTGACGGTGCTGGAGAACCTGGACTCGGTGCTCACCGACAACCAGGAGCACGAGGTGGAGCTGGAGCTGCTGCGGGAGGACAACGAGCAGCTGCTCACGCAGTACGAGCGGGAGAAGGCGCTGCGCAAGCAGGCCGAGGAGGTGAGTGCCGCCGCCCCGCGACTGTTTTGGCCACCGCCGGGCGGGGGCCCCAATGCAGGGGACCGGGAGGGCCGAGGGGGTGGCGGGGGCGGCTCAGGGATGCGGCCTCGGCCGCCTCTCACAGACCGTCGCTCCATCGCCCCCATCGCCACCGCTGGCGGGTCCCTGCTACCCGAGCCCCCGCGGTGGGCCCGTTTCGAGGGGGGGCGCTGTGGGGGGTGGGCGCCCCGGGGCAGCGGCCGCCGGTACCTTCTAGAAGCGGAGTGCGGGGGCGGGCCCGGGTGAGGCGAGGCGCATCCCTTCCCGCGGGGGCGCGGGGCTCCTGCCCCCGGGACTCCTCCGGCCCCGGCAGGCCCGGCCCGGCCCAGCTCCTCCGCCGCACCGCGGGGCCTGGGCCACTGCGGCTGAGCTCCCCGTGATAGCGGAAGGGAAAAAAAAAAAAAAAAACGGAACCACAATAGCTGCAATCCTGTGGAATTACTGAGGAATTAGGAATTCAGTTTGCAATGCCAACAGCATCCGGAGGGGTCAGCATAATTTGTGGTGTAAAAATTAGTTTTTAAAATGGGTAATTTGTGCAGTCATCCAGCATTCTCAATGTCAGCTGTAAGCTGTTTCGTTGGAGCAAGGGATTGCCTTGAGAGTATAACGTCTTATTTTTGAAACTTATTTGTCTCAAAACTATGTCTTGAGTTTTAGTAAAGTCGTCCCCAAGTCAGGACCTGCCATTTCCTGGAGCGTATGGATGCGCTCTCGGGAGAGCGGGGACAGGGTTGCCCAGCTGGTGGGGTTGTTTGGAAGTGGCTCATGAGAAATCCAACCCCTCTGATGGAGAGGAAGAAGAATGCTCCGGTTACAGGGACCCGGATGTAGACAAGACAGGGGGGAGGTGATCTGCACTCGTGTTATCTTGCTGTATCTGCACCTGTCCCTGCTGAAGTACAGAGCATCCCTTCAGTCTTGAAGGCTGGGACCCATAGGGATTGCTGTTCAGCCTCTTGGAATGACAGTCTGTGAGCTGGGATAGAGCTTTGGTGCTGAAAACAGTCCATCCCCACCTCATCATCTCCTTTAAACTTCTTCAAAAGTGGGGTTTTTCTGTCTTTAAGGAAGAAGATTTAAGATTCAGTTGCTTTCTTCAGAGTCAAGTTCTGATTTGATATGGGGTAATCAATGAAAGAAAAGGTAGTAATGAAATAGTTGTTGAACTGGAAAATGTTGTAAAGCAGATGCGAGATTTTCATAGACATGTTCATGTTGCTTAATAATCATGGGTGAGAAGCTTGGTAACTCAGTGGGGAGACACTTGTGATCCATTACTTATACTGAAAGCAGTCAGTTAAAAGTTTTAGTCCTAAATTCTAATTATTAATGTATTAATGGACTAATAAATGATCCTAAAATTATTTTGAATGCTTGTAGGAGCTTAAAAATTATTCTGAGTACATGATGTTTATTTATGTTGCGTAGAGACAGCATTTTGCAGCTTCTGAGAAATAATTTTTAAAGTGCACTATTTATGGGAAAAACATGGGATTGCCAATGGGGGTTGGAACAGTCCAGTTGGAATCATCTCTCATCTTTGGATTGGGGTGGATTTCTCTTCTGGGCTTACTAGATACAGGATGTGTTTTCTGGAAGCAAATGTACTGATGGCAGTTACATTCTTTGCAAGGAAATTTCGGAACTGTGGCAGAATACCATTTGCCAATGATATTTTTAGAAAGTGAGATTTAAAAAGTGCCAGTGGTGATGATGATGATGAAGAAGATAGTTTGTCATCCTTACACACAGTAAGTGGGAGAAGTGTCTGCAAGGAGACTTGTTATCAAAAAGGAATAGATAATGTGTTTCTTATGAGAATAAATGAGCGTTCTGCCTCTACAAGTCTCTTATTACAAGGCCATACATGGAATACACAGCTGCTGTTTCCCTCAGTATGTAACAAAGTAAATTATTTGTCTGTGCCTGTTTCCCATGCACTGCTTACTCTGCAGTAAATTGCATGTTGTGGGGATGAAAGTCTGTATATGACAAGGAATTCCGCTGGCTACCAGGTAATTGTGCACAATCAAAAACCAGAAAACTTTCCTTCCAAGAACGTGCATTGCTGCTCTGAAACAGTGCCATAGTGACGTGGGACTGTCCATCGCACCTCTCCAACACCATCAGTTTCCTGGGCTGTGCCTCAGGTCTTGGGTGGGATCTTCACTTCTACTGGGAAGATCCTCCCCTGGAAACAGGATTTGACCTCAGTCTTGATTCTTGTCTGTGTATGAGTGCCAATTACTACAATTAAATTGACACTGAGAGGTTGGAGATGAAAAATGCATCTGTTCTCTTGGAATATCCTGTCAAAGAACCCTGAGTTATGGTTACTTAATTTATTAAATTCAAAGTAACTGAAACCACAGGTGGGCATTGTTGTGGCATTAAAATGTGCATTGTATTGGCTGATTACCACTGTGCAGAGCCATAGCACCTTGCTGTTCATCTTTATGCCGCAGTTGTGCACGAACAGACTGTACAGGTATGGTTGGTTAAATTAGGGTTAATCGCAGAATCATAGAAACATGGAATAGTTTGAGTTGGAAGGGACCTTAAAGATCATCTAGTTCCCACACGACTGCCACACACAGAGAAACAACTTCCTTTTCATTAAGGCCGTAAAGGAATGTTTCCTTTTCAAAATTGCTGTCTTAAAACAATTCTGTATATTGTCTTTTAAATCAGTCTTTTCCAAAAGCAAATTAATGCTTTACCGTCTAAATGGTTATGTTGTAGAGACTCCATGTTTTTCACTTGTCCTAAAATAGGATGGCAGAAACATCCGGGCAAGTGGATTTAGAATACACGTTCCTTGGTATGAGGCAGTGCTGTCAGTTGCTGTCGTTATGGGGCTTAGTACAGAATTTTGCAATTTTCCATGACCTCCCAGCTACTGAAGATACGGGATTGCACCAGATTTTTGGTGGTTTTGTTTTCTTCCATCTGTTTCACATGAACATAGAATACATATGTGTGAACGTAGGGTCATTATTGCTTGTGCGGTGTGGTGGTCTGTGGAATCACAGACTCCTCTAGTGTGTCTTTGATCTCCTGAGATTGAGTCCCACACCCTTGCTCAGTCAGGGCAGTTGGAGCAGGTTGTCCAGGAGGTGCTTAAGAGTTTGAACATCTCCATGGATGGAGACTCTGCAGCGTTTCTGGGCCACCTGTCCCAGTGTCTGACCCCTCGCAGGAAAAATGTACGTCCTTGTGTTCAGATGGAGTTCTGTGTGGTTTCCCTTGTGCTAATTCCCTCCTGTCCAGAGTAGAGTCTGGCCCCCTCATCCTTGTTTCCTCCCAGCAGGTACTTGAGCACACTGGTCAGTTCTCCCAGAACCTTCTTCAGCAGCCCCAGCCCTCTTGGCTCCTCCTCCTGTGACAGATGCTCCAGTCTCTTTATCACCTTTGTGTCCCTGCTATTTGCACTGGTGCATGGGACATTACTTACTTTACTGGCTAAGTATTTGGTTTAGCTTGATCTCTGAAGGAAATGAAGCTGTTGTGATTGCTCTCTTAGGAGCTGCCCCAAATAACTCAGGAAACTAGTGGCTGCTTTCAGATGTATTTGTTAAATAAAAAGGTTACTTAAATTTTTTGGGCTGTCTTTTTGGTGAATAGTGAAAGGTTAGATGAAGATTCTGCGTGGTGAAGGGATAGACAGAGTTGCCAGCATGCAAGTGATTGGTGGCAGCAGGACAGTAGGCACGTGGGTCTGAGGCAGGTGGGTCCAGTATGCACACACTGTTCCTTTCTGGGGTCTGCTCAGGGAACATGTAGGTGTAGAGGTGGGATGAGGAAAGGGCTAGGGATACCTGCAGAAATCCCCAGGGAAAACAGGCCTTATTTGGGTCCACTCTCAATGAGACATTTTGATTTATGCAAGCTGCTTTCCTAACGTTCTGTATTCTTTCTTTCTTGAAGACAAATATCACTGTGTGCCCTAAATGCTGATTTCTGCAGTGATTGTTCCTCACACTGGGCACTGATGCCAAGATGAGTGTGCACGTGTGAATGCACACAGAAGCTTTACAGGGATGTTTGGGGTACGTTAGCATGGCTTCTTGGAGTTAGGAAAGCCGGGATCAGGTGTTCACTCTACAGGTACCATGACTGCGAGCACTTGGAACAGGGTCTGCTGAAGGCAAGCACTTTCCAGAAGAAAGGGTGGCACTGCTTGGAGCATCCCCAGACCACGGGTCTGCCATGTCGAGGCACTGAGGAGCAATATGAGTGATAATCAGGTGAAATGCAGGGAGCTCTTTTTTACCTGTAAATGACACTGCTCTCACGGAGCCAAAACGTTCTAAAATTCATGTTAGGTACAGCATGATGGAAATGGAGGAATATTTTTATCATGGGGGGGGCACGACTAATGACCATTTTTCTATTTTCTGAGGGTCCATTTCAGCTCTTGAGACCAGTAAGGGAGAGCAGCATTAAATATTTTTAAACTCTTTGTTTTCCCAAGAGAAAAACTCAATGTGTCTATACTGCCTTTCGTCTGTGAGTGTTCTCATGTAATAAAGTCAAGTTAATGTTGATGTAAAATAGACAACTAAATTTCTTAATTTTCTGTTTCATCTTTGCTAAATAAATGCCTATAGGGATAAAAAGCTCAACATAGAATCACAGAATGGTTTGAACTGGAAGAGACCTTAAAGCCCATCTTGTCCTACTCCCTGCCATGAGCAGGGACATCTTCCACTAGCCCAGGTTGCTTCAAGTCCCACTCAGCCTGGCCTTGGACACTTCCAGGGATGAGTCAACCACAGCTTCTCTGGGCAACCGGTGCCAGGGCCTCCCTACCTTCACAGGGAAAAATTTCTTCCTAATACCCCATTTAACCCTGCCCTCTGGCAGTGGAAAGCTATCTGAGCATGTCTGTGGCCTCCTCTGGACTCGCTCCAACGGCTCTGCATCCTTGTGGTGAGGACCCCTGAACTGGAGGCAGCACTGCAGGTGGGGTCTCACCTGAATGAAGTCAGGGGAAGAATACCCTCCCTCACCCTGCTTCCCATGCTAAAAGGAAACCACAGCTGCCTCAAGTGAGGGGTTTTCTCCCAACGCAGCTTTTACCCACAGCCCTGCACCCCCACTCGGGTCTGGACTGAACCCCAGCGCTCCGTTTGCTGGGCCCCCACTGCACACACTGTCAGCCACCACAAATTAAGGTCACATAATGAGATTCCTGCATCTCTGTGCGTTTCTATCTCTGTTTGGTTTCTCACTGATGTGATGTGATGATTTCTGATGATACGTTTCTATTTTTAGTAATTTTCTTCCTTTGCAAGAGACAGGAAAGCAGGAAGCCAAGCAATGCAGAGTGGCTGTACCACTGCTCTTCAGAGGCATAGTCATTCTTTGGCCTTGGGATGATTTTGTGCTACTTATTTTCCCTCTAAAGAGTAGTGTATGAGCCATAGTTGTTTGCCATAATCCTGGATTATTACAGATCAGTGATCCTACTTAAAATCTGGGGATAGACCCTAGCAGAAAAAAAAAAATCCATGTGACATTATATATATATATATATATATATATCAGTTTCATATTCCAGTTCTCTTAGATGACTGAGGTGATTAACTGTTTAGTTGTTCATATTCAGAAATTATTCTTCGAAATTAGGCGTAGAGGCTCTGGAAAAAAAAGAGATAAAGTAATAAAATATTAATGCTTTGGTCAGCCTTGCTCTTGAGAGCTCCTGGGGCTGGGGGCTGTTTCTGTTTCCAATGTATCTACTTCTTTGTTACGATGGGAGACCAAAAAAAAAGTACTTAATTTCTTTACCATCAGTGGAATTCTCGTGTCCTTTTTATTTCTCTTTCCTGAAGGTCTTTATTGCATCTCCATAAGGCTGGATTTGGAAGCTGTGAATTCTTGAGGTGAGGGTGTGAGCTGAGCTCTGTGCAGTGAAGCTATCAGGGAAAAGCAGTGGTAGCTCTTGGCCCTGGGAATGAGAAACCTTTGAAATCAAGGACAGCTGCAGTAGCAGGCTCAACCTGGTTTCCTACACCACCACCAGATTTTTGTCTTGCCTCTTGGCACAACTAAAGTGGAAGAATGCAGTCAACAAATTTGCGATGGTAGTGTTAAAACTCAGTAGCTTTGGCACTGAGATTGTGGCAGAGTGCTTTGTAAAGAGTGTATTGGGTTATTTTAAGATGTGTTTAAAAAGTCTATGAGGCTGTGCTGTTTGGTTGTTTCTTTGGGGTTTTTTGGTTCCCTACTTGGATTCAAACTGACAGAGATAAGGGTTAGATTAGCTGTTGGGAAGAAATTGTTCCCTGTGAGGGTGGGGAGGCCCTGGCTCAGGTTGCCCAGAGAACCTGTGGCTTCCCCATCCCTGAAAATGTTCAAGGATAGGTTTGGATGAGGCTTGGAGCAACCTGGGCTAGTGGAAGGTGTCCCTGCCCATGGCAGGGTGCTGGGACAAGATGGTCTTTAAGGTCCCTTCCAAACCAAACCAGTTGTGTGATTCTGTGCTCCTGTTAAATGTTTATAATGAAAGAGCAGTATTTGTAGTGTCTGCTTTCAGAAGTCATTGGGACTGTACTGTTCTGAGGCCAGAATTGTGGGTTTGATTCCTCTGAATATTCCTTGCCCTTAGGAAGATTTGCTGGTTAGCATGAGTTAGCATCCACAGAACTTTGGAATTTCATCTTTGCGCATCAAATGTCTGTGCAGCATTTAGGGAGCATTGGCTGGGCATAGACTGAGATAAAAAACATGAAAAGCAGGAGAGTAAATAATAAGGATTATTTTTCTGTTATAACTGGGTTTGATGCTTTTTGTAAATATTACCGACAGAAAATGTTGTGATGGGAAGGAGACTTACAAATTAGTGTTCCCTCTGCCTGGTTATTTTTAGAAGGTTTAAAGAGTTGGGGTGATGTACTGGATCCTCTTCAAGTTACTGAGAAAGTCCCACAGCTTCAACAGGGCCAGGATTGTATAGTCCCTCTGAAAGAAATGGAAAAAGTGAAATGCCGATGGATGTTTGTTTATTGAGTTTTATTCACTCAGTAACGTGTACGTGTAGTATGACTGCCTCTGGGAGCCTGGTTAATCAAAAAAAGTTTAAAAAAATTAAAACGCTTTATGCAGTTTGTGTTCTCTGTTTCTCCTGCCCTGTTGTGAATTTTCAGCACCATGGGAAGGCAGAGTTTGGTGTGGAGAGCACTGTGTGACTGAGGATTTCTTGTGTGCTGGGAAGACACTTGGTAGATTGATTTTGGGCAGGAGAGATGCTGGAGCCAGTCTGGCTGCTCATCTGTGCCACCTGCAGCCACTTGCCTTGGGCTGTGAGCCACAACTTGAGGGCTGTGGTCCGGCATCATGCTGAAGTGCTGCCTTTGCTGTTTGTCTCTGGAGGCTCTCATTCACAAGAGTTACTCATATGAACGTCAAGTGCCTGTTTTCTCTGAACTTCTGGTGCAGCTTAGTTGTACTTGTGGGTGTGCTCGCACCTCTGGCTAAAGTTAGTTAAATCTCTGCTGTTTCTGGTGGCTAGTGAGGTGTTTCACTGGATGCTGTATGGAATGTCTGTTGTGGCTTACTGGGAAAAAATAAAGCCTGCCTGGATACCCTGGTAAGAGCTCACTGGTGCCATGAAGGATGAGCAGCAGTGACATCTGGACATTAGGAGCATTTTCCTTGGGCAAAGCTCTGGCAGGAATTATTGCGGGTAAACCAGGACTCCTAAACACCTGACCAATATGATCAAGCAGAAGCCGTTAATTGTTCACATTACACACACTTTTATAGATTCTACAGACTGCTAAGATCACACTTCTTGATTGGTGCCTTTGTCTTGTTCCCTCGTTCTCTGCCTCCATTTCTCAGTGTCCATGATTGGTTACCGTCCAGGTGTTGTACAGTCCTCTGTTATCTAGTTCTTGCGATCCTGGTATGCAGTCTCTCAGCTTCTTCGTTCTTATTTTAGCACAGTTTATGTCTTAGTAACCTTGATGAATTCCACGGTGCCCTGAGAAAATAATGATAAGAACAGTTACAGATGATATGGCTGGTGCACACTGAAGTCTAAGTTGTTCAGATACATTGCTACAAGGAATCCTCTCCTTGTTCTGCTGTGTTAGCTGCTCACTTCACTCTGGATTTGGGACTTTTTCTGCTGTCAGAGCTTGTGATGAGCATGGAGAAGCTTAGGTGAAATGAATTCTGATGTCAGAGCTGGTATGAGGTGCTGCACTGTCACTCTTGCGCCGAGAATTACACAGGAACAGGCGAGAGGCAGGATTGTAGAAAAGGCAAAGAAGGCTTTATTCAGGAGAACCGCACAGTTTTTATAGAGCGATATGGTAGGTTCTATTTAATTGGCTAACTGACAAAAATATCTTCCTTGCACGCTGTCCTTGAAAAGAACAGGAAAACAAAGTAGAAAAACACCACCTGCAAATTGTTTATACTTAACAAGTTATCACATCTTTCCAAATCCCTAAAATTTCTCACAAGCCACTCTGAGAAACACTTGCCGACTCTTCCCCGCTCTGAGCAGAGGCCCGCATGGTGGAGGAGAATGTGTCAATAGACACGTGCACATACTTAAGTCGGCCAACTTCAGGAAAGTGAGTGACATCTGTCTGCCAAAGCTGCAAAGCCTTTAAGCCTCTGGGGTTCACCCATGCCGGCAAAGGCGCAGCAAATCCATGGCAGTCAGCACAAGAGCTGATGATGTCACGAGCCTCAGTTGATGTCAAATGAAACTGTTTCTGCAGTGTATTCGCATTTTCATGGAAAAAAATCATGTGACGCTTTGGCTTGCGCACTCACATCATTCTGAGGTGCTACCCAAGCAGGGTTAGCCAACCTGTCAGCCCTGGCATTACCTTCTGCTATGAAATCCAGCAAATTGGTGTGACTCCGAATGTGTAAGACATAGTAGGGATGGACCTGGGCCTGAATCGCACTCCACAAGGCTTTCAATGACTGAAACAAAGCTGCATTATTGACTTCCTTTAGGAGCAAACAATCCAAACGCCTGGCCACGTCTGCTACATAGGCGGAATCAGTCATTACATTCAGAGGCACCTGGGAAAATTCCTGGAATGCCATGGCAATGGCTTGCAGTTTGACCAGTTGGGCTGAGCCTGACACATGGGCCTCCAGTATCTGCCATCCAGACCCATCCTTCCAGGTAACAATGGCCTTGCCTGTTTTCCCAGAACCGTCAGTGAAGACAGTGGGCCCTTTGACTGGCATCCAGCTGCTCTTTGGCCGCAATGACAAACTCATTTTCTTTGCCAGCTGCAGCAGCTTTTGACTGGGCATGCGATAAGCAATCTGCCCAGAAAAGTTTTTCACCGTGCTTTGTAAAGGAGCGCGAATAGCAAGACTCCATTCAAAATCCTCCCACTCTACAGGAAGAACGATTGCCGCTGGAACGGCAGCCATGAATTGCAAACACTGCTGACGGCATTTGATTATCAAATGAGCAATCAGCTCGTACAATGAGGGCGCTGTCTTCTTTGGCTGGTGGGGCAAAAAGACCCATTCCAAAACATGCAAGGGATCAGACCACTTGTCACTCCACTGGCCAATGATACCCATAGGATGAAAATCTGGAGGTAACAAAAACAGTGACATCAATGGAAGGATCTATTAGGTGAATTTGGTGAGCGGAAACAGCCCTCTGAACCTCCTTCAGCACCTGTCATGCTGCAGTGGTCCACTCTTGAGGCGATCTCAGGTCGGGGTCCCCTGTCAGAGTATCATACAACGCGGACAGCTGTTCTCTGGTCAGTCCCAAGTAAGGATGCAGCCAGCTGATAACATCCATCAACTTCTGGGCATCATCTGGTTTGAACAGAATCTGAAAATCACACCTCCTGATGCTGAATGGTACGGTCTAAAATTTTGACCCCCAAATACTTCCAAGGACGGTGCTGTTGAGCCTTCTCCTGGGCCACCCGCAAGCCCATAAGCATGTAGGGCAGCAAACAGCTGATCCTGTAACCTCAACAACTCATCCCAGTTGGGTACCGCCACCAGGATGTCATCCATATAATGATAACAACAGGCGTCAGGAAACTGATTGCGCACAACCGGACAAGGCCTGAGCCACATACCACTGACAAATAATTGGGCTGTTGCGACAGCCCTGTGACAAAACCTTCCATTGATACCTCTGCGCAGGTTCAGCATTGTTGACTGAAGGCACTGTGAAGGCAAACTTCGGCTTGTCATCTGTATGCAAAGGGATTGTAAAGAAACAATCTTTCAAATCAGCAACCAAGATCTCCCACCCCGCAGGGATCATGGTGGGTGAGGAATACCAGGCTGCACTGTCCCCATGCCTTCCATCACTGCAGTGACTTTTTGGAGGTCTTGTAGCAACCTCCACTTCCCAGATTTCCTTTTTATGACAAAGACGGGAGTATTCCAGGGACTCACTGAAGGCTCAATGTGTCCCTGCTGCAATTGTTCTTGAACCAGTTGACGAAGGGTGGGCAATTTTTCCTCTGTCAGGGGCCGCTGATGAACCCAAATGTGTTTGTCTACCAGCCACTATAAAGGCAGTGTTGGGTACCTCTCACCCTCCAACACAGTGACCCCTATCAAAAACCCACCCCAATCTGCACCCACCCCCCCCCCGGCAGCCAGTACATCCTGCCCCCACAGAGTGACTGGGGCTGAAACGACATAAGGTCGAACTGCAGCCACCTGCCCACTCGTGTTCTTGACAAGAACCAAGCTGTGGCTCATCATGGTATGTGCCAGACCCCCCACCCCTACCACAGGTGTTCCAACAGGGTCCAGAGGCCACGTAGAAGACCACACAGAGCGGGAGATGACTGTCACGTCCACCTCCATGTCAATCAAACCTTGCAGCTTGATGATCAGTGGACAGGCACCCGGCAGAGTCAGGGGACACACCATCTGGGGTTGTTGTACGGAAATGGTCGCAGACCAGAGGGCTTGTGGCGGTCCTTCGTATCCAGAGCCACCAGTCCCATGAGTCTGCGGGGCAGTCCTGGGGACAAATGACTGAAAAAACACAAGGTGAGCAATCTGAGTCCCTGCCGGAATGGTGACGGGGGAGAGGGTGTGAAAATGGTAGCAAAAATCAGACCTGCCAAGGGAGAGTCAACAACTCCTGGGTGAACAAAGATCGCTTGGTGGGTGACTTTAGGTCTCCCCACTAACAACGCACTCAGACCTTGTTCTAGAGGTCCGAGGACGTCCAAGGGAACCGTATGCTCACCATCAGAGTCTAGGATGACTGTGCCAGCGGTACATACATCCATGCCGGCGGAGCCGTGGGCGTTGTCTCTGAGCTGACTGGGCAAACTTGGGCTGACCTGCCTTAAGGTGCACCTGCCGGCTTTGGCACACCTTGCTGCTTCTTGCCCTTATTCTTATTCTTTTTCTTGTGTCCACCCCCTAAGGGTACCTGGTCTGACCGCATGGTAACTGCCAGAGTGAGCACCTCAGGATCCCCACCACTCACCGTCATAGATGCCTTGGCCATATCCACCACTGAAGGATCGCCCGGAAGAGAATTTATGATCTTCTGGAATTCAGGATTTGAATGGTTCTGGGCCAAGCATTTCAAAAGGGGCTCCCTGAGTCCAGACTCCTCAATCTGCTTCTCCAGAGCAGTAGTCAGCCTCTCGACAAATGGCATGAAAGGTTCGCCTTGCCTCTGCCTTATGTCAGCAAAGTCGGACGTCGGGGAGGCCACCTTGATGGTTTTCACCAATGCCGCAAACCCCAGAGAGTGACTCTGCTGGAGAACAGCAGCATCCCAGGTAGCCTGGAAATCAGGATGGGAGTAGGTGTCCTCCCCAAGCAGAGCATCCATCCCCACACCATGCCTAGGATCTTCCAGGGGCAGAAGCCTGTTGCTCGCTGCAACCTTCGCAGCACTCTCTGTCCAGAATGTCAAAAACATCGCAAATTGCAGAGACCAAAAAAGTGCCTGACCAAGATGCCTGATGTCAACTGGGCAGAGCAGGTCAGTGGCTATGATCTGGAGAGACTGCATGACCTCCTTTGAACCAAGGCCATGTCTCGCACCCTGCAGCTCCTCAGTCAGTCGCCAGGCAATAACCCTGTGCTTGTCGGTTTGCCTCGAATTCGGGATAGCCTTGAACACAGGATGAGCCTGCACAGAACCTGGCCCCCCCGAACTCTCAGAGCCTCTTCCTCTGAGGCGGGCATGCTGTCACCGGCCACAGACTGTGACCTTCCTGCCCCCCCGCAACAGACCCTCAGCCTCTGAGACCCGTGTTTTAACCGCATCCCGAAAGCTGCTGGGATTGTTGGGGCACACAGTCACCCTACAGGGAGGCACTATCCAGAGGTTACAAGCAGATACCGCTTCCACTCGCTGCTGCTGGCCCTTCTCCACTGCGGCATGCTCTTGCTGAGGGATTGGCCGCCGATCATCATTGCTGTCTTGAGTCCCCACCCCAGAATGTGAAGGGTGCCCAGTGGGTGACCAGGGGTGGCACACTAGCAAAGGGGTCTGGATCTGAAAAACGAAACTTTGGACTGTGAACCCAAAGGGACAGTCACAGGCTAGGACACAGGCGAACCAGCCACCAGCACTGCCGTGGCTGGAGACAGGGCAGCGTGCGGCGCAGGTGCAGCTGACAGCCCCACCGCCACTGCAGGCTGCCCCAGCAAAGGTGTAAAAGGCATTAAGTCACCCGAAGCGGCTGCCGCGCCGGAAGAAGAAAGAGGCACTGCCGCCTCCGGATGACTTACTGTTCAGAGAGACAGTGCCGAAGCTGCAGTCACAGCTGCCGCCATCTGCACAGGTGCCATGGGGAAGGAGTGGAAAACTGGCTGGGAACATGACACTGGCTGGGGCGGGCTGCCGCCCGCCAGCATCAATGATGGGCCGGGCCAGTACAACTGCGCAGGCTCCATGGCTGATGATGAGGAAGCCAGCAGAGTGATCCGTGACCTCTTGGCAACTGCCGAAGTGGGAGCAGACCCTGCCCCCTCTGGCCATTCGGGGGGGTGCTGCTGGGTGGGAAACTGTGGCTCCCATGGTTCAGGGGAGCGCTGACCCCCAAAAGGCAGGGGGGGGAAAGGCGGGGCTGCTGTTGGCCCAGTGAATCCTACAACTTTGGCAGCAGGGGCAGAGAAAGACGGGACATCAGTCAGGTGGGAGAATCCTGGTTCTTCGGCAGCAGGGGTGGGGAAAAGTGTATCTTCTGTTGCAGCCAGCCCCCAGCCCCACCCTCTTAAGAGGGAAGGGCCTGTCCCGCCAGGGACAAAGAGGCTGAACCACTCACAGATGGCGAGCTGTGACTGGACGATCCCGTGTCTGAAGCGCTGGCACCACCCGCGCCCCTCAAGCTGCCTGTCTCCTCACCTCTGGCCCGGTCATGGAGGGCCATGCACAGGAAGTCGCACACAGCCAGGAGCGGGGGTATTGCATCATCCCTGCCATAAAACTCTTCCGCAAGTCGACCACACAGTTCCTGACACCAGCCCAGGTCAAAAGCATCGGCCGTGCCCATCGGGATCTCATGAACCGTGGCCCACGTAAGCAGGTCAATCAGTGAGGCGTCAGGCACCGATAACCCCCGATAGAAAAGGAGGTGCCTCCACACGGAGAAAACCCAGTTCTCCTCCTCTTCTCGATCCCCTATCTTGGAAACACTGGCACCCAGCCCCAGCAGTCCATGAACTGTGCAAGCCCTGGGGAGTCCGTCCCTACCTGCAAGTCCCAGCTGTCAGGGCAGCCCCATGGACCAAGCCCAACGAGAAGGGCGCGGGAGAAAGGCAGTTACCTCTCCAGGGAAACAAAGGGTGTCTGAACGCGGCCAAGCTGCGTGGGCACCATGCGCCCCCGAGGGGTCCGGCGGGGGTCCCGGGCGTCCGCCGCACTCTGCAAAGGCCAATGGGTGCAGCACTCACATCGGGGTCACCAGATGTTGCTCTTGCACCGAGAATTACACAGGAGCAGGCGAGAGGCAGGATTGTAGAAAAGGCAAAGAAGGCTTTATTCAAGAGAACTGCACAGTTTTTATAGAGCGATATGATAGGTTCTGTTTGATTGGCTAACTAGCAAAAACTTCTTCCTTGCAAGCTGTCCTTGAAAAGAACAGGAAAACAAAGTAGAAAAACACTTCCTGCGAATTTTTTATACTTAACAAGTTATCCCATCTTTCCAAATCCCTAAAATTTCTCACAAGCCACTCTGACACTTGCCGTTTCTCTCTGTCCCATGGCATCCACACTGCACAGCCAGGAGCTGGGTCAAGCCCTTGGGCCCCTGCACACAAATGCCATCATTTGATCTCCTCAGTAACAGGATGGGCTATCCTGCAGTGCTCTTATCCAAAATGCTGTTCTGCCCTACAAAAACTTACGGCAATATTAATTTAGGGCAATATTAATTTTTAATATCATTGTCTCCATGTTTCTTTTCCAGGTGCTTAATCAATTTCTAGTTTTATGTTTCTTTGATTACTTTTGAGTTGCAAAATAGACAGGTATGAGGAAAAAGACTGAGCCATATTTGTAGAAGAGTTAAAGTTAAGAGTGGGGAGGAGAGGGTGTTGCATGTTCCTGGGTGGAGAAATGGGAGCAGGAAAGTCATGAAAGCTGAGCCATTGCTATGTGATGGGGATTTAGCCCTTGGGTGTAATTAAAAGGGTTCATCAGTAAAGCTCTAGCACAGAGTGCTTCCAGCAAATTCCTATGAGACAGAGATTATACCAGGAGAACACTCTTGGAATAATTTCTATCAGCGTGTAGATGGAGTAAGTGGAACTGCTGCTTCTCAGCTCTGTTGCTCATTGTCAGTGTCTGTTAGGACTTCTTTTCTGTTTGTAATCATTCTGAAATTATATTGTTGTTCTGAAAAAGCATTCAAAAATAAGTGCACAAATTTACAAAGCAGGTTTTTTTGTAAAGTTCTCAGAATCTATAAAACAGGTTGCTGGGTGAGTGACTAAGGGGTTTCAGTGTTTAATTGACATCTCAGGAAGAATCACACTTAAAAATCTAAACTCTTGAACAGTCTTAAAATATAATTAATAAGTAAATGTTTAGCCTCTGAGATGACTTCTTTATAATGGAAGAAAGGTGTTGGCATTGCTGCTATTTCTAGAAAATTCTCTGTAAAACAGCCATAAGTGGGGAAAAAACCCCAAGCCCTTATTCAGTAAATTTGGACAAGAAGAGGAATAAAGTTAAAAGCTCAGTTAGAGGTTAAAGTCGCTGCAGAACACTGAGTGTAGGGAAGCAAGAAATGGCTAATGTGTGTTCGATTGTTATAAATACAGATATGTAGGAATGCAAACTTGAGTCACTGCTCCCAAGAATTAGCTGAGGAGTTTTAAAAGTTTGCAAGAATCATAAATACCATGGCTTTCAGTCATCTGCAGAGAGGATCCAATTTATAATGATGGTTCCAGTGTCCCTGCTAATAATTCCAGTAAAAGCAGTAGGGAATGGTCAGAGGGTTTGCCCTGAGAGTGCAGCAGTGCAGATTGATTCATGTGCAGAATTTAACAAAATAATTTTACTGAGCATTTAAATGTATTAGTTTCCCTGACAGTCTTTGCCCAAAAAAGATTCTTACCAGTATGTCTTTTTTGAAGTAAAACAAAGCTTTACTTTGTTAAATTGAAATTCTCATTCCCCTGAGCAGTGACGTTTGTGGAGAGAGCACTTCCCCCATGCAGAGGACAGAAGTAGAGGGGATTTTCCTCCCCATTATCCATGCTTTTAGACAGAGGAGGTTTCTCCAGCCAGTGTGCGTGTCCTGGTGAATCTAATGGGCCCGGACCTAAGGAGGATTTGGCAAACAGATGGAGAGAGAGAGAGAGGCAGGGTCAGGAGCAGAGTCTAGTGAGCTCTTCACAGACCCCTCTTATTTCCTTTGGGCTCCTCTTGGCCCATAAACATTTCTAAGGGTGGATTAAAGCCTGCTTATCTTAATTTCCTTCTCACTGTCATCCTCAGCAGCTCCAGATCCAGGGCTGCTCCCAAACCTAGTTGTGCTCATGCAGCTCAGCTAGGTGTTGTAGTTACTGGACTGGTTGGTGCAAATAATGCTGTACTTTTGGCTTTGTTGGGTGGAACTATTCAGGAGCAGTGTAACGAGACTTGAATTTTTGGGTTTATAAGGCAGGCCAGGATATGTACTGCAGCTGGTGGGATAGCTTTGCAGTACTGTGGCCTTGTGAGCCTGGTGGTAACATTCAGATTTGCTTTGCTGGAGAGAGGCACGTATTCTCTGAGCCTTAGAGACTTTCCCACCAGTTTGTGTCTGGGATGGTACTAGAAGCAGCTGTTTCTAAATCTAGATGTGTGGGCTATGGGTCATTATTGCATTGGTGTATTCTGCAGAAAACCTCTTTACACAAGAATCAGTCTGGTCCTGCAGAGATGTGGAGTTGCATTCACTTCCCAGGGATCCCGCTTAGTTTAAATATTTAATGATACTTTATTATATGATATGATATATTATACTTTATTATATGACATGATGGTTTATTATATGATTTAATGATATTTCATTATATGGACCCCCTGTGGCTCCAGTTTCTACCATGAGTTGTGTAATATCCCACAATGGATTGAACAGAATGTTCCACATGTTTTACTCTGCTCGTGTACTGGTGTCCACAGCAGGCAGTGACTAAAGCTCGCAAGCGAGAAGTGACAGTTTACAGAAAGAACACTCTGAAATCAGATATTTTCCTGTTGTGTTTTCATCGTGAAATGAGCGTATCTCTAAAACCTTTCTTTTGGGCCAGTGTCCAATGCAGGAGTCACCCTGCTGCATGCAGCTGCCTCTGTATGGTCAATAAGGGGGGTGATCAGCACCAGAGTTGGAGCTTAGTTTTCCAAAAGACTTGCACATTTCTGCAAGACTTGTCCCCCCACTGGAATTTTGGGTGGAGCTCTCTACATTTGCCTCATTAGAAGAGTTTGTCTGAAGATTTTTGACATAGGTATTTTTAAATACATAATTGTAAATAAAACTTTTCTTCTGTGACATCAAATTAACAGGAATCAAAATTCAGCCTGGCACAAAGAAGAAGCCTGGCACATTGCTGAAGATGATAAAGTTGTGCTGGTTTACAGAACTCATGTAGGACCATAGTTTATATGTTTATTATGCATTAAAGATAGCAATAAGTTTCTAACATAAAAGATTCTTCACGTTGATAAAGTGCTGTTGTGCTACCTACAGTACTTAAAAATTCTTATTTCTTATTTTGTAATTTATATTCCCTCACTTTATATTCCCTCAAATTTCTATTTTTGTGAGGAGAGGAAGGGTCATGGTAGGGCAAACCCATTTGCATGTAATCCTCATCTGTGCCTCCTTCTCCACTTGTTCCCTATGCAGAAGTTCATAGAGTTTGAAGATGCACTGGAACAGGAGAAGAAAGAACTACAAATCCAAGTGGAACACCTTGAATTTCAGACTCGACAGCTGGAGCTGAAGACCAAAAACTATGCAGACCAGAGTAAGTAAAGCTGTGCACCAGACACATTTTTGGTTTAATGTGATTTGTGCAAAGCCCAAAATATCTGGTTGTCACTTACTTTGATGTAAAATTCAGAACTTTCCCAAGGGTGGGATGTACCCACAGTAATTCAGTGGAGGCTACATTTTTTCTCTTTTGTGGTCAGATGCAAGGTGTAAGATTTGGGCCTTTGAAACCTGGTTTCCAGTTTCTCCTTGTAGAATCTTCCATTCTTATAAAAGTCATCACATGACTTAATTGGTTAGTTACTTAGTTTGTGTATTTGTTTTTACAAATACTTCCTTAATATATGCAGCCACTGAAGTTCCCCTCAGATTTGTTCATGTTTTGTCCAGTACTCCCGCTTCTCAACTACCCAGAAGAGCCAGTCCCAGAGGACAATATATTGTTGCCAGAATAAGATGCTTACATGGCACCAGGCTACTGCTGAAAAACTTCTGCAGTTTTGTTGCATTTGTGGTGCATAATCGCTGGTATTGGTAACATGCAGTTACCTATGAACTGAGAGTGTAACAAAGACCAAATCCCACAGTTCTGTTTGTTTTATTCAGTAGGTGTAAATTAATTTCTAAAAAAATAGGCTTTGTTTCTCAAATAGTTTATTTCGAGAGCCAGGCGTATGTTAGCTGATAGTTGGGATCTTCTCTTGGCAGTTTCTCGACTGGAAGAACGTGAATCGGAAATGAAGAAGGAGTATAATGCTCTGCATCAGCGTCACACAGAGGTAGGATATAATCTTTCTAAATAAATTAACTCTTTGTCTGTATCTACATGACTATATCATGTCAAAGAACTCATCTTTACAATCGTAGTGATAACTAGAGTTTCTGAACTTTGGGAACTTCAGAAATACCGGACTGGAGGGTGTGAAGAGGATGGAGACAGGCTGTGTTCACTGGTACCCAGTGGAGACAGGTGGCACAAACTAAGACACAGAAAGCTCACTCTGAACAAAGTAGTAAAAACTGCTTTCCTGCACGGGCAATTAGCCCTGGCATAGGTTGTTCAGAGGCGTCTCTGTTGGAGTCTCCTTCCTTGGAGATATTCATAAGCCACCTGGATGCGGTCCTGTGGCTGGCTGCTCTGTGTGGCCCTATTTCAGCAGGGGATGGACTAATGGACCGTAGGACATTCCTTCCAATCTCAGCTGTTCTGTGATGCTGTGCACAGTGCCCTGCTACCTCATCTCGATTACCAATGAACCTCCAGGCTTACGTTGCTTTTTCAAGGGTCTTTGATTTTGAGATTCAGCTGAAGTGATTTTGGACACTACTTGCTGACAAATTTTCTAGCAGATTAGATCATTCACTTACATAATCAGCTTAGAAGGCAACAGTAAACACAAGGAAGTCTGCAAAAAACCCCAGGGGATTGGAAATGGATACCATAGAAAATTAAACAAAAGCAGAAAATGAGCCTTTCCTTCTCATCTGTGGATTTTCCATCTCCTCATGGATTTTTCTCTCCTCACAGATGATCCAGACCTATGTGGAACACATTGAGCGATCTAAGATGCAGCAAGTTGGGGGAAATAACCAAACTGAGGGCAGTGTACCTGGGAGAAGGTAGGGCCATGACCTTTCCATGTGACACGTTTCACCTGAGAACTTAGACACTGATTGTGCGTGTTTGAGAGAGAAAACAGAGCAGGACCTTTCCCTGGGGACAGGGATTGTAGCTGAAGCTCTGTTTTAATGGGTTCTGGGTGAGTTGTGGGTACTTGATGGTGAGGAGCTTTCTATGTTGTTTTACAAAGGTAAGACTTTATCATGCGGCTGTTGATGGGGCCTCTGGAAAACACGCTCATATTCTTAGGTAGTGTGTAAAAGTTTATCTGTAGAATAGATGAAGGTGTCAAATAAAATGTTTGTGTGTTTACATGTCTTTGTATGTGGGATAGGCAGCAAAACCGTGGCAATTAAATGCATTAGCCATTACAGGATTTTTTCACCTGTTGTTCTTTCAGAGGAAGCTTTCTGTCAATCACCAAAAATCCTACTTATGTCTAGAAAGGGCTTTTCCTCCCTTCCTGCAGTGTTTGGGTTCTGACTAGAAATAAATTGTCTAAAATATAGGAATCAATTGAGAAAAACAAAAAAAAAAGCTAGATGTCAGCTTTCCTAGGCAGATAAGGGGTATGGAGAGCTCGAGAGGACATGGTCTAAAAAGAACCAGTAGTTTGTAAATGCTCATCTGTTCATAAAATTTCCCTTAGCAGACTGTTTTTCTTCCTTATTTTCTATCCCTCACAATCTGGAAATCCAGAGTGGGCTCCCAGAACATGACCTGATCCTAGTGTTAGAGATGGAATGGGATAAGTGTGTTAGGCTTGTTTCTCTCCCAGCTTACACTTATGGAAGTAAGAATATTTCTGTGGAAATGCTTACAGTAAAATCCAAAAGTACCGTAGGCAAAAGCAAACTTAGAACATCTCTTTTAAAGGGTGAGTCCTGTGTGCACTTGCCAACTTTGAGTCATAGAATCATAGAATATCCTGAGTTGAAAGGGAGCCACAAGCATCATTGAAGTTCAACTCCTGAGTTGGACTGGGTAGTAGAAATCATTTTTAATTTCTTCCTTTCATAAAAGCTTAAAAGCTTTTACTTCCCTGACTCTTAAATAAGCTGATATTAATTACGGCTTTATGTTAACATTCCATGATAGAGTTGCCCAGTGAAAAGTGTTGCTGGTTTTATCTGCAAGACTGCCAGTCTCATTGGTGAAGGGCAAAATTTTCATCAAGAATTACCTTTTCATCTCAGACAAGTTAGTCTTTTATCGCATATTGCTAGTGTCTTTGGAGAGAAACACTGTGTGTCTGTGAAGAGCCCATGATGGGACTGTGATCCAAGTCTGTTGGAACTACCAGTGGGAAATGGGAGTTTTTCCTTAATTTCCAGCTTTGCTTGTGTGTGTGTGTGTGTTTGCGTGTGTGCGAGCGTAGCTCTGTTTGTTGTGCTTGTGCACAGCACCTGGGCCACGTGTGTTTTGATGTAATTAAACAGCTGGGAGGAGCACCAGTGTTTGTGGATTTTAGTGCAGTGGGTGGGGGGACAGGCATAATTTCTCATGACCTGCGAAACAGATGTGGGTGCATTGATTTAAAATAAATGGGGCTAGGGAGAAGTTTGTGCTGCAACTTTCGTGGGGGTGATGTGTATCAGTGGCCATCCAAGAGGTGTAATGAGTTTGTACCTGTCGCTATTGAGTAAGAAACGACACAGACTCTCCAGAAGGCTGGTTTGCATAAAGCATGCGTCTTTACTTCAGATCCTCTTTTATACATTGCTCTGGTATAGATAGACCTGGTTGGTCAATTAATCAATGCATTTCACTTGATTGGCTAATTAACAAGACACCTTGCATATAAAGTCTTTGAGAAAAACAAGAAAACAGAGAGTAGGAAAACACCACCTGCAGGTTGATTATGAAAATAAGCTATCATTGTTTATCTTCAACTCCTTAAAGTCTCTCAGACTGATCTGGGAAAACATACGTAGTTTTCTCATTCTCTGGCCAGGCTGTCACATCCACAGTACCCACTTCCACATAGCATGGGGGTTGCAGTGCACGTGTACTTTGTGTTTGTGTTAGGTTGCATGTTTGCATGACATTTGCTCTCTAATGGTTGTTCTCTTTGTCTCGCTTTTTGTGGAATTGCTGCTGTTTGGCTGTTATGTTTGTCACTGCAGTCATCGCCAGTCCTGGAGGAAAAGGTAAATCCTATTGCTGCATCTGAACTTCATTAATCCAAGTGTTGGAGGTTGCTGTGGAGTGGTGACAGTGTGATGCTGGGAATGTATTGTACTGGCATATTTGCTCTCTGTGTCTACTGACACGTGTGCTGGACTTGCTGGTTCAGGGGTGCAGAGGGAGCCATGGAGCTGGGTTAACACAGCAGGGAGAAGCTTGTGCATGCAAATGCAGAAGACACACAAGTTTGTTCCCAAGACAGGATCAGATGTCTGGGATGGGATGTTTACACTTCACGTCCCCTAATATTTTAAAAAGTCACAGAATCATAGATCCATGGAATCGTAGAATGTCCTTAGTTGGGAGGGGCCCAAAAGGATCATCAAATCCAGCTCCTGTCCCTCCACAGACACCCCAGCAATCCCATCCTGTGCCTCAGAGCGTTGTCCAAACGCTCCTGGAGCTCTGGCAGCCTTGGGGTCATTACCATTCCCTGGGGACCCTGTTCAGTGCCCACCACCATCTGGGGGAAGAACCTTTCCTGAAATTCAGCCTAAAACTCCCCTGACAAACCTTCATGCAATTCCCTCAGGTTTCAAGAAGTTTCTTCTCTCTTATTTTACACTAGAGAGCAAGCCATGCCTGATTTTTGACTGGAAGTAGAAGTGTCAGTGTCAGTAGGTTTCCAAAGGCACTTTTGGCTGATGGTTGATGGTCAGGGAGTGCTGTGCACAGAGCCTTCAAAGAGACAAGTTCTCCTCTTTAAATGCCGGCAAACAAACTCTAGTTTTGTTACGTTTTGTAAACTTCAGGATGTTCCTTGTAGAACATCCTAATCCCAGGTTTCAGCTACTGCAAACCTTTATTGGAGAGTGTGCTGTTCACCTTGTAACTCAAGGTGGAACTATCAAGTGTTAAGACTCACCCTGGCTGATCCTGGAAAGATTTGGGTATATGAGAACAACTGCAGCACTCAAAGTTTAGACCGGAATGAGTCTAAATGAGGATACTTAAAATTTATTTACATTTGAATTTGGTAGCCAACTTCAGGACTGCAAAACTAGAGTTAGCTCTTCGTTCCCCTTTCCTGGGAAGTTTTGAAGAGGCTTGAAGGTGTTTCCAAAGAAACTCATCAAGGAAATTTCCTAACAGTCTGTGCTAAAATTCTTTCCTGAAGATTCTACAGCTTCTGATGCTACAGAGACCCTGTACCTCTTTATCAGGGACTGTGAAATTCACACATTTCCTCTCCATTTTGTGGCTCCTGTCTTTCCTTGTGTGTTAAGTATGTATGTGTTTGCATATCAACAAAAAAGAAAAAGTATAATTTGATGTCTCTCAGCCTACTTTGGGGGCAGCTTTTATGTCTCAGTGCTGTCAGGGAGTTACGTCAAGTCATTCCAGCATAGTCACTAGGATATTCTGGCTGCACCACTGGTTTAACAAGGACTGTTCTGCAGCTATAGGAAGCTTTCTCCTGCTCCATAGATCTTTGAAAGCAAGACTCTATTAAAACTACAATTCGGTCCCGAAGAAAATGAAAGATATAAAACTAATGGTTAAAGCATCTCAAAAAATCGCTCAATGGCCCAATTTTATTTTCTCCATTAAAAGGAGAGATTTTTTTTTTGAAGTAGGGACCCTTGGGTTATTTCTTAAACTGTATTACTAAGAATTTTCTGATATTGTAGCATAAAGTGACTCTGATTTCTAGTTTTGAATCCCTTTATGATCTCTTACACATAATTAACTCTACTTTTTGTGGTGCTTGTATCCGTGCCAGGGTGAAGATTTCCTAGGAGGGGAAACATTTGCCTAGTATATTATTTAGAAGCTTTTGTAGAAACTTGAAACCCAGCTGTTAGAAACTTTTCACTAAACCTTCAGCGATTGTTTAAGTTACAAATATCAAGATGCCTTTGGTAGTGGAAAGGAAAAGCTACAAGGAAACTGACAATTCCTATCCCATAGAAGTCTGGGTTTGAATCTGTGGAGAATGATAGAATCATTATGGTTGGAAAAGATCTCGAAGGTTATCAAGTCTGACCTTCGACTGGATGCCCTCACGCCCACTAAATCATATTGTGAAGTGCCACATCCACACACCTTTTGAATGCTTCTGGGGATTGTGACTCCACTACTGCTCTGGGTAACATGTTTCCATGCCTAACCACTCTTTGAGTGAAGAAATTTTCTACAATATCCAACCTGAACCCACCCTGGTGCAACTTGAGGACATTTCCTCTTGTTCTATTGCTTGTTACCTGTGATAAGGTTAATGATGTTTTATCAGTGATTTGTGTTCCTCCAAAATCCAGTTACATGTCTCCTTTCTAAGAGGGTTTGTGTGTGAAACTTCCATGTACGAGTCTGGTATCTTCAGGAGATGATTTTAGTGCAGATTCCTAGGAAAAGTGCATCCCAAGCAGGCCATGCTGGAAATACTTTTCTCCCCCATCTTGCCTATCCAGGACAGGCCACAGGAGACCTTTTTGCCTATTTGAGGTAGGCACTGATGCAGCAGTGCAGCATACTGTGGTGGCTGGGCAGTGCAGTGCTTGGAGTGAGAAGGTTGGGCATTGTGGTTTCTCTTAGCAAACATTGTCTCCTCCGCTGGGCACTCCCATCTGTGTCCTTCCTAAAAGAGCTGGTTGGTGTACCACCCCCTGTGTTAGTGTGTTTGCTTTGTCCCAGGGACCCTGTAGCAGTTGTTTGCTGTGGTCACAGGTGAGGTGGCTGCGCTTGTTTCCCAGCCTAGGCATGACACCCAGTGCTGATGATCATTACAGAAAGGCACGTGGAGGTCTGCTGTTACTAACAGTATGCTACAGAAGGGCAGGTTTCATCGCACTTCCAAGATTAAGCAGAAGTCCTGTGCAGTAGGTGAAGTAGGATTAAGTCCAAGTATGGGTGCACATCACACAGAGAATCAATTTAGTTCAGCTCTGCAGGGACTGGAGTCAATTTGAGATACCCTGAACCATTTTCTGGTTCAGTAAGCTGCTGCCACAGCCTTTCCACCTCTACTGCTTGCTCTAGATTTTCTCCCACTGAAGCTTGGTCTCAAAATCTGTGCTAGCTTTTATGTTGAGAATCAAACCTGCAGCTAGCGAGTCACCTGCAGTTGCCAGAAAGGAGAGGATGAACAGAACACACTTAGAGACACCTAGCAGTATGCATGATGCATTTATTTATATCTCTGTTTAGTTTTTGAATTGTGAGTTGTTGTAATATGGGTATCAAGGGAGATCAAAGAATACAAATACTCTTTTCCTTGCTTAAAATTGGAAGTGATCCAAACCCTCTGGTTCCTGTTGTTGAAGCTCACCAGATTTGGGGTGGAATGTCATAAGTTTCATGTAGATGACACTTAAAAGCCTTATTCCTCACCCTGTGGTGACATCTCTAGTACCTACAGAGCTTTTATTTTTTTTGCTGTGAGAGTTGTTTGCCGTGGCTTATTTTCCTCCAGTACCTTTGTTTCTCAGAAAGACTGACTTAAATTGGCTGGTGGTTCTCTGCACTTTAATGTTACTCTAAATTTCTCCTACTGATTGAGCAGTCAGTTGTACCTGTTATGCCCACTGACCCCATCTGACTCTAAGCCATCTTAGAGTTTCCCCAGGAGAAGGTATTACTCTAGCAGTAACACCATGGGACTGAGCAGCAGCACCAAGGAAGTGTGGGAGTTCAGAGTTCAGACATCTGCCATGTGAGGGTAACAGTTGCAGTTCAGTTTCTAGTAACTAGTATTTCATATACACTAGTGTGCTGTTTGTTCTCTATCAGAATCTTGTACACAGCTAACACACTTTCCTCTCTCTCCCTGTTTGTCTCTTTAGCAGGAAGGAACGTCCCAACTCCCTGAATGTCTTCCCTCTCGCTGATGGCATGGTACGTGGGCAGATAGGGGCCAAGATCGTCCCAACACTGGACCACTGGCACCTGAGTGACCTCGGCCAGCTGCAGTCCAACTCCAGCTACAAGGTTTTCTAGACCATCACAGAGCAAGGGTTTCCCACTCCTTCACTGTTGATAACATCTCACATTTTCATTAAGCTAGAGACAATCTGTGTCCGTAACCCTTTGCAGCCTCTCCCTTTGTGTTTGCTCCCATAGTAGCTGTGCTGGAGGTGGGAGGGTATTCTTCTGCAGATCTGGCATACGGTGCAGGAAAGATTTGACGCAGCTCCTCATGCTGCTTTGTCTCAGGGTAATCTCCTTTACTTGGCTGGCCCCAAGTTGAGAGGGATGTGTGCGGAGGCAGTTAGGGATTGAGTGAAGAGAAATCCTCCACTTCTTAATAGCTTATTTGGGAGAGGACGTGGTAGAACCTGTCCCTTCTCTCCTCTTTGATAAGAGCAATGGTTCTGCAACTCAGGTGTGGCCAGACATTGGGTTGCACTTGCCCTTAAGTGTTTGTCATTTTTGACTGATCTCCTGGCCTTCCTATATTCACTTAAAAGGGCTCCTTCTTATCCTGTCTGAACACCCAAGTCTTGCACTGTGCTTAAAGGTCGTACGTTCCTCCTATGCCTAGTCACTGCTCTAGACTTGCACTGTCTGCCTTCAGTACATCTGTCACCATTACTGCTCTGCCTTCTGCACCAGGTCTTCCAAAATCCTCACAGCATTGCAACTGCACTGGAGCAGCTCATGAGGCTGCCTGATGCATCTTGTGCTCTGCTCTGCCATTCAGGAGTCTCTTCTCCACTACTCAGAGATTGGTCTGACAGATTAGGCTATGCATGGTGACCCGTGTTTCCCATGAGCTGTACATGTGAACTTTGCAAAGTCTTTGTGCTCAGGATCCCACCAAATTCTTCTCTTGAAATGATTTTCCACAAATTCCTGGTGACAGGTCTGAGAGCCACTGGTTTCTGTTCTGAGCACAGCTCAGTGTGTCCACTGGTATCTCACAGAGCTTCTGCTCTACTTCAAAAGTGTCTGATTAAATTTACCTTCACTTTGCTTGGAATTCATAGAACATCGGCTGTTTTACGTGTCACATGTAAGGACTGACCTCCTTTTGAGAAGTTTTGAATCACTGATCCTGTAAACTACATTGATGCCGTAAAGGCAAAGAGGAGATAGAAAAGAAATCGCTAGCTTGTTCTACCCATTCCACATGTCTCCAGATTCCATGAATGGGCTTTCACATGAGGGACTCTACAGCAGTGGCCTTCTTGATGGATAGACAAATTATCAATTTACTCAGAAAACAAAGTAGCAAGTTAATTTTTTTAACACTATGTCTGTAAAGCAGCCAGGCCTAGCACAGCACAAATGTCAGCACTTTGTCAGCTCTCTGCCATTGTGGAATTTGGAAATCCAAAATATCTTTGCCCAGGATGGAGGGTTGGAATCCAGTCCTTACTGTAATGTTAGAGGTACAGAATTTTGGGAAATATAGCAACCTGCAGAATGCCATTCAGATGCTAGTAATTTCTGGAAAGCTCTGCCTGGAATTAGGGAACAGCAGTGCCACAGTACAATAACATAATAATGGATGGTGGAAATGAGGACAGAGCATGAATGTGTTTCTTCATACTAGTGCTGTGCTAGCACAACCAAAATGTATGGAGCCCAGCTCACCTCTTGAATCAATTATTCCTCAGGCTCCCCAGGCAGTGCTGCATACTTTAGTGTGAACAGACCTTCCAGTGATCAGGCTGGGCAGTGGGGGTTAGTTTTTGGAGAAGAGCTGGGTGGACACTGTGGTTAGATCCATCTTCCACAGCCTTGCTAAGGTCTAATTCTTTCAGTGGTCCCACTGAGAACTTGCAAAAGAAGTAACGCAGCATCTGCATTGCAGGAGAATGCAGCAGCAACCAGGATAAGTGGGAAGCTTTGGTGTCCAAGTTCAGGTAATAGAGGTTGTTCTGCTTTGGTCAGGGAAGACACCCTGCACAGGGGTTGGTACTAGGTGATGCTTAAGATCCTTTCCAGCCCAAACCATTCTGTGATTACTGACTGGATCTCTTAGTTATTTGGTGGTGATGGTGGTATCAGGCAAAAAAATCTGGTTCCAAGAAAGCTTTGTGCAGAACTAGCAGTGAGCTGCGCCAAAATGTATCGTGCTGGGATTCACGGTGGTGCTTCTTAGGGAGACTCAGAGTGGAATGCTGGGATAAAGGAGGCTAGATGGTACAGTGGATCTAAGGAGCTCGTGCTGTGGAAGACTTGGATGGGTAGTCTGTTATGGAGAATTTCCTGAGTATGGAGCAAATTAATGAATAATTAAAGGATGCAATGGACTGACTTGCAAGTTCGGAATGGAGATTTTCCCCCCACAAGCTTCTTGCACACTCTGTGACTGAAATGCTATCTCTTAAATCCTCTGCATGGCTGACTTCTCAGGGGACATGGCTCATGCCTCCCTTGCCTCTTCTTCAAAGCTCTGATATTTTGCTGACGTCACTCACACGTGACTCACCTTCCCAGTATGTACCTGACTGTTCTCACTAGTTTTCCTTCTTCATGGGGCCATGCTGTACTTACATTTTAAGTGTCCTTGTTTATTTTTATTACTATTTTCTATTTTAGTTGTTGTCATTATTTTATTTTTGCATTCAGTTTTACATTATTTTATACAGTGTTTTGGAGATTAAAGTCCTTAACGTTTTTGTTTTTATGTACTATGCTTTCAGTGTTATAACCATACAATTGTGGCTTCTCATGGTGACATATGACTGCTATGAATGTTGGGCCTTTACAATGCATTTTGGAGGTCACTACTACACAATTGATGTTTATGAGGTTTACAGGTATGGCTGTAGGTAAGTGGTGGCTGTGGAGATTATTCTTTGGGTGAGCTGTGGGTTTTGGAGAATACCTCCTGTGCTGGAGAGAAGAGCTGTACTCTTAGTGCAATATTTAGCATTAACAGAGCACTCAGACAGTAGAAGAAAGATACCAGCTTCTGGGCTGTGAAGAGGAGCACGTTGGTAGTACATGCATTTGGGAGGAATTTCTCCAATGCAGGCTGGAAGGTTGATGAAGTGTGTTTTCTAGGGAAATACAAAACTCACATCTGTAACCAAAGAGTAGTGAAAGACTAGGGTAATTATGTATTCATTTGTTCAGGGTAAGGGGCAGGTTATGTCAATAAGCAAGAAGTTACAGGATATTGCTGATACAAATATTACCCTATAGACACTGATGATCCAGGGCTTTTGAATGACATCTGGTTCATAAGAACAAGGAATGACAAGTGGAGTGCACCCACCTGGGTGTCTCTTACACAGCTAAGATGCTCCTGAACTTTGCTTATTCTCATAGAGTAAGAGTGGGTCCAAGAACATCCCTGAATTCTTTCATCCAACAGCAGTTTTGTTTGAGGAAAGGTTTTATGGTTGCACTTCACACTTGATAATCTTTGTCCCTTTGTACATCTGAAAGCACAGAAGACAAACTGCAGTTGAGGTAGTCAGAAGCTTACTGGAACCTATTTATTATCAAAAGTCCTATTTGACTCTTTTTTTTTTTTCTTTATGTACTGGGAAAGTAGCTCCTAAACCAGGAATATGAAGTAGAGGTGGGAAGTGTGGTTTTCACATGTAGCAGCCTAAGTGCGAAGTTCTCATCTCAGTCTTGATGCTAAACCCAGCATATGTGAAGGGAGATGGTTTGGATATTCATGTGGGAATGTGGGTGCTATTTGGACTGACAATGCGGAAAATACACAAAATGTGGATTGCATTTAATGGTAGTGCCATTGTAAAAAAACTTGAGTTTCCAATATAAGTGTGCAGGTGCAGTGTAAACCCTTAGACTTCCATAGTGCAGGGTGCAGCAAAGCATTCTAGATAAGCATGCAGAGGCCAGTCTAATTAAAGGAAGATCTTAATAAAATTCCAGATTTAACAAAAATAAGGCTGCAAAGGGTTAAGTCACCATTTTTTTCAGTCTTCTCACTCATCCCATGTTGGATTTTTTTGTCATGTTGTGAAGCTGTTATTAGAACACGAGAACAAGACTTCGAGATGAGCAAAGTGAAACTGTCACAGCTCCAAGGTTTCGGGGCTCAGAGCAGCCTCTGAGCAGAACCAGGCTCTCTCTAGTACTTGCACAGGAGGTGGGAGGCCAGTGGTGAAGATGAAAGCTGGGTCTGGATGTGCAGATGAATGCCACTGCACCCAATTACAACTCACTGTCGCATATAACTCACCATTAATTATGTGACCTCCCTGCATGCAGTAATTAGAGCAGGCTGCTCTTAAGACTGGGGAAATCTCCTTTGAGTCTGAGAGAGGTCATGGTGCTGGTCAGGGCATTCCTTGTCTGACTGAAGCAGTGCTGCTTTAATTGACAAACACAGCTTACAGTGTAAAACCCTGACAAAGCCTTGAAGCCTCCCTGTTCCTCAAGAGGTGATGGTACAAGAAGTGGGGCTGTAATGTCTGTTAGAACCAAGAGCCATTTTGCACATTCCATACTGAGAATCCATCTCCTGTGTTCATTTCTCACCTTTCTGAATTTTTGGTATTGTCATCCTGCCATCTGGAAGTGGGAGACCACACCTGTTTATGCTATGTTCTCAAGCTGGACCCATGTCTGCGTAGCTCTGCATAAGGTGGTTTGGGGACATAGGTCTCCTGTGTCAAGACAAGCCAGAGCATCCGAGATCAGTGTCCACTCCGCTTCTGCAGTTCAGTGGCAAAACCAGTTTGTTGTTTTCTCATCCAGGTGTGTTGGTGGCTTACAGTAATGACATCAGCCAAGACTTCTAAGAGGCCGCTTCAAATCCTTCCCAAGTGATATCCATGTTGCCTTCCAGCCTTGGGAAACACTGGCCTAGTTAGCTGCAAGTGCCAAAGCCTTTCAGCTTTCACTGTAGTCAGTGTGATCTGCAGGTGCTTTTCACCTGTGATAAAGCCACCTTTCTTGAGATCACATACAAATGTGATTTGTGAAGACCAGTATTCAGTATTGAAGGGGTTATCAGCCTTATTGAAGAAGGTTATCAACCCTTTCTACAGGTGGGATTTGCTTGTTGAGCTCAGCACGAGAACTTGCTGCTTCACTGTGGTGGTAGTGCCTGGTGTCACCAGCAAACAATGGGACATGTAACTGGTGCAATGAGCAAGAACCACGCTCATAATGCTTTAAGGCAGACAGCAAATGAGACTTACTAAAATGTATAATTGTGCTTTTCCCTTTCTGTTCTGCCACCCTGGAATTGCCACAGTGCCCCCAGGATGAAATGTCTGAATCTGGGCAGTCCTCAGCAGCTGCCACGCCGAGCACCACGGGAACCAAGTCCAACACTCCCACGTCATCTGTGCCCTCTGCTGCTGTCACCCCTCTGAATGAGAGCATCCAGCCCATCAGCGAGTACACCAACGGCACTACCAAGAGCAATAAGAGGGCACGAGAAAAGCGTAACAGCCGGAACATGGAAGTCCAGGTCACACAGGAGATGAGAAATGTCAGCATAGGTATGGCATCTGAAGCTCAGGTACTTGGTCACTAACTTAATCAACTTCCCAGTGTCTATCTGTTACAGGGAGAGGCTAGGAGACTGCACTGTAAGTATATAATTTGAGGAAGCCTGACATGGAAAGATACATGAATGAGACAGGGTTAATTGGATGTTAGCAGTTTTCTGCGTAGTAAATTTTTGAAAACATCAGTTTATATGAGTAATTTCACAAATTCACAGAATGGGAGCAGGTGACTGAGTTCAGTTCCCTGCAGTGACATGCATTCATGTCTTGGAACTTCTTTCATGAGCACTCAAGTCACGTCTTAGGCTGAGCTTTTGGGAAGCTGTTCCTGGATCTCATCAATATGAAAGTTAAAAGCTTATATTTAATTTTCTCTCTGTATTTATTCATAAGTATTTTATATCCAGTTGTTCAAATGCCAAATTTGTCAGTGAGATTAAATAATTATTTTTCCTCTGTGCTCTTATCCCACACGCTGATTTGCTTAAAATAATTGTATCTAGCTGTTTTTCTCAGCTAAATGAGCTGATTTTTTTTAGCCTCTTTCTCATATAAGAACACTCCCAAATCTGTGGAAGTTACAGTTGTTGTCTCTCAATTTTCCAGGGTCCTTTAGTAATTTGAATTCATGATTTCTTGTCAGGAAAGCCATTCTCTAAGCTTTAGCACCAGGCTGTTAAATAAATAAATGATTTAATAACATGATAAAAGCCCTTCAGCTGTGCCCATGTAGTGTCTGAGCAGGTCTACCCTGGATTGTGAGACTTGCAGTGGCCATCAGAAATGAAAAGTGATCTGTTTTACAGGTCATGAACTTAAAATACAAAAGGACTGTAAGATTTATCAAAGGTCATGAGGATAATCTGCAGGAGCACAGAGGTAAACATAGGTCTATGAGGCTGGCATCTGAACCAGCTGATGATCTTCTTACCCAAGTTATTCCTTGGGAAGCAGAAGTTATAACTAAGTTATTACTGAAGCAGAATTCCTCTGCTAACATTCACAAGCTGGTTCCTAATGAAGTAAGACCATAAACCAACGTATAACATTTTTTGCTGTAGCACTGAAGGAGAACTGCCATGACTGAGTCCCAGTATGTATTTTCCTGAGGGGGCCCTCAGGGTCACAGATGTCCATCTGTCAGAGACTAGGATAGTTGTCCATGGAAGAAGCATATGGGTTCTGAACAGCCTGCTGTTAGATTGTGGTCTGGCTGTGATCCTGGCCAAGGCAAGACCATGAAACACTTGTATCAGGAAAGCCAAACATGGATGTCAGTAGTTTGAATGCCCTATAAATACCGTGATTTTTTACAGTTGCTGCTTTACAAGCTCATTAACTTTCTTGGGTCAAAATCATCTCTTTTTTGTATGTGTCCAGTTGTGAAGTGGAGGCTTTTTTTTTTTTTTCCACTTTCTTGGTGGAAGTGTGATGTTGTGGAATTTGCTCAGAGCAGATAGTTATGGCTTCCTTATGTGGTCTTCATATTCAGCCTTTCAGCTGTTTCTCACCCCTAATGCAAAATCAGTTCTCCATGCTTAGAAGTAATACACATACTTGAATTTTAATAATGTATTTTATGCATCTGTAATTAAAATGTCTGTCAGTGATGCATGTGCCTTAGAACTGAACTACCAAAAATGGTACTCAGAGGTATTTGCAGAAAAGCTTCCCAGCTTGGTAAAAAAAAGCTGAGGAAGGCTGTGCTTTTGTTAGACCTGCTGGGTGTAGATGCTTGCTTTCTCAACAGATCCACATCACACTTTGTCTTCCAGCCTGGGTTTGCTGCCAGATGGCACAATGCCAGTCTGAAAGAAATTAACACTTCAGTTGTCATGGACTTTGTATATTTGGCTACTGAGATGTCTGTAAAGGTCAAAAATGTCACATCTGAGTTCATTGAGGGACTGATGTAATTCACAAATTAGGTCGTTAATCTTCCAGGCATTCCTTGTGTGAACAGGCACCATGTTCATGTTGCTTGTTCAGAATAGGTGCAAGTCTAAGCTTTTGAAGGTTTGATATCCAATAAACAGGACTTGACAAGAGGAAGAAATTCCTTATTCTTTAAATATTGGCTTCAGGTTGTAGATTACACATAAACCAGATTTCATTTATCGGTTTTGAAGTCAAGTTTCACTGTAATGGGTATCTAAACCAGTGCAGACTTGAAAATTTGTATTGAAAACCTATTTCTGTTAAAACTAAATAGTGGCAGTTCCTAACAACAGTAATTTCTATGCAGCTGTACAGAAAATCACTGTGTTACCTTCAACTCAGTTAATGCTGTATAGGGAGGGCGGAGTTTTTTATTGGCAGATAAAAAAGGAGTTTTAGAATTTATTTCAATGGATAAAATATTTCTGCTTATCCCATTTTAGTGAGTGTTCAGGGCAATGACTTTAGTGATGCTTTGGAATGAGGGTGGGAAGGGGAATGCTTATGGTGTTCCTGTTCTGGAATTGAGAGACCATCTTCAACCACTTTCTGTTCTGATTTTAAGACTTTGAACATGGCACCATGAAATTTTCAAATCTCAATAGTCAAAGCTGTAAAAGTCCCTTGAAGAAATACCATTCTCTGAAAGTCCTGATCCTGTACCTGATACGTACTGTCTTACCTAGGGATGGGCAGCAGCGATGAGTGGTCCGATGTGCAGGACATCATTGATTCTACCCCAGAGCTGGATATGTGTCAGGACCCCCGCCTGGAACGCACGGGTAGCAGGTACTGATTGTGACTTTTCCCTGTGTGCTCTGTCACTTGGCTTCATGAGGAGTGACGAATGGATGCTCTAGCTCATAGTGAGCTCACAGTGCAGCTATTTGAGATAGTCCATATATCCTGCCTACTATTAGAGTACCTGACCTGCTTTGGGTTCTCCAAAAGGCAGATGCCTGCTGGTGATCTGCAGGAGGATGTCTGCAGCTGACCCAGGACTGGGCTCGTGTGCCTTACTGGTCAGGGGGTTTGGAGAGATGATGGAGCAGCAGAAGTTTTAAGACAAGAAAAGAGAACGTGGGCTTAAGCTGTCAGGAGTAGGGAAAAGATGCATTTGTCCAATAAGAGCTCAGTTCTGAATTCCATTTTAAAACCTCAAATTTCTTTCAGTTCTAATTTTTTCAAGTATTTGAGGAGTAGAGGCAGGGCTGCCCCCCAAGAGAGGACAAACAGAGGTAACCTCAGCAATCCCAATCCCACAGGCACTGGACAGGGAGGCTCAGATCACTGGTGAACCCTGTCAGCAGCTCCAGACAAAGCAAGGGTGTGAATTTGGTCTCAGTGCTACCCATGAGCAGCAGGAGACAGGACTGAAGACAGGTGGATCTTAGCAAAGAACTGAAGGCATAGGCATAGGCATGAGGTCAGAGGGAGCCCTGGGACCAGTGGGTAGGTGCGGTTCCCAGGTGAGGCTGGTCAGAGCAATTATGACCCGTCAGTGCACTGAGCACTGGTCACAAATCCTCAACACAGTTTTCAGAAGAATCATCAGACTTTTATTAAACTATTCTGCTGCTCTGATCCCTACCCATCACCCATTTTGTTCTAAATAGGAGGCTTCCTAAAGGCTATTGATTTTGGCACCACATTGTTGTGAGGCATAGGTACCTTGATTTGTTTTTACTCAAAGTTACCTTTTACCCTTGTCTAGTGGGTATTTTGGCACTGTCTCAGCAAAAAACCTCCCCAAAATGTTACAGATATAAAGAAAATATAGTACCCTGGCAGAGTGAAGGCAAGATTCATCTAATGGTCCCAGTCTGGACTGGATTTGCCCACCCTATTGAGAACCCCGACTGAGAAGGGTATGAGCAGCAATAACACCTGCATTTCTCAGCTGTGAAGGCAGACACAGTTAAGCTCCCCTTGAGACGTAGGATACCTGGACTATTTTTAGGGTCAGGAGGAATCTAGGAAGTTGAAACTGCTCTGTGTGGGGAAAACAAAAGTGACTGATGAGATCAGATGAAAATTTGGTCAAATCCAGGGGAAAGAAGGAAACAGAGAGGATTGATGCACTGGAGCTTTTCAGGCAGGAATCTCTACTCTAGGTGGTGAAACTGGGAGCTACAGGAGACACAGCCTGACTTGGACTGCTGACATTGTGCGTGCTGCTCTGAAAGCAGAGTGCTTTCATGATACACATAGCTCTGAAAGCTGGCTGTTGAACGGCAAACTTCAGTCTGAATTAGGTCTCCAGGTCAGACTGAGTGCTGGTTTCTCTTGTCATTTGTGCTGACCATTGGATTGTGTGAACTGATTAATTGCAGTGCCATCACAGCACCATTTGTACTTCCTCAGTGCTCTCAGATGTCATAGCTGCAATATCAGAGGCAGCTACTACACTCCATTTATAATCTCTAGGATTGTTTATGTGATAATGAAACCATAGAACTTGAGATCATCTCAGTTGAGGCTGACCTTTCTGATAGATTGCTGGAGAAACTGAGCTGCTGCTCATGCTGGTTGATGTTACTCATACAAGGCAGGGCACTGCACAGTGTTTATAACCCATATTAAGACAATTTTTAGATTAGACAGCCACAATCCCAGAAGTTCCCTCACCTGCACCTCCTGTAACAACTCTTTGCTACTTTGAGCCATGAGGCTGTCAAGAAATATAAGATTCTTGATGGTATCAAAGACACTGAGAGGTGGAAATGTGCTGTCATCTGATAAGACTAAAAACTATTACCTTTGATTTACCTTTAATTAAATACATTTGGGGACATGTTTTTCATGTCCCCAAATGTATTTAATGCTTTTCAATGCATAGGCTTACCTGCAGCAGCGGCGGCTGACCTTAAGGTGTGTCCCGGCTAGCTGCGGCCAGCACTGCTGGCAGCACGGGGGCACTCTCCCGATCCGGGGCTCGGTCAGGGGAGCGCCTAAGGCTTTCGCCTTAAGGGACGAGGATCCATGGCAAAAAGAGCCTATAACGAAAAACAAAGGAAAAACAGGAGAAATTAAAAGTCAAGGTTCTGCCCCGGGAGGAGGTCCAGATCTCCGGAGAAAGGTTTGCGCCTCCTCCTCCAACAGCTTCTTCTACGTGTGCCACAGCTCTAGGTGTTTTGGACTTCCCAGGAGAAAAGGGCTTGACACATTTGGAGGGGACCCACTTCAGGCCTGAAGGAGTGGACATGCAAGCGTATCCCCTCCCCCAGGTGACTAAATCAAAGGGCCCCTCCTTCTTCCTGGTCTCCAGATCCTTTATAAGGACCGGAGGCCTGTCCCTTGGTTGCAGCTTGTCATTGTGCCCGAAGTGACGGATGATGGGTGGATTAAGGTTGTCAAAAGAGCAGTTTAAAAAATTGATGGTATAAAGTGCTCTTGCAAGTCGGACCTGGGGAGGCTCCATCTTCATTGCCGCACCCTGATGTTGTAGGACCTTTTTCAGGCTCTGATGGGTCCTCTCCACCACAGCTTGGCCTGTCGGGGAATAGGGGATGCTGGTCTTATGCTCTATCCCCCATTGCTGTAGGAAGCTCCTGAATTCCCTGGACTTGTACGCTGGGCCATTATCCGTTTTGATGACTTTTGGGATGCCCAACACGGAGAAAGCTAAAATAAGATGTTTTTTGGTGTCAACTGCTTTCTCCCCTGTATGGGCAGAGGCATAAACTGCACCAGAGAAAGTGTCCACGGATACATGGACATAACTAAGTTTGCCGAATTCGGGAAGATGGGTGACATCCATCTGCCACACCTCACAGCTGCTGAGTCCTCTGGGGTTAGTGCCTAAATTTACTGCAGGTAGTTGGTAAGACTGGCACTGGGGACATGTGGCCACGATCGCCCTGGTCTGTTCACGAGTAAGTTTGAATTGGCGAACTAGGCCAGGCACATTCTGGTGGAAGAGCTGGTGGCTGATCTTAGCTTGGTGGAACACGTCAGGGAGCGGGGCCATCTGGACAGAGGCAGCGAGGGCATCGGCTCTTCGGTTCCCTTGTGTGATGAACCCCGGCAGGTCGGTGTGGGATCTGACATGCATCACAAAAAATGGTTGCTCTCGGTGGGAGACAGATTGACAAGCTTTGAGAGCAAGTTGAACAATGACATGTTGGACACCTCTTGCAAAATCGCATTTTCCGCTCTGGAAACTACACCGGCAACATATGAAGAATCTGTAACCAAATTAAACGGTCCAGGGAACTTCTCGAAAGCCCTGATGACTGCATCTAACTCAGCTACCTGAGGTGATCCTTCAACCTCAGTGACATCAGCCTCCCACCGCTGAGTTTGAGGATCTCACCAAGTCATCACTGACTTGTGGGATGCTCCAGATGTGTCTGTAAACACAGTCAAGGCTTTTAGAGGAGTTCTGCTTTGGACGCTCTTTAAAGATAAAGAAAATTGTACATCCTGATTAAAGATTTTGTGGGCTGGTCTGTGAATGAAATTTGGCCATTGTAGTTATCCAATGCGAATTGCAAGGCCTCTTTCTCTTGGAGTAGGTGTTCCAACATTGCCTTGGTGATTTGGCCCGAATTCAATTGAACTGGAATATGAATGCAGTCAAAATCCTGATCTGCCAGCTCCCTGATCCGCAACCTAGCCTTGCGGATCAGTTCCGCCACCAGCTCCTGTGGCCGTGTCATTCTTTTGGACCTATGGTGACTAAGGAACACCCACTCTATGATCAAGAGGGGGTCCTTAGTTCCTTGATCCGTTTTTGCTGTTTTGTCCCACTGAAAAATCACCCCATGGAGGTGTGGCAGTTTCCCTAAAATGATGAATTTGAATGGCAGGCCCGGATGGTAACGATGGGCCTGCCTGGCAGAGATGGAATTCTGGATTTTCTCCAGCGCAGCTCGTGCCTCTTGGGTAAGGGACCTAGGAGAACTGAGCTCCTCTCCCCCTTTCAATAAATTGAAAAGGGGGGCTAGGTTGCCGGTGGAAATGCCCAGCCAAGGTCTTACCCAATTCAAAGACCCACACAGTTTTTGGACATCAGATAGGGTCCGAATGTTGTTTCTAATAGAAATTTTTTGAGGCTCAATAGTGCGTTGGCCAATTTCAAGACCCAGGTACTTCCAGGGTGGCATCCGCTGAATCTTATCTTCTTGGAGCTCGAACCCTGCAGCAATCAATGAACTGATTGTCAGGTCAAGCGTGTATGTAAGCACATCATCAGTCGGAGCACACACCAGGATGTCATCCATATAGTGATAAATAATTGATTCTCTCGCCTTTTCTCGCACTGAGGACAGCAAGGAAGAGACATACCATTGGCAGATGACTGGGCTGTTCTTCATGCCTTGAGGGAGAACACACCAATGGTATCTCTTCCTTGGGGCTTCCCGGTTGATGGTAGGAACCGAGAAGGCAAAACGTGGGGCATCGTCAGGGTGAAGGGGAATTTGAAAGAAACAGTCCTTGATGTCAATAACTGCCAATTGCCAATTTTGGGGGAGCATCGTTGGGGATGGCAATCCCGGTTGGAGAGGACCCATGTCTTCAATTACATTATTTATTTGTTGGAGGTTGTGGAGGAGCCGCCACTTATCTTTGTTTGGTTTCTTTATGACAAACACTGGGGAGTTCCACGGGGACGTGGTCTCCTCCAGGTTGCCCATCAGCAGCTGCTCATCCACGAGCTCCTGGAGCGCTTTCAGTTTTTGTTTAAAGAGTGGCCACTGCTCTATCCACACTGGCATATCGGTCTTCCAATTCAGTTTTTGGGTAGGGCGCTCCTCAGTGACCGCTGCCCAAAAAACCTGGGGAGCCAATGGAAGGTCAATTCTGGCTCCCCATTGGGCAAGGAGGTCTCTCCCGGACAGGGGTTCCGTGTAATCTAAAACAAACGGGCATACTGAAGCCAATTGCCCATCTGGCCCCTTAATTTGCACAATGCTCCGTGTCAGGAATGGCTTGTGCCACGGTTTGTCCCTGAGGCAAAAAGGTGGGAGGGCGAATACAGTAAAGTCTGAGAGAAAATTGCCCCAGGTCTGATGTTATGAGACCTGGGACAATGTTGATGTCAAGTGGAGTGTGTTTGGTGTCTCCGACGACGATGTACTTACATCTGATCCGACTCCAAGTACCTGTCACTTCAGGGCACGCTGAGACAAGGTGGAAACTTGAGTCACGAAGATGTAAAGACTTAGTCAGCTGCAACCTGAAGGGAGCAATTTTAGAAAATGTTAAAATAACTCTGGGTGCCGCCTGTGTATGACAAGATAAAAAGGAATGAGTAACGTCCAGTGAATTTGTGGCATCAGGCAAGCTGTGTTGGGAGTCTCCCCCCTTTTTCGCCCCCCCGCGGGATGTAAATGAGCCTGCCCTATTTGTATCTTGGTGCAGGGAGGAATCGCGCTCGACTCCTAGTTTTTTGCCGGGGTGTTTCCCTGAGGCCTCTGTTTTTTCTTAAAGTCTATGAATTCCTGCCTCAGGGGACACTCTGGCATCCAGTGGCCGGTTGTTCCACACAGGTAGCAAGGATCGGTGGTCCTGCGCGGCGCCCTTGGGGTGGTTGAAGGGTGGCCAGGGGTCGAAGGGGTGGAAACGGCCGCAACTTCCTCGGTGTCCACTAACGCAATCTTCCAGGATGGTATTCGGTGTTTGGGGTCGAGCTCCTCCGCCGGAATAGAAACTTTCTTAGTACAAACCTCCAGCATCTGGTGTAAGGTGGGAGGCGGGTCCAGAGGCAAACTGAGGATGGCGGCTTTGCAGGCGGAGTTGGCGTTTGCTGCTGGCACCTCAGTAAGGATCTCCATCCGAGCTGGTTCGCTCTGGACCTGCAACTCAATTGGCTGGCGGAGGCGCTCGACGAAAGTAACAAACGATTCGTTAGTGGACTGAGTGAAGTTGGAATAGGTTATCAGAGGGATGGAAGGGGACCGCAATCTGAAAAAGGCACTTTCGGCCGCCTTGGTGCTTTCCTTCAACGCTTCCTTGGGGATGTACCACGCCTGGGAATGCCCATCCCCCCAACTCCCCGTCCCACATAGGTGGTCATTGGATATTGTTCCCCCCTGCAGATCTGTGGCGGTGCGTGGATTTTCCCATAAAGATGGTAATAATTTAACAACTTCTTTCTTCCATGCACTCTCCCACATGATGTACTCTGTGGGATTGAGAAGGCATGAAAAAAGTCGCCGCAGATCCGCAGGGGTGACCACCGAATCGGAGAGTGTGGCCCTCAGGATTCCCCGGAAGTACTCGCTCTCCCGGGAGTAATCCTTTTGGGCCTTACACAACTCCTTGATGGTCTGGTGTGGGAACGGGTTCCATTGGACTTGGGCCCCTCCCTCCCTCTCTGGATGGTAGGTGACCGGAGCCACCGATATAACCGGGATCGGCTCCGGGCCCCAGCCCCCTCCCGCCAGCACCCGCTTGAGCGTGGGAACCGGAAGGGGGAGCGTGGGAACCGGAACTGGGAGAGGAAGAGGAGTGGCCTGGGATGGGGGGGGAGACAGGTGATATTTTCGTCTCCACCTCCAGGGCGTGGTAGGAGGGTGGAACCGACACTGGAGGAGGAGGAGTCGCGGAGGGAGGAGAAATGGGAGGAGACAGGGGTGGGGCGGTAGGAGAGATAGAGGAGGGGATAGGGGGGGGGTCTGGAAAATTGAAGGGGTTGTTTAGGGAGCGAAAGGGATTGTGGGGAGAAGAAAGGGTTTTGGCAGGGTGCGCCATGCGGTCCCCGCCATTTTGGGCTCCACGGGAGGCATCTTGTAAAATGTCAGAGGACGGGAGATTAAACTTAACTGAACGTTTAGAAACCGGGGACTTACGAACTGGGGAAAAAGGGGAACAGGGAGAGTCCTGAGGAGTTTGGCCAGAACTCCTCAGGTGGGGGGGTTTGGGATTTTTGAGGAGAGCCAGGGTAAAGATGGTAAAGACCCTGCGCGGTGCTGTTGCGGTCTGCTCTCCTCAAAATCCCAGTTTTCGGGAGAGCGGGAGAGGGAGAAGGGGTAGCATGGGAAGAACAGGGCAAACTGGGGTTCAAACTGGTCTGGGATGGCTGTGTTCTCAGTCCCACACGAGATTTTAAAATTTTTTGAATTTGTGCACTCCAAAATGTTATTTTTGAAAGTGAAGAATCCCCCAATCGGCCTAATTAGTCTAATTTTGAGCACACCAGACTATGCCGGCAAAGGCCTGCGCAGTAAGAAAAAGGACCGAGCGAAATGGTCATAAAAGTTAAAAAGGCAGGGCAAAGAGAAAAGGGAAGGGGAAGAAGGACTTACGTTCGGCGGAGGTCAAACAGAAATCCAGGGCGAGTGGCTCATGCGGTGGGGCCGACTCCGTGGGTGCTAGGAGCTGCCGATCCCGGTCTTCTGGGAGCGCCACCCACCAAAAAGGGGTCTGCTCTACCAGAGGTAGCTTGACGGCCAGAGAGGAACTTGCCAGAGTCTAGTGGGTAGAGCCCAATGGTTCCGTGATCCTCGTCCGTGGGGTCCGGTGGTGGTCTCGGCCTGCCTCACGTTGGGCGCCAAACTGCAGCAGCGGCGGCTGACCTTAAGGTGTGTCCCGGCTAGCCGCGGCCAGCACTGCCGGCAGCACTCTCCCAATCCGGGGCTCGGTCAGGGGAGCGCCTAAGGCTTTCACCTTAAGGGACGAGGATCCGCGGCTGAGAGACAGATAGGGCTGCTAACCCACAGGAGGCAAATGAAGAGACGGACTCTAGTCTGGGTTTAACGTCCAGGGGAGCTACCAGCTGAAGACAGCCAACTGGGCTCCGACCTGGGTTTTTAAGGATGGGTGGATACAGAGAGGCAAAGTGGTCTTCAGCTAATCAGAGTACAGGTGGGAGTGGTGGGGGGATAACAGACGTGTAGGGAAAAACACTGGAGGAAGAGCAGGGGCAGAGTCCTGGCCCCTGATCCAATCACTCGATGCCCAGGATGGAAGATTCTAGACAGAAGGGTTGGGGCACCGAGTGACAGACAGGGAACCAGGGAGGGACTGAGGGAATAGATACATTGGTTGCGAGGGGTAGCAGGGAGGAGAGATTTGATGGACAGGGCGATCAAGGAGAGAGAGAACCAGGGCAGAACCATTACAACTTAAAGGGGTACAAGGAACAAACCAAATCAGCATATAACATAATGAACACAGTACAACACTTACCCAAAGGGAAAACAGACCCTTCAGACTGATTGCACTTACTGGTTGGCCAAGTAAAAAGGCTGTTGCTATTTCGGCATTGAATTTCCTGTTTGGTCTTGCTGGTATCTGAGGTTTCTATCTAGACTGATCGGAGCATGGGAATCCCTGCAGAATCTGACAGGTCAAAGCTGAGCTCTTCTGCGAGTTGAAATTTTTCTGTGAAATACTGAATAGTCCTTGTGTGACTTCAGATTAAATGATCTGAGTGAGCTTTGACGTTGTGGATGATATATGTGTCCTCAGCACAAGAAGGACATGAAGCTGTTGGAGCAAGTCCAGAGGAGGCCATGGATATGCTGTAAAACCCTCTGCTCTGGAGCCAGGCTGGGAGAGCTGGGGGGTTCACCTGGAGAAGAGAAGGCGTCAGGGTCTCCTCAGAGCCCCTTGCAGGGCCTAAAGGGGCTCCAGGAGAGCTGGAGAGGGACTGGGGACAAGGGATGGAGGGACAGGACACAGGGAATGGTTTCCCACTGCCAGAGGGCAGGGTTAGATGAGATATTGGGAAAAAATTCTTGTTCATGAGGGTGAGGAGGCCCTGACACCGGTTGCCCAGAGCAGCTTTGGCTGGAAGTGTCCAAGGCCAGGTTGGAAGGAGCTTGGAGCAACTTGGGATGGTGGGCGGTGTCCCTGCCCATGGCAGGGGGTTGAAACAAGATGGTCTTCAAGGTCCCTTCCAACCCGAATCATTTAATAATTCTATGATACGGGGAATAACACATGCTATTTTCTTTACTCAGTGTGCTTCCTGATTCAGTCAATGGTGAACAGATGGGTTTTGATTGCAATAGTCTGAGATGCTCAGTATTTCAAAGATAAATATTTGAGCTTAAATGTTGCCAAGTAACAAGATTCCTTCTGTTTTTTTGCTTCCAACAATAGCCCAACACAGGGGATTGTGAACAAAGCATTTGGCATCAACACAGACTCCCTGTACCATGAACTTTCCACAGCAGGGTCTGAGGTCATTGGAGATGTTGATGAAGGAGCAGATCTGCTAGGTAAAACCTTGTTATTTTCTCTGGTACAATGACTCCATGTTAAGCTTCTAGAAACATTTAAATTCTCTTTTTCTTTCAGGACTTGGATGTTTTGGTTTTTTTAAGAATGCATGGAAATTGAGATACATGTGATAGAAGCATGTACCTACAGTACAGTAATGGTTATTTAGAAAATAATCTCAGCTGTTAGATAACTTTTATTTGGGTTGTCTTTAGTGCATAAGCTATTTTTCTATGGGATTCTCCCACGCAAATAATTTGAAGACAAAATTTTCTTCTTCTGCTTCTAGCTGAAAATTCCTCCCCCAATAATTATATACTGAGAGAAAAAATTTGTTTGAAATTTGTTAGAAAGTAACTTATTTGGTTAAGATTTTGCTGTTTAAATGATGTGGGAATATTATGGTCTGTAATGCAATATTTACTGTTTTGCAGTCAGCGTAAGAGATGTAATAATTAACTTTTTAAGATGATTTTGAAGGTGTTTGTAATACCTGTAGCCAGGCTGTGTTCTGTGTTCCTGGCTGGGACCTTGCAGCAGTCAGAGGAGCAGCTTTGCCTCAGGGAGCACTCTGAGCCCTCTCCATACTTTTTCTATTGGATTCCTGAGTATCTAGATCTTGTTTTTTGGCAGAATTTAAGCATGTTTTTAATTCTTGCTATTTTCCTGCATCAGGACGGTACAAGTGGTCTTTGAATACTCAGGTGACATGGGCAGCTGATAGAGTTGGTAACAGTATAGCTCATTTTCCATGTTACTGCTTGCTTTAAGGAGCCTTAGGACACATGAGAACTCCAGAAACAAGGCGTTATCTGTACTTAGCGGCAAGAGATCTGATCTGAAAGCAAGCATTTCCTTTCTGTGATTACTGATATAGATCTGCTTATGGAGAATCTTGTAAGTTTGGTTCTGTGTATGTGTCCAGAATAGAATGAGCTAAAATGTATCATACAGACTTGCAGCAGCTCACCTTTGCCCAAATTATGAAGGTACTTGTATCAGCTTTGATATGTCTTGTATCAGGACCCTTAAAAAGCATATGTTTTTGCAGGGGGGATAGATTTTGCCCTGTTAAACAAAAACTTAACCTTGAAGATGCAGACTGAAAACTGGAAGGGAGTTAATAAATTACTTCTTCTTTGATGAAAGACAAGTATCTGTGAAACCATACTATTATAACCAATAATGTGACTGGAATTAAGAACATGAATCAGACCATCATGAGAATGCTTACAGTAGCTTTTTGATATGAGTAGGTCTGGGTTGTTTTGGTTTTTTTTTTTTAATCATGCAGCATGTATGAGAGCCCTCATGCCATTGCCTAAAGCATAAAATCATTTATTGTTTCACCTTCAACTCAAGATTGCCAGAATAAAAAAAATCTGCAGAATACTCAGGATGAGCACACAGGCTTACTCTGCCTGCAATGGGAGCCAGTCTGTGCAGATATTTACAAAACCAGGAATTTTGAAGGAAAAGCAAGATTTCCAGGTTTGAGAATCCCCTGGATGCTAGTAGCCATTTGCAGAAGGACTGGGGCTCCTGCTTAAAGGGAAGCTTGACAGTAGGAACTACATGTGATAGTTAAAGCCGTGGAATGAATTTTATTTAGCCAGCTTCATACATTATCAGGAGCTCTCTTCTTGGCAGAATCCAAACACTAAAACCATGGATAATCTTGCCATTGACTATCTGCTTTATCTTGGTCCTCATGTCCACTCCTTCCTCATCAAGGAGTGTTCAGTTGATTCTGTGGCTTTGTCTGCTAATCACTGTGCCAGCTGCTGCTTTCTTTCTCCCTCCAAAATGGCTGGGGTGTCAGATATTATTGTCTTGGAAGAGTTACTATTCTGGAAAATTACTTACTCGGTGTATGAACAGCTTCAGACAATGTGCTTCCCACTTTGGAAGCCTGCCTTCTGGAAATCCACTTCCCCTTGGGATTACCCTGTAGACTGACCCAGCGATCAGCAAGAAATGCAGACTGTTGTTTTCAAAGGGCCGAGGTTTTTTTTTTGCCCAAATATTGCATGGTTGTTCACTACAGTCTCAGATGAAGTCAAAGGTGCTTCACCTCTTCTTGCTATAAGGCTGCCCAAAGACTTCGGTGTGGTGAGATGTCTGTTGTTTGGGAGTTACTACTTGCAATAAAATGTACAAAGACCTTGTTGAACAGTGCCCATGTAAGTGTGGGCCCTGAAGATCACAGTATAGTTTCTGAAGACTGCAGCATGGCTTATGAGGAGGACATTTCTGTGCTGGGACCATTTTCTACCCTGAGTAGAGCTGCAGAACCCTTTCAGGTGATCCCATGGCAGGCCAGCAAAATAGGAAGACTGTTTTCTTTTCAAATGTGGGAGATGGACTGTGCCTTTTTTTGTGATCAACGTTGATCTAATTAATCCTTTTGCTGAGTTCTGGCCATTGACTTTGGCACAAAAGAGTGTTTTTAAAATGAATACAAAAATTGCTGGTTGTACAAAAAGAGGAAGCACAGATCTCAGGGGTTGTGTCTCTCAATAACAAATGAGACTGGTGCTTTTTATTGTCTTTGCACAATAGAAAGTACAAAAGAAAGTCTGGTAAAGATAGAAGCAAAGGGCTAGATCTTAGGGCTGACAAAAATCTGTCAACATAAACCAAAATTTTGCCTTTTTTGTTCGGTAGAATGTTCTCTCTTTGTTCTGTACCTTCGAGTCTGAAGAGACACAGAGAAAATGGTGCTTTATGAACATGATATAAGGAACAAGATCCACAAGCTGAAAGAGTCCTCTAGGTCATATTTAGAGCTCGCTTCTTTCTGTAAATCAAATTCATGAATGACTCTAAGCTCACTTAAGTGAAGACTTACTACTTCCTCCAGTCTCTCAAAACTTGGCAGTCAATCTGTAAAGAATATTCTCTTTTTTTTTTTTTTTGGTCTCAGTTCCTTCAAGAAAGAGAAACTTAATTAAAGATGACCTTAAGAGCAGGACTTACAGAAATTACCCTTGAGCACTGGCTGGCAGTCAAGTCTGATTCTGAAGTGGAAAATCCCATTTATTCCTGGTACATAAATTGGTACTCTTCATGTTTTATTATTTTGAAAAAAACCCACAAAACACGTGGGTTTCCTCCTGCCACTAATACTGCTTTACATACATGGGATTGTATAGGAAGTATTCTGGAGGAAAATGGGGAGTGAGAACAATTATTTACTAATGAGCATTGAGGGCCAAATTCCCTTATTTCTCCTACAGACTTGGGAGTACTAGTTGGCAGTTTGCCTGCATATTCACTTGTTAATCACAAGTGATCCTGGGTAGGGTCCTGTTCTCCCATCTCCCCTTTTGTCAGCTTCCCCTTCTACCAGATCCCCCTTCCTGCTCTTCCCTATCCCAGGTGTTTCCAGACACAAACGATCACGGCAGTTCCGGTGTGCTCAGTGGAGAGGCCCTTTCACTGGGGGTGGTGACGGTGGTGAGCTGATTGCCCAGAGAAGCTGTGGCTGCCTCATCCCTGGAAGTGTCCAAGGTCGGGTTAGAGGGGGCTTGGAGCACCCTGGGATAGTGGAAAGTGTCCCTGCCCATGGCAGAGGTTGAAACTGGATCATTCCAACCCAAACCATTTTTGATTCAGGTTTAGGATAACAAACTGTATTTGCTTTGGAAATTAAACAGCAGGGGGTCTCTTGTAAGGACAGTAATACAGTGTTATTAGTGGTAAGTTATGTGCGGTGTTGTGTACAGAAGTTGAAATGAGATTTTGAAACCAACTTTGTTACACTGTACAAAAAAAGGTTTTAAATGCAACCAGTTGTCTTTCGCAAGCTGAAGTGTCACTGAAGAGCACAGTTACAGTCAGAAGATACGGCTGTTAAAATGGCAAGGTGAGAGGGAATGAGCTGTTCTGTATTTAGTGGTAGATGACTAAATAAAGACAAAAAGAAGGTTTACCCAGTCCAGGAAGATCCAATTGCCTCAGATTCAGCTCTGGAAATCTGGGGATAGCTGAGGTGTGTGGTTGCAGTTGTACCATGGGTTACCTTGGTGTTTTTTTCTGTCCTAAATGTAGAGTCATGCCATCAACAGCTATGGCAGGTCCTGTCCTTACTATTTCATGCCTTTTGACATTGAAATGGCTGAATCATTGTTAATTTTTTTTTGAACAAAATTTTGATTTTGTTGGTTTTAGTCACTGATGGATCCTTTTTCACTTCCTTTTTCCCTTGTCTCTCTGTGCTTCGCTGGACATGGCGCATAGGGGAGTTCTCAGGTGTGTATCTTCTGCTCAGTTCTCCTTGTTTCTTTTTTTCTGGCTGAGGTTGGATAATATGGTATACACGTGTGATACTCCCCTGCTCTTGTCCAAACACGGTTGGCTTTGCAGACTTCTCCCACCTCGCCTTGCTTGGTTGCCTCACACTGGTGGGTCCCTGCAGCGGGAGGTCCCTGCTCTGCTCACGTTCCTGCTACCTTTCAACCCGCTTTCTCTTTTGTGGCTGTGGGCAGGTTTGCTCCACAGTGTCACACTAGCCTGTTATTCAAGGTCTTAGGGCTCAAAGGGCTTTTTTTCTGCCAGGAAGGGTACTTGTAGCAGAGGTTGAGTGGCACAGACTGAGTGAGGGTCCCACTGTCCTCTCCATGGCCTGTGCTGTGAGGAGTTCCCTCCATGTGCCAGTGGCTGTGGGGGGTTACCTGGTGCAAACCAACCCCCTTTGTGTATTGTAGTGACATTAAAGACACTTTTGGGATGGGTTAGAGTGGCAAAGCCTCTGTCTTTAGTGGAAACTTTGCCTTTCTGTCTCAGGAGCTGGGTGATGGCTCTGTCCTTTGTTGGGGGAGGCTGCTCGTTGCCCTAGGGCCGTGCTCTGCCATCAGGTTTGCACCTGCTTGAAAAATACACTTGGGCCATGATGCAATTTCAGTTGAAGTCAAGGGAATTTCTCTTGATTACAGTGCAAACTGGGTAAAATTTGCCCTGTAGTAAAGGTGGTGACCTGGCAGCTGCGATAGCGTCATGTGCCAACAAGCTCTGCCATGTCCCTGTGCCCAGCACTGCTCAGTGTGGGCTCCGTGATGATACCAAGAAAGGGATGGCATCATCCCTTCTTCTCATTCAAACTGGTTTTACTGTAAGCCACATTTTGTGTGAACATTCCTCAGAAAACCTCCCACTGAAGTTGGGTTGGAGTTTGTTGCAGTGTGGAGGTGGATTTGGGCCTTTCTAGCCCAGATGAAAGCTTTGATACTCAGCCCCACTTTTGCTTTTTTCCCCCTGCTACTGTCCTTTCTTCACCCTTTTCACAATGTCTGTTGACCTGCCTTTGTTGTGGTGATGGGAAACTTGAGGATGTATCATACAAGGAAAATAGTGAAGATGAAGGAAGCAGATGAGGTCATCTGTTGCGATAGTTTAAACAAAGGAGGAAAGATTTAGATTAGATATAAGAAAATTTTTTTTTGCAATTGGAGTGGTAGTGCCCTGGCAGAGGTTGCCCAGAGAAACTGGGACTGCTTCATCCCTGGGCCAGGGTTCAAGGCCAGGTTGGGTGGAGCTTAGAGAAGCGTGGTCTAGTGGGAGGTGTCCCTGCCCATGGCAGGGGACTGGAAATGGATAAATTTTAAGGTCTCTTTCAACCCAAACTGTTCTGTGACACTCTAAAGTAAAGGCCCTGTTAGGTCAGGCTGCAGCAAAACAAGACAACTTTCTACCAAGCATCGTGTGTACTGGCACCACACACTGTACATGTGCTGATGAGTTGCTCTGTTTGCTGTTTACAGACTGGTACTTAATGGCTGCTGTTTTTCTCTTCCTTTCTTCCCCTTTGTACCCATCTCTTTCTGTTCCCTTTCTCGTATGGGATGGCTCTCATAGTACGGGATGATTTCTTTGGTAAGGCAAAGGCCTCTTTTCTTTTCTTTTCTTTTCTTTTCTTTTCTTTTCTTTTCTTTTCTTTTCTTTTCTTTTCTTTTCTTTTCTTTTCTTTTCTTTTCTTTTCTTTTCTTTTTTCTTTTTTCTTTTCCTTTTCCTCTTTTTTTTTTCCTTTTCTCTCTTCTCTTCTCTTCTCTTCTCTTCTCTTCTCTTCTCTTCTCTTCTCTTCTCTTCTCTTCTCTTCTCTTCTCTTCTCTTCTCTTCTCTTCTCTTCTCTTCTCTTCTCTTCTCTTCTCTTCTCTTCTCTTCTCTTCGTGCATTTTTTTATGCATTCCTTTTATCCATTCATCATCCATCCATATGTCTTGCATCACCTTGGTTTGGTTTTTTGTGGTGGTGGCAGCACCTCTCCAAGAAGCAGGATGCAGCTGCTCTGTAGAGGTGGTTTGAGGATTCTGGTCTGTTTCATTGTAGTTGATTATCCACTTTGATGCTTCACACTTTGCCTGGCTGTGGGAGGAATATGGTGTAGGTGCTCTGCTGGACAGGGGTTTGCCCAGAGCTCACCTCCCTTTGCTCCACGCCCCAAAGGGTTGAAAACTGAAAGTTTTCTTCCCATGAGCAGAGCTGTCCCATTACAGCCTGTGCAAGATGATCTTGTGGTGCCATTCCATGGCTCTGGGAGGCTTCCTCTTGTTCTTTGTTGCCAGAGGAGCCTTTCTGACCTCTAGATGGTTAAGGCATTGGGCTGTCACTGCATCACACACAAGCAGAAGCTGTGGTGAAGGATACTGACAGAATGCTGTATGGCCTTTAATTCTGGCATGGTAGCTCACCCTCTTCCCCAGAATTTTTCTCTCCCTAAAACAGCGGCAGAGAGGGATGTATGATTGAAGAATATGAAGGAAAAAGATTTAATCCAAAAATGATGGAGATGAGCTCTTCCCTTGATGTTCTTCAGCTCCTTTAATGTTCTTGTGCCAGTGTAATGCCTTACAGGCTAAATATTTAATTGCTTATTTGTAGAATCACTAAAAATAAGCAAGAAAAAAATTCAATAAACAGAAGACTTCTGAGTCTTCTGACTGCTACGCGGCATGTCACAAAAATTAAAAAAAAGGGCTATAGATCCTTCACCTTACCAGCCCAAAATACGCTGTAGTTTGCATTGATGTTAGTGTTTCCCACTTTTGTGCTGTTGGAATATTCTCTGACACACGCTGGCCTGAAACATCAAAGTGATTAATTATCTGCCACTAATTTTTGAAAAGTTTTTTGAAAATGCTGCTTCTTACTCATTCTTGCTGGGAATTCGCTTTTGTCATCATAAATTCATCCCATTTAACTGTGGGAAGAGGATCTGTGTGTTGGAGTGTTTTGATGTGTTCTCACTTCTCATGCGCTGCCATGTTCCTCTAACTTCCATTTAATTCAAGTTTGTGTTGTTTTTATTTTCTGCAAATACTAATTAATCAGCAAATGACGTATCATGAAGACTGTTGATGTCTTTGCTATGAAGGAAGAGAGAGTTCAGAGGGCAGGACAAATACTGATTATGGGGAGACTTCTTCATGCTCTGGGACCTGTGGTGAGATATGAGCTGCACCCCTCAGCACTGTCCTCCAACAGGAAGAGGCCTCTCTGCCTTCAGCTCTCAGATGGCCTCTGTTCCACAGTATAAGACAGAGACCCTGGGACTCAGCAAGTCCCTGGCAGTAGGAAACAATCCAGATATGCTTTTAGTCCCTAAATTTCACTGGTTTTATGAAACACTGAATTCAACCTTCACTCTTAGCCCCAGATGTGTCAGTGTTCTTGTAAACCAGTCTGCAGACTGCAGCTGTACATGGATGCCCAAGTGCAAGTGCAGAGTGTCTGCTGTAATGTTGAGTAGGGGTCTCAAGTGGTGGAACCGAGACTTCACATTTTAGACATCTGTGAGAAAGCTGTTAGAGTTAGGTATAGCAAGGGACAATCTGAAGTCCTATTAAAATTGCTCTAGCAGAAGGTGGAAAATGGGGAAGCCTTTCATGTGCGTGAAACTTGTCACAACCGTGATCCCAAATCATGCAAACAGAAAATTTGGCTTATACTAAGAAAGGAAGAAAAATCACTAGTGTACAGGACAGCAGCTTGGACAGTGTTCTGCTATCCTCTGTGAAAAACCCATAAACTCTACCTTCATTCAGTGTGAGGAATGATAAAAAATGTTTGCAATAGCTCATGGCTGAACCAGGAGTTACTGCCTTGACTTCCCCTGATTTGTATTAGTGAAGCTCTCCCCTCTATCCCTCACAAAGAGGTCTGTGAAGGTTGGGGTGAGAAGCTAGATCTGAGTTTGGATTCTGTACAGGACACATGGGTGCCTTTGCTGGTGCTGTTTGGTCATTCAGGTAGAGACACTGCACTTTGCACACAGGACACAGGAATCTAGGGAGGCCTAACAAAAGTGATTCTTTTCCTCAAGCATAAGTTAGGCAATGCCACAAAAGCTGCATGTTTCTAGGAGAGCAGGTGAAAACTGCCTGGCCTTTCTTTTCAGGAATGGGCAAAGAAGTGGGCAATCTGCTGTTGGAGAACTCTCAGCTGCTGGAGACCAAGTAAGGAATTGACGCATGCTCTGACCTACCTGCCTGGTTATAAACAAGATGTCACCTTGGAGTAGGTCTTGGCCAAAACTCCTGCCTACTTGTTTATCTAACTGGTTGTCCTGAATACTTGTTCCTTCACTTGTAGAAGAAGAATTGCTCTCCTAAGCTGTTTCCTAGCTATTTCTTCTCTGCAGACACTTGGGTAAAGTCTCTAGGCATGTGCTGGTAGGGCCTGATGCCATCTGAGATCAGTTGCGAGCTTTAAATTCAGTGGGAATCTGTGTGTTGGTCTGAGCCTCTGTGAGGATGCTGCTGATAGTAAGGTTTTATTTGCAAGGTTTGTTATTAGGAAAAAAAGAATTCTCATTGTTGAGTTCTTAAATATTTCGTAGTTGATGGAGGAGAAGCAGACAGTGTAATGAAGTTGGTTTTTGAGAAAAGCTGGCAAACCAGCTATTAAAGTTGAGGAGCTGGGAAGAGGAAGGCCGAGTACTCCCAGGGGTGAGCTGGAGAACCTACTGTAATGGGAAGCTACCGATTTAATAAATTTAAGATGTTTTGGAGCTGATTGGAAATGCATATTTCTGTTGCCATCATCTGCAGTTATCCTCAGTTGCAGATGACAGCAATTCTGAAGGGTGTATTTCAGACTTCCATTCTGCCAGAAATAGATAGGTTGCTCTACATGTGCCTTCTTCAGTGTTCTGTCATCTTCCAAAGGAGAGGTTGGTTTGTTAGTCAGGATACAGGAATGAACAAACCTTGTATTGAAGAATTATGGTGACTTCTCTGTTCTTCTGGAGCTACATCTTCCCAAAGTTTAATTTCCCTTGAGTCATAGCTGGACTGAATTGTTAAACACACTTGTTTCAACTCCCCTAGTAACATCTGTGACTTTAGTTAAAGGTTTCTTTTAGGGACAGCTGCTAGTTGTGGGGATTTTTGCTTATTGTCCCTTTCACACCTTTAAGAAATGCTTTGAACGTTGTGAAGAATGATTTGATTGCCAAGGTGGACCAGCTGTCTGGGGAGCAGGAGGTGCTGAAGGGAGAACTGGAAGCAACAAAGCAGGCCAAAGCCAAAATAGAAACCAGAGTCAAGGAGCTGGAGGAGGAGCTAAAGAGGTGAGTGATTACCCCCCTGCCCCAAGGAACTGGGAGTGAAGAGTGGTAAACCCGCCTCCTCTGTTTTACTCTGTTTGTTTGTGGGATTAGCATTAGCATTAGCATTCAAAGGTACTTTAGAGAGCACAAGAAGGCAGGATTAGGATTCTGAAGCAGTGACTCCAAACCTAGGCTCCCTGGAGTGGAGCATTAAGGGTGTAAATTTGCAATTAAAAGCCAACCAACCGACAACAACCAAAACCACCCAAAGAAGGGGAGTTTCAAGACCAATAGTTTTGAAGGAAACTGCCAAGAACTTGGTCCCCCTAGCAGCCAGGATAGTTCTGAAAGAAATGAATGCCGATTCATTTACTGAAAGAGCTCATACAGAGTTGCACAAGAAATATTTAAATGCCTATATTGGTAATTGTTTCATTGCTCATGTTAAGAATGAGAAGAGGCAGAAGAGATTCTAAAGTCTGATACAGGAATATGCCATTTTTTATCTTCCTTTCAAACTAGAGAAGCTAAAGCCCAACTGCCCAGCAAAGCCTGGGATGGTTTCACATCCATACACACAAAGCTGCCTCCTGGAGCTCAGAGCAGAACAGTTCCATTGTGGCTGGCTGTGCATAACTGCAGGTGCTCAGGGCAGAGGACAGGGCTTGTTCGCCAGCTGGAATCTAGAAGGTTCAGTAGTCTGAGCTCAGAATCACCAGGAATAACACAGACCGGTCTCTTTATTGTTCAGAATGTCTGAAATGAAAGTAGTCTTGCAAGCAGGAAGATTTTTTAAAATGCCTTTTGTAATGCCTCATAAAGTCGGAGTTCAAAGAAACTGAAAGCACTCACTTAAATACTTCCAGTATTTTTTATCAGGGTTTGGTGTTCTTTTTGGTAGACTTAACATTTTGGCAAACTGTTCTTCACGTTAGGGGCTTTTTTCACTGTATTGAATCACAAAGAATCAGAGAATCTACTGAAACCAGAAGCAGTCCAGCAGAAGCATTTAAGCCAGAATTTTCCCTATTGAGAATGGCTCAGTTCTCATCAAATATTTGAATGCAGATCCTGGTTCAGAAACAGAAACTGGCTGAATTCTTCCAGTGGTCAGTATTCTGGTGCTCACAACAAATGTTTGAAAAAAATAGAGGTGAGGTCAGTGAAGCTGTTTGAATGTGCTGGAAGAGGGAGGTAAAATACCAGAGAAGCATCTCAGAATTTGTACACTTGATACACATGGTGATGGATGCAGCCAGACTTCTCATAGCTGGTTCTCTCCCCAAAACCAGCCATGGTATCGCTTGCTGTTTTTTATCCCTTTCTTCCTGTTTCCTAGAGTGAAATCTGAAGCAATCGTTGCCCGACGAGAGCCCAAAGAGGAGGTGGAGGATGTAAGCAGCTATCTCTGTACAGAATTGGTATATGACATTACTAAAATGCCTGCGGGGAAAGGGGGTTGATTTACTTACCTGTATTGCTTCATGTATATGAGTCCTGAGATGCAGATTGATGTACCTTTGTTAGCAATGAGGGCAAGGGTGGCTCATGGGCTGTGGCTCATGAGCATGAAATCCCTTCATACAATTTTTAAACCAGAATCTGGCACAGAGGAGCAGCTGACCCAGTGGCAGTACCACTGTGCAGGATGTAGTTTCGGTGGCTGGGTACTAGAGCACTGCCCTGCTCAATACCATCCTAATTTAGAATCAAAATCTAGTGTGCAGTGTGGATTCTCTCAGGATGTTACAACTGTCAGGCTTCTCCAGAAGAGCCTGTCTCCATGTAGGCAGTGAAGATGTAGCTGTGAGGACATCATGCAGTGAAATCCAGTTTGCACAGTCAGCTTTGCAAGAGTGACTACCACCATGTCTTAGTGCTGCGTTTTTCTTATTAATTATTTTCCATGAGCCAGTATTGCTTGTTATAGTGTACAGGCAGAGAAGGCTCGTGGGCTGTTCTTCTAGGACAGCTCTTGAAACTGTTTTGACTGGGACAGAGGCTGTTCAACAAAGACCAGCTGTAGCTGAAAAAAAAAAGGCAAATCAAGCAGTAACAAGATTTTCCTTGTAAATGTTCCTGCTAGGACAGGGAATTCAATACATTTACTTATGTTATTGTTTTCTTTCTTACACAAGGTGTCAGAGGAGGTTCAGTTTTAGCCTAGATCTCTTGACTTACTTGGAGTGAACTTGGTCTGTTGAGAATTTAGGTAGATGGGAACATTTTCAAGTTGTGCTCATGAGCTGCTGAAGAGAGTTGGATTTGTTTTCAGTTGAATGGACAGGAGTTCTGGTTCTTTTTATAATTTAAAAAATAATTGATAAATTCCTTTTTGTTTATGCAGTTCTTGTTTTAACTATATCTGTATATGACTATACAGATTCAATTCGAAGTCCAGGGAGGCTAGAGAGGGACTTGGTTAATTTGTGCTGTTCCAGCTCTCAGCAGCACTTACCAGCCAGGCTGAGCTTGGGAATTGCCACAGTCTAGCACAACCATGTGCCACCTCCTAGTAATGAGTTCCCCAAACCCTTGCAGTCTTTATTTTGGCCAGATATGTTTTTAGTCATGTTGTTCTCATTTTCCACTTTTCAAAAGAGACAAAACAGACTTTTACTCATTTTGTTCCCAGCCCAAAGCTGCCTATGCCCTCATTGGAAGGTCAATTTGTGTCACCAAAGAAGAAAAGCTGTTTCCTTAGTTTCCTGTATCCTACCTTTATCCATGTGTACTAACAGAATACCTCCTTGCAGTCCTCCTGAGGGAGCAGGTGGCATTTTGTGGTGCTCCCTGCTGGTTGTGACTGTCTTTGCTACTGAATTGAATCTTTGGTTTCCAAATTTCTGGACCAACAGACCACTGTCAATTCTTACCATTCCTTGCAGACTATCAAGGCACCTTTCTGGCAGTAGTCCCACACTGGGGTGTGTGTATGTGAGGGCTATGTGTTCAAGTTGGTGGTGATTCTTATTCTAGTTTCTGTGGGTTTGCTGAACACCCGGAGGTCCATGGCCATAGTTTGGAGCTCACTGTCTGAATTAGCTCCTCATATGGGGAAATGGGGGTGAAATCAAAAAGGGCAGGAGAAGAACTAACAAATATGTGTCTGTCCCTGACGTGCCCAGTACTAACCTCAATCCCATTCCATCTTTTGTTGGCTGAAGCAGTGCTCCTCCCCTCTGCAGGACAACATTCCCATTGCCCAGCGCCGGCGCTTCACCCGTGTGGAGATGGCCCGGGTCCTGATGGAGCGCAATCAATACAAGGAGAGGCTGATGGAGCTCCAGGAGGCTGTCAGGTGGACAGAGATGATCAGGTGAGGCTGGGTGTTGGGGAACATTCCTGTTTAGGATGGAACCTGTTCATGTTTTACCTTGTGGTCAATGCAACCCCTACCAACACAGAGTTGAGAAGCTTTCCAGATTGGAAGTTTTCCAGATTGTAGATGCTTTTCTCCTAATACCAATTCTTTCTCTCTTGTTTCTGAACCTGGGCTGCAAATCTCATGTTGCCACTGTTATTTGGAGACACTGGACAGTTGTTTGTCTTGCTTGTTTCTTGTGTGCTTATTAATCTGAGAGAAGCTCTAGGGAGGAGTATTGCTTCTGATTGATGAGTTCTAAAGGCTACGGCTTCAAGTGACTTTAATGCTACGTTCTGTAGTTCCCACACTGACTGTGGCAGACAGTTTCACAGGGAGTTGATAATCACGTTAAACACACTTATTTGCCTTCACTTTAGCCTTGATACTTAAAGTGGCTGGGTGTGCTTGCATTGAAGACCAGGACATATGCCATTCCCCAGAGTCTTTTGAAACACATTGGAATGAATTCTAACTTTCAACATGGCTTCCTTAATGGAAATGACCTGATACTTGGCAGAGATGCAGAAATTAACTATGTTCTGCTGTGTTTGTCCATAGAGCTTCCCGTGAGCACCCATCCGTGCAGGAGAAGAAGAAATCCACCATTTGGCAGTTGTAAGTTCTTTGGTGATTCATGCAAGATTAAGAAAACGGGGAGTGTTGCCATTTCTACTTCAGACGACAACTTAGTAGACTCTGACATTAATGTCACATAGAAGTTGACTTAACCCTTTTGCCTTCAAACCCCAGAAGGGTTGTTGGCCTTTTGCCTTCAAGGGCTTCCTTTGTTCTTGATGAAGTTAAAATCAGATCTGACCTTGCACATTGATTTCACAAGCTGAAAAAGTTAATGAGTATCCTGGAATGGAAACTCTCATACTCTGTCCTGGTTTAGGAGGACACACAGTCAGTTGTAATAAAGGGCTGTTTTCAGAAAGTACCTGTTTCTGGAAGCTAAAAACACCTTATGCCAATCAAACCAAGGATGTGGGTCTGAGTTTGAAGTAGAGTAGTTTTTGTGACAGGCTTACAGTCTTTGATCCCAACCTCTTGCTTCCCCTTTTGTGTATCTATGGTGCCTGTATCCCCAGGCACCTTTTCTCTTACTTGTTGGCCTTTTTCTGTCATTAGCTTCAGCCGTCTGTTCAGCTCTTCCTCCAGTCCTCCCCCAGCAAAGAGGACCTACCCCTCTGTGAATATCCACTACAAGTCTCCCACCACGGCGGGGTTCAGCCAGCGGCGCAGCCACACCATGTGTCAGATCTCCTCCGGCAGCCGCACCCTCGAGTTCTTCCCTGACGAGTGAGTTACAGGGCTGTGTGCCAAGCCAGACTCCCGTGCAGCTCTCTCAAAGAACAGCAGTGTTTGAAATCAGCTATTTTCCACTTTGGAAACAGTTTGTGTGATGTTAGTATGTTGTTGCAGTATGACACGAAATGAACAACACTCACACGCTGAGATGTTTAAGGTGAAAAAAGCGCGCTTATTTCTGGACTTGATATTTATAGAATTCCAAAAGTGACTGTGGATTGGAGAATGAAATTGCTACTTTTCCAGCTACACTGGTCAAACCAACAGTCTGTCAATTCTCTCTTCTTCCAGAAAGGAATGCAAAACAATTATTATTTACATGAAAAATGCTCGAGAAAAATGTAAACATTAGAAGGCTTACAAGAACTTTAGAAGAACAGGGCAACAGTATGTCTCTGTTCTCTGAGGCTTATCTCCCTGAGCTTTCACTCATCAGTTACTGTATGGATGGGTTCAGCAAACCTTGTCCTCCCAAACACAGTATCCATGGCTTTTCAGGCCATCTCAGCAGGGACCACAGGAGCTCAAGGTGGCCCCACTCTAGTTCTGCACTTGTATTTGCAGACCAGGATGGAATGAAGGAGGGTTTTTGTGGTGGAGTGTGATGGCAGTATCAGGACAAAGGGATGAAATGTCTGCACAACCCTTTTGTCAAGGGGTTTAAGTGAAGATAAAAGTTCTCTCCACAGCACATTAAAGTTCCAGTACTTGGTTTTAATTTAAACCATGCTAAAAATGAGCCTCTGAGTATCACTACTACGGTCTTACCCAAATTCTTTGTGTCGCTGACATGAAGGGAAAGAACCCTTCAGTGCTTTACATGACTTCACAATGCAAAGGTTGTTTGGTTTCACATGGGGGTGTGTTTTTATGGAAGGACTTTGGAGAATGTTGTGGTAAAGTAAGACAACTTCTACAATAAAAAGGATTTGTTAAAAAAACACTGGATCTTGTAGAAGGGTAAATTTAAACTTTTTAGATATCCACTGCCCTTATTCCATCTTTTTCTATGCTGACATCTCACAGTCATGCTGTGGGTGTCTGAGTACTTCTCAGCAGCGTATTACATAATGGGGCTGCCTACAGGATTAAATTTTTCAGCTGATGTTGTTTGTAACTCAGAATGATACCTCAAAAACCTTTTGAGAGCTGGAACTGACAAACAGCATTTGTTTCTATTAAAACATGTCTAAAAGCTCACGCATCAATTTTTGGTTTAAGCTTTGCCAATGCAAACCTGGAGTTGTTATGTTGGAACCAGCAGTTATGCGTGTTTTCCTTGTCAGCAGACAAAGCTTAAAAAGGGACAGAAAAATCCATAGTTGATTACAATGAGGAGGGAAAGAACTGAAAATGCCTTTCTGGTGGAGACATTAGATTAGTAGATTGTAACAGCTCAGCAAAAATTGATGTGATCTCCTAGGTTTTAGAGAAGGATTTTTCCCTGTTTTTGAAGGGCTCTTGGAACATCATAAGAGGCGATGACAATGACTTGGCTTGCCACGTCGCTCAGGTGATGGGTCAGAACTGCCTGTGTCTGCTTCTCAACAGAGTTTTTCTGTCTCTGACTCCCTACATCTCTTTTCACAGCTGGATTTGGTTTGCTGTGTGTGCCCTCCCCGATACTGGCCACACTCCCTTCACCCTCAGCTCCTCTCTTTAACCGTCAGCTGGGTGATGCTGTGCTTCTCTCCTCAGTGACTGCACGTCCTCGGCACGCCGTGAGCAGAAGCGAGAGCAGTACCGGCAGGTCCGGGAGCATGTGCGGAACGATGATGGGCGGTTGCAGGCCTGTGGCTGGAGCCTCCCAGCCAAGTACAAGCAGGTAGGGAGCATGCTCTGGACAGGCTGAGTGGAAGGTGACTTTAGTCATTAACTAAGGACCTTAGTCATTAACTGTTTAATTTAGACATACCATGTGCATGTTTTGTTTGTATGATAATCGTAGGCACAGACCAAAATGATGTTCTGTATATCTCCACCAAAGTCAGTGGAGGGACATTCCTCTGCATGAAAGTACTGAAACTGAAAAGTACCTAAACCAAAAGTACCCTAAACCAGAATCCAGTTCTTTTAAAAATAAATTTCCTGTGTTATAATTGGGGTGGAACATTAGTTATTTCATTTATCCTCTGAGAACTTTAACAGTCATTTAGTATGAAAAACAGATGTAGTTTATGCCCACTTCTTCCCATCAGTAACACGAAATCAAACAACATCAGCCTCATTTGTTGGCCTGTGACACATTTAACTGGTCAGAGACCTCCTGAAAGGGAGGAGCCTGGCAGCATGACTTGGAGGTTTCAAGCCATAGAGTCATTAAGTTTGGAAAAGACTTTTAAGGTCATCAAGTCCAACTTTCAGAATGGAAAGGAATGCTAGTGTCCTGACTCTTTGCAGGGAACATCCTGTCTTTATCACCACAGCAATGTGTAGTCTCTTGGGCCATCACTGGGGCACTGATGACTGTGACATGGTCTCTTGGGTGTGCTGCTCCTCTCCCCTTAAGGACTCTGTTTCACACAAGATGTGATAGGAAGCCTCAGCAGCAGCCACCTGTGGTTGGTTCTGTCACACTAATTCCTTCTCTCTTGCCATATCCTGGTGTTTGCAGCTTTATACTGTCTTTTTTGTCTTCTCTCCCCCTAGCTGAGTCCCAATGGTGGTCAGGAAGACACTCGCATGAAAAATGTCCCTGTGCCTGTATATTGTCGCCCACTTGTAGAGAAGGATCCAACTATGAAGGTACGTTATTTCTGTTTGTCATGCAGTCCAGAAAGGGGACATGAAATAAGCAAAGGATTTGGGGCATTAAAGCTGCCATTTTTACAACAATCTCTATTCTTTTGACATTATATATTCCAAATTCTATCTTCCACTTCCTTTTTTTGAATGGTGGTTTGTAGTGAATGCAGCAAAAAGTACTACAGGACAAAATTCCCAGCTGGTTCTGGTTGCTAGGTCCCCTGCTGCTCCCTGACATCTTTTGCTTTTTTGAGACAATTCATCAACAACAACATTTTATGCTTCTAATGCTTTTGCTAAGACTCCTCAGGGTGTAATGAAAACTAATATAAAAATTCATGAAAATGACCAAGTGAAAGTAAAAATGCATTTCATAACTCCTTAGATTCTACTGTTGACCAGAATTCATTGGTAACAGGCCAGTATTATCTGGAGTAGATTTTTGTGAAGCCATGTCTATTAATACTAGCATGTTTTGAGTAGAATTGCAGTTGGGCATAAGCTATGTAGGTGGCAGACTTACCTGCTGTAACTGGTTGTTTTGAAATAGTCAGTTTGTCATTACTTCATTCAGAGATGAGTTTTAGAAGTCATCCCGATGGTTAAATTGTAAGAAAATTTTTATGCTGTTGTTTCTAGAAGGTTCTAGGTGTGATCTTTAGATAATGTTCTGTGCAGCATCTTTTCTTTAAGGTTTTGGATAAATCTAGTATTTCTGTAGTCCTCTTCCAGACATTCTCTTAAAAAGCTCCCTGGAAATAATTCATTGGAGGTTAGCTGGATTTGATTTCAGAAAACTGCTTATTTGAGAGCTAAGCCAGCAGACTTCTCTCGGGGTAACTTCACCAGCCTCACACCCTCACAGGGAAGAATTTCTTTCTAGTGTCTCATTTAACCTGTCTTCTCTCAGTTTGAACACATGAAACATCTGTCATGTCCTGGCTTGCGTTGCTGCAGTGACTAAAAAGCAGTGATGTTGCTGAGTAGAGATCCTCTGCCTTACCTCTATCAGTCTGGATGTCTTCTAGTAGAAATCATCAAGATCTGGTGTTTCCAACTAAATGTTTAGATGTTTGGCATTTGACAGTTCTCCACAAAGGTGCCTAAATTCAAGAGACCACGGAACCTGCAGAATTCTTAGTTCAGATTCCTGCTTCTGTATTGGTATTACCAGTATTGTGGATGGGACGTACCTTGGCTTATGTGGCCCCTGTGACTAAACCAAATAGTGGCAGCTGTGGTGCTTCACCCCAGAGACACTTGGCTAGCTGGATGTTGCAGCCGGGTGCGTGGAGAGAAGTCCAGGCATGCTGGGGCTCCGGTGGCAGTGGGATGGAGCTTCCTTTCGTAGAGGGTCGCTCCTCAGGTTTCCCTGTGCCAGAGAAGCTTTAAGGTGGTAGTGAAGGAAAGGAGTCGGTTCTGATGGAGGGTTTTAATCCAGAGCTTTTATTCTGGCCCACAGGCCTCTGAATCCAGCAACCCCTCCAACAGAACTCCCAGACCGTGTGGTTGCTCGGACCATGTGGATGCTCATCCTTTTACCTGGGGCAGGGGAGGAGGGAAGGGATAGGGAGCCCACCAAGCAGGTACGGGAGAGGAGGTCTCAAGGGACAAAGGACACCTGGATGGCCCAATGCCTCCCCGGGGGTAGAGGGCATCTTTTGAATCTGCCCAATCACTCAACACCCTTCTGGAATTCCAGGATTGACAGACAGTGCTTGGCAGGGGTCAGGGTGGGGAAAGGAAGGATGATTGACAGACCTGGGAGGGAACCTTCAGGAGAGAAACTCAGGGTTCTGGGGTAAACCATAAAGTCACACTGCAACACTTCTGTTTCTTAGCTGTGGTGTGCAGCTGGAGTAAATCTGTCAGGATGGAGACCTTTGGAACAGGAGCCTGGGAATGGCCTGAAGCTAGATCCTGGGCATGATCCTCTCACCTGTGACAGGGAAGTGGAAGGCGAGAACAACAAAAGTAACCATACATCTCCTGAGAAAAAAAAGGTCAGAAAATAAAGTGGATTTTTTTCCCACTGATGTTTTTTCTCATTTCATCCCTACCATACCCCCTCTCTCAGTATCTTTGTACTATGCCATAAAATGCTCTTGTACTTGTGGGACTGTGCTGGCTCTTCTCTTAACTTTTGGTGTGATTTGGGACAAATCATCCAGTATAAAGTTTTCCAACTTCCGCTTTTGAAATGTTTGGAATTTTGAATAAAATCCTAATAATAAGGGCAGTTAAATGCTTGATTGAAGTTGCTGGGAAGATTTTATAGCCCTCATCATTGTAAATTAATAAATACATTCAGGCAAAGCTTTGTTAAAAGAACACAGTCTGTGAGTCCATTTGGGCCTCTTGAGATTTAACCCAGTTCTGGTTTTTGGTAGTCTTAAGTGATTTTTTTGGTTTTTTTTCCTGTTTAAAGAACCAAATCATAATTTGCAGATAATCATACAATATTTTTACACTGTCTGGTTTGTAGGGTTTTTCTCCACACCTGTCTTATACTGCTGCCTTATACTCTCCCGAGACCAGCTTGCTTAAGCTGATCAGTTGGGTGCATCCCAGACTCACAGCATTCTGGATGACTGAATATTCAGTGATACATCTGTCAGATGGTCTCAACAGAAAAATTAGTGGCCACATTGCTTTTGCCCTAAGAACTCAGGCCAGTGCTCTAGATACTAGTGCAGTAACATGAATGGAATCAAATTCATAAAAATAAAAATATAACTGATTAGACAACAATATAAAAAATACCAGTTTCTTCTATTGTAGAATAGAATATATAATTTAAAATAAATTACACCATGTGTAAGTGTTGCCAAGCACTGTTAAGCTCAGGTTGATCCAAGAGAAATGGGCTGATCATACCTATGTGTGTCTGCTTTCCCAAAGGCAAAGGAGCTCCATGAGATGGATGCCACATCCAGCCGTGTCTGGATCCTCACTAGCACGCTGTCAACCAGTAAAGTCGTGATAATTGATGCCAACCAGCCTGGCACAGTGGTGGACCAATTCACTGTCTGCAACGCTCATGTGCTCTGCATCTCCAGCATTCCTGGTGAGTGCAGCCCAGGCTGGAGTCTGCACAGGTCACCTGCCCCACTGAGGAGTAATAGACATCCTCACTTGGGAGCTAACCCCTGGGCTGTGTTGTGTTCTGTAATTGTTCCCCAAAATCATAACCCAGATCTTGCCTTCCTGTAGGACCTTTCTGTGGAGATCCCTCCCTGTTCAGTGTTCAGTTAGTCTTCCTTTGGTACACAACAAGTGTTTTTGGAAGCAGGAGTGAGCTTTGTCGGGCATGGAAGGGCTCTGTACCTGCACTGGATACTGATACTAGGAATGAGGGGATCTGCAGTGGATCAGACTGCTGATGGATGGTGTGGTGCTTGCCCAGAGTGGTGAACCCTGAAGGATCAGAATCTCCCATCATTAGGGTGATCTCAGGAGTACATTAAATTAGCAGTGATTGCTTGATTTACATGAGAACCTGTTCTTTGCCTTCAGCGGCCAGTGAGAGTGACTATCCCCCAGGGGAGATCTTCCTGGAGGGGGATATGAACCCCGAAGAGTCAGCTGGAGCAGATGGTGTCTTGGCAGGGATCACGCTGGTGGGCTGTGCAACCCGCTGCAATGTGCCACGAAGCAACTGCTCCTCGCGTGGGGACACACCTGTTCTGGACAAGGGACAGAGTAAGTTTTGGGACGTAAAACTTAGTGACATATCAATTACAGCTAATCCTGTCCGAGCTCATGGTGTTACAGCCACATTCTCTTGTCCCTAAGTTAAGCACTTCAGAGGCCTCCAGAATTTTGTTACTACGATGCAGGACTACCAAAGGCCCTTTTGGTACATTTCTTTTTAGAGCCCTCCTTTCTTCTCTGATTCACATGCTGCAGCTTGGTTGCAGGAGTCATACAGCAGAGTATTTTGGGTATGTGAGATGTTTGCCCTGCTACCGGTGCTGCTGTTCTGATTGCTTTGTTCCCTGAGTGTTGGGAAGCCAATTAAGCTCCCATGCAAATCATACTGCTGCCCTTGCTGACTCCATACTGTAGTGACAGCGTTGGAGACCTTCCAATGCTGTGCTATGCTAGTCACACATTATGCTTCACTTTAAAGTAGTGTCTGTTTCCCATCCAGGCAGAAGATACCTGATGAGCTGCTGTGTCTGTGGCACAGGCTCAGGGCTTGATTGAGTTTGGCAAGGAAAGATAAAGAATTGACAGCCTGATATCTGTATAGCTAACTCACCGACTGATTCTTCAGCATGTCTCACATTGTTCATTGTCCTTCAGGTGAGGTGGCTCCTGTCTGCAATGGGAAGATCAACCAATCTCAGTCTACTGAGGAGGCAACAGAGGCTACAGAGGTACCGGAAAGCAGTGCCAGCGAGGCAGAGCTGACACAGGCCCGGCCTGGGCCCCTCACCGAGCATGTGTTCACAGACCCTATCCCAGCCCAGGCACCCAGGCAGAATGGGTAGGTGAGCTGGGGTCAGAGTAATGGTTCTGTTCTATTACTGATCCGTTTTCATAAGCTTTGTGATAAGAGAAGCAGCCTGATCTTCTGATAAAGTTCAGACTTCTATCAGTTTTGTGCCCAAGCAATTTTACAGGTGGGATAACAGGGAAGGAAAAAAAAATGTAATGAAAATGGACATGGCTCAGCCTGCTACTGGCTGGGTCAGCTGTTAAAATGCAAATATTTGACCTCTCACTGTGCACTTAGACCTGTGGTTAAGGCAGATCTCCCAAAGTATGTGTACAGTTCATGTTCTTACTGAAGGAGCTTACTGATATGTGTGTAGAAATGATGATTGATTTATTCTAGTAGTACCTCTGATGTGCTGTAAAAGTAACCAAGAAAGCATATTCACCACTCCAAAAGCTTAAGACAAACAAAGCTGATGTGATGGCCTGAAGAACAGGGTGGAAGTCTTGGATGCAGATTGTTCCTGAATGCTGATGTTCTGAGTTGCTTCTGTTGAAGCTGCAGATAAACAGAGAAAATACTGTTAGTGTAATAGTCTTGCTAAACTCAGTCAGGGTCTGTAGATTTGAAGTACTTGTTGTTTGTAAGGAGAGGAGAAAGGAAATACTGTAAATTGCAGATTTGCAGTTGAAAACTACCAAAGAGAAGGAAGCGATTTGTGTCTTCAAGGGCCCATACCTGTCTGTGAGTGCCAAGTTGTGGGCCTAGGTGGGCATTCTGTGCACTGCTGCTGCTAAATTTCTAACACTGTTCTTTTGCCCCTTCAGGGAGAATGGGCAACTGAAGATGGAGCCCAGCACAACACTGCCAGATCAGGAGTCAACCAGGGATGCTGGGACCTGCACCAGTGCTGCCCCCACCATGTGGCTGGGAGCTCAGAACGGCTGGTGTGTCCCCCTTGGGATGGCATATCTCTGTCACCTCCCTGCTCTGTGCTCTATTTTTCAAGTCCACACAGCTTTTGTTCACTGCTTGTTTCTGGAGAAGGTTTCCATTCCTCATTTCATTGCTCAGCTCACCATAGTCTCAGGGATTTAACATCACTTTCTTACCTTACCTCCACCTTTCCTACCAGAAGGGAAGACTCAAACCTGGGCAGGCTGAAGGTGTGGGGCTCTGCTGCTAACCCTCCCCAATTTTTCCTCTCTCACAGGCTTTACGTGCACTCGGCTGTGTCCAACTGGAAGAAGTGTCTGCACTCAATAAAGCTGAAGGACTCTGTGCTGAGCCTGGTGTAAGTGTGTGTTGTAAGGGACCTGAAGGAGAAGGTTTTGGGGCCTGAGTGATGCTTTAGGGAGGGTTAGCAGCTCTTGGTTGTAGACTTACAGAATCACAGAGTGGTTTGGGTTGGAATAGACCTTAAAGATCCTCTTGTTTCAACTCCCTGCCATGAGCAAGTATACCTTCCACTAGACCAGGTTGCTCCAGGCCCCATCCATATTCCCAGTCTTGAACACTTCCAAGGATGTGGCAGCCACAACTTTTTCTTTGCTTTCCTAATTGCATTGTTTTGTGAGAGAAGTTTCCCGAGGTTTTTGTAATGGGAAAGCTTCATACCAACCCATTTTTCTGCTCAGTTGTGGTCCTGACCTGATTCAGTGAATGCATGTCTAGCAATACCAGGGGGAAGTAAGTGGGGAGGAGAAAGGCAAAATTTCACTGAGGGGTAAATCAGGGGGAACTTGTTGAAATTGATAGTGTTTGTATTGTGAAGGAGAAGAATTCCCTCAACAGAAAACTCACAGATGTGATGATCTTACTGCAGTGAAGGTAAGAGGTGTGACCTCTTGCAGCATGTTCCTGCAGTGCTAAACTGACTGGGAATTCTGGAGACTGTGTAAAGATGGTGTGTATGGATGGCAGGAAGAGTTTTTGAGTCCCTCATTTCTACTGCATTTTTAATGTATTTACTATTCTGTTACTTCAGGCATGTGAAAGGGAGGGTCCTGGTTGCTCTGGCAGATGGAACACTAGCCATATTCCATCGGGGAGAAGGTAAGAATCAATGTAATAGTGAAAACAAAATTTGGCTGAAAGTGTAGTAGTGGATTAAATGCTCTTCCAAGGTGAGAAAGTTGCTGGCTGCTGGGGTTGCAAACATGGAGTTAAAACACATGGCTATTATACCCATCATCACTATCCTAAACCATCTCAGGTGTACTCTTAACACCACTTCTTGAGCTTTTCTGAACAAAAATGTGTGTATGTACTGTGTAGTACATGTGGAGTAAATGTTACACTTTTAGGAATACATATGCTGTGAAGTTGTTTGAGGTACACTTAGTAAATTCAATTTCTGGTCCTCTTCACTGCTGTGAGTTTTGTTTCCCTATGGCTTGAGCAGTCTTAGCTATGTTCACATCTGACAGCACATGGGTATTTGCTATGAACTATGACTAATGTTGGCATATAAAGAACTTAGTTATTCATTGGGTAGCAGTTCATTTAGCAAGCAGAAATATAGGGCTTGTGCAATTCAAATTTCTATTCAGTCTTTGTCATGAGCTTAAGCCTGACCACTGACACATCAAAATTGTTCCCATCAGAAATATGATAAAGGTTAATGACATAGAGGCTTCCTGTCTGTGAAGGACACAATATCTGCATGCCTGGTTATTAAAAATAAGAGAGAAGGGAGATCTGATTACTTTTCCTGGATTTAACACTGTGGGGGAATTATGTTGTAGGACTGTGATGTGAGGAAGCCTCACCACAAGGACTGTATGGCCCATTTCCTTTTAAGTTTCTGTGTAGTCTTGTTCAGCTGTCTTCCCTCTTCTCTCACTGTTTTTGTTGTACTTGTTAGAGAAGCCTGTTCACTTCATTGCAATAAAGGATGTTTAAATTGGCCTGATTTCAGAGCTGGTGGACATCTAAACTAAACTTTATTGTTACATGTTTCATAAGTGTAAGTCTGTGCCCAAAGCAGGAGTCATAGGATGGTCACACACCTAAGCAAACGGAGCATTTGAGTATCAGCTAAGCCTGTATACCAAGATATACATAGAAAGGTAGAGGATGCTGTTGTATGCTCACATGTCATGGAGAAGATGCATCTTTCCACACTTGTTTTTTTAACTCAGATGGTCAGTGGGATCTCAGTAATTACCACCTGATGGATCTTGGCCACACTCACCACTCCATCCGTTGCATGGCTGTGGTCTATGATAGAGTCTGGTGTGGCTACAAGAACAAAATCCATGTTATCCAGCCGAAGACAATGCAGATTGAGGTAAGAGAGCACATACGTGTCTATGCGTGCACACACTTGTGTTGTATTTATTCCTAACAGCTCTTGACCAAGATTGTCAGTCTGGGTCATATTATGATCAAATCTGCCATGGGTTATTTGTTCCTTCCTCCCTTTGCAGAGCATAATTCTATCAGTAAGTCTAAACTGACAATTTTCTTTGCCTTTACTAGGGAGTCTGTGGGGCCATGTACTGTCCAAACATAGGTGTTTGTTTTACAGTGGTTCCTCACATGTAATCTGAGGCTTCTCCATCTTTACGCATTATGGCACAAAGGAACAGTACAGTTAGCAAACCCCCAGGATCCCATTAAGAGAAAACAATGTTTAGAGCCTTTTGGGTGGAAATCAGTACAGTGGTCTTGATACAAATCTGAGAGTGCTTGCAATAATTCTGATTGAGGAGAGAAGAAGTGCTGGATCTGAAGTTCACATTAGTGAGTCAAAGCAGTTTGATCTTTGGAATTTATCCTGGAGTTGTGTGTTTTCCTTTTCTCTCAAGTACATTGAAAGCTTTTGGTGTCTAAATGTTTTTGCTGCTGACCATCAGCTCTGCAAAGCTGCCAGACAGCTGCTCAAGCAAAGGATTTTTTTGTGTACAGTAATGAACTGCTGGGATCAGCTGACATTAACACAGCTTCTCCAAGACCTTTGGAACCCAAACAAGTGATCTCAGTTGAAAACTGAGTATATGTATATGTGGAGTATAGATAATGGCAAAACTTCAGTGAATTCACATTGGTATTTTAGAAATCCTTTGATGCCCATCCTCGTCGGGAGAGCCAGGTGCGACAGCTGGCATGGATTGGAGATGGCGTGTGGGTTTCCATCCGCCTGGACTCCACACTGAGGCTCTACCATGCTCACAGCCATCAGCATCTGCAGGATGTCGACATTGAGCCTTACGTCAGCAAGATGCTAGGTGAGGGTCTGTTGCTTACTGAGCTCAAGGCAGAATTTGCCCAAAGCAGACCTTGCCCAAAGTCATCACTGACTGCCCAACTCTCATTCTCATGCTTCCTAGGCACTGGAAAGCTGGGCTTCTCCTTTGTGCGGATCACAGCCTTACTCATTGCTGGCAACCGCCTTTGGGTGGGCACTGGGAACGGTGTTGTCATCTCCATTCCCCTGACTGAGAGTAAGTGACATTTATTCAAAGTATTCCTGTGTCTCTCCTAAAGAAAGGAAGCTTTTAGGTGTTATTTGTGCAGCATGGCAGGTGGTTCTGCCAGGCTGATGCTTTCCTGACATTTGACACCCTTTAATCGTAGCCATTTCAGGGAGGAGAGCCCAGGATATGAGCAGCCCTGGACCTTGATAGAGCAGAGTGATGTGAACTGATTCTGTAGCTACTGTGAAACAGGAGAAACAAAGCTTTGGGAATTGTACTGAGTCTCCAAAAGGAGGTCATGGGATGAGAAGTCACCAGGAAGATCTCCTTGGAAATTCCACTTTGGCCTAGTCATCTAAGATTCTCTATAGCAGTATTTTCCAAAAACTGAGCTTAGAAAAGCTCCATTTACTCAGATTGGAGCTCAACTTTATCAGTCAAGTAGAAATAGGTATCCTATGCCAAATCTAGCCTGCTGAGGGGACCCAGCAGTAAGAGTAAATAGGTGAATCTCTGGAGCTGAAAGTTTAGTTGAAGTTCTTACTACTCCTGTTCTGAACCTGCCTGTCAGCATTTTATTTTGAAGGTCTTATCCAGATCATTATGGGGAAGTAGGATTTTGAGACTGACTGCAGTTGCTTTCAACAGAAAGCAGCCAAATGTGTTTTCTCACCAATGCTCACTGGAAAGCTGAGAAACAAATACCTCTTGTGTAAAAAGAGCAAACCTCTTGTAATCTTCCTGGAAGTCAGGCTTGGGATGGTCTCCTCTGAGGGCAATGAAGTTGGATGTGCCTGGGGTTAACACCAGGAGGGCAGTGACACAGTCCTGTTCATGCATTTTGGTCATTGCAATTTTGGTCCTGTTTCTGAGTTCCTTTTGAAGCCCATTCTGCTGTCCTTGTTCTGAGTTAAACTTTTTCCCTGCTGTAAACCAATTGCTTTATCTTTGTGTGTTCCTGTAAAAAATGTGGTAAGCAAGAAAATCTCACTAAAAATGTAGCAGTGGATCCTGGTGACTTGGTCCCTCTCCCGTGGTACCTCAGATACCACGTCTGTCCCTGTATGATAAGAGCAAAGTGAGCAAGAACAGTGTTAGTATGAACTAATAGGAGCTTCTGTGGTGGTTTCTCTAGGCTTTATACTATTTTTGTTGCCCTCAAATTATCTCCTAGTAACCGCCTTTTTCTTCTCTCCCATCCTACCCGTCACTTCCCATGCTCCTCTGTGTTCCCACTCCCTGCCTGTGCCTAGCTGTAGTCCTCCACCGCGGCCAACTCCTTGGGCTCCGGGGTAAGTCCATTGCCTCCCCTCCACAGCTGTCATTCCTTTTGCACCCGTCTCCCTCTGTAGTCATTCTCCCACCTTCCATTCTGCCATTCAACTTCTCTCCATCCATTTTTCCTTATCACTCTTTTGCTTTAAGTTGCATTAGAGAAAAGCAACCAGAGACAGTCATGTAAATACCCTAATTTCCCACAGCTGTAAACAATGTTTTCCATCTCATTGTTGATCCTTCTGGTTTTTTGTGTTAAGGATAATTATTCTTCAACAGTGGCTCCCTTACTGTGGTAGACCAGTTTGAGATGGGGACAGGAAAGGTTCATTCAGTCAGAAGCAGGAACCAGGAGTAGAGTGTTCTTCCAAGGTCTCCCTTGGTCATCCTTTGTTTTCCAGTGATGCTTCTTTCATCAGTTTCAGGCCAATGGCAGGTGGTGCTATGGCGCCTGTCAGCTGTAAGTTATCAAACGATGTTGAACCGAAGGGGACTTGATAAGCATGAAGAATTGTTTAGGTTTGTGCCAGTTAAGGCAGGATCTCAGTTAAAATTCCTGCCTTTCTAGGGTCAGAAATTAAAGGGGCTTTTTTCTCACTCAGAGACATTCACATGGCTGTCCAAATGCATTATCAACACGTGTCTCCTACTTTTAAAGCATCTGATGTTAGTTGCAGAAAAAAGCCAGATACTGTACACACATTGACTCTCATTCCTCCATCAAAGTATTTTTACTGTCCTGTCTTGAGCTTGTTAGGGAAAAGTCTCTTTTGTGCAAGTCACGTAACTGAAATTCACCCAAAGTTAAAACACAGAACTACAGATAATTAATGAATTCACAGAACTACAGATAATTAATGAATTCACTTTTTCACAGAAAAGTGAAAGCTGCCTAGTTTAATATTGTTCCTGTTGTACTGATGTGGGTGCATGCAGAAGGAAAGCATTTCTCACCCTGAGCTGAGAGCACTGGTCTCTGTTGCGTGGTTAGTGGAAATTGTCACATTCTCGGAGCCTGGTCATGAAGGATACAGGGCCCTGAGCCCTCCTTGGAAGCTGTGGATGGTGAGCATCTGAAAGATGTTCATTGTTGGAGTACCTGACAATCTGGTGTCATGGTAAAATCAAGAAATGAGGAAGGACATCCACTGCTGTAATGGCTCTGTGTGGGCTGAGAGGCTTCACCAGACCCAGAGACTGCTGTCAGCAGTATGTGTGCTCATTACTGGGCATGAGCAAAGGACTTGACTTGAAAGTTGAGCAACGTCACTAATCCAGAGCAGTAGCTGTCCTCCAGCTGCCTTCTGGGGACAGTGGACACTTTGGGTACCCTGCCAGCTACAAAAGACCAAGGTTGATCCTAGGACACTGGCTTATTTCTGGAGGCTGGACAGGATCACTGCTGGTGACACCAGTCTAGCTTGTCCCAGGCTAAAATAGAGCGACTGTGTAATCTGCTGTGGTCTCCTCCATCACATCATTCATAAAAGACCTTAAGAGACCTGCACCTTTAAAGGTTTTCCTTCACAGCTCATGAGTTTTCTCTCTGATTGAGTCCCTTCTGTAAAGGGGACTCAAAGCTATCATTGATGGTGTTCTTGCTCTGTCTTCAGCCAACAAAACTTCACCAACCTCTGGAGAGGGCAGTCGCTCTGGTGGGGTCATCCACGTGTATGGTGATGACAACAGTGACAAATCTGCCAGCAGCTTCATTCCCTACTGCTCAATGGCTCAGGCACAACTCTGCTTCCATGGCCACCGTGATGCTGTCAAGTTTTTCGTCTCTGTGCCAGGTAAGCACAGCTCTCCCTCAGCAGGTGCTTGTTCCTCCATCCCTTTTGTAGCAGGGGCTGGAGCTGGTCAGCAGCAGATTAGGGTCCAGGCCATGGCTGACACTTTCTGTGGTTCACACATCTCTGTTTATACTGGAGTGACTGCCAGATTTGACTAGCATAAAGAATTGGTCTGCAAAATGTGTTAAATGTGTTTGTGTGCATGTGAACTGTGTGTGGGCTGAGCAGAGGCACCAACAGCACCTCTGTCCTCTCCTAGGCAATGTCCTTGCGACCCTCAATGGGAGTGTGTTGGACAGCCCTTCGGAGAACCCCAGCACAACAGCCACTGAGACAGAGGGTCAGAAGCTAAAGAACGTTCTGGTGCTGAGTGGAGGAGAAGGGTATATCGATTTCCGGATTGGTAAGTCCCCTTGGTGGGAGGCATCTGGAAAGGTAGTGGGTGCATAGCTGTTGTCATGGAGTGAGGCATTACTGTTGTGGAGAACCAAAGCAGAAAAGCCCCACATTGCTTCTCCTTCATCTGGCTGTGAGGGCAAATAAGGATGTTTCTTGCACAGCACAAGGCTGTCAACCTGTGCCCTGTGGCTGCAGTATCACACGGCTGAAGTGACACCTGCAAAATAGGGAACAAAACAACACAGTTCTGAGATTATGTTAATATAGGAAGCAATATAAAAGAAGGTCTTTAGCTGGAGGCCTCCAGGTGCAATATACACACATGATACAGGACTTCTACACTTTTGTAAGTTAAACAAATTAGCGTATTTAACAAATATTGTCCAATTAGAAGAGCAGTTGGTTTGGTAATTTACCCCAGGTTCTGCCCCACTGGAGTCAGTCCAAGAGCTTTGCCCCACATTTATTATGTCTATGATGCATGGTAAAAAGCAAGATGTCCTTGGTTGATTAAAGAGGCAAGACTAAAAAGTATTTCAGGAATATGTTAGAAAGTTAGCTTACTGTTATAAAATGTAGGGGAAAAGGGTAGGAAAAGTACTGGGAGCTACAGCCATGCATTAGCAAACTACAAATATATTAAAACTATCATAAAATAGTGTCAGTATGAATGGCTTTGGAAAGAACAAATGCATGTGTGCCACTGGGTCCAAACATTGCTGCCTACTGTGATTACCCATGCTGCTGAGGGTGCTCTGTGTGTAAAAATCAGCTTCCCTGAAAGGAAGGGTAGTTTTTGTTGCTGCTGGAGCTAGTTTGTCCTGTCCATGCAGTCCAGCTTCAGAAAAGAACGGGGTTGCTCTAAATGTTCTCCAGGCACAGAGAAAGATCTCAGTTCACAGTGTCTGTTATCAGACTGCTGGGACTCTAAAAGGGGTATTGGCCTCTTTAGAGTATTGCAGAGCATTTTCTTTCCTGCTGTTTTTACTCTCTGTGTTCTCTCTTCAGGGGATGGGGAAGATGATGAGACAGAAGAGAATGCGGGAGATGCCACCCAGGTGAAGCCAGTACTTTCCAAGGCTGAACGGAGCCACATTATTGTGTGGCAGGTATCATACATCCCTGAGTGAGAATTCCTCTTTTCCCACAATGTAAGTGTCCCTCCTCCCACCTGAATGCCATGATGTACATACAGAACGCCTGCATTATAACTCCTGCTGGAAACTGACCCTGGACAACTGCAACGGTTCCTGCCTTGGACTGTGACCCCCTTGAACCTCTGAACTCGCAGCTTTCAACTCGGGCCCGTATGCTTTTGGCGTGGTTAGGTTCTTGTTCTGCTCTGGAGCTGGCATCTAAAAGGAGAGAAATGGCAGTGCACCATGGAGGGAGCTTGGAGCCAGGACTGTGGGAAACCTTTGCCCAGTGTCAGGAGGGGCAGCTGGAGGTGCGTGGCTCAGGTTCTTGGGCAGGTTGCCTCACTCCCACCTGCATGAGAAAGAAGTGTGTCCCCAGGCATTCCCTACCAAAGCAGTGATGGTGAATCACTTCTGCAGCACCCCAGCAGAAATCCTTCCAGTTCACCAGTAGACTCTTCATCTTATCCTTATTCACCCTTAAGCACAGAATAACATCCTCTGGACTTAGAGCAACCAAGGGTCCAAGGAAGCCTCCAAAGAGCATCATGGTTTCAGCAGCACTTCAGCTGAGGCTGGAGAAGGCAGCAGCACCTTTAATGTGGGGATCACATCCTCCATCTTTCTGGGGGAAAGTCCCTTCCTCTGCTGCTGCTATTGCCTCAGCAGTCCTGTACTGGGTGCCTGCCTGTATGTGTGCCAAGGGAATTGTTTGGTGAGCTCAGATGGAAGATAGGTGTTTGATTGTCAAGGCCAAACAGCCATAGTAGCAAAAGGGTAACAGAGTGTTGCTTTTTAAAGAAAAGGCGAGGCTTTTAACTCTCCCTTCCAAAAAAGCCATACAGAAAAGAATTCCTGAGTTCATTCTGAAAAGTTCATGTGGTGGTTATCTCTGCATTGCATTTGGTGGCTTTTAAAAGACAGATGAGGACAGATGGTGTTGATCTGCTGTGAGTTCTGCATTAACACATTGAGACTGCCTCATCTCAAGGCTGTGTCTACTTTTTAGGACATGCTGGAAGGAGATCTCTTTTCACAGAGACTTGGAAAACAGAGACTTGGCAGTTGGTTAGGACAAGTGCAGTCAAGGCTATGTCTCACCTGATGTCACACACAAAAAGAATTGAGGCTAGATTCCTGACATCTTTTACGTAATATCACAAGCACTGACTATGCTAGTAAGAAGTTTGAAAAGCTGGAAATTTCTGACTCCTGGAAAAAAATTACAGCCCCCAAGAAAAGTCGTGATAGCCCTTTCTATCTATGCAATGCTGAGTGATTGCAAATACGAATCCTGCTTACAAAAGAAGCAGCAAAAATTGGGGCCAGGGAGAGTGGTTTTGAACTCAAGATGCAGAATATGAAAGTTCCAGGTGTAGAGGCAATGGTGTGCTCTCCCTTTCTGACACTGTCCCACAAGGACAAATTCTGTGTCCCTTGAAACATTCTTTTCTGTGTGTGCAGGAGTAGGGCAAGTTGTATTTGTTAGTGATGAATTTGGAAGCTCCTGGTGATCCTCTTGTTTTTTTTGCCTGACCTGTACAGCACTCCAGGGTTCACAGAGATGTCCTTGTGACAGTATGGGGACAACTGGGCAAGCCTCCATCTCCTGGAAAGCTCCCTGCTGTGTCCTGTGCTTGCTGCCATAGACCAGGCTAGCAGATCCCAGTGTCCTGCAGGGATGCCATATTCCCTGGGGATGCTCTAACATGTGGCATCTCTCTTGACACAGCAGCACCTAAACAATTTTTGTATCCACAGTTCAGGCAAGGTTGTGGCATACATTTTCCCTGCAAGAAGGCAAGAGACATCGCTGGTGAACAGAGGTCTCAGCCAGCCACAGTGGTGCCCGTGCTGCGTGTGAGCAGCGCTGGTGACATGCACCCATCACACCACTCCTCCCCAAGGCAGGAATCCAGCCGGAGAGAAGGCAAGAGACATCGCTGGTCTCAGAGGTCTCAGCCAGCCATAGTGGTGCCCGTGCTGCGTGTGAGCAGTGCTGGTGACATGCACCCATCACACCACTCCTCCCCAAGGCAGGAATCCAGCCGGAGGGCATCTTCCAGCCATATGCATACTGGACTCTGTGACTGGCACAAGGCTAAGGGACACATGGAGCCACCACCTGCATGGTGGGGGACCTTTCACCAGAGACATTTTGCTGGGGCACTGCTGACCATGCCAGGCTTCTCATTCACTTTTGCCATATGCTTTCTGCTAGGAAGACCTCTTTGGATCCCAACACAGAGTGCTTTGAAGTAAACAATATAACATTTAGAGCACAGGTTCCACTGTTATGTAATAGTTCATCAGTTAGGGCCAGGCAAATTTCAGAATCTGGGCTAGTTGAAGGGAAAAAGAAGCCCTGGTAGGGTTCAGTTCCTTAACTCTGTCAATTCTTTTATAGGAAAGTCAGAATTGCAACACTTGTACCACCAACTGTTCTATATCTGGTATGAGCAATTGAAGGGACAGCACTTGATCTCCTGACACCCACTGGGCCCTAACAACACATGGGAATCTCCCATCAGATTTCCTTTCCAGCTCAATGCCATGTGCTCCTCCAAGAGAAGCACATGGCCCAGGGGCAGCTGCAGGGGGGAGACCCAGCCTCTGCTGATAGCTCCTGTGTCCTTGGGTTGCTGCTGGGCATCAAGGTGAGAACTAACTGGCTTCAGTACGCTTCTCTGTCATATCTCCACTGTGATGTATGTAAAGTATCTTGTATGTTACAAAATGATTTTTAAAAGTGTCTTAAGGCCTGTAAACTCCGCTGTTTGGTCTGAAGATGGCATTCTGTAAAGAGCCTGCTGTATGAATATGTTCCCGTGCTTTGTCCCCTATGCTGTCAACAACAAACCGTATCTGTTCTGTATGTAATAAACATGTTAACATCACCTTGAGCAGCATATTGTCTTCCTGTGAAGGCACTGGGATTGCTGCTCGGTCTTGGGAATGTAGCTCAAGTGTTCCCTGTTGAGCATTTCAGTGTCAGGAAATGAAATGTGGATGGCTCACGGGGTCGGAGCAGAAGGGGCTGGTCTAGCAAGCAACAGTGCAATCTGTAGCTTGTATCAGCAGTAAAAATAAAAGGTGGAAATGTAAGGTGGCACAACTTCAGAAATAGAAGCTGGAGCACAGAAGCTGCTGGGTTGCTGGAAGTTTAGTCAGGGTGGCCCTTTCAGGTGAACTGCCAGGGATAACACATCAGGTCAGTTTTCAACACTGTACAGGGTGGCACTTCACAGTCCCATAGCATCGGTGATATCAGCATAATTCGACTGCAGGGAGCCTCTCAGTCCCAGCAGCATTTGGACACCTTCACAGTTATTTTGTAGAATTGCATTGATTCAGGGTCTAGACATGGCAATGAACCATGTCCTTAAGACTGGAGAGGAGCATCTTCTGCCCCAAGCAGGGAGCCCTAAGGTGAGTCACCTCTGTGACCAACACATGCACTGTGGTGTGGCACAGGCCAGGGTGCAGTACAACTGGCAATGCCTGTGCAGTTAATGCAAGCACCTCAACAATGAGATTTGGAAACATGTGCTGTGACCCATCCTAAATCCCTGGGGCTGCACCCTTTGAAACAGCCAGGAGCAGTTTGAGCAGGGCCCTGGGTGTAATACAGCCATGTCTGGTGGCTAAGGAAGCAGGTTACTGCCAACACCCTTCAAACAATCCGCCCTGGTTGGTAAACAATCTGTGAGGAAATGTACAAGTTTGAGAGGCTCATCAGAACTCACAGCATGTTCTGGGCATGGAAATCCAACACATGGCAAACAGGCTGTGCAGCTTCCCAGAAGGGACCTTCACTATCAGGGTAAGGCTCCCAGGCTGCCTAGGGTTCTGTGAGAAGACACCCATTTCTCCATTTCATGACCCTGAGCTCACCAGCAGGTCCTGACTGTTGTGGTAAGTGCCACCTAGACCCCCACCTGTACAGTAGCCCTTTCCTCCTATGGCCCAGGAGCATCACTGAAGCACGACCTGAGGTCTTCAACATGTAACTGTGTCGATCTCCAGCCACTCCTGGATCGATTCCTTGGACCCAGGGGGCTGGATTTTGACTACATCATCTTTCAGAGATCCCACCTCACCCAAGCTGCTGGGTGAGTCTGTGCCTAATCAGCTCAATCTGCTTTTGCTGCTGGCTTGGCTCGCTGGTATACTTTGATCATGGGTCATTTCTTGCCTTTCTGGGGCTGCTGTGACCAGCACTTGGGTCTGCCCACTGTGGTCATTGTGTGTGTCCCCTCAGGGTGACACTTCCTCTGCTGGTTCTACATTTAGATCACAGCTGTGCAGAACAGAGGACTAGACTGTTCTACTCATCCCATCCGACTCACAACTACACTTCCCTTCAATCTCCCTTGTTCTTGGTTTGTGTTCAGTAGTACCTCAATCATGGTGTTGTCAGGAAGGCAACATCTCACCTCAGTGCCCAGCAGCAGAGACTATAGGAATCAGACAAACTACCTTCCAGCCACAGCAACTGCCATGGGAAGGCTCACAGCCTCAAATTGTGCCTTTAGCACTACTCCTGATGCTCCCTCTCCTTCTGAAGCCAGAGAACTAGATCTGGCACATGCTCTGCAGTGCTCCTGCCAACAAGGCAGGCTCAGTTCTGCTCCTTGTCACAGGACCAGCTTTTAACTCGAGAAAAGACTTCCTTCATACCTCATAGCATCTTAACCCTTCAGGAGCCTCTTGTGAGGGAACCCTATGGAAATACAGGTAGCCAATGTCAATCTCTGCACTCCTGCCTGAAGACAGTCATTTCCTGCTGGCTGGGGCCACATGTTCCCAGCTTCATCTAGGCCACACACACTGGGTGGAGTAGATTCCAGTCTGTGCTCTCCTCCACTAAATCCCTTCAGGCTATTTGTGATTTCAGGATACTGCAGTAAATGGAACACCACCTCCTGACTACCTGCAGACACAGGAACTGAACAGTTACTTCCGCTGGGAATTGATATATAGAGCTGAACAGCTCTTGTGCCCCTTCACCCACACCTAGACCAGACCCTCCAACAGCCTTTGACACAGCAGCAGCATCCGCAGCCACTGCAAGAGAAGGTGAAATACCATGAACTGCGCTCAGGAGCTGCATGTTTTAATGTTCACAACATGCTGCCCTGGAACAGGGTAATTTCCAATTGGCTTCAAACGGTAAGGGCCAATCCCACCTCCTTTGCATCACCAGACCTAAATTAATTTCCTCTATCTCCTGACAGCCATCTTTGGGAGTAAGAGATGGCTAGCTTTGGATTATGTTAGTATTGAAGTCGTGTTCCTCACTTCTTGTTCACTGCCTTCATATGCTAGTAACCCAGATCATTCTGCAGTGTTCAGAGAACCAGATGCTGTGCCTGAGCTAATGGCTCTCCATTTCGCTGTCAGGATGTCTCAGCATTGAAAAAAAAAAAAAGGTTTTTCTTAGAACTGTGCTGCAGAATTAAGAAAACATTTATTTCCATTTGAAGATACATTTTTTTCACAGCTCTGTGAAATACTGTGATATTTACAGTCATTTTTCTGTGATTCGTGCAGGACCCAAGTTATATGAAAAATGTTATGCTCCAAAGAACTGCAGCTGGCTGACTGAAGCTGTGTATTTAGAGACTATCCAGGGAACCAAGAAGACCCCTCTGCTTACTGAAACCAAAGTTATGGAAGAAGAGTCTGAATACATCTGCATCTTCCCTTTCAGATGAGGGGACTGTACAGGGCTGAGGAGAAAGCTGGAAACATCCTAGGACAATGGGCACAGAGGGGCTCTGTAAGACCCTTTGTGCACTGAGCTTCTAACAGGCAGTGAGAGCACGTGGGATGCTTAAGACACTGAAGAAGTCTCTATACCGGTGTCCCAGTAGCTTTTCTCTCAGCCCACTCTTGGGGAGAGGCCAGGACCTTCTCTAGGTCAATAATTGGCTCTTCCATGATTGGTTTTCCTTCCTTCTGCCACTGTGCAAGGATCATGGCTCGGAGCAGTGGTGGGTATGGCAGGAACCGAACAGTCGCCTCAGGCACTGGGGTGAATTTCTTAAAGGCTTCCTCCTCATGTTTGGGCACTATACGCCAGTCATGGTACATGGCTTTGTCAATCTCCCTCACTTCGTCTTCAGTTTTGCCTGGGAAAAGACGACGAACACCAGTAGGTAACACCATCACATGAAACTGCCTCCAGACACAGCAAGTGTTGACTCTTTGGCACCAAAAATGCTATAAAACGTGAGTAAAGAGTTTTCAAAGGGCTGGACAAATTATTCCCTGCTATACTATAGGATCTCACTTCTGTCCTTGAGAATCGAAACAGAAATAGAAACAGGTTCTGGCTGAGGGGTGACTCTCCCTCTTAATTTAAAGTTTTACTTTGTCTCTCTCAAGTTCCATTTCCATGGTTAAGGAACAAGAGTAATTTCTCCCTACACTGATGAAAGCTTCCTGGAAAACTAAGTGTTAGAAGTGGTCAACAACTTAAAAACCTTTGAATGAGTCCTATTTCAGTAATTCCAGTAAGGGAAAATTATATACTTAATATAAAGCAACTCTAAAAAGGAAAATTCACTCAGACAACTCCAATCATTAATTTAAAATTCCAGTAACACAACTTACTTGCCATTGTACTTTTTCCTTTTTAGCGACAATTTAAATTGGAATAACCTCATGCTCATACTGTGTCTTGCTTTGAAAGTCTCAGTCTGTCAGCTCATCTAATATGCTTTTAGTGCTGCTGTTCCCCAAGGTCACACTGCACTGGCTCTCCCACAGCATTCCTGAGAAAGACATTCTGAAGGGGCTAGATTCCCAGCCTTTGAAACGCAAGGAACTTCTTTTCCCATTAGAAGATGTGAGAAAAACAAATTTCCCAGTCAGGGAGCCCGCGGTTTCTCTGCCACCCTCACGCACCCGATGCTCTCTAGCTCTGCCCCCATGTGTGGCAAAACGAGCCGGTTTTACCTTTGAAGGTCAGGTAGCCCCAGGCTCTTCCATGGTCCATGTTCTGCAAAGGAAAGAAAAGAGGAGCCTGTTGAGGGTGGGTCGCGGCGGGGTGGAGGGCGGGAGCTCGGCAGGGCGCGGCGGGCGGGACGGGGCAGGTACCTCGGCCGTGTAGTCCGCCTTCACCTTGGTGATGACCCAGTAGCAGGGCTCGCGGTGCGCCCACAGCCAGGACTTGCGGGTGACCGTGCGGCCCACGCCGAAGCGCGGCAGGCGGCAGAGCAGCGCCAACAGGCGGTTCTCGTTCCGCACGTCCTCCCAGGCCCGCACGGGCAGCCGTTTCTGCGTCAGCGGCCGCCGCATGGTCTCGTAGTCCACGGCGAAGCGCTGAGAGTCCCGCGGCCGATCCTTCAGCGCCCGGTACTCGCGGATCTTCTTGGCCATGGCGGCGATGGGTCGGTGCAGCTTCTTGCGGCCCATGGCGGCGGCCGAGGGCGCGGAACGGGCAGAACCGAGCGCCGCACCTGGGTCCTCCGCTCCCGCCTCTCCCGGAAGCCGCGCCGGGCCCCGCGGAAGTCGCCCCACCCGCCTCCAGGGACAGCCGCAGTGCTCCGCGGGGCCCGGCCGCCCGCAGTGGGTGCTGTCCGGCTGCTGCCCGCAGAGCTCGTGGCGTGCCGCGACCCCTCGCTGTGGTGCGAACGGCCGGTGCCAGCAGGCCCGGCGCGGCCTGACGGTATTATGTGCTAGGTGGCTTTCGGGGGAGCCGGGCTTGGTTGTTGAGATACATCTGAACAGTGTCTGGTTTAGAAACATCTGAGCAGATTCAGCTGTGTCAGGGAACGTTCAAAATTTGAGTAAACCAGGTTTCAGGAAGATTAAAGCAACAGGTCTGGCCCAGGTCTTCAGTCAGAGGCTGGGCCCCCAGCAGCAGCCGGGTCATGGAACTCCGTAGCAGAATGAGACAAATCCCTCTGAGCTGCTCCAGCCATGGAATGCCAGCACAGTGAGGCTACACTTTTAATTACTCACTGAAGTAATTAATGAGACTTAGACTTTAAGTAAAAACTGCATAGATCAGTCCTTGGATTTTTGCTAAAGGCTGGTAAATTAAATCTGACAGAAGGCTTTTATTTTTTCATTGAAATTCGTATCTTAAAGGAAGCACAGCAATTCCATCGCTGCTGTTAAGGCATTCAGGATACTGAGTGGATTTTTCCAGCAGCCAAGATCAATGTATGAGGAGAAAGTGGTGTGTTCGTGTGTGCTGCACACTAAAAAAGTAAACCATGCATTAAAAAGGCTGACAATGCTCTTAAGACTAATATGGTGCATCTCTTGAGAAAAGACCGGGTCATAGGAGTAAGAAGGAGGTACCTGATTAAGTTGAGAAACACTGGTTTAGAATAAAATACTTGATCTCAAGCCACACAAATTTGGGGGAAATAGCAGAGCAGTTAAGCCACTTATTACAGGGTGCAGAGTTGGGAGCTTGTACCCAGGGGTTGTGCAGCACAAGGATCAAGCTCGTTTCCCTTTAAGGCCCCTTCCCGTCAGTTTCTGTGAGTCCACAGAGCAGAAGAGGTGACAAGAATGCTTGAAAAAATTTGGAGTTGGCTTTGTTGGATGGACAGAAATGAAAGACACCACCACACACTGCAAGTCATCAGGCAAACGACGCAGCTCCGCAACAGCCGGCCACACGCGGCGTTTCCCCCTGCGCGGGAGAAGGAGCGCAAATCTTGTTCCAAACCCGCCACTTCCTGGGGTGGGTCCGCGGGGCTAACGGGGGATACCTATGCAGTCCGAGAGCAGCGAGCAGCGGCAGCAACGAAGCCCTTCGGTTTCTGCTTCTTAAGAGGAATTCTATCAAGGGAACCGCTGTTAATTTCGAGGTGCTGCAGCGCCCTTAGGTGTCCCGGCCACAAACACGGGCCCCGCCAGGGGCGGGGGCGGCAGCCGCCACCACCAGAGCGGCCCAGCAGAGTAACGCCGCCACCTGCGCTTCCAAGGATGCGCTCGGCACACGGCGCTCCTTCCGGCACTTCCGACGATGCGCTCCACATCGAGCTCCCGCGCAAAGGCCGCTTCACACGGCGGGGAAGCAGCTCCGGGAGCACCCGACAGAACGTCGGGCTGGGCTGGGCTGGGCTGGGCTGGGCTGCGCTCCCGCCTCCGCCCCGCCTCCGCCCCGCCCCCGCCCCGCCCGCCAATGAGAGCCGCCGCCGTCCCGGCGTCGCGGGGGGGGAGGGGGCGGCTGCCGCTGACAGCCCTCCCGCACACGTGACGGACCGCCTGCCCACGTGATGCTCCCGCCCAATGGGCACGGCCACCGCCCCCTCCCCCCGTTCGCGCTCCCGGCAGCCCCCGCGCGGCGCGGCCGGTCTGTGTCGGTAAGATGGCGGCCGTGAGTCTGAGGCTCGGAGATCTGGTGTGGTGAGTGGCGGCGCAGGCTGGGCGGCGGTCGCGGAGCATGGCGGGCCGGGCGCTTTTAGCGGAACCAGGCTGCGGCTGCTGAGACGCAGGCGGGGCTGTAGCCGGCCCTGGAGGCGACGCAGCGGGAGCCGAGTCGGGCTGGGCCGCGCTGGGCGCTGTCAGCCCGTGGTGACTTCGGAGAGCGGCTGTGGGCAGGGTGGGGCTTAGCAGGGCAGGGCAGCGCAGCGGTGGGGCTGCTGCCGGGTTGCGGGTATCGCCGCCGCCGTCCCTTGGGCGGTGTGGGAGGAGCGGCGTGAGGCAGCTCGGAGCCAGGGCACCGGGCCGGCGGGAGGCGGGCTGGGCTGGGAGCCGGGCCGGCACTGGGGAGGCTGGCGGGGGCGGCGCATGACGGAAGCTGTGTCAGATGGAAGGATGAGGGAAGCGGGACGGAAGGACGAGCGCTGCGGGGTTCCCTTGTAAGCACGGGCTCACTTCCCGAGGGATGCGAGAAGGGTTAGAGACAGAAAGTGTTTAGGGAGGGCTACGCACCGTTTCTTGACAATGCTTTAATGAAGCAACACAACAGTCCAGCGTTTCATTGCAGGTTGGGGTATCCCTGTGGAAACCCCCAGAAGCCGTTTCCCCTTGTCACTGCGATCTTACCCTCAGATAGTCAGAGCTGTGATTTTGTGTTTCCTGGTGGAGAGAAGTGAGAGCATTCCACCGTGCCCTGTAAACACCGATTAAGTGCATAGGTTTTGCTGTGCTGGATGGGCTAGGCTGTCCTGCCAGAGCTCAGAGAAGTAGCTAATTTCCAACACGGGAATAAATGCATGCATTTATACTGATAACCCAGATAAAAAGAAGCCTGTGCTTCAAGCTGTGACAGCTGCAGCTCTCATCTGAAAAATTTACAGTGCTGGGAAGTTGTCTAATTTATATAGCAAAGTAAGTAAAGATTAGTTACTTTTAGCATATTTATTTCAGATGAGAATTTGGGGAGTGTTCTGCTCTCAGTGCTGGAATGCAGATTATCCTGCTTTACTTTTGTACGTGACAGCCAGATCCTGTCCCCAGAGCTGTCACAGGGAACTTTAACAATCAGACAGCAACAGCAGAAAGGGTTTGCTGATTTTTTTTTCTCAGTACAGGAATGGGGAGCATTGAATATGAGACATGGTCATGGTCACAGCTCTTGGCAGTGTTGCTGCCTGCCCCTGGCTTCTGAGTCCTCTGTGCAGCATTGCCATCTCAGCGGGCTGCAGTGCCACTTGGTGAGAAGTTTTGTGTCAGGAGCTGTTGGGCCCCACAGGTTCTTTGCCCGTCTCTTGCAAGACAGTTACTAGTGGGGTTTTGTGAGTACTGCAGCACAAGTCAGTCACAAGGGTGAAATAAGGATAAAGCTCACCAGGAAAGCTGGTGAGCTGAGGGCTAAGACTAATGTCTCTTCCTCCTCTGTGATTATTTCTAGTGTTGCCTAGTTTTCATAATAGAAACATTTGAAAGTGTAGAAAGTAAGCTTTTTTGCCTTTCTTTTATGGCTCTTCGTATCTTCAGTTAGTGTGGTGGTGAGCACCTGAAGAAAGCGATAATGGAACACCTGTTGAGGGGATCGTGCTATTAATGCCTTCCTGCATGAATCAGAACCTCAGCTTTCTGTGCTGGGAGTTGGTGGCTGCTCTGCTCACCAACTGCTCTAGATAGTAGATAGAAGTTTTCAACGTGAACTTTGGTCTGATTGCCTGCATCAGTGCTTTTTTCAGTTCCATGTGAAGTTCCATCAGTGCCAGTCTCCAGACTTATGGGGCTGCAGTGCCTGTTACTCTTGCATCTTTCAGACAGTGTTGCTGCTGCTCTTCTCTCCAGTTCTGGCAGTCCAGCAAGGTCAAACAGACTGTCTGGAGACCTGAGTTAGGTGCAGATGTGTCCTGCCTTGAACAGAAGGTTTTCACTGCAAATTGTAACTCTCTTATTATGAAAAGTGTGACATAATATGAAAAAACAGACATTGGGATAGTTAGTTTTTTCTCTAGTTCTAGTGCCTAATATTTCTTTTTTTTTTTCTCTAGGGGGAAGCTGGGCCGTTACCCTCCATGGCCAGGGAAGGTGAGGTTTGTTTGTATTTATTGTTGCTTTCTTAGTTTTTAATGGTTTGTGTTTTTTTTAGTTTGGGTGTGGTTTTTTTTGTGTTTTCCTTCTGTGTAGGGAAAGCTTTGCTTGAAAGCATTTCAGTTGTAGATTAATACTGGTTTTCTTGTTTGTTTATTTTTTTACACATCTACCCCACAAATCTGAAGTGTGAATTAGTTTAGGGCTTTATTTGTTAGATTATCTCAGTCTGTCGGTAAGAGTTGGTTGCTCGCGTGGAATGAAAAGCCAACAGAGAGCCAGTTCTGGAACTGATTGTGTTTCCCAAATGTAGTTGTTAATCCCTGTCACCTTCTGCAAGACATTTTTATTTTCTTCCATAGTAAGTTGGCTAGCAGTACTGTGTTAAATAATGGAAATAAGGAGTCTAGTTCCTCAAGATACTGTTTTAGAGCTGTCATTTTTGAGAATTATCTGGGGTAGTTTGATCCTACTTCTGGTTTGGTTGGGGTTTTTTCAGATGAAAGATTTTAAAAAATGAATTTTATATGCCATTTCTATTCTTTCTACTTCTCAGAAAGTCCTTTATTTTATCTTTATGTGTTGTATGAGGGCTAAGCATGCTGAGGTGACAGTGTGAGTCAGGTAAAAGAATAGTCAGTGTGGCTGACAACTATAAACATGTGGTTATTGGGTCAAGTTAACACCAGGCTCCTCTACAGTTGTCACTTCGTAACTGAATGATAGCTTTTCTCCTTATAAACATTTTAAAGTTGATAAGCAATTTATCCTGTGAGTAAAGACAAAGTTTAAATTCTTAAGGTTACCTAAGTGGAACAAATTTTTATTAATGCAAGTTATTCTCCTAATCAGATTTAAAAAAAATCTATAATAGCTGAACACTGGGTGGTAAAATCACAACATTTGTCACTATGTGCTTTATGATTTCTAATCGCCTTTAGATTGTTAACCCACCTAAAGATCTGAAGAAACCTCGAGGAAAAAAGTGCTTCTTCGTGAAGTTTTTTGGAACAGAAGATCAGTATGTACCTCCTTGTTTTCATCTGGGGAAAATATTGTACCACATAATGTGGATCTTTTGTGGAAGAAATATTTACTAATACTACAGTGCAATGTAGCATTGTAAAGGATTCCCTTTGAACCACACAATAAAAGAAATTCAACTATTATTGCTTGCTATAGCTGCTCACTGAGGTGTATGAAGAGTATAAAAACTTAGCTTTAGGATTTGAGTTGCTGTGATAATAGCTCTCCACTTTTAGTTGTGACATGACTGTGTCAGATTTTAGCATGTAGTGAGGAAGGTACATCTCGGAGTAGTTTTTTTTTAATTTTTTTTTTTTTTCTTTTTCCTTTTTTTTTTTTTTTCTGCCAGAGGAATAAAAGTAACTATATAATAGTAATTTGTGGAAGAATATACTGTCCTACATGCTGATTGAAAACATTCTTGCTGTGCTTTTGGAAGACTTCACAGTATAAGAGAGCCAAAACTGTTTTAGACTTCCTTTTTGCAGAGCAGAATTTAATGATTTCAAATGTGAACGAAATCATAGTTGTCTTAACAGATTTAAATGATTACAAACTAGGTAAAAAAACCCAACCAAAAAAGCCCCTGAGAACTTGGATATTTCATGAAACTGACAATGATTTTGATAATTTTTCAGTTTTCCTCTTTCATTTCTCCTATTAAGTCATTTAATAAAGAAGAAAATTGCAAATATCTGTTTAGACAGATATCTGAAAGAATATCTGAAAGACTGAAAAACCCTTTACTTTTAGGAAGAAAGGTGACAAGAACTGAGGCCATTTGATGAATGTCTCTTAAGGAAATTATTTTTCACTGCTAAATTATCTTTGTTTAATGCTAATAAATATTTTTCCATTAAGAAATGAGGTGTAAACTTGATGGAGTAGTAGTGAATGCCACATAGTAATGGGAATGTTTGGATCTCTAGTAATTTGAGGCAAGTGAAGGTTGATTTGAGGCTGGAGAACGTTTTTTGGTGGTGTTACTAAATATGATTATTTGAGCTAATAAATTCTGAGTTGAATTGGATTACTTCTGTCCTGATTATTTGTTCTCAATTCTTGTATTTCACATTATTGAATCAAATACAGATTTTTTTTTTTTTGTATTAAGAAAAGTAGTCAAGTATCTTGGCTACTGTAGCTGAGATTAATAACATGATTGCAAATGAAGAGTTCAGAGCTGCAAAACAATTGGGATTTATTACAAGATTCTAGAGCTCTGGTCGGGCCAAATTTGGTCATCTGGCACAGTGAGGTAGTATGGTTGTTGTAGTGTAGCCCCTTCCCCACACTTCCAGCTTGTGAAATTTAATAATGTCATGCTAGATAATCAAGAATTAGAAATTTGCTTGCTTTGATTGGCACCCTCTATTTGAAAATTGAATTGAAATAAATACTAACACCTTTCTTTCAAATGATGTTGATAGAGAGAAGAGAGAGAAGCTTGTGTGCCTCTTCTGTCCTGACTTGGAATGTCAAAAGGATGTGCTGGTTAGAACTGTGCTGTTCAGTGTGTTGCCTAAGAAAGTTCTCATGTTTGAGCATAATCAGCCAAATCAGGAAAAATAGAAATTACTTCACTTCAAATGTGAAGATGAAGAGGAAATCACTTTACTTCTTTTGTACAAGTAAACTAGTGGGTTTTGCAAATACTTTTTTCAGGTGTGTGTATAAACAGGACTTGGAAGGTAACTGAGAGAATGTTGCCACCTTATGAACAGCCTGAGGAACAGCAGAGTGCAGAGCTGTCACTGTTCAAGGGGAGATGAGGAGCGCACTTACCCATACCCATGGTCTAGTGCATATAGCTTCTTTTCCAGCACCTCGCTTCTTCTGCCATGTTCACACTGTATGATGGCATTTCTGTACCATGGATCCATTGCTGCAGCTCTTGTATTACTGCCTTATCCTTTGAGGTTGAACGTGAGAGGATCTGGTAATTGGCTGTTCGCCTCTTGTCCAGTGTGTATAAGGCGAAGGCGATGCTCGTTTCTGGGTACAGTCCCTCTCATGAACTTCTGTGAGTTGTTGCCAGCCAGTTTGTTGAGAGGTAGGCAGTGTCAGACCCTATTTTAGTCTTACTTCCTTCTGAGGAATTCCTAGGTGCCTTCTGTGGCCAGAAATGTGCCCGTTCCAGGCTGGGTACAAATTGTTCCCCACTGACTCATGTGGATTTGGTTTGTCATATTAAAGGTTAAGGAGAAAGATGTTTAGAATTAAAAATTGATGTGTATGAGCAGAGCAGAAGGGTAAATAAAAACATGCTGATGAATTTGGCAGTTGTTTTGGTGTAGTGTGTAAGTTTTGGTTATTTGTGAAATTCTGGCTAGCTTAGGATACAGCACAGGGGAAATGCATTTTCCTTTTTCTGCAAATTGATTATTACTGTGTTCTGGGCCTTTGCAATGCTGCAGTGACTAAGGAAATAGATTAACTGGAAAGCTGTGAGTACTTTTGGTCCAACATGCAGAGGTGAGAGCATGAGTGCATTCAGACTGTTCTCCAAGTACTGGCTTTTGATGAATTTTCTCCAGAGCTCTGTACTCCACGTTTTGTGTTGGTGATGTTAGTTTCTCCTGTTACTTCCGAGGGAATGGTTTTTCTGGAAGATAAGGATTCTCTACCTATGGAAGCAGATTTTGCTTATGTTTAAACTGTGAAATACATATATGCTTTACCACAGTGAAAGCCACCTGGTATTCATAGTAGTATGTAATATCCATGTCCTATTCTAAGTGATTGTGTGCAATTAAGGCATTCATGTAATGTCTCTTTATTACCTTGTTCTCCAAATTGAGAAGGAGGTTTTTCTACTCTGCCTAGGAGTTGTTTTTCTGAGTGTCTCTTCTTGGAGTAAGTCACATTAAAAGGATTCTCTAGCTAAAATCAAGAACAGTTGATGTTTCCTGCCCATAGACCTGACAGCATGTAAGAGCATCCATTACAGGAATCTAAACAACAATTTTAATTTCGTTTAGAAGTGGAACTTAGACCTCTTATCTGTGTTTCTAACTGTGCTTCTCAGATAGTATTTAAAATCCCTTTTATTTTTATTTCCATACTACAGTTTTGTTGTAGGAAATCTTAGTAGATATTTCAGTAGTCAAGTAAGAACTTTTATTTTGCTATGTAGTACATTTATTGCTTTTAGTAGTTAAAACTAATAGACTGGCTGGCCCGCGAGTCTTTCTTGGTGTGTGTCATACAGTTAAAAATAGTTTTACGCTTTTTGGCCTGGTTAGGAATTCATTATGATATTTGTTAAAACTAAAAGTATAATTGCTTTGAAGGTATCTTTCTACTGTGATTCTATAGAAATACTAGTGACAGTCCTGCAGCCATCAGAGATGTGTGTACAAACACAGCCATTCACCTTTCTTCCCCCTTTGGTATTCCCTGATAGCCAAATGACTTGCAAGTTGTGTATATCACAGTCTTAACAGGAAGCTGTGACAGCCCATTCTTCCTTACAATCTTTTGTAGCATCTGTGTGAAACTAAATATGGTGGGGTCAAGGGGCGCACTTCCTGATTTTATATATTAAGGAAAAAAATGGAGGAAGCTTGCAACCAAAGATAAATGTAATAATTAGCAGCCTGTTTCCATCAGGCACAGTAATTTTAACACTGCGCTCATTACCTTTCCATCCTTCGTGTCCTGTTGGGATGAAAGCACCTACCCTTTTCTTTTGCCACTGTTTTCCCTGGTGTGAAAAATAGGAGAGAGTAAATTCAGTATGTAGTCTTTCTGAAATGTTCTTTCAGGTCCTGACATCAGAAAACACTTGTTTTAAATTTGCCAACTGTTGGAAATACATCTTAGAAGTCTGAGGGTCTGGAGGGATAGGCTGAGCTGATGGGATAGGTAGAGGGATAGGTGAGCTTGTGTTCCTGGTAGTTCTCAGTGAGGCAGATTAACCCATGCAGAGCTCTATGTTGCTGTAACAGAGCCAGCTGGAATGTTGTTCAAAATGCCTGCAGGCACAGTGCCATAGCTGAAAATCACTGCAGACAAAACTTCCATCTCTTACTGAGGAGGTATTTTATTGCACAAATTTGAAAAACCTAATACTTAATTTCCTTCAGTATTGCCCTGCTTCTGGGTTTCTTCGAAATATCCCTTCCTTTATTATAGTATGATATATTCATTTTTGTATTTTTTTTCTAGGAGTTTATGTACTATGTTGCAGAGTTTAGTTGAGTTACTTAATTGGTGAGGGTTGGGATGTTCCCTCTTAACAAAGGAAATCTGTCTTGATTTGTCGTATGCTCACACACACTGGCCTTGTAAATAACTAAGCAATTTTCTTTTGACTTTGAGATCTGGTTGTGTTAGCATTTAGTATGGGCATCTAAAGTGCTACAGTCTAAAGTGATAATTTTTTTTCCCAGACTGTGGTAAACAGAAATTTGGAGATACAGTGCTACTGTTTTCCATCCCTAGCTATATGGTTTGCAAAAAGCGAGGATTGGTGGATATTCTTCCATCTCATTTCTGCAGCTTATCATTAGGAGTTGGTATCTGTAGACAGGAAGAGAGAATGGCTGGAATGATGGTTTGAAGATCTCCTTGCTTGTGCCATGGATTTGAATCTGGTGTCTCTGCATCTCTCTGTGCTACTCTTTCCCTGTGGCTGCAGGTCACTTTCATACTTGTCTCTGCTTATTCTAAGTTTTGCTTATTGTTCGTGTTTATAATGTGGATTTGACATGAGCAGTGGTTTTCTGAGAGCATTTTGGAGACTATGAAGAACAGTGTGGAGAAATGAAAAGAGAAAGCCATTGTTAATGGGTATTTTTATTACATCTTTTCACTTTCCATGCAGCCTATTCTTTACAGTTGCCTGGTGACTGTGCAGCAGTATGAATGCAATGTCATCTTAAATATGACATCTTCAATGTCATTGCTGATGTTTTTCTCATGCATTGATTCATTGCTGAATCAGGAGAGAAACAGTACTTAATTTTATATATTGTATCCTTGAGACTGTTCTAAATACTGGGCTTCATTGGCCTTGAGGGTATTGAGATCTTGTGCATAAACGTGAATAATTTTGTTTGGTGAAAGGTTATTTTGTTTTCAAGTGCTTGAAACACTGCATGCATTTGGCTTGTGGACATTGGTGTCAAAAGATACTCATCTCTTACAGAAGGTTGTCCAGGTAGGTGATGCATAAACAAACTGGAAAGGAAAAGACCAATTTAATTTTTTTCTTGTTTTCTTAAAGTTTATTTTTAACTGAGGCAGCATTTAAGATTGTTTTTCACTTACTAGTTTGTCTCTGAGATCTCTAGTTCTTTGTCCTGGTGGATCACAAGTGCCCAAGATGCACCTTTGAAGCCAGGAACCAGAAACCTTTGTACTTCGGGCTTTCTTCATACCAAAGGAAAAGGAATGAGAAAGGAAGCTAATGAACATGTGCAGTGAGGAGTGATAGGATGTGCAGAAACCTAAGAGAATGCCTTGAGGGAAAATAACTTACTTTTATTTAGAAATTCAGTCCTGTAACAACATTTAACATGCTTTTTTATATTGTGGTCCAAAATTTTGTTTCCTTTATACACGTAATGAAAGGCTTCTCATGAGCTGGTGCTCTGTGGTACACAGGGATGTTTGCCACTGTTTGTCATACAGGCAGGCTTTACAGTGTAAGATAATTTTAAGGTGTGTTTCACAGTACTGTCTGGGCAGCAGTGAGAGATTCCCTGAATAGCTGCTGGACTCAGACTCTAGTCTGAATGCAATGATTTGGCTTGTTATATAAAGTCAGTTCTTACAAAAATGATGTAAACAAAGTGAAAGGATTCAGCTTTGCATGCAGGAGAACTGGGTTCTTGGGAAAGGATGCTGGCATTTTCCAGTCAGTTCTAGCAGGTCTTGTCTCTGCAAGTGAGACCCAAAATGTTTCATTCTACTTTCTTAAAGTTAATTCCTGATTACAAGCAATTTACAAACAATTGCTATTGCCAGTGAGGAGAAAGGTCTTAATATAGTTATAGAGTTTATTTTGTGAAGAGAGGAGAAACAATCAAGATTCAGCAAAACATTACTATTATTTTTTGTTGTTTTAATCTTCATGTTCAGTTTAACAATATGATGTGGTGCTTACAGTGTCTGAAAATGCAGCCTTTAAATCACTTCATCTGCTTGCAGAAGCTAGACTGCACTGGGGAATATTTAAAACCTGTATTCATGGATAGTCTATGTAACGTAGAAATACTTGGGGACAAGAGAATCTGATTGCCCCAGTCAGGGGCAAAGGAAATAGTACTTTTTCTCAAAACCAAAATTATTGTTTTCATGCATAATACTTGGGTACATCAGAAATAAGTTCAGCAATGAGCTGTTGCTTTTGTATTCACTCTGTGTGGTCATCTCTATAGTGAGAATACATAATTTTGGAGGTTTTTTCCTACAGTTTTTTAGACACCTGTGTGCTCCGTATATTTGAACCAGGGATTGATAGCTGAGAATTGTTAGGTGAACTTTACTTTCAGCATCCTCTTGAGTAGATTAGTGGCATTGCCTACTGTACCTGGAGGTGTGGGTCTGTGTGTGTTCCTCATGGTGAAACAAGTGCAGTCATTGGGCTGCCCTTGTTTTAAATGTGTCCTGTGATCACATCCAAAAGCCGTTTTGCCAATAGAGAATAATGCTTAGAGGGGGACAGTGCTAGGATGAGAGGACATAAAACAAGACAACAAAGCACCAGAAGAAAATTCTCAGTGAATTCAGTAATGGCAACCCTTCAGTTTCTAGATAGGAAGTGAGTTTGGGCTGTTGTCATCAGTAGAGCTGGGGAAGAAAGTGTAGCTGTGTGTTTCTCAAAGCAGGAGGATTTAAAAGGATGCAGTTTGGAGAATATAACTAGCTTCTTTTTTTGTTTCAAGTGCTTGGATCAAAGTGGAGCAGCTGAAGCCTTATCACCCTCACAAAGAGGAAATGATAAAGATTAACAAGGGTAAGCGCTTCCAGCAAGCTGTGGATGCTGTAGAGGAGTTTCTTAGAAAAACCAAAGGCAAGGACCAGGTGAGTGGGTTCTTTTTCACTGTGTGCATTAAAACAGGTTTTGGCATGAATGACGATTAGATGCCTTGTTATGTGAAAGGAGTTTGTTGCCTCTGGCAAGTTGAGGAGGATTGTGTTTTCCTTCCTTTGGTTTTTGGGGTTTATTTCCTATCCTCTATTCTTCCCCATTAAATCTTGTTTGGTAGGGAAAAGTCATTATTGGATTATTAAATGATGAAGAAACTGAAGAGGCTAATTGATCTACTTGTGATGATTTTATAGATCAGTCTTAAGAATTTGGTATCTACTAATCTTGTCTTTAGTATGTTGGAAGTGCACGCAGTCCTGGCAAGTCTTCAGGTGGCCTGTTCTGTTATGTGCTTACTTAAACTGGTGTGTTTTTGCAGGAGAACTAACCAGGAACTTCACTCACCAACTCCAAAGGTCTAACAGATATGTAGTTTTCAAGTTACTGTGCTGTTGTTGTACTTGGTAGTAATCAGCACAGGGTCCTTCACATCCTTGGTTTTGCATGAAAATCATTCCATCTCTTCTCTTCTTTCCTTACCATCTTCTATTCTATAATCTCTCAGGCGTCTTCCCATAACTCCACTGAAGAGAAGAATCGGCGTAATTCCAGTGAAGAAAGAGGCAAGCAATCTGCTGGTGAAGAGAAACGCAAAGCCAGTTTGTCTGAAGGAAAGGTGAAGAAGGGCACAGGGGAAGGAAAAAAGAGGGTTTCTTCTGTCTCGTCAGAGAGAGGATCAAAATCACCCTTGAAAAGAGCCCAGGATCAGAGCCCCCGAAAGCGGGGGCGTCCACCCAAGGATGAGAAGGTTTGTGTTGTGCATGTCCGCCAGTGCCCGTGGACTTGGCAGCTGGACTTGAGGGCTGACTGGCACCTTGACTAACAGGCCAGCAGGAAGAATCAGTTCAGTATCCCCTTTTTTTTTAGCTTTTCCATGTTGCTACTTATAGACCATTTGGCTGCCTGATGCCATTGGCAAGCATATTGTTGATTCTTCCTGTGATTTTTACCAGTTAGTTGCTGTGAGTGGCTCTGTTTGTATCTTTGAGAGGGCTTTGAAAGCTCTATCAGGAGACTTCATTCTTTCGTCTTGTCATCCCTTGAGTTCAGTTTGTGTGGAAAGGATTAGCAAAGAGATATGGGTCTTCATCTGGCTCCTGACTTCTCCCATGTCATCTACTTTGTATGATCAGGTGATAAGTAGCTGCTCAACTTCAACCTCAGTACTCACAAAGAGTGAGATATCGTTAAGGGACAGGGCTTAAAGAAGAAATTTGTAGCCTGGGGAATCCACCAGAAGAATTGTCTTCATTTCAACTTCTGTGCTTTAGGATATGTTCCCATCATCCATTATAAAGGAGCCTTAATATTTTATTCGTAGTACTTCCCTGGTATTTCTCTGTGTTGTGGCAGCACTTTGTCTACCTTCATATAGTTCCAGCCTTTTTATTATGGAGCTCACTGTTGTGGTCTAGATCTTCCTATTCCAAATGGATATTTATTTTGGTGGATTATTACAAGTCATATCCTTCATCAACGACTACACCTGAAGACAACTGGGAGACCTCAACTGAAACACCATATGGCAACATGCTTGCTCACCTGTGCTTCAAGGGGATCACTATGTGCTTCAAAGTCTTTTCTTTCAGTCAGGATGCAAGTCAAGATGGTGGTTCTTGCTCTCTGAAATTGTGCATGGATTGGCCTTCGCTGGTTGAACAGCAGACTCTCTCTTGATGTAGTAAAATGAAGCTGATCGTCTCAGATATTAGCTGTGGAGGCATCATAGAATAGTCAGAATATCCTGATTTGGAAGGGGCATACGAGGATCATCAAGTCCAACTCCTAAGGGGTTAAAGGAAATACTGGCTCTTTTTTTAGCACCAATGTCTGTGAAATTAGGCTGCGTAACATATCCCATCAGTTTCTTCTTTTGAGGGAAGTCGGAGGAGGGGCGAAATGTATGCATATTTATGAATTAAAACTAATAATTACAGAACTTGTCTTGACTGATGCAGGAAAATGCTTCATTGGCAACATAGTTTTCACTTTCCTAAGTGTCTTCCTATAAGCATGTTGTGTCTCCACATATTTCTGTTTAAATAAGCTACAAGACCTTTTTTTTTTTCACTTGCATAGTGATTCTGTGTCTTTGAGCTAGATTCATTCCAAAATTAATCAAAACCAATGGCTGGGAGAATTCTGATTGTGCTGACACATTGCATGCATAGGTTTTACTGTGTTATCTGCTTCAGGACATCAGAGTGCTGTGAGTGAGCTAATTGTGGTAGTTGACATTATTTTACTGGCACATGACAAGCAGACTGGTTTTAAAGTTGCCACACAGTGGTGGCCAGCTGTGTGATAACTGCCTGGCCACAAACCAGGAAATTAAGCAGGATAAGGTAGGAAAGTAAGCCTTATAGCTTCTTGAAAGTGACAAATAAAATAATTGCTATGAAAATATAACAATACTGCCTTAATACTGGTTTTCAGCCTATAAAATAATTTTAAAATCTTGTCTTCTTGCCTGGTTCTCATAAATTCCTCAAGTTCTTAACCCTAGAGTAGAAAACATTTATGTTGTTATCCTGAATTAATATGATGCTAGGATTTGTGTTTTTTTTTTTCCTCCATCCCAATCCAAATTCTGCCTTCCAAGTACTAATGCATAAAAATCAAGAATCCAGTTTTTGCTGAGGTGTGCTCTGTCTAGAAAGGCTCTGTGGCCATACATGATCATTCACATACTGTGATTTTTAAGCTTATATGAATATATTTGAAGGAGCAGCAGAACTTCATAGGTATCAAAGCAGGTTTTATCCACACTTTACCAGCTGAGGTATGCAGGAGTCTCCCTAGACACTACAAGGTCTAGGGAGATGTCTGCATTGTCCTGCTAACCCTCGGACAGTTGCATCATTCTGGGTTACCTCCAGGAGTCTTACTCTGGCCGTTTTTGCAAACAGTGCTTCTGTATGGATACTAAGGTATATTGTACATTTTCAGGAAGTAATTTTGGAGGGGAGGTAATGTGACTTCATTTCCGAACCCTCATTTCAGAGGAAGACAGCACGTATTATGTAGAAGTCCTGTGCATTCTCTTCGTGTAGCATAAAAACCTAGATGTCTATAGCATATATTTATGACCTATAGCATAGAGACCTATTTTAACCTATATGTTTTGGGGAAATAAAAGATAAAGTTTAATCTGCTCAACAGGAAAAGCCCCAGTATGTTAAGTACTATCATGATCCTACAAACTGTGACCTGTGGAGCAGATGGGACAGCCCACATACCAGTTTGTCTCATGGATTCTGCCAACTTGAGCAGATGTGGCTGTCAATCTTATGCTTTGAAGTCAATCTTATGCTTTGAAGGTTCTCCTGATAACAGGTAGGCTCTTCTATTGTGACAGGGTAGGATTAAAAGAGTTCAGACCTCTGCTTGTAATGATGTTCTTCACTCATTTGTTAAGTGTTTTGCATCCACCAGAGGAAAATACATGATCAAGCATGTTTGTTTTCTGCTCATTGCATAAGTGCACAAGTGCAGTGATTCCTCTTAGGTATGAAGAATGGACTCTCCAGAAGCCATAAATCTGGTTGAAATCCTTAGCTGGCAGTTGATGCTTTCCTCACCTCACCTGTGTTGCTAATACTCTGTGTTTAAATATGAACGCTCATGGAAAGGCCTGTGAAATTGAAGGCTTTTGTAGTGCTTTCAGAGCTCTCTGTGTGTGCTCGAATGATCATCGTGCTGTGACCCACTCCTGAGCCAGGTTTTAAGCTCTTTCTGATCCTCCTTCTGTCTCCTCAGGACCTCACAATTCCAGAGTCAAGTACAGTGAAGAGAGTGATGACTGGAACAGTGGCTGGATTTAAATGGCCACCCAGTGTGAGCGAGGTGAGAAGCTTTACAACGTCTGCGTTCTGAGTTTGTGGCAGCAAATCTAGAGCCTTTTGTCTGTCTGTAAAACAACGAGATCTTACCTTCTTGTGTGTGAACATGCTGCAGTATAACAAAGTTGAACAATATCCCAGATAGTTCAGAAGTATGTTGGGAAATGAGATTTGTCTCTGTGGAACTACTTGCAGATTCACACTAAACTTGCTGTACTAATGTTTACACTTCTTGTTTCAAAAGCTTTTCTGTGATTGACTTCCCAGAAGTGGAGGTGATGTGGATAGTCTCTCCCTGTCTGGATGCTATCACATGGAGTGCTTACATTTGATTTTCTTCACAAAGCAGCTTTTGAAAGCCTTTTGATTTTGTTGAATAAATGAGTGATCAGTAAAGCAGAGTAAGAGCGATGTGATTCCAGGCTAGTATGTATGATGCTCACTGGGGTGATCTGGGCCTTCAGTCCTTGTTGCTGTTAGGATGGGCTTGCTTGGTATGTGACACTCTCCAGTCAATTCCCAGAATGTTGTTTTATGGAATTACTTAGAACCTGGAAAATAAGTGTTTTCATTTGCTTGGGAGAGGAAGAAGTGGATGAATTTTCTTCCTCCCATGCTAATATTGCTTGTATACTTCTTTGGTTTTCCTACAGATGTCCAAAAATGAGGAGTTTGGTTTGAATGGCTTTGGTTTTGAGAATGAAACAAAATGCAAACTACTTAATTGAAACAGGTTCCTTGTGACAGCTGATGCATTTTATGTTTTCCGCCTTATGCTATTGCTCTTGTGCAGCTTAGGAGAGCAAGGGAATTGTGCTGTGGTAACTCAGTGACTCTGTGGATTTATTTCTGAGGTTGTACTTTCTCTTTGTAGCCTGTGAAGGACAGCGATCCACACTTTCATCACTTCCTGCTGAGCCAGACAGAGAAGGTAAGGATTTGGCAGACAGCATCATGTTGCTGGGTACCGTGGAGTCCTGCCCTTTGCTGGAACTGAATACAAGGAGTATGCATAAAGAGCTCCAGAATTCTGTTCTTTAGGGGGTGGCAGTTAGATTGGTTAAAGTACTTCCAAGCCTTAAGATTTAGAGTAATTTAGCATTAAGTACAGTGAATAGTTTTAAATAATTCAAGATTATCTAGCAGTAGTTTTTGACAAATCTGATGTATTAAATTGTATAGAATGAACAGGATGGACAGGAAGAGCTTTTTTTGTGTTCAAAAATCCTGTTGTTTGATTGCTTTTGATGGTTGTCCTGTCAGTTTCTTCATCTGGATAGGCTTGCCAATTCACTGAATGTTGCAAGAGAACTTCCAGGACCAGAAAAGCTCCATGTAAAATACAGCCTGTTTATCTCCTGAGAGTCAGAAGTCTTGCAGGATTTTATATTCAGCAGTGAACATCAGGAGGAAAAGGAAAAATCAAATTAAGCATAAAAGGATTTATATCTCGCTGAGGATCTGAGCAGAGCCAGAAGGATTTAAGAGCTGTTAACAGTTTTATCTAGACAAGCTCACAGTAAGCAGCATGGGGAGGAGCAGCCTTTGCCTTAGCATTTGTAGAAAGCCTTCTACATGCTTTCTCATATTAACCAGAATGTTTTGGTTTCACAGCTGCCGAGACATAGTGAGCATAGATGTGAGGCTTCGTGGCAGGCTTCAGAGAGCTAAATGTGGGAGTAGGGATGGCCCAGGTGCCTCCAGAGGAGCCTGTTATAGGAACTACAGAAGGGATTTTGCAGTGCCTCTGTTAGAAGACAGGCTGAATTTCTGGGGCAGGGTGGGAAAGAATGATCTTAATATCTTGCAATATATTTTAGTTTCATTTTCTCCCCTTGAGGGAAGCCCCAGAGTTGTCCTGGCTTGAAGGTGGTAGTGGGTGGGTGAGCTGCCTGCTTCTGTGGAATAAGGGTATGGTCTGTTTGCTCGGCAGAGTAAATCAGCACTGTCCTTCCCCTGAACGCTTTGTCTTCTTCATACAGCCAGCTGTCTGCTATCAAGCCATCACAAAGAAGCTGAAGGTTTGTGAAGAGGTAACGTAAATCTTCATTTTGATGGATGTTCGTTGTTATGAGGCCTTGCAGTTCTTTCAGAGCTGTGCATTAAATTGTTTTTATTACTATTTTTCCCCTCTGTCTTCCCCACCTCCCTGCCCTTGTCCCCCCACCCCACTCCCTCAGGAGACAGGATCCACCTCCATCCAGGCAGCAGACAGCACAGCAGTCAATGGCAGCATCACACCTACAGACAAAAAGTAAGATCTCCAATACACTTCAGCCATTTCCTTTCCAGCTCACACATGCAGCCACTCTCCAGCCTGTCACTGAGAATGAATAAACCTAACATTTCCCTTTAACTGCACATTCCTTCTGTCCTTGTGTGAAACTGTTTGGGCGGTAAGGTGGGAGAGAGGCAGCTAAAAACAAAGGGGACTGTGCAATACAAAATTTAAAGGGGATTGCAATACAAAATTCAGAGTAAATTCTGTCCTAGATACATCTGCAATTCGGAGTGGTTCTGCAGTTGCCTTTTTCAGTAGGTCCCACTGCAGGATGTTAGCAGCAGCATTCCTAAGTGTTGCATGGGATAGGAAGATAAAAGGGGATCTGTCTCCAGTAGTGCCTGGCAGTTGACTGGGCTCATTTAATCACTCTCCTGAGCATGCAGAAGACAAGAGGAAGAGGGAGGTGTGTTCTCCCATCACAAAAACTTTGCTGTGTAGCATGTGAGCTTTCTGGTTTCTCCTAACACCCCTGTTCTCCTTTATAGAGTGAGAGAAGGCTAACTTGAGCTTCCTGTAACTTCTGCTCTTTTCAAATTGAGTTCAGGCCACTCTTGCTGTTTGCTGTTGGGGCAGTTCACATGGGATGTCAGTTCTCACTTGTACTGCAGGGAAACAAAAATAACATTAAAGCTGTTCAGGTAAAACAGTCTCTCAGGAAAGTGCATCTCAGAGGTGGGTTGTGAAGGAAGGGATACCTCTGCTGGTTTAGAGACTTAAAAATAGGTAGACCTTATTTGGCCCATGTAAGGAGCGTGTAGTGATTTGCTCTGCCCTGTCTAAGGGCAGAAAGAGAAAAGGCAGCATGGCTAGCTGGGGGAGGACATGTGGCTTGTGAAAGCCACAGTGCTGCTGTAGTGTGGCTAATTCTGCAGAATTAACTACTGGATTTGCCAGGTAGATTTTGTTGTGATGTTACCTTGGATATAACTGAATGCTTCAGAATCTCTTTGAAAACTGTGGATTTTATGGGAAGCCGCATGACGGGTAAAAGGGTTCTTGCAGCAAGATCTGCAAGAGGAATTTCTGTTGCAGGTGATTGTAGGGGCTTGGCGGCATATTGTCTCTTTTTTGAATGCAGGGTGCAAAATTCTTTCCAGGTTGCGGGAAGAGGGGAGGCTGTTTTCTGGCACTGATGGTGGCCTGTACTGGCCTAATACTTTGTTTCTTCCTGTGTCTGAAATGGCAGCTGTACAACAGGGACTAGGTCTTTGGTCTGGCATGATGCTTAGCACAGTAGTCTTTGCTAGACTTTATTAAAACTAGGATACTAATGTATCGTTCAATTATACAAGCAAACATTGTATGTGTGACTTAGTTTTAAAGTCAGAAGATTAATAATTAGAGAAGCACCTGCTCATTTCTAAATGTTCCCTTTAACTTCAGTAAGGCAATGACTGTCAACAGAAAGCGCACAAACAGCAATTTTAGTAAGCAGAAAACCACACACAAACAATCCACCCCAAACAAACAAAAATAATCCAGACCATCCAAACCTTTAATATTTAGGTGATCTTCTGAAATAGGCTAAAGACTTTCTTCAGGAAATTGTTAGGGATGCTTGGTAAGCAAAATAAATTCTCGCTTGCTTTTAAAGCTCAGTATTTGCCCATTGTAGCTGTGGTTGCAGTAGAACATGTTTGTTTGGGTATTTTTTTGTGCTGGTGATGCTCCAGTTTGCTCTTCATCATTTCCAGCACCATGAGAAACTAACACTGATTGCTTTCTCTTGCATTAATGTTTATCTCTACCCTCAGGATAGGATTTCTGGGCCTTGGTCTGATGGGAAGTGGCATTGTCTCCAACTTGCTAAAGATGGGTCACACTGTCACTGTCTGGAACCGGACTGCCGAGAAGGTAGGCATGTGCTTAAACCTCTGCTAAGCATTCAGTTACCCCCTGTATTTCATGGAATCATCTGTCAATGGTGTCTGGGAGGGGATGCCAAAGAAACACAAGGATATGCTTGCTTTGTTTTGTCTTGTTTCCTTTGTGCTTGTTGGTGGGCATGTCTAGGTGCAGCTGTGGTCCGTTCTAGTGTGGTCACTCCTATGTCAGCAGTCTCACCCCACTGCCTTTTTCTGTGAGAGGAGAGAGTTGTCAGAAAAATTACACCCTTGTATATTACAGCCTTATATGTGCTGAAGAATGGGATGTAACATGCTTCTGAAAATACTGCTGATGTGAATAGCCATGGTCAGTGTATTGTGCATCTGTGAATAGCCATGAAAATACTGCTGATGTGAATTGCCATGCAATGTAGTGTGCCAAAAAGGCCAGGTGCAGGTAGTTATCCCAGGAGATTGAGGTGTGGTAAGATGCACTGCTCAGCTGCAGGTTAGTCTACATGTATTGTGCTAGTCATGTGGTAACAAGTGTTCTGTCAAAGACCTGCTGTGTCGTGAGACCAGGATGGAGAAGGGCTTTATAGGAGTATTCAAACTGAAAATGGAGCTTACTTTGCACTGCACTTATATACTAGACAGTGTTACTCTTTGTAGTGGAAGAGAAGTAGGTAGCTGGGGGAGATGTGGTAGTTATAAGATGCTGTGGAATAGCAAAGCAGGAAGAGCACTGTGGTTAATTCGTGAAAAGGGGAGTAAAAGATTTATTTTTTCAGGAGCAAAACATGGCTGGTATGAGGGGATAGGGTAAGAAGGAGCTAAGATTTTGAAGCAGTAGCCCTCTGAAACACACTCATCTCAGATGTGCATATTCCTGTTACTATCCATTAACACATTGCTATGTCCTTTAACCAATTTTTTCCCCTAAATCCTCCTTTTGTCCCTAATAATTTCTTGTCAAACCCACAACATTCTTACTGTTTCACCTTAGAGTTTTGTTTCTTTATGTCTTTCTTTCAAAGTTCTTCACCTGTTCTTCAGAAAGGCTGCAGAAGAGCCCTGCACGCACACATATGTGTGTGTAGACAAAGCAACAGAAGAAGACAAAGTTGTTGTGTAATTAACACACCTGTGTCCTTTGGAGTTGTGTCCAGCAGTGGAGATTTTACAGCAAAATGCAAAGAATCCATTTGCTCTGTATTTAATTTGTCTTATCTTTGGACTTGTGCCTTTTGCAGTGTGATTTGTTCATCCAGGAGGGTGCACGGCTGGGAAGAACCCCTGCTGAAGTAGTCTCCACCTGTGACATCACGTTTGCCTGTGTATCAGATCCAAAAGCAGCAAAGGATGTAAGGATTAGCTCTTATTTTACCTCCGCTGGTTAGACTATGAGATGGCAGTCACTGAATGCCAGTTCTGATTCCTTTTAACCACAGTAGCCTGGGTTATTGTACATCCTGAGAAGTGCAGCTGTGTAAAAATAAATGTCCTAACAAAAATTAAGCATTTTAGAAATTAAGTCTTTGAGGGCAGGTTCTGATAACCCTCTGGGGGTCTGCCACTGTAGTGCCAGGCTCAGCTGGACTCCTGCAGAAGTGGGGTTTCTCTGCAGACACCCTATTGCTTTACCACTCTTCTGTTCTCCACAGCTGGTGCTTGGTCCAAGTGGAGTGTTGCAGGGGATTCGCCCAGGGAAGTGTTATGTGGATATGTCCACAGTGGATGCAGATACAGTCACAGAGCTCGCCCAGGTAATCACTGAACTGAGCCTCTTAACAGCAGCAGGTGTTCATTCAGCAGCAGTTCTTCAGTTTCTGATGGTAATAAAACTGCTTCTAGAGGTCTTTGGGAGAGTCAAGTTCCAGGCAAACAAGACAACATGTCAAGTCTTAACCAGCAAACAGTGTTGGATGAGATGTTCCCTGGTGATACCAGCAAAGTTGTAGATTTGGCAGAGCTGTTACCTGACACCATTGCAAACAGATAGCCAAATTTTGATCCTCTAAGAATTGTTTATAGACAGGTTGGTATTCTGTAGCAAACTGGAGAGTAAAACCATGTCTGGATTAATGACTGATGAAATGCGTAATCTGCCTAGTTTAAGTGCTCTGGTTGGGGAAAATTAATGCCTTCACATTTCATTCTATAGAAATATTATTATAGGATTTCTGTAGAAGTGTTCTGATTACTTCTGCTGTGGTGTTTATGATTTCTTTTTTGGCATCTTGCTTGTTCCCCGTTGCCCTAAGGCAGCATGTGTATTTTTACAAGGAAGGGGAACTGGTTTTGGTCAAGTTTTAAATAGACATGTTGTTGATGCACTAGTGTGTAATATTAATTCAGATAATGCAAATCACCTATATTAATAAACATCTGGCTGAAGAGATCTGTCAAAGGCCTTTCCCCTGTGGGAAAGAGGGGAAAATATAATGATCAGTCTTCTGGGATTCTTATGCAACATATACACCTTCAGCATTGATCCCTTGGCCAATATAGGGTGCCATGACTAAAGCATGTCAGTTCAGCTGCTTAAAACGTGCACAGTAGTGATGGGTGCAGGAGGGTCTTGCCTGGACCCTTTTGGTCTTATTCACACTTTGCAGGATACGTCACAATAGTGCTTTCCGCTCCTGTTGGAGCTATTTGTTATGCTTTAAATTTTTGTCATTAGCGGCAGGTATGCCCTAAATTATGTTCCTGCTGCTGTTCATGCACAGCTAACCAGAGATGCTCTTCTCCCAGGTGATAGTGTCCCGAGGTGGTCGCTTTCTGGAAGCACCAGTCTCAGGAAACCAGCAGCTCTCTAATGATGGAATGCTTGTGATCCTGGCAGCTGGCGACCGGGGTTTATATGAGGACTGCAGCAGCTGTTTCCAAGCCATGGGGAAGACCTCTTTTTTCCTAGGTAATGGAAACATGGAGGGCCTGGTAGCAGTTTCTTAGTGCAAGGACTGGGAATTTCAGCAAGGAGGGTGAGATGTATATGTCATCTTTTCTCTGTGGGCAGTGTGGGAAATTGCCTTGCTGCTCTGAAACTTGGCCAGTTTCAGAGCCTGCAGGCTAAGGTTTCTTTTTTGAATGTTGGCTCATTTTGGAGGATCTGTGATAATTTTGGTTTTAAACGATATTTTCTTGTTGTTTCTCCATTCCTTTGAGTGCTTGGAAAACGGAAGTATTTTCTGAAGTCCTTTAGGGGAAGGGAGAGATACCAAGTGCTTCATGACAGGAGTTTAGCAGTGTTACTGCCATGTGGGCTGGGGAAGCAGGGCTGCTACTTCTCTTCTGGAGGAATCCCAACGGTGTGTCTTGCTCCCAGGTGAAGTAGGCAATGCTGCCAAGATGATGCTGATTGTGAACATGGTCCAAGGCAGCTTCATGGCAACAATAGCAGAAGGACTGACTTTGGCTCAAGTGACTGGCCAGTCCCAGCAGACCCTTCTGGATATCCTCAATCAGGGACAACTTGCCAGCATCTTCCTGGACCAGAAGTGCCAAAGTAAAGTTCTCTTACATTGTTTTCTTACAGGTCATTTTTACAATCTAGCAGCTTTTCAGATAGTGGCAGAAGGTAGAAAATAACAATCCCATCTTCATCAGCCTGGGATAGTGGTTATTTTAAGCATTCTGGAAATGAATGCTTAAAACTAGCTTTTCAGATAGTGGCAGAAGGTAGAAAATAACAATCTCATCTTCATCAGCCTGGTATGATGGTTATTTTAAGCATTCTGTAAATGAAGAGCTGAGTTCCCATTCCTTCCTCTTCATAGCTAGGACTTTTGGGAATCTAGTTAGAACTGCTTAGGGCTTAAGTCAGGATTTCATTGCAGCAGGGTAACAAGCTGCTTAGAAATCTGAGCTCACTTTGTCAGTGGGCAGTAGTGACATCAATCTGCTGTGGCCAGATGAAGACAGAGAATAGAAAAACAGGAGAGCTAAAAGTAGTGATCAGCAGTGGAAAGAGAGATTGGTGTTGAATTGCAGCCCCCTGCAGCATGGGCTTAGCTTACTTTTGTCATGCTTAATTTTGCATGGGTTCCTCTCTGCAGATATCTTGCAAGGAAACTTTAAACCTGATTTCTACCTGAAGTACATCCAGAAGGATCTTAGATTAGCTATTGCACTGGGCGATTCTGTCAACCATCCAACTCCCATGGCAGCTGCTGCCAATGAGGTAAGAGTTGTTCAGTGTTCAGATGTGTTCTTCAGCATTTATTCAACAGTGCTATTTGTCAATCAGAGACACAGATCAAAGAATTGCATCATCTCTAAGACAAGGGAACGGTGTTTGAAATATTTTTGACTAGGGTGGCATTGGATATGTTTTGATTGTAAAAACCCTTAGAATGTTACATCAGGAAACACAGACCTGGCATTTTCTGATCTGCACTTGGATTATTTGACATACTGTGCAGTTCTCTGGTTGCAGTGGTCAGCAAAGGAGTTTTTCTGCTGGGAAGAGGCTTCACACAAGAGCAGGCTCTGATCCTTTTCTGATTATTTCTCTTTAGGTCTATAAACGAGCAAAAGCATTGGACCAATCTGACAACGACATGTCCGCAGTGTACAGGGCCTACATCCATTAGGCTGCACCCTTCTTACTGTTCATACAATGATGATTGATTAATATTATTATGATACTGGGTTTTAACTCTGGACCAGTCCATCTCTGTCTTTCCATTTCCTTTTATACACAAACTTTGAGACCTGCTGTGGTGAGCCTTCCACTGTGGCAGGAGGGGGGAGGAGGGGGCTCGGATTGTTGCAGTCTAATTAGAAAAATCCATGCCATGCACTGACAGTCATGAGATGAAACAGCGGCAATTGTTCAGAAGCTCTGAGGCAACTCTGCCAGAAATCTGCTGCTTGGCTACTTTAATTTTCCTCTTTATTTGCTAGTCCAAAATGCTGTTTCTAACAATCCCTTTTCTTTTTTGCTGTGAAATAATGCAAGTGTTGGACTGTCTGCATCAAGGGGACAGGGTGACATACATCCCATCTACCTGTGAATATCACTTGAGTCCTTGGTCCCAAGTGAGGTGAGGAGCATGCCTGCTAATTAGCCACTGTTAGAGAACAAAGCACCTCCCATGGAGGAGAAGGGCAGTTCCAGAGGGTAAGGGGAGCTGAGTGCAACACTGTCTTGATTCAATTTCTTTTTAGACTTCCATTTCCCCACCTTGATGGAGGAATTCCTGTACTGTTAAAGACAACACATTGCATCCATGTCTTCCCCTGTACAGACAAGTACAGCTTAGGGAACACAAACTGTACTGAAAATAGGAGAATGCCTATGTCAATGAGACTCCTGAAAGGCTTATCATAGCCCATCCAAAACATCACTGGAAAGTAATACATTTGCATAGAAAACTGCAAGACAAACATAGTGCCTATAAAACTGGGCTAGAGATTTTACTTGTTCCCGGCCTTAGCTTACGTTATGTTACTACTTGTTTGTTTTTTTAACCCTTGTAGTCAGTAATTACAAAGATGTCTTGGATTGCAGCAGTGTCACAAGCAGAGTGGTGAGTCTGAAAAGGGAGAGAAGAATGATACAAGAGATTGAGATCCCTGAGCTCCTTCCCACGCTCTCTGGCCTTTGCATGGTTGTCACATCTCTCAGCCTGTTTGCCCATCTGTAAAGGTGGGTGATGGTTACCTACCTCACAGGGACGCTTTTGTGTACTGACTAGTGATCTTTATACATGTCAGATTTTCCATACATGTTCTTAGTGTTACTACTTTGGGTACAAGATAGCACAGCATAAGCCTTCTCCCTGTATCTGTGAACTCTGCTTGTGGCCAGATACCAACTTCTAGAAAGACCAGTAACTGAGACTGGGGAGGCTAAGACCACTGCTGAGCTTTAGTCTAGAGATGAGCAACATGAACTGCAGATGCCAAGGCTAGAGATTGGAGATACTTTCAGTGTAGACAGCAGAGCAACTCAGAGTCCAAAGGATGCCTGTCACAAAAAATGCACAGAGTGTGGCTTGGTGTTTGGTTTGTTTGGGTTTTTTTTTTTTCCCTCCAATTTTCAGTATTAGCCTTTTGGGAGTTTTCTTGCATTTTAAATTTGAGTGTTAGAAAAATGCCAGTGAGAAACTTTGGCCAAAATCACTTCTCAAGTGGTACAATCTCCTTCCTCCCTTGGGCTGGGATTCTGATAGCAAAGAAGACAGATTCAAATTAGGCTGTGTTCCTGACATCTGCCCCTGCCACCTTATTTTTTTTTTCTAGGAACTTAATGGCTGTGTAAGGAAATTTTCCCTGGGTTAGGATTTCTTACCAGTCCTGCTTTGTGCAGCCTGTGTGTATAGTTCAGGGACACCTTGTTAAGAAAGAAAGAAAGTGTCACATACTAATTTTGTCACATATTCACTGAATCACAACATCTAATGCCTTATGCTGTAAATGTTACTTTGAGTATTTCACCTCCTGTGATGACTGTTCCTTGTGGGCTAATGCTGTATTCTGCATTACTTATATCCTGTAGTGAACACCTGGCAACAGAACTGTCAGACCTCACTGCCTATTGGCCACTGTGTGTGGGCGATGGTAGTTCTACATCTGTGTTCCTTTGGCAATGCCACTGCCATTCTGTATGTAGGTATTCACATTAAAGGCATGTAAAATTGCCAGGATAGCTAGCCATTGACCTGCTTTGGCACACTGTTCTTCTCTACCCAGAACTCTGCAGTTAGCATCTGAAGTCCTTTGTTAAACATACTGTAGTAAAAAAAATCTCTCATATGAATTGTGCATGGTGGGCATCTGAGGGAAGTTGTAGGTTTGGAGGCAGGAAATGAGACTAAAGGAAAAAATCTTTTGGGAGGAAGAAGGAAGTACTGTCCCATGTGCAGAGCCAGTTCAGTGGCATCCCCCACCCTTCCCTGCCCTCTTGGGCCAGAGTGACCGTGAATGGTGTGAGCAAAGGTAATGGAGAATCTTTGTTAGTTTGTGGTGCCTCTGGATACAGAGAGAATGCCAAAGGAGCTCTCAAATCCTATGACAGGTATGTCATAATGAATTCAAAGGACCGGTCCCAAGGCAGCTGACTGCTGCAGGGTTTTTTTCTAGAAGTACTGTAGTTCCCAGAATGGAGATGGTTATTTCTGTGGGAGTGGCAGATGTGGAGTAGTTGAACACTGTAATTTATCCTGGAAAGGTCTGACTGCAGCTTTCAGCCGTTGTGGGTGGCTGTAGAGTGGCTGCAGTGCTGCCTGGACAGCTGTACAGTCACAGGTGTGCCCAGGGGGAGCAGGAGGAGACCAAAGAGCTCTGATGTAGCTCTGAGGAGGAGGAATGGAAATGGGGGAATCCAAACTGTTCCAGATGCCAGTTGAGATTGCTGTCAGTCTCACTCCGATTCTTGTATTTATGTCTGTAGCCTCTGAACATGGATTTGAGTCTGTTCCTAGGACTTAGATTTGAGGGAGGGAAGTGGGGGAAGCAGTGGATTGAGAGATGCTCTAATAAAACTGGCTAGTTAAATGTTGTCCTAATATTGTTGACAATTCTGTAAAGTTTCTTTTTATGAAGATTTCTTTTAGAAGTTTGCTTTTTTTGACTCCCTCCTTTTTAAAGAGAAAATGTGACACTTGTGAAAGCTTGTAAGAAAAGCAGTTTCCTTTTTCCTCAATGATAGATCCCATAGTTCATTAAGGTTGTGAATTTTTATTTTCCTGCCTTGTTTTTAATTAACATTTGTCATTCAGAATAGGATGTGTGAAAATGTTTAAATGGCAAAGATTTTTTTTTGTGCAATTAACAAAGCTACTTGCAAAAAGAATAAAACCTTTCTTGGTAACAGAATGTTCTTGTGGCATTTTCTAAAGCCTGTCAGAGCTGTCTTGGGGCATTAAGGAAGTATGTGTTCCTCAGAACACTAGAAACTCAGAGCTGCTGAAAACCAAGTAATCTGAAAACCGAGTAATGCTGAGAGCACTTCAGTCATTGCTCAAGCTTGGAACTGTCAGTGAGGCATTACAGAGGATAAGTTTGGATAAATTCTGTGCTCTGTATGCAGAGGGATGAGAGGAGCATCCTTGGTTTTAATGTTCCGGTGTTGATGACAACTTCTGTTAAGTTTTGGGCTGGGATATTCATCCTTCTGGCATTTGGGTGTTTTTTTTTTTTTTAATCCAGTGGAAGATTCTTGTCCATCACAGGAGGGTGGAATGAGATGAGCATTAAGGATCCTCTCAACCCCAGCCATCCCATGATTCTGTGAACACTAACTCAGCAGTCAATTCCGTATTCTAAGATATGATCCGTAACTGAAATGTTTACAAGCTCTGAATACTGCTTGTGGATAATCAGACAGTTGGACAGCAGTAGCTGTTCCTGCTCTGAGGCATGAGGATGAGATGAAATGTAGATAATAGTGGTTTTCAGGTGCAGTGAGTTACAGGTGCCCGAGGAAGCATTCTTTTTGAGCACTGTCATTAAAAGCAACAGACAGGAAGTCGAGAGCTGTGCTTACAGCAGGAACTGGGGCTCTTGGAAGCTTTCGCTGCCCTGAAGGATCCATTCCCATCTCCTGCCCCTCCAGGGGCTGGTGTGGTGAAGACGCTATGCCCTCACCTCTCGTCTCGGTCGCAGTACAACCGTTGTGAAACGGAACTCACCGACTTCTATACAAAGACCTCACTGCCAGGATAAATGTATTTCTTTTAAGAAGTGATGAAACTTCCACGTCTTCACTCATTTGAGTATTCTTACCAAAACGCAGCTCGTTTTGGTCCTCGCCGAAGCGCGCTGGGCGGGGGCAGGCAGCTCGGACGTCTCTTGCGGCGGGCACGGCCTCGGGGGGTAGGCGGGCGAAGGTCCCGCCTTGCCTGACGTCGCGCACGGGGCCCCGCCCTCGCGGGCGGCGGAGGGAAGCGGCGCTGCCCAATCAAGCGTTGCGGGGCCATGCGCGTCGGGTGCCGGGGGCGGGGCCGGCGGTGTCAGGATGGCGGCGATGGCGACCCAGGGGGAGCGGACGGTGCTGGTGAGTCCGGCGGGCGCTCGGCGGGGCCAGGGCGAGTGGCAGCGGCTTCTCCCGGCGGATGACAGCACTGCTAGGCCCCCGCAGACTCCTTCTGTCTGGCCGGGCTTGGATGGGGAGCCGCGGGATGGCGGCAAGGCCGTCCCCTGCGCCTGGGTCGAGCGCTGTGCAGGGGCTGCCCGGGCCCAGCCCTAGAGCAGCTGTCCTGACTGGAGGCGCTGCGGAAGTTCGGGCATGTTTCGGGCCGGTGCCTGAGCCCCGTCGCCCTGTGGCTCGGAGGCCGCGGCCTCCTCCCGCCTCGCCCAGCGGCGGCGCCCAGGTCTCTGTGCCACCGGCGCCGCTCCTCCGATGGGCCAGGTGGGGTTGGGTGGGGGGGCAAGGCCGAGGTCGCCCTGCTCCCGGCACACCGTGAATGTGCCCTTTGACCTTGGTGTCCCGCTGAAGCGCCCCTCACATGGCGGGTGCCCGAGCCGCCCTAGTGAACTGGTAGCCTCGGGGACGGTGCAGAGCAGGCGTCACTGCGGCCTCCCTGGGACAGCATCTCCGAGGAGGAATGAATCTCCGGTATGGAGAAGGGGTTCAGAGATCTGTTGGTCGGGATGGAAATCCACATAGGAAAACTTTTTTTTTTTTTTTTAAATATCATATGGTTTAGAAGAGTATGTTTAGCATTCCCCAAAAACACAGATGTGCACAAATTTGACTTAGTCCAAAATTAATGGGCAGGGGAAAGGAGATTTCTTGTTGTGACTAAAGGAAGGAGTGATACCAATGGGCATTTTGAGTGGAAGCACCTACTGGTGGTGTTGGAGGTACTAAAGGTATCTGCTGCACCCATGGGATCAACTGTTCCTTTGAGAACTTGGAGGAGGCCAAACATTACAGAGTGAAAGAGTTGGATATCTGTCTTCTCTCTGGTGATTAGTGACAGGATCTGAGGGAACAGCATGGAGCTCTGTCAGGGGAGGTTTAGGCTGGATATTTGGATAAGTTTCTTCATCCAGAGTGTGGTCAGGCACAGGAAGAGGCTCCCCAGGGCAGTGGTCACAGCACCCTGCCTGACATATTTCAGGGAGGGTTTTGACAAAACTTTCAGGCACATGGTAGAATTCTTGGGGCTGTCCTATGTAGAGCCCACACTTGGATCCTTGTGGGTCCATTCCAGTTAAGAATATTCTATGATCAGTATAATTCCCAGAAACCCAAAAGAGGATTAAAGTGTCGAAATCAGTGGTCCTGCACCCAAACTGCTTTGAAGGATAACAGGGAATCCTGCCTGGCTTTGTTGCATGTGTCTGCCTTGGATAGATGTTTGTTGAAGCAAGCCTGTCTTTGGCCTACTAGTTGTTGGGATGACTCTTGCATAAGGTGATGACACATGAGTGGGGGTTGTGATTTTCATGGTGAGCAGGAACCATCTAGCAGAGAAACCGCTAGCTTAAAGATCTGAGTTGCTTCTGTTCCCCTCTTCTTTGATGACCTGCATGGGGACTCATGGTTTAACAGGAACACTACATGTGCTTTGAGGGTCTGCTTTTTACAGGCTTCTCTGTGGCAGCAGCCAGTGGAGGCTCAAGGCAGTGAGTCATCAGATCCAAACTTGTTCATTACTGGATTTGCCCCAGTGATTGGGAATCCCCAGCCTGTGTCCCCCCCCACCCCACACCCCCTTTTCAGTTTGTTTTGGTTTTAGACTACTATTGCTTGGGGAAATGCTGGGCATGGGGGTGGGGATGCTCATTTTAGTTCTTATCTTTGTTTCTCACCACTTAATTAGCAATGAATTTGTCTGCAAATTGATTCAATTTTGTCTGTGCCAGGAGTTGGATGTCCCTAGCTTTACCTTGGCCCATGATTCCCCTTTGAGGAAGGGGCAGTGAGGGAGGCTGGGTACGTGTCTGGCAGCCAGGTGAGTCCATCTCAACAGCTTAAAAGGTGCCCCAGTTTTTGATGCAGCAGTATTTTTACTTTGTTCTGAGAGTTGTATTCAATTCTAGGTTTTTTGGTACAGTGATTTGTGTACCAAATTGCTTTCTTAAACAAAGTCAGAGCAAGAATGAGGACGGTTTATTGGACTGGGCTGGAGAAGTGGAGACTGAGGTGTTTCAAGAAATCAGGAAGAAAACTTTTGTTCTCCTTTGTTTAAACAGCGCAGAAACAGTGGTACACTTAGAACTTAAATAATTTTGGCATGTGTCTGAGATTTGCTTGCAGTGTTTGATGTCTAATGATTCCACTGCTATTTTTCCACGACATAGGAAGAAGAATTTAAATGGCTTTTACAAGAAGAGGTCCATGCTGTTTTGAGACAGCTGCAGGATATTTTGAAGGTGAGGTTAATTCTGTCTGAGTTTTGTTTGACCTTCTGTGTAAGGAATGGTGATAGGTTTCCCCTGCAGGAAAAAATTCTTGGTAGAGGCTGCACAGAAAGGTCATCCATGTATGATCAGTTCTGTCCCTGGTGCTTGCTTGCCCTCTGCTCTTGAGGATTCACAGTAAATCTGATTTCCCCAAGATTTCTCTGTTCTTTACCCTCTGCTGACAGCTGCTTTGAAAAGGTACATGAAGCCAGCCAGACCTATCTGCCAGGCATTTGCCTGAGATATGAATATTTTCTGGAACAGAGAATCTGAATCTGCCTGTAACTCTGGTGTGTGCTGGTGGAAGCAAGCAACATGGCCTTTAGGTGACAGCTGCTACTTGTGCAGTAATTACTGGTATGTGCTCTCCTTGTTCCTCAACCTGCCCACTCTTCTGCTGGTACCTGCCCCTTTCAGAGGCCTGATGTGTCCAGCTGAAGCAAATGGGCAGCCCTTTTCTTGCCATTCTCCAGCCTGAGAATGTGCTGCGGGGCTGACTCTTTCCAAGCAGCCAGTGGGGAACTGGCCAAAGGGACTTCTGTGCACCACAAATGCACTGTGTGTCTGCTGAATCAATGTTCAACAGGCCCAGCCCCTTAACACTCTCTGGCTTTTGGAGGTTATGGAGTGATGGAAATGGGCCAAAAAAGTGGAGGTGAGGGGCAAGTGCCAGAGCAGGTGCGAGTGCCATAGTGCTGATTCAGATCCCCAGGACTGTAGTCAATAGCAGGTGACAATAGACTGCAATATTTTTATATATAGTGCCTGTTTTGAAGAATGTATTGTAGTTTTGAGGGTGAAGTGTATAAAGGGCAGTCACCAGCCAGTGTAACCAGATGGAGGGCTGGGAAGGGCTGATGTTCTCTCCACACTTCTTCATGTGTTAAGACCAGCTGTGATAAGGGGCAGCACCATGGTGCCTGAGGGTATGCAGAGCTCAGCTGCCAGGTGCTGCTCCTTCTGTGGGCAGCTTGGGGATCCTGCTGGCACTGCCCAGCTCCACGATGTGGGATTTGAAAATGCCTTTTGCTATGGGTTGCATGCGCTGAGCCTCCTCCTGGGCTTCACCAGTCCTGCAGTAGGATGAAATCCAAGTGCTCTGCTTGGTGGCCTTCGGGAGGCTGGCAGAGGTGACTGCTACATATTCAGCCACTTGATGGTGTCCACATTATCTTTGTTCCTGGCTCATGGTGTGCTGGGCCCAGGCAGATGCTCCAGCACTCACTGTGTCCTCTCTTGGGCAGGAGGCCTCCCACCGCTTTGCCTTGCCCACCAGTGGCTCAGGAGGAGCTGTCAAGCAAGAGAACTTTGTACTGAGCACATCAGGGTAAGTGGTGGTGGTCAGCAGGTCACTTCCCTCTGCAGCAAAGGTTGCAGATCCTGGAGGATCTGTGGTGAAGGGCTTTGCAGAAGCCCCAGAGTAATGGGTTTTCCTTAACAGGAGATTCTGCCTTAAGGAAAGCAAACTTAACTCTCATGGCAGGTGAAGGTAACGGTCTGTAGCTGTGCTCCAAGGCTGCGTGAGCCGGCTTTGTGCCATTTTGTGCTGACACCTATAATGTAGTCACTGATTCCTGGCCACATGCTTGTGTGTTGCCTCGCTGCTACGGGCAGTTTGCCAAAGAGCAAACTCTTTGATTTCTGATTTATGAAATCAGATTATGATTTTCTGATTATGACACAGGGAGTTGCAGTTACAAGACCTGAATTCTGCTCTTGGCTCAGTTTCTGACCCTGACTATGGAGAAATCTTAACCTTTTTCCTAATCTCCCTAAAGTAGCAATAGTAAATCTCCTTCACACAAAGCAAACTGAGGTTTGTGCAGAAGGTACTATAGGTGTGCAGTTCTTCTGAAATTGGTATCCCATTTTTTGATCCTTGGTGGTCTCAATACTGGCAGAGTTCATAAGCTTTTCACAAAGCAATTAAGCTTGCTGTCACATCATTGCAAGGAATCATGCAGCAATTCTGTACTAAGTTTGAACATTATCTTCTTCAGACCTTAGTTAATTTAGTTTTTATTTGTTGTTGTAAGGTGGATCTTGCAGTGTTGATCAAAAGAGTCTCTAATATAGTAAAATATAAGGTATGGCTCAACCAGATGCTTCAGTCTTCTCCTCACTCTGTTTGTTGTACATGTGAGTGATTTTGCAGGACCTTTCAAAGGGTTTGGGGTGTGGGGTTTTTATTTTTTTAAGGTTGTGGGTTTTACTTATTTAGGGTCTTTTTTTCTTGGAATGGGGTGTGGGGAATCATCTAAGTCTTCAATGTCAGTAATTAATTTATTGTCTTGTGCTTGTGCCTGCTAGAGCTGTTTGTAACAGCAGCCAAATTGTTGACAGGTGAGTAATGGAATAAGAATGGGATCAGAAATGAAGGTAATGTTTTAGGCAGAGCAGTTAGGGTGAGGTGGCCCATAAAGAATATGACTGGAGTTCACCACAGGCCAAGAACTGGGTTCTTGAAAGTGTGTTTGGTGTTCAGCTACTGGGCAGGAGCAGTGTTCAGACCCTGGGCAGGAGGAGCTGTGCTGGCTACACAGGACGAGGAGGGGAGATGTTAGGCTGGCAATTGATAGGTGCCTCTTGTGACATGTGTTGCCCAGATGTTTCCTCTCATTCCAGCACAGACCAGGTGAAAGGTGTGATGACGCTGCAGGGAGATGCACTGTGTCAAGCTGTGAGTACTTGCAACACTTCTTGCTTTGTATGGCGAGGGATGGTTGTCACCCTTATCAGCCTTTGATCACCTCAGGGAGGGAGGTCACCCTGCTTGTGTGTTACCAGTGATCATGTTCTTTGTCAGTTCTTCCTAATTGGCCTAGGTGTTTCAGCAGCCATTGAAATTTATCAAGATCCAGCATCTGACATCCCCTTCTACCACCACCATGTGGTGGTGAGTGCTATAGTTAACTTCCACTGGGATTCCTTGCCTTTATCACTTCTGTTGTGTAATAACAAGTTGCCTTGGGGACCTTCTGGGCTGAGGTCATGTGACCTGCCAGGATCCTGATTCACTCAGTGCATTTCAACCTATTCTTTGTATTAATATCATCCTGTGGAAGCACTGAGGTTCTGGCTGTGCCAGGACTGCAGAAGGCAGTTTGCTAGGATGGTCTGGAAGAAGGGAATGCGATTGCCAGCCCCCATCTTCTGCATACAGGCATTTCTTGCTCTCATGTGTTTGTTTCTTTTTTCAAGGATGTTAATCTGAAAATGCCCAGAAACAATCAGCTCCTGCATTTTGCATTCCGGGAAGACAAGCAGTGGAAATTGCAGCAGGTACGTGTTGGCTCTAGATTCTCACTCATCCGCAGTCTCAGTGCTCTCTGAGCAGTAACTTCAGTCTTTTGACAGAGATTGTTATGTTTGTTATGTCCATTCCACATGAGCTACACTGGTAAAAGGTAAGGGAAGAAGCAGGTGCAATTACATCAGTTAAACTGAGTTGGGGTGCCTGGGCTCATTCCAGACACACCAGCTGATATGAAGGCTGTCTGCATAGCAGACAAGATCCTGTAAAGGAGTTTCTGAGGTGCCTGTGCAGGACTGTCCCATGTCACCAGAAGCTAGCAGGGCAAAGAGCAGCTTCAGGGGCTTTGAGTAGCTTGTTCTCATTCCCTTACAGCTGCATTTGTTTACACTGAGAGCAAATTATTGTGTTCAGTAGCATATCTGAGTTTCCTCAGGTAAGTAGTTAAAATAATGCAGCTATCCAGAACCAGAATCTCTTTCCCATCATTTTGCTGGGACATACCCGATTTTAGGACCCGACCTGGTGTGTGAAGACATGGTTTTCCTCAATTTGTCACAGCTGAGTAGGTTGGAGGAAAATGGATTCAATGTATTTCCTCGTGCCACAGCTCAGGTTTTTCTAGGTGATAAGTGCATTTGGCATTAAGTGCAGTTCCCAACATCTGCTTTAGCAGTGAAAGCTCTACCTAGAAAATTGGTAGAAATCTAGAAAATTGTGTGCTTGGGATATTAATACCAAACTTGACTGTGTTTGTTTATGCCTTGCAACAAAGCAAGAAATTTTTTGTGACAACACTCAGCAGTGCCTCCTCTTTTGTGGCTATTTTGTACTGCTACCTGGTTGGTAGACTTCTACCAGCTTTTATGGAAAACTACTTCCTTTATTTACTTGCATTTTGTGTTCTAATGTTGTTCAGATATGGAGTGTGAGTGCCTAAAGGACTGAGTGCAAAAGCATTTAAAGTGGTTATATGGTGATCTTTGGCCTGTCTGAATTAAAAATTAGCATCTCAAAGGAGTGTCTTCCCTTAATGAGTGTGACAGTTGGAGTTTTGTTTCTCTGTACAAAGTGAAGTCATGGGTTAGAAGTTGTAGGCACGTAGGCACTTTTTTGAGGAATACAAGTACAGGCACATAAATTTTGAGGAAGTTGATTAGAAAACAAAGCAAAGTCAAGGGGGAATATGAATGGAGCAAATCATAACAGCAACAGCAAGCATTGCTTGGTTGGGTAGTGCTGCCAGGAGCAGTTTAGCTTGCTCAGAAGCCTCTAGGAGATTTAAAAGCTGGAGGTGGTGATATTTGGAAATGCCCAAGTACCTGCAGTCTCTCTGCAGTCCGACAGTGGACTTACCATTCTCACTTTTCTCTCTGTGGCCTCCAGAGCTTTCTAAGAACAGGGCTGTTCTGTATTCCCTGAGCTCTGCATTAGAAGGAACCAGAGCCAGGTCTGTACCAGGGAGGCTTCTACAAGGATGTAGAGCTGGGAGCTGTGACTGCTGGAGGACATCTTAAATATATCAAACTACAAATACCCCATGCTGTGTAGCCTGTCTCCCAGCAGACAAGCTTCTCTGCTTAGCTGTTCCATTTGCACCCTCTAATTTACTACTTGGGCTTATTTTTCCATTTTCATGCTGCTGCCTAAAATTGAATACAGTCAGCTTCTCTCAGGGCCATTGTCTTTCTCTGGTTGTCCTTGCTCCCATGAAAGCAAGGATACACCTATCAACCTTACTTTTATGACTGTGTTCCTCTTGCTTGAGGGGAACTCGAGCCAGATATGTCCTGAGTCTGGTCTGGTCCCGCACAATGGCACAACTTCTTGCTGCTGGAGATGACTCTCAATCCCAACCATTTCACTTTAGAAGGACTCAGGCATACTGACAGAGACACTGTATTAGAAATCAGTACTTGTTGCTCTTTGGTGTCATTTGTTTTAGCTCTGGTAGGATGAAATCATTGTTCATGGTGCTAGAGCTGACTGCTGTATGCCATTACCAGTGAGAATTCCTTCCAAGCGGTCATGGTCAGAGAGTGCTCCCAGGATTAGAATGCCTGATGTCATTTCAGGACAGGAGCAATATCTGTACTGACAATCCAAGTTGTAGCTGTCAGACTGTTCTGTATCTGCAGTCCATGAGTGGAGAGCCCAGTAACGCTTCGGGGAACCAGTGGTAGGTTTGTGTTAGAGAGTATCTGACATTTAGATGTGGCATTACATTTGAGAAGACACCATTCCTAAGGTCAGTGAGATAGTTGGGGAAACCTTTACTTCCGAGTACATGTTATTACGGAGTGTTTCTTTCATAGGGCTGTATTTGTACCTTTGCAGATCCAGGATGCTAGAAACCATGTGAACCAAGCCATTTACCTGCTTATGAACAGAGATGTGAACTACCAGTTCAAAACAGGCTTGGAGGTGCTCAAGGTGAGGAAAAAGCTCCTGATGCTTGGGTAGGAACATGCATTTTTCTTCCCTCCATTTGTTGTTTTAAACACAGTTAATGCAGATTACTGTCTGAGTTTCTTAGTGGAAACAGACTTAATAGCTGTACCCATACATGTACCAGTATTACTGACGGGACTGCCTTGGTCTGTCTGGCCTCGGCTGCTGACCGAATAGCGGCACCTGTGGTCCTTCCTCCCCAGAGTCGCTGTTCAGTGCCTGTGGTCACAGCTGGGCACGTGGGGACAAGTCCGGGCATGCCCCGAGCTCCAGGGCTTGCGGGCTGGAGCTTGCTTTGAGGGGGTCACTCCTCTGGCCTTCCTGAGCTGGAGAAACCTTTAAGGCGAGGTGAAGAAACTAGCGGGTCCTGATGGAGAGTTTTTAATCCAGAGTTTTCATTTTGGTGGCACGGCCTCTGAATCTTGCAACAACTCCAACAAATCTTGAACTCTCCAACAGAACTCCGACTGCGTGGTCTGCTTCCCTTTTACCTGGGCAGAGGCGCAGGGGAGGGAACACAGGGACCACCTGCCAGGTATGGGGGGAAGGGGTCTCAGGTGAGAGGGACACCTGGGTGGGCCAATGGCCCCTCAGGAGGTGGAGAGCATCCTCTGAACCTGCCAATCACTCGACGCTCCCCTTGGAATTTCTGGTTTGATAGACAGTGCCCAGCAGGGGTCAAGGGTGGGGAAAGGAAGGGTGATTGACACCTGGGAAGGAAACTTCAGGGAGAAACCAAGGGAACTGAGGCAAGTCATGACATCACACCACAACAAAGAAGTGTCCATATGACCTCATTTTTTATATGAATCTGTACTAGTTTAGCATTAGTAACAGGGCTGTACATCCTGGTGAACAGTAATCTGAGCAGTCAGTGCACTGTTACACACCAGTGATAATGTGGGAGGATATTCCTTGATCTTCTGTGAATGATGTTGTTGCATAACTTACTCTCTGTTGATCAGTGCTGCAGGCAAGAGCAGCAGTGAGGCAGCCATCAGTAAACAGAAGATGGCAGTACTTGTGATTTACTGAAAATCTGAAAGTGACTTCTCTCTTGCCAGTAGTACTTTCTGGGGTCTAATACAGAGCAGCTGCTGCATGGCAGTGAAGCTCAATCTTCTGCTTGAAAATGCTCTCTGAAGGCAACAGAATTTCAGCTTGCTCATTAGAATTCATCACAACATCAAACATGAGAAAACTCAAGTGGAAATAAGGGGAGATATTAGTCATTATACAAAGTGCCTTCATCTTAGCAGTCTTGAGGTCTATTACAGACATGTTGTTTCCCCTTTTTTTCTGGAAGAGGAAGTCTGCCTGAAGAGCCTTTGAACTGTGGGTTCTGGCAGGATTGGCCTTACAATGAGCTGGTTCTTTTTATCTCCTGCCTCTGTCATAGCTGGTTGTGAACAGAGGGAGCCCATGCAGCAGTTGTACCTGTGATGTGGGAGTGGGGAGACTGAGAATGAAGCTTGTTTTTTCCTTAAAAACAAAGGAAAAAACAAGCCTGTTCTTCTGAAGAGCTGATGATGAGTTTGTTGATGCCTCTGTAGCATCAGTCATTGATCTTATATTGGCTTGGTATTCTTGTCATGAATAGCTGTTCTCTCATCAGTTGCTGGTATTGAGCACTCCACACCTGTCTCATAAGTCTCTGGTGGTGGTAAAAGTTAAACTGCATTTATGTGGGAGCCACCCTTCCCAAGAAGTTCCTGAATTCCTGGAAGTATGGGGGGTAGAGGCGGTTGTTGTTTTAACACTTGCAGAAGGCTGTAGGATTCTGCAGCACTCTATCCAGAGCTGTCCAGGAATCATACTCAGCAGTGGTTCTGTACATTACCTTGTAGCTTATGGATGCTGTGATGTTGCAGCTCTCCAGAGCCCGAAATCGACTGACCACTCCTGCCACTCTGACACTGCCAGAAATTGCCTCCAGTGGTCTCACAGTAAGTATGTGATGGTCTAGATTTCTATACAGATCTGGCAGCGCTGCAAAAGTTTGGATACTGGGCTACATATTGGTGGAAGTGGGTTTCTGAAGTGTCTCCTGAGGCAGAACTGAAGCAAATGCAAATCCTGATTGGTTTTGGCTGCTCTTTATCTTCCTGTGGGAATGCAGATGACTTGGGCATGAGGACTCTGGTTCTTTTGAGAGTAAGTTCTGTTCTCTGCCCAAGAGTCTTGCCCAGGGATGATTTGCCCTTGTGAACACTGCTCCATCCTTCCTTGTCACTGTCATGCACACATCATTTGATCAAGAGCAGTGAGAGCAGCAGTCATTGCCTGCAGCTGCTCAGTCTTTGTTTCTCTCCTACTGTTTTTCTTTTGTCATAGGGTAATTGTAGTGTGGCTTGGGAAAAGGGAATGATTTCCCAGCATTAGAAATTACGATCTTTTCACTGACAAAGAAACTAATTTTCTTGCCAGAAAATGTTCACCCCTGTGCTGCCTCCAGACATCCTTGTGAATTTCTATATTAACCTGAACAAGCTGTGCCTCACTGTCTACCAGCTCCATGTGATGCAGCCCAGCACAACCAAGGTGATGCCTGCTATCTCATGAGCCTTGTTTAGTTTCCTCTCCTTACGTTCCACTGTGAGGAGGAGATCACACTGCTACCTGGTGCAATGTTATGTTCATAAGATAATGCAGAAGTAAGTTCAGCTGGTACTAAGTGTCTGTGTTTAGGTCTGCTGCACACAGAACACTGGCTCTAAATCTAGTTTGGGGCATGGCTGCTTAACCCAAAAGAACATACCAGTACTCTGGAGTAAGTAATTTTTTACCAAATACTTTAAATATGGTATGATAATTTTGTGTCATTTTGGAAGGGCATAGTTATATTAATCCAGTTTACATCTGAGTAGCATCTTGGGTTTTCTCATGGAGTTTTGATAGATACTTTACTGCTTCACCTGTTGCATGGGTCAACTTGATGTCCTGTAAAAACAGCCTTAAACTCTTAAGCTTTATGAAATGCAGTCCTTCCATAAGGAAGATTTTCCTAAAAATCTGTATTTTGTTTTTCTTCTGGATCTTCTCATCTTACTTCTGTAGTGATAAAATTTGTAGCTACATTGAACTCAGCCAATGAAGGAATGAACTCCCTTCATGAAGCAGCAGGAAGGGTTCTGACGAAAGGGTTTCCATATTGATGGAGTGTCCAGGCTAATAGAGCATGGGTGTTTCTTGATGTCAGGCTACTGAGAGTGTAAGCTTTAAATGTCTTTCTCCTAAGTGATTTGTTTACTACATGAAAATCCTAATGACCTTTTCCTTCTCTAGAACTTCAAGCCTGCTGGAGGGTCTGTTTTGCACAATCCTGGGGCCATGTTGTAAGTACAGTCACAACAACGGTAGCGTACTTGGGTAACTGGTGTTGGTATGTCTTACGGGTGAAATCCAAACAGCTGCGTGCAGTTTCTGTTATAGCATCTCTGAAGTGGAGTAGCTGGACTGAGTCACTTGCTGTGCCTGTGAATGCTCTGTTGTGTCTCTTTAATGACTTGGTCCTAAAGGCCAGAATATATGAATTTCCAGGATTCAGCCAATCTAGACAGTACCATGAGTTTATCTAGAGATGAGAGTTTACAACAAAAATTAGTGTTTGGATTTTGGCATTGCCATCTGCATTCCCTGCCTCTGTGCCTGTCTGGAATGAAGGGAAGTTCCTAACTTCACCCTTTAGTTTAACTGTAAATCTGGTCAGAGGTGGACTTGAATGTTTGCATTCTGTAACTTTACCAGGTGCTGATTTAAATGGGATAGAAATAATCATAATGTCTTCTATGGGAATGTAGGACAGTTGAGTTCTGTGCTGTTGTGTGAAGCTGTGCTCTTTTCCCCCCCTCCAGTGAGTTTGGCAGCCAGCGATATGAAGTCAGCCATGTCCATAAAGTGGAATGTGTTGTCCCTTGGTTAAATGATGCCCTTGTCTTCTTCACAGTTTCACTGCAGCTTTGCCAGCAGCTGAAGGATAAGGTAATGGCCTTGAAAAAGGGGCTTTGTTTTTAACTCTGGATTTTGGGAGGACCTCAGATCTGATGTGATGTTATTCTGTTCAGCTTGCTGAAAAGAAGGGATGAGTGAGTGTTCTGGAGCCAGGGAGCTGGCTGGCACTGCTTAGCAAGCAGCCATAGGTTAAGTATAGTGGTGTGGCAGATGTCTCCTGAGCTGGTACCTAGATGGAAAGGAGCAAGCAGACATTTCTGTGTTCTCAGTCATGCAGTGGATGAGACAAAATAGGCAACCTAGATTCCAGTAGATTGATGCTCAGTTCCAGCTCTGCAAGTGTCACCTTGAGCAAGTAACTTTGTGCTCCTTGAGTAACAGCAGCAGGAAACCTGCCCTTCAGTAGTGCAGTGCTGAAGCGTGTAATGCTGTGAATCTAAGCCCTCCCTCACACATTATATGCTCCTTTTTTTTTGTGGTCCAAGGGGTATAGGAACTTACCTGCTTTTGTTCTTGCTTTCCAGATCTCCGTTTTCTCCAGTTACTGGAACTACAGGCCATATTAATTTTCTGTGGAATGGTCTAAGCCTTTACAGTACTTCGAGTGTCTCTCTCTGTTCTCTAATGCCAGCTGAGTCCAGGTCAGCCTGAGGAGTGCTGGGGTTCACTGCCATATGCCCTGCACAGGGCAGGGTCAATGTACCCAGCGACATAGCTTTAGTAGCCTTGTCTGGGATTGCTGCATGAGCAGGGCACCAAGTAGTGCTGTGTGGTTGGCAGGAGCTTCCATTGGTCCCTTGTGTGCATTTTCTGGCTGACACTTCCCAAGCCCCTGATGAGTTACGCAGGTCTTTTAAAAGGGATAGGTGCTCTGGACCACCCTCACTAACTAGATCTGTGCATTATGCTGTAACTAACTCCTTGACTGTGAAGTGGCTGGGAAGAGGAGAAAACAGTCTAACTTAACACACCTCTTAAAAGGTAGGGCATGTGGCTCCCTGTAGTGAAATATGTTTCTTTTATCTGTGCTTTTTACTAACCCTGAGTGACTCCCTCTCCTGCCTGTTCTGCCATCCCCATGTTACTGGTTCTCCTCTGGGGATGCTCTTACTTGCCACCGATTGAATTCTTTCCCCCCTCATCCAGCATCAATGCGATAATTTTTTTTTTCCTAAGCCCTAGTTGGGCAAATTGGTCTTTTCCAGGTTTAGTATCTTGTTTTCACTACAGCCTTTGGAGTTGCCCTGGTGTACCTTGTGCAGTCTTTCATCTTGTCATTAAATGCAAAGTGAGTACCACCTTGCTACTATGATTTGCTGCCTATGGATGTTACAATGTTTAACTCATACCTTTAGCCACTGCTAACTGTGAAATAAAGACACTCATACCTGCAATGCTCATGTGGGCTGTGAAAGAATGAGTATCCTGAGATTCGGTGCTCTCTCACAATTGAGTGGTTGTTCTTGGTTATGCATGCTGAGTTGTCTTTTGTTTTACTGGGGAGGACAGTAGTGGAGGCACTATTAGCTAGGCAGCTCTTCAAAGGCTGAGCCTGTTTGCATAGCCTCAGCCCAGTGCTGTCTGATACTTGAAATACTACCTGAAGTAGTTTTCCAAACATGTCTTGACAGTCATGTTTGGAAGAGGCTGTAGGCATTCAGACTGGGGTGGGTTGGCTCATAGAGTTCATTTCAGAACATCTCTGGCAGAGTGGAAAGTCTGCAGGTCCCTGTTCAGGATCTTCTCCGGAAGCTGCCACCTACCCACATGGCTCTGTTGCCCTTGGAAGTCTTTTGCAACCTTCTCATACACCTTTTTGTGAACAGGTGTGTGTAAATGCTCCCAAATTTCACTTGGTTCTGAATATCCTCGAGGAACAGTGAAAGGGATAGCTGCTCTGACAGGAAGGATGATGGAGAGCATAGGCAGCTGGGTTCCTCTCCCACATCTGCTACTCAGGAGCTATCAGGGGCAGAGACAATGTGATGAAACAAATAAAAATACTTGGGCATGAGATCCCAATCAGTTGCAAAGTTGGGGCTCAAGAGACCTGGTTTTGCTAATGAGAGTTCTGTAAGGGAATGGCCGGGAGAGTTGTTCCAGATATGTAGCTGGGGGGGTTAACAAAAAGCCCCAGACAAAGCCTTAGTAGTAGCAGGCAGCCTATCATGCATGCCAGGCATGCTGCAGGCCAGTACAGCCAAGTTCCTGTAGCAAGGGAAGGTCAAGAAGGGTGGTGTAAGGGGATAGACAGCAGTGATGGGTGGAGGCAACAGAGGCCCTGCTGATCTAACTGGAGAGGAGCAGGGAGAAGAGGGGGTGACAAGGAACAGGCAGTCTGTGCTCACTGCTGCTCCCAGGCCTGGTTCTGGTGCTGGTGGGGAGGAGGGTGCCTCTGATTTGAGGGGTAAAACCAGCTCAGTTGCTCTGCAGGGACACAGGGCAGAGTCCCCAAACTGCTCTGGGACCTAGTTCCTGCTGAGCAGACCTGCATTTTGCTCAGCCTGGGCAGCCCAAGCACTGCTGATGTTGGGTTCCTTCCTTCCTTCCTTCCTTCCTTCCTTCCTTCCTTCCTTCCTTCCTTCCTTCCTTCCTTCCTTCCGGCTGTGCCAGAACAGGGAAATTTCTGCATCTAGGCCCTGGCAGTGATCAGGGTGATGCTGGCACAAGGTATTTGCTGGCTTTTAGCTTTCTGTGCCAGCAAATTGCTGGACTTGGGCTCTATTGGCAGTGGGAAATTTCTAAATCTGGGCACTGGTTTTGCCAGCAAACACCAGCTGTGGGTGGTGCCTGTGCCAGCACCAGGAAGCTGCTGGGTTTTGGCTTTCTTTGCCAGCAAATTGCTGCACTTGAGTTGTGTCGGCACCAGGAAATTGCCAAATTCTTTTGCTTTCTGTGCCAGCAAATTGCTGGAATTATGCTGTGCAGGCATCCACATAAGAGGAGAAATCCCATAGATTGCCAGGGAACCATGAAAGCATGTCCCATTCCCATCTTTTCCATGCTTGGACAGGTACATGAGCTAACTTTATTTCCTGTGTTATTTGCCTGACTACATTTCTGTTGCCATCTCTTTACAAACAGCAGTCTGAATAATTTTCCACACACTCCTCTTTCTTCTGTTAATAGGTACTGTAATACTATCAAATGTTAAAATATTGCATTACTCATTTGAGTGGATTGGTCACCAGGAAGGTCAAGAGCTGTAGCTGTTTAGTTGGTTATTGTTTCAACGACAGCTTGTAACCCAGTTACCCTCTTCAAATATCTGGCACCTGATATTAATTAATAAGGATTCCAAGTGGCTGGTCTGTATTGCAGTATAATTTTTTCCAGTGGCCATTCATCTTTTCCCCATTTTGGGGTACTCTCTCCAGCCAGTGCTTCATCAATTGATTGCTTTTCTCTAATTAAATCTAATAAAATCAAATAGATTTTGATTCCTAAGTGATTTCCCTGAACTTGTGGTAGGGAAAACAGCAACTGTCTTTTATGTCCCATATAACATATCCCTGAGCAGTCTGGAGGTAACCTGTAAAAAGCATGCTGGCCACAAATCCAATAATGTCCCTTCAGAGCCCATGTTCCAATAGCAAAGGGGCCTTCCTACCCTTTGTAATCAGTTGGTGGGTCAAAATACAGCTTGTTTCGTGGCCTTCACCATCATCCAACAGTAGTTGCCCCACCATAAGTGTCACAATATTTGCATTTCCAAGCTCCCATGCGGAGTTCCCATCTATATTTATATCTGAAATCTGTTTGGTTGGATTTGGAGCAGAACTCACTAAAAAGGGTTCAGGTTCCATTCTGGTGTTGCCATTTCCACTGATAGTCACAAACATGATATTTGGGACAATTTTAAGGAGGGTAATTGGGAATCCAAACACAATTGATTTAACCCAAAGATAAGTCAATTCACAAATGCTTTTCCTACATAGATCCCCCTGTCCTATTTAGGCTATAAGTGCCTGTTTCAGAAGAATGAAGTTGCCATGGACTTCCTTCTTTGTCCCCATATCCCATCCCATTATGGACCTCACTTAGGGTGTTGACCCACCATTTAGGTTCAACTGGTCTAGGCACCCGTGGTCACTCATTAGATACTCCTGGCTCTCCCCAGACCCAACAGTAGCTAAGGTTAACAACTCTTGCTACTTCTTCTCCTAAAATTGCAAATTGATTCTACCACTCCTGGTCTAAACTTAACTGAGAATATAAAAATAGGATTAGTAAGGAAAATATTCTAATATATTTATAATATTCTAATGGTCTAGTCTAATTTTCACCTTATCTTCTGCTCCACCTGTGGGGAATGATGGCACAGAAACCACTTAAGAGAAAGAAAACAATGAAAGCAAGTAGTAGCATCCCAGTGAGTGGCGATTCTAAAGGAGGGATGTCCATACAGACTATTTCAGTAGATGGTCTGTGGCTAGGCACATGGGGCTTCCCCCAGTGTTGATTCACTGGCGGCTGCTCCAACCCACTCGTGTGGAGTGTCAGTTGGAGCCTGCTGTCCTTCTTTTCCAGCTGAGATGTCCAAATCTCTGAAGCCTTAGAGACCTTGACCCAAGTGTAATGGGTCCACCTTTGTTCAGCTGTCTTTGTGGCTGTTTCTGTGGTCAGTAACACTTGGAAAGGTCCACGCCACTTTGCCACCAGTGCTGCTTCTTTCCACTCCTTAACCAGAATGAAATCCCTTGGTTGGCTGTTACGAACAGCAAAGTCCAAAGGCAGAGGCTGTGCCATCTGAGTTTCCTATTGAAGGAGATTTCACAAGACTGAGTATCCTGGAAACATATTGTTTTAAATATACATCACTTATCTCCACCCCCCACTAGGCTTAGAATTACCTGGGTAAGAATTCAAAAAAATCAGTCAAAGAAAGATAACTCATCTCTCTTCTGGGTCTGGCATTCATTCTTGCCAAAGGCAATGGCAAAAGCCCTACCTGTGGCATCTTGGTTTCTGTTACCAGCTTCAAAAGATGTTTCTTTTTTTATTATTCTTTTTTTTTTTTTTTTTCCTACTGAATACAAGATCTGTCAGTGTCAGGGGTATGGAGGATCCATTGTTTTCCTGAAGTAACCATAATCCCTTGAAGGATCTTTCCTGTAAAACAAGTTCCCCTATCTGAGTCTGTTGCTTCTACAGTCCTATGTCTTGGAATTATTTGTTGCAAAAAGACTTTAATAACTGATGCTGTAGTTGCTGAAGCAGTTGGAAATGATTCTGGCCACCTTGTTAGCTGGCATACTTTTACCAGAAGATATTTAAGCTTTCCCACTTGGGGCATCTCAGTAAAATCCACTTGGTATCTTTGACAGGGACATACAGCCCAAGGCCTCCCTCCCCTGGCAGCTTTTTTCGTAGCCCTGTTACTGGCTTTAGCACAGATCAAGCAACCTTCAACAGTTGGTTTTGCTAGACTAAAAAGACCCACAGCACCATACATCTTGAAGAGGGCTTCTGCCAATCCTTGAGAACTCCAATGACTGCCTTCATGGAGTTGTTCCACTACTTGTAAGGCCAAAGCTTCTGCTATCTATTCTTTGTCATCCCTTATAAACCAATTATCCCCTTTTTTCTTTGCCCCACAATTTTTAATTATCTCCAGCTCCTTTTGTGGAAAAGACAGTTTTTGTTGGCAGTGATTGAGTCACTGGGAGCAAAGGGAGGATCTTGCAGAGTTCTGGCAAAAGTGTTGCTTTCTGAATTTTTTTTATCTGCCAATTGATTAGCTATTGCCTCCTCCGAGTACCCTACCTGATGTCCCCTAACATACATTATTGCCACCATTCTGGTAAATTCACCACCTCCAATAGACAAGTAATTAAGCTTTCATGAGCTTACGTGTGGTGTTATATTTTAGTTAAATGGTATGCTCTGTCTCACACCTCAAAAATGTACGGTTTATTCCAAGCTTGTGATCCTCCCCTGAAGTCTCATGTATCTGTAATCCCATTGGCCCAAGTCTTATTCTGTGCCCACTTTGAATCTTCCTGTTAAGCTGTGCGAGGGAGACCAGACTCTTGGCCCTTTTCTCCCTAGGCTTTCCCTCTCTCCCCATCCCTCCCCCTCCCCCGCTTCTCCCTCAGAAACCATGCTGCTCCTGGGGATGGGACCCCCAGTAAACCCTCATGTAATTAGCACCCTCAGAAGCTGTGAGGAGACTCCTTGCCTGATGGCTGTTACCAGTGAACACACAGCTTAGGGGGCCCTCTGGGGATTCCCCGGGGAGCACCCTCAAACAAACTGCAACTAATGGTGCCCAACATGCGGCAAGAGCACCGACAACCTTAAGATGAAAATCACCATCACCCTGCTGGCACAGCGCAGAACCCCATGGAACAGCGCTTCAGCGCCGCCTTCGGCACCGTAGGGCGGCCCCAGGCAGCCCCATCACCACTGTGCAGAGACCCCGTGAGGCACTGCACCACCATCCCACCATCGCAGCTCATGCAGCTTTTGAGATCACCGCCGGCAGCTGCTGGCTCCCCTGCACCATGTGGCTACCACGTGGCTGCTTGGAGCCGCCTCTTGCCAGGACCTGTCACTGGGAGTCGCTGCCGCTGTGGTGGGGCGGAGCCCGCCGCCCCCTGCCTGGAGGTGGTGGAGCGGGGGTAGCTGCAGAGTGAGTGGGCCGTGCAGATCGCTGATCCCCACCAGGCGATGCCCTGGACCACAGCAGTGGCAAAAGGAGGAACCAAAGCCCACCAGTTTCCACGGGGGAGCCACCAGACAAGCAAGAAGCAGTGTTCAGCTTTGCCCGAGCCTCGCATCCCCCAAAACTGTTTTCATCAGTTCTGTGACCTCCTTCCTCAGTCTTACTCTCTCCCCCCCTTGCTGCTCCTTCTCCCTAACTCCATCCCTAACCTGCCTTCCCCTTAACAAACCCCCAGGAGTCCACTCCGTCCTGCTAAACCCGGCAGAGCAGCCACACGGCTAAACCTCAACATGGCTACCGCCATGTGTGCTGTGCCCGCATGGTCTAGTGATCCAACATAGCCGTGACCATGCGTCAGCCAAGATTGCTCCAGCCACATGACGCGACACCATCTTCTACTTCTCCTCCCAAAAACCCCTTTCTTCCCACTTTTTCTCTTCCATGTTCCACCATTCCCTGTCTCTCATGAACCAACCCCCCCCTCCAACTCCTAGTTCCCACCTTCCACCTTCTAAATCCCACAAGGTAGAAGCTAGAATTGGAGAAGAAGCTTAGTAACCAAAACCCAAAGGTAAAGTAATTTTGTAATACCAGTTTTAACAACCTTGTATATTTCATTGAATAGAAAATTCTACTTTTTGATCTCCTTCCCTTGTTATTCCAAGAGCAGAATAATATCCTTCTCTGCAACCCATACCCCTTTTTTCCTTATTTTGGGTAGTTCACCAGGAGCAAACCGCTCAAAGGCGCAGGGTACCCCGAAAAGGTTTTTCTTTCGCAGAGTCCCTGACTTCCCGTAACCTCACCAATTCCCAATCCCTATCCACTTGTTCTAGCAGAAAAGAGCTAGTCAGCTAGAACTTTTATCCTAAAACCCTCTAACCTTTTTATCATTCTGATCCAATACCTGTCTTCTCTCCATTTCCCTCCCTTCCCCATGGAGTATTTTTTGCAATTATGCTTTTCTAGTTTAAATGTGTGTTCATATTGCAGATTGTCCTGTTTTCAGTTTTAGAAAGCAGGGGCCTGTCAGGTCACAAGGGTAGATCTGACGAGAAGCAGTTTTCAATTGTTTCTTTAATAGCGAGTGTTCAGGTAGTATTAGACTGCTGAATAAAAATCACTGTCAGGTTTATGCTGTCCTCAGTAGGTTCTGAGGGTGACTGATAACCTAAAATGGTGTCTGGGAAAGTATTTTGATGGTTTTTGTGGTAAATGCTCCCTGACTATAGGTAGTAGCTGAAGCCAAATTTTTTTTTTTTCTTTTTGTTTTTCTTTTAATGACCTAAAACTTGGGGTCTTCTGAATTAGACTGGTTGGAAGGGGAAAGCTGCGGTAAAGCTCAGATCCAAGAGTGAGAATCTGAGGCCGCAAACCTGCCTGGAGTCCAGGAGGCTCCAGGTGAATCCCTGTCCCTGAGAGGGGGAGCAGAAGATGGCGCCTCAGCCTAAAACTGGGATCTGTAGTCATCCAAAAAGCCAGTTGGAAAAGGTTAGACATCATTGGGCCAGTCACGCTGAAAAGGCCAATCCCAAAACTCTCATATGAGCTTAGTGCCGAAGGCTGAAGCCTTCTAAGCACTCGCCCATACTTTAAATTCCTCTAAAATCTGCAATATGGACCCACATAACCTGTTTATTATTGGAGTTTATTACAATTAGATGCCCATTTTATCTTTGATACCTACCACCAAAAGTAAACATCAAGTCAAGTGGACTGTTTAAAACGTAATCCTCACTGCAGAGGTATTTATTTTGATGCTAAAAAACTATGTAATTACAGCTTCATTTTTAAAATTGTTAATTGTCATATTTCTCTTTTCTTTCTAACGAAAAAAGGGTAAAATGTAATGTTGCATTTTAGTTAAATGGTATGCTCTGTCTCACCCCTCGAAAATGTACAGTTTATTCCAAGCCAATGATCCTCCCCTGAAGTCTCATGTATCTGTAATCCCATTGGCCTAAGTCATATTCCGTGCCCACTTTGAATCTCCCTGTTAAGCTGTGTGAGGGAGAAGAGCCCTCTCTTGGCCCCTTTTCTCCCTAGGCTTGCCCTCTCTCCCCATCCCTCCCCCTCCCCCGCTTCTCCCTCAGAAACCATGCTGCTCCTGGGGATGGGACCCCCAGTAAACCCTCATGTAATTAGCACCCTCAGAAGCTGTGAGGAGACTCCTTGCCTGATGGCTGTTACCAGTGAACACACAGCTTAGGGGGCCCTCTGGGGATTCCCCGGGGAGCACCCTCAAACAAACTGCAACTGAAATCCAGCAAAGTCTGCAAATTTCTAGCTTGGCATCGCATGGTCTGCCAGCGCGAGTGACTGCAAACGGAGGCTATTTTCCATGGGAAAAAGAAGTCATTTCCCCAGGATCTGGGTATCAGCTTAAAGGTGGCTTTTTAAGCTCTATGGACCTGCGGGGTCGTAGTTGCTGGCATCTTTACTTTTGGACAAATCCAGAAAAGCTTACCAATTTTTCGCTTGGCACCCCAGTGTCTATCAGTGTGAGTGGCTGCAAAAGGAGGCCATTTTCCAGGGGAAAAAAGAAGTCATTTTCCCAGGATCTAGGTATCAGCACAGAGATGGCTTTTGGACCTCTAAGGACTTGCAGAGTCCTAGTTTCTGGCAGCTTTAATTTTGGAGGAATCCAGAAAAGTTTCTAAATCTCTAGCTTGGCACCCAGCTGTCTTGCAGTTAAGGGGCCACAAACAGAGGCCATTTTCCATGGGAAAAAGAGGCCATTTTCTCAAGGTCTGGGTATCAGATTAAAAGTGGCATTTTGGGCTCTGAGGACTTCTTAGTCCTAGTTTCTGGCAGCTTTAGTTTTGGAGGAATCCAGCAAAATTTAGAAATTTATAGCTCGGCACGCCACGGTCGGGCATGGCGGGTGGCCAGAAACGGAGGCCATTTTACAAGGGAAAAAGAAGTCATTTCCCCAGGGTCTGGGTATCAGCACAGTGTTGGCCTTTGGGACTCTGAGGACTTGCAGGGTCTTAGTTGCAGGCAGCTTTAGGTATGGACAAGTACAGCATAGGTGTACATTTCTGGCTTGGCACCCCACGGAATGCCAGGGTGAGTGGCTGCAAATGGAGACCATATTCCATGTGAAACAGAAGTCATTTCCCTAGGATCTGGGCATCAGCTTCAAGGTGGCCTTTGGGTCTCTAAGGACCTGCAGGGTCCTCGTTTCTGGCAGCTTTAGTTTTGAAGAAATCCAGCAAAATTTGCAAATTTCTAGCTTGGGTGACCAGGGTGGGCCAGGGCAGTGGCCACAAAGAGAGGCTATTGTCCATGGGAAAAGGAAGTAATTTCCCCTGGGTCTGCTTATCAGCCATACTTTGGCCTTTGGGGCTCTGAGGACTAGCAGGGGCCTAGTTCTGGCAGTTTTAGTTTTGGAGAAATTCAGAAAAGTTTCTAAATTTTTAGTTTGGCGCCCAGTGGTCTTGCTGTGCAAGTGGCCACAAACGGAGGCAATTTTCTGTGGGAAAAAGAAGCCATTTTCTCAGATATCAGATTAAAGGTGACATTTTGGGGTCGGAAGACTTCTTGGTCCTAATTTCTGGCAGCTTTAGTTTTGGAGAAATCCAGCAAAATTTGGGAATTTCTAGATTGGCTGGTCATGATGTCCTGGGATGAGTGGTTGGAAACGGAGGCCATGTTCCAAGGGAAAAGGCAGTCATTTGCCCAGGATCTGGGTATCAGATGAAAGGTGCCATTTGGGGCTCAGAAAACATGCAGAGTCCAAGTTGCTGGCAGCTTTAGGTTTGGAAAAATCCAGCAATGTTTGCAAATTTCTAGCTTGGCAGGCCACAGTGGGCTGGAACGAGTGGCTGCAAACAGAGGCCTTTTTCCAAGGGAAAAAACCGTCATTCCCCCATAGTCTGGGTATCAGCACAGTGTGTCCTTTGGGGCTCTGAGGACTTGCAGCGTCTTAGTTGCTGGCAGCTTTAGGTTTGCAGAAATACAGCAAAGTTGCAGATTTCTAGCATGGCAACCCACGGAACTCCAGGGTCAGTGGCTGCAAATGGAGGCCATATTCCATGCGAAAAGAAGTTATTTCCCCAGGGTCTGGGCATCAGCTTCAAGATGGCCTTTGGGTTTCTAAGGACATGCAGAGTCCTAGTTTCTGGCAGCTTTACTTTTGAAGAAATCCAGCAAAATTTGAAAATTTGTAGATTGGCCGGTCATGGTGTGCCAGGATGAGAGGCTGGAAACACAGGCCATTTCCCAAGGGAAAAGGAAGTAATCTCCCCAGAGTCTGTGTATCAGATTAGAGGTTTTGTTTGGGGTTCTAGGGATCTGCAGAGCCCTAATTTCTGGCAGGTTTAGTTTTGGAGATATCTGGCAATGTTTGCAAATTTCCAGCACGGCAGGCCACGGTGGGAAACGGCAAGTGGTAGCAAAGAGAGATTGTTAACCATGGGAAAAAGAAGTAACTTCCCCAGGGTCTGGGCATGAGATGAAAGCTGGCGTTTGGGGGTCTGACGATTTACAGGGACCTAGTTTCTGGCAGCTTTAGTTTTGGAGAAATCCAGGAAAATTGGAAATTTCTAGCTTGGGTGGCCCGGGTGTGCCAGGGTTAGTGGCCGCAAACAGAGGCTATTATCCAGGGGAAAAAGAAGTCATTTGCCCAGGCTCTAGACATCACATGAAAGCTGGCAACTGGAGGCGCTCAGGACATGCATTGGCCCAGTTTCTCGCAGCTTCAGTTTTGGAGAAATCCAGAAAAATTTGGAATTTTCTAGCTTGGGTGTCCAGGGTGGGCCAGGTTGACTGGTCGCAAAGAGAGGTTATTTTCCAGGGGAAAAAGAAGTCCTTTGCCCAGGCTCTGTGTATCAGATGAAAGCAGGTGATTAGGGCTCTCAGGACTTGCAGGGACCCGGGCATCCTGGGTCCTTGATTGTGACCACTTTAGTTTTTGAGAAATCCAGCAAAATTTGGAAATTTCTAGCTTGGGTGGCCAGGGTGGGCCAAGGCGACTGGTCGCAAACAGAGGCTATTTTCCAGGGGAAAAAGAAGTCCTTTGCCCAGGCTCTGGGTGTCAGATGAAAGCTGGGGATTTGTGGTCTCATGATGTGCTGGGACCTGGATTAGGACCACTTTAGTTTTGGATTAGGGCTCTCAGGATGTGCAGGGACCTAGATTGTGACCACTTCAGTTCTGGAGAAATCCATCAAAATTTGGAAATTTCTAGCTTGGGTGGCCAGGGTAGGCCAGGGCCCACAAAGAGAGGCTATTTTCCATAGGAAAAAGAAGTCCTATTGCCCAGGCTCTGGGTATCTGATGAAAGCTGGCGATTGGCACTCTGAGGAATTGCATTGGCCTGGATTCTGACCACTTTAGTTTTGGAGAAATCCAGCAAAATTTGGAAATTTCCAGCTTAGGTGTCCCGGGTGGGCCAGGGCGACTGGTCGCAAAGAGAGGTTATTTTCCGGGGGATAAAGAAGTCCTTTGCCCAGGCTCTGGGTAACAGATTGAAAAATGGTGATTAGGACTTGGAGGACTTTCAGGGACCTAGATTGTGACCATTCTGTTTTGGAGAAATCCAGCAAAATTTGGAAATTTCTAGCTTAGGTGTCCAGGGTGTGCCAGGGCGAGTGGCCACAAACAGAGGCTATTTTCCAGGGGAAAAAGAAGTCCTTTGACCAGGCTCTGGGTATCAGATGAAAGCTGGGGATTTGTGGTCTCATGATGTGCTGGGACCTGGATTAGGACCACTTTAGTTTTGGAGAAATCCAGGAAAATTTGCAAATTTCTAGCTTGGGTGTCCAGGGTGGGCCAGGGCGAGTGCCCACAAATAGAGGCTATTTTCCAGGGGAAAAATAAGTCCTATTGCCCAGGCTCTGTCAGATGAAAGCTGGGGATTTGTGGTCTCATGATGTGCTGGGACCTGGATTAGGACCACTTTAGTTTTGGAGAAATCCAGGAAAATTTGCAAATTTCTAGCTTGGGTGTCCAGGGTGTGCCAGGGCGAGTGGCCACAAACAGAGGCTATTTTCCAGGAGATAAAGAAGTCATTTGCCCAGGCTCTGCGTATCAGATGAAACCTGGCGGTTGGGTCTCTGAGGATTTGCATTGGCCTTCATTCTG